>NW_027072177.1:0-600000 GCF_008065305.1 Cutaneotrichosporon oleaginosum | reverse complement strand
TGAAGGGCGCCGCGACTTGCTCCCGGGACTATGGGAGGTGCGGGACAACTTGGTGGGCGAGGCGGGAGAGGGCGGTGTTGGGAGTGTGGGGGAGGAGAGCATTCCGGGTGATGGTGTTTTGGATGGGGATGAGGAGGACGACGACGACGACGGCGACGGTGAGTCGACAGGCGCTTTCGCGGTCGTCGTAGGCGTGGGAGAGAGCCAGCGCCGCCCCGCCGTAATCATGTGCGGGAAACATTGGGTGAGGAAGAAGCCGCGGACGAGGAGATTCAGGCTCAGCATGTATCCGCTCGTGTCGGGCGTGAAGCCAAACACGTTTGTCGCGACCAGCTGGAGCATCATGGGCACATACCCCGTGGCGAGGACGGAGAAGAAGGTGCCGAGGCCGAGGAGCGTGAGGTTCCAGTCTCTGCCGCCCGTCGCGCGCCGGCGCGGCACGAACACGCGCAGCGGGGCGAGGAAGCTCCTCCGCTCCTCCGTCTTCGCTTCGGGCGTGAAGTGCGGCAGGAAAAATATGCCGAACAACGTCGACAGGACGAGGAGGCAGAACGCGCCCTGGAACGGCGCGAGGTATCCCCACACGCGCTCGCTCACGCCGCCGGCGGTGTATCCGATCCCCGAGCCGAACATGAACACGCCGCCGAGAACGCCAAAGTTGGCGGTACGCTCGGCGTCGGGCGAGAGGCCGGCGACGAAGGCGTTCGCGCAGAGCTGGAAGCCGCCCGCCGAGCCGAGCGTGTTGAACAGCTGCGTCGTCGTGATGATCAGCATGCCGGCGCGGCCACCGAGCGTCTGCGCATATATTTGGGTGAGGTTGCGCAGCGCCGCCCAGAATGTTTGCTGGAACATGGCGGCCTTGACACCGAAGCGGGAAATAAACCATGCTGAGGTGAAGAGGTTGAGGAGGGCTGCGTGAGCGGCGTCACGAAGGCACTCACTGCATCCCGTCGTGATCGAGCTCATGAGCGCGACGCTGCGCGCCGTGGCGCTCTCGATCGCGTGGATCGCACACCGGTCCCCCAGCCCGTCCCATTCGTGCGTCTTGTAGTACTCGTCGCATGTCATCGTGCGGAACGAGTAAATCAACGCCGTCTGCGTGAAGCTGAACGTCATCCCGACTACAAACGACACCAAGTACACGCGGTACAGCTGCGGGAAGCACGAGCGGCGCGGCGCCAGCAGCGGCGTGCGCTCGTGGGGCGGCGTCATCTGTGGTCAGCCGTCGTGCTCAGTGGCAACCGGCACGGCATCGGACCGGCAGAACGGGACGAGCGGCGCCGGGCAGATCCCGGCCGCCACCGGCCAGCCTCACCAACCCATCCGCCAAGTCGCCAATGACCCCGGCAGCAAACTCACAGTCGCTCGTCGTGGATTCTATTACTCGAGTATCGAGGAGTGGGCGATGCTGGCAGTCCACATGCGATGGCGTCGACATGGCGGCGTCGTCCGACCGATTGCACAGGGGATGCGGCAACATCCGCCGGGGCCAGCCCCACCCGTCGCCGAAATCTATATCCGTCGAAACGAGCCGCGCTTGGGCAGTCGCGCGTGATCCAAATGACTTAGACCGCTCGTGACCGCGTCCAGTACTGCGCCTCGAAACGACGTAGGCCGTTAAGAGTGGCACTGTGTGATCGCTGTGATCGCCGCTACAGCACAGTGGCAGCCTCGGATCGGCGCAACATCGAGAGATCTACACAAGCGACGTCACCCAGGTTCCGCACCAAATCTCCTCTATCAAGTACGCAAAGCCTGCGCTCTGTGGATCTGACTTCATCTCACTCGCCGCTCCTAGCCAAATTCTGGTTCTTTTATGCACTCCGCTACAACATCCGCTGCTCCCTTGCTTATCCCTTGACAACTTTACAATCCCTCCGCTCCTCACTATCATACTCTTAGCTCCTCACCCGCGCTGGGTGAGCGGGTTCGCATTCGCCTTGCCCGGCAGCGGCTTGTCCGCCGCCACAAAGTGGTTGTAGATCATGCGCTTTAGGTGGTCAAAGTACGTGAACGGCTCGACAGCCTTAGCGCCGGGCGGCACGAGGCTCTGCAGCGGCGTAACGAGGAAGTCGCGGGGCGGCTCGAAGAAGAACGGCATCGATACGCGGTACCGCGAGCCCTTGTGAATAACGCGGTGGTACGTGCTCTTGTATGTGTGGCTCGTGAGCGTGTCGATAATGTCTCCGATATTCACAACAAACGCGCCGGGCACGACGTCGGCGGCGATCCAGCTCCCGTCCTTGGCCTCGACCTGGAGTGCTCCCGGCGTGTCGTCCGCAAGCAAAAACGTGAGGCAGCCGTAGTCGGTGTGGGCGCCGCACGAGATACCTTTCTCGGGGTCGAAGTTGTCCGGGAGCGGCGGGTACCCGATCACGCGGAGCACCCAGTAGTTGTCTTGTTGCAGGGCATCGAAGACCTCAGGGTGGCCGAGTGCGTCACACATCGCGCGCATGAAGGCGTGCCCGACGCGTGTCATTTTCGCTGTGTACTCGAGCATGGCGGCCTTGAAGCCTGGGAGGTCGTCTTCGCTCGGCCACAGCTGCGACCCGTTCAACTGCTCCGCCGAGAGAACCATCGGCTCGGGGTAGATGTCTAGTGCCTCCTGCTGGTCGCGCTTGGCGTACGTGACATTCTCTCCGATCTTTTGGTATCCTCTCACGCCATCCTGGCTCTTGAAGATGTGGATCGAGTTCTTCGTCTCCTCTGGAAGCTCGAAAAACTCGTGGCCGCGCTTAAGCAGTGAGTCGAGGTACGCGGGATCCAGACCGTGGCCAGTGACATAAAAGAAGCCTGGGGTAAGCGGCGACCCGTGGGGTGGGGGGAGGGTGCGGAACGCGACTCTCGCACCCTCTCTAAACCCATCGTGCAATACCATCGTGCAATTACATCTACTTGCCTCTCAAATGACGTTTTACTATCCTGTCCCAGCCACGCAGCACTCACCAAACTCTCTGCACGCGCTGTCGAGTGCATCACGAGCCTTCCGCCTATCTTCGTCCGTGGCCGAGTCGTCGAGGTAGGGGCTGATGTCGACGATGGGCAAGCGCTCCGTGCTCATCGTCCCCACGGCGGAGCGATCGGGCTTGTTCTCTACGGTCATGCTGCTGCGTATACGATAGCTCTACTCGGCTCCGTTGGCAGCTTAGCTATGTATCGCATCCCTATCGCACTCGGCGGCTCCCGGCGCCTATTCCCACATTACTGGGCGCTTGCTGGCGCTTAACCAAGCTGACACGAAGCGAGGTGGCCCTGACTCCGCTTCCTGTCCTGCCCACCCCATCCACATGTCCAACCGCGGACCTTGCGTGTACCTCGGCAGCGTATCGCCCGTCGGAGCTCCACTGCGATAGCGACTCCTCGGCCGGGGCAGGCGATGGACGGGCGGCAAAGCACGCACAATGCTGATAGCGATCCGAGATGCTGAGACATATAAGCCGCGGATCGCGGAATGCTCACCTCATCATCCACCATGAACGAGAAGAGCAAGGCTAGCGACGAGGGCGCGGACGTCCTCTACCCCGAAAGTACGCCGTACGACCATGACAAGAACTCGCTGGGCGACCGCGTCGAGGAGGTTGGGCCTGTGACAGCACATGTCCCCGACTCACATCGGTGAGTTTCCAGAGAAAAGCTATGTTAACGCCCAGTGGCCTGCGCATGCGCCATGTACAGCTCATCGCTATCAGTGGCTCCATTGGCTCTGCGCTCTTCATTTCCATCGGTATTCCTTTTACTAGTGGCGGCCCGCTCGGCTTGATCATCGGTATGGCACTGTGGTGTACCGTCGTGTGGGCGAGCGCCAACTGCCTTATCGAGATTACGACGCTACTTCCCATCGACGGCGGTTTCATCGGTTACGCCACGCGTTTTGTTGACGAGAGTTTTGGAATGGCCTTGGGATGGAATGTAAGTGACTCCCATCGACCGTGCACATCGGCAGCCAGGAGTGGCGCTGACGGCAGTACACAATCACGCAGTTCGCTCTAATCTGTTATGACATTACGGTGAGCTATGACGCTCGGCTACTTCGACAATGCAGACTGACCCCAGGCCATCAATCTTATCGTCGACTACTGGAAGCCACTGCATCCCGCGATTATGATCACGGTGACGCTGGTCGTCATCCTCCTCCTAAACATCTGGAACGTGCGCTTCTTCGGCGAGGCCGAGTTCTGGATCTCGCTCAGCAAAATCTTTCTCATCATCGGCCTGACGCTCTACACACTCGTCACAATGTGTGGCGGCAACCCCCTCAACGACAAGTACGGCTTCCGCTTCTGGCGGAACCCGGGCGTTTTCGCGGGCAACACGGAGGCGAAGAAAATCGTGCAGGGCATTTGGGACAGTCTGTGCTGGAGCACATTTGCCGTTGTCGGCCCGGACTACCTCTCCATGGTCAGTGGCGAGGTCAAGAGCCCGCGCCGCGTCATGCCCCGCGCCTTCAAGACGACCGTGTACCGCATCTTCGGGTTCTACCTCATGGGCGCGCTGTGCGTGAGCATCGTGTGCGCGGCGAACGACCCGGCGCTTCTGGGCGCGATTGAGAACAAGGCCGCTGGCGCTGCCAAGAGCCCCTACGTGATTTGTGAGTCGAGGCGCCTGTGTCTCAGGAGCGTTATCTCGAAACGCCACTCGGCTCAAGTCGCTCCCCTGACTATGACTCTTGACACCAGCAATGAACCGTCTCGGCATCCCCGCGCTTCCGTCGATCGTCAACGCCGTGATCCTCGTATCGTGCATCTCGACTGGCAACGCGTTCACGTTCACCGGCTCGCGTGCGCTCTACGGCCTCGCACTCAAGCGGCAGGCGCCGCAGGTGTTCGCGCGCGTGAACCGCAACGGCGTGCCCTACGTCGCTGTGCTCGTCACACTTGCCTTCGGCTGCCTCTCGTACCTCTCCGTGTCAACCAGCGCGTCCAAGGTCCTGAACTGGTGGATCTCGCTCGTCGGCTCGGCTCAGCTCGTGAGCTGGACCGCGATCGGCATCACCTGGTTCCGCTTCACCGCCGGTCTGAAGAAGCAGGGGCTGTGGCCGCACATGCTCCCGCAGCGCGGATACCTCCAGCCGCTCAGTGCGTACTGGCTCGTCGTTTGGTCGCCGCTCGTCTTCATCTTCCAGGGATACTACGTGTTCCTAGGGGGCTTCGACGCCGTGTCGTTTGTGTTTGCGTACGGCTCCATCTTTATCTTTGGCGCCATTTATCTTGTGTCCAAGATTTACGACTACAGCATCAACAAGCGCCACCGCTGGGGCATCCCGCTCGAAGAGCTCGACTTCAACACGGACATTAAGGAGATTGAACATATCACGGCTGAGTCGGAAGCCGCTCGCGCGGCACGTAGTAAAGGAAAGGGGCAGAAGGTGTCGGACTTCTTTTTCTAGCCTCTTGGGATAATAGTTGTAGAATTTATGAATCAGGCAGCAAACACACTTTGCGGGCGGCTGGGGTATGGTGGCGGGCTGAATGGAGGGAGGTTCAAAGGAGATAACGTGACCGTAAAGTGTTCGATCTCAATCAGTCGACGGCGCCCGTCGGAATTAGAAAGGGACGACAGATACAACAGTGAGAATGAAGCCTAAACAAAATACAGCTCCCAATCGTACTCGAGCACGATGTCGAGCCAGTCTACGAACGCCCGCCCCTCCTGATTGCGCGCCCACACCTCGTGCATGAGCGTGCGCGAGCGCGGCACGTTCATGAACCCGCCGATGCGTTTTCTGTCGTCAGCCACGCTCCTCTCCTCGAGCAACTTACGAATACTCGTCGTACAACCGCCCCACGCGCTCGCGGTCGTTCTCCCCCAGCCCGCCCGGCAGCGCCATAACGCCGATTATGAACAGCACCCAGTGCATGGAGCATACGCCTGCGAGGTTGCGCTCGATCATGGTCTCGAGGAGGGTGAGGCCCTGCCGCACAAGCAGGCGCAGCTTGAGCGAGCACGGCGATTCGCACAGCACGAACCCGCGGATTTGGACGAGGGTCGCGGTCCGGAATGCCTCGTGGTAGTGCCGGTGAGCCCCGAGATCCGGTTTTGCTGGCATCAGTCGGCTATCGGGTGGCGGACTCACTGCGTACGAGGGTCTCGATGCGCTGCCGCTCGGCTTCGAGCTCGTCCTCTAGCTTCTCGGCGGCGCTGAGGACCTCGAGAAGCCCGTCGCCTTGTTCGCTCGCTTGCCTTCGCTGGCGGATGAGTTTGATGACTCGGTACATCAAGCAGAAGACAGGGAGGTTGACACCCGTAAGCGTGTGCAGGGCTGAGAGTTGGCCTTGTGTATGCTTCAGAATGAGCGCGTACGGCACCATCGGGCCGCGGGTGTAGGCGAACGAGCTCAGCACGTCGTGATAGATCAGGTTATCGAGGCTGAGGTTAGCGTCCTTGTTTCCATCATGGAGTCAAGTGCAACAGCAGTTCACATCAGTAGAGTAACTCACAACTGTGCGGCTCGCACATTATGTGCACTGTCCACACGCTCGAAGAGGGACGACGCAAGCATACCCCCACGTTCGACGAGGACGTCAAACCCCCAAACGTCCCCACGGCAGATCTGATATCAGCGCGCCCGAACCATGACCCACCCTAAACTGGATAACCATAAGCACAGTAGCAAGCACAGTCATGGCGTCCTCGTCGTCCATCCTCCCCGCCGAGCCCGGCTGCCCGACCTTCTCGAGCTCAGCGAGCACCATGACGCCAGCCTCGGCGCCCAGCCGCTCGCTGACGGCCTCGTACCGCGCCGCGCCCATGTTGGCCATGTGCCGCCCCGCCCACGCCAGAATCGACAGATACAACGACGTGCTGCGGTCCGCGAGGTCGGTGAACGCCGAGAAGCCGCCCGAGTCGCCCGAACACGTCACGAGACGGCTGAGCGTGCTCTGGAAGTGCTGGAGGAGGTCGGCGTGGCGCGGACCGTTGCGCGCCGTCGCCGATGTAGGACTCAGCACGGTCTCGGTCGGCGCGGCGGCTGAGGCGGCACGCGCTGGCGACTCGGGCCGTGCGTACCAGCTCAAGTCGAGCGCGGGCCCTCCGTTCCCCGGCGGCTGCGGCTGTAGGCAGTCTGCGGCCCAGAGCTGCAGCGTGGCCTGGAGTCAGATGGGCGATTGCAGGACTCACGGCATCAATTTCGAAGCCGCCGAGCATGTCGTTGAACGGGAAGCTCGGCATCAGATCGACGCCCCCCACGACCGTCTGCGACATGTCCGCGGGAAGCTCTGGTGCGGGAGTGGCAAGCGCTTCGTGCATGCCGAGCGCGGAGGCGAGGACGCCGAGCGGGTCGAACTGCGGATGGGTATCTGGTGGGCCGCGCTGCGGTGTCCCGCGCATGCTGCGTGCGGAGGGAGTAGCCCTCGCGGGTGTGTCAGGCCACTGACACGTCTGGGATCAGCGCTGCCAAGACTGCCGTGGCGGGCTGTAGGACGGTCGCCGAGTTGAAGACAGAGGCTTCGCGCCAGCGCCGGCCGGCGCGACTCACGAGCTTGAGGCGCTGGCAGGTGCGACACGACGGCCCGGGCTCGAGGTCGCAGCGCTTGCGGCGGCGGCGGCAGGTGAGGCATCCGTCCTTGGACCTACGGAACTTTGGGCGCGTGCGTTCGGGGGGTGAGGGGGAGCGCGGTGACGATGAGCTGCGCGAGGAGGCGTCGGCCATGATGTGGTGGGCGCTTGAGAGAGCCGCCGAGACGTCAGCTGATTGTGATGGTGTGGTGGGCAAAGTAGCTGGCGGATATAACCGCGGCTAAGCGCGCGTGCGGAAACGGATTGGGGCGGAGTTCGCCAGGCAGATAAGGGCGATAACGACTGTTCGTCAAGTCGCAATTGTCATCGTCCGTGCGACTCTATGCATTGGGCTTGGCTAGGAGGGTTGCTGACTCCAGGTAGTATCAGTGAAATGCCTGGGCAGACAATCTGACTGACTTGGAGTCTTGAAGGACATGACCAAGGTCTGTGGAGGGTGTAGGAAGTGCGTTGAAGCTTGGCCAAATGCTTCGCCACGCTGGGTTGACATATTGGCATGGCCCCCCCGTGGGAGGGCGATGCAGGAGATTGTACTCAGCAAGCCACATGAATCTACCCCAAGGCCACCTCAGGTGGACCGACACAGGCTACCATCTACAGCCAACGTGCCCCATTGCGCAACAATACCACCAAACGGGACCCAACATGGTAGTACATCCACGATCTAGAACAGACTCCCCAGCACATCGTCCATGCCTTTTGCCGCGAGCCCGTGCGCGCGGTCCGCAACCTCGCGCTGGCGATACACGCGCTTGCCCTTGCCCTCCTTGCCCTTGCTTTCCTTGCCCGCGTTCTCTGTCTCGGTAGGAGGCTGCTGCGCGGCACGTTCCTCGCGCTTCTTGAGAACGCGCGCGAGCTCGACGTTCTTGAGGTACTCGTTCTGCTCCGTCTTGGAGCGCGCCAGCTCGGCACGCAGGCGTGACTGGTGCACCTGCCGCTCGTAGGCCACCTGCTCGCCAAGCATCTCCCACTTGTAGCCTGAGAGGTACTGCATTGTCCAGATGTCGTCGCGCCACCTGCCGTTAGCTCCCATCGCCCAACTGCTGCCTGTCGCCCTTTCCTACTCACCGATCGCCCTTCTTCCCACCAATAACCTGCGCATTCAACATCGGCGCGACCGTCTTCGCGACACTTTTGTCCATGAACTCGACCCATGCCTCGGTAAAGTCGGCGCTCCGGTGCCGCTCCTTCTTCTTGTGGTGGTCCGGATTGTACCCGGTCGCAGCTGGAGTCAGACCTACAACCCCTGCGTAGTAACTCACCATCCCGGCGCTGCGCATACACCCGCCCCACCTCACCCCACTTAGCCATAAGGTGCCGCACTTTATGCGGCGTCATACCGGGCGGCAGGCGCGAGATGTAGACGATGCCGGGCGTCTTCTTCTTCTTGGACTTATCCTTGGACACCTCCTTTCCCACTCGCCCCTCCTCTTTCCCTTCCCCTTCGCCCTCCATGTCCATCTCGTCTTCGACGGCTACAGGCCCGACTACGACCTCGCGCTCGCGCGCGGCGTGCACGTCCGCCTCGTCGCCGGCGCCCACGATGGGCGGGAGGGCGTACTTCTTCGCCTTGGGCTTGGGCTTGAGTTTGAGGGTCGAGGGGCCTGCGCGCGTCTTTGTGCGGTCGGCTGGCATCGTGGATGGAGTGTTGTTGACGCAGCAACAACAGGCATGGACATTTGGTGGCAAATTCGCAGGCCTCCACTCTCTACTCTACTCCCACGTGGTCCAGGCACCGCCACCCTCGGACTTCGCTCAACTGTGGGCAGTCGTGGGCACCAACATGGCTGTGTATTGCTGAGACGGAGGCTACACGGGTGTCGCCTCGCCCGGGCTGGGAAGCATTGGTCGTCGCTCAGATGCACAGCTAAACTGTTCGGGCAGGGGCAGAACATTGGCGTGGGATGGGAACTGGTTTGACATCGGCTCACTCTCACACGCTGCACAGTCTTCAGAGTCCCCGCTGTGCCCTCATGCACGACCAAGCTCTGTCAACTAACAAGAAGCGCCTGTTTCCGGGCGTCACTGCCGCGCCCCTCCTCTGTTGCAACATGCGAGTTCACCGCCACACAGCAATGCGCCGTTATCTATTCAGCGGAACCCGGCTGTCCGAATCTCGGCCGGCAATGCGCCGACTTTCCCCGGCCAAACAAGACGAATTACTTCCGCTAATACAACTTCGATGGAGCCTAATAACCCCCAATTAGACTCAAACGCCGCTGTTGGTCCGCGCCGGGATCGAGTCGACGGCAGAAAAATGAGCCCCCACAGCCAGGAAAAGATAATAGCCTGGCCCGACTCGCTTTCTCTCCATCCATCATCCAAACAATCATCATGCCTGCCGACAAGAAGGGAAAGGTTCTCCTCGCGTACTCTGGTGGTCTCGGTGAGTGCTGGTGCGGCTTGGTCGTCGCCGGTCAAAGGGCGCAGGGAAAGGGTGTGCGATACAGTGTGCGAGCCGCTTTCTCGACTCGGAGTGAGAGCGTGCGCCGTGTAGCCTCGACCGCCGAGCTGATGTACCTCACTGACCACGCTAACACCAGACACCTCGTGCATCCTCGCATGGCTCATTGAGGAGGGCTACGAGGTCGCTGCCTTCATGGCCGACGTCGGCCAGGAGGAGGACTTTGAGGCTGCGCGCAAGAAGGCCATGGACTGCGGTGCCGTCGGCTTCTTCCTCGAGGACCTCAAGAAGGAGTTCATTGAGGAGCTCATCTACCGTGAGTGGAGATTGGGCGCGTCAGTCGGAGAGCGCAGTAGAGCGATAAGAAGCGATAAGGGCGGAAGGGTGGCTCTTGAACGCAAACGAGGGTTTCTCTTGATGCGCACGTTGACGAGTACCTCGAGACGCGGCGGGTGACTCTCGAGGTACTCGCTGTATCTGTGCGCTCCCGTACATTCGCACTCCGCACTCTGCTCTCGACTGGACTAGATTCGCTGCCCGCTTTGACCCTCCCCCGTCCGAGGACTCACACCAGCCGCCGTCCAGGCCAACGCCATCTACGAGGGTGTCTACCTCCTCGGCACTTCGCTCGCCCGCCCCGTCATTGCCCGTGGCATGATGGAGGTTGCCAAGCGTGAGGGCTGCGACTTTGTGTCGCACGGCTGCACCGGCAAGGGCAACGACCAGGTGCGCTTCGAGCTTGCCTTCTACGGCCTGGACCCCACGATCAAGGTGATCGCGCCGTGGCGCCAGCCCGAGTTCTACAACCGCTTTGCGGGCCGCTCTGCGCTCATCGAGTTCGCAGCGTCCAAGGGCATCCCCGTGACGCAGACGCAGGCCAAGCCCTGGTCGACGGACGAGAACCTGTTCCACATCTCGTACGAGGCGGGCATCCTCGAGGACCCGAACACGACGCCGCCCGACGACATGTGGAAGCTGACCGTGTCGCCGCAGAAGGCGCCGGACGCGCCCGAGAAGGTCGAGATCGAGTTCACCAAGGGCCTGCCCACCAAGGTCACGTACCCGAAGGACGGGACGGTGGTGACTGACCCGGTAGAGATTTTCCTGTCGCTGAACGCGTGCGCGCGCCGCAACGGCGTGGGCCGCATCGACATTGTCGAGAACCGCTTCATCGGCGTCAAGTCGCGCGGCTGCTACGAGTCGCCGGGCGCGACCATCCTCCGTGTCGCCCACATGGACCTCGAGGGCATGACGCTGGACCGCAACGTGCGCGCGCTGCGCGACCAGTTCGTGACCATCGAGCTGTCCAAGATCCTGTACAACGGCTTCTACTTTTCGCCGGAGAGCGACTTTGTGCGCGCGGCCATCCCCGCGTCGCAGAAGACGGTCAACGGCATCGTCCGCCTCGCCGTGTACAAGGGCAACGTGATCGTCGAGGGTCGCGACGCCGACGAGGGCCTGTACGACGCCAAGTTTTCGTCGATGGACGAGCTCGGCGGCTTCGAGCCCACCGCCACGTCGGGCTTTATCGAGATCGAGAGCATCCGCATCAAGGCCTGGGGCAACGCGAACAAGAAGCGTGGCCAGGGCGGCCTCGCCCCCGAGGACGTGTACCACCGTGTTTAATTGTAGCCGAGAGGGGTATGCATTGTCAGTAGCATTGGGTGGAGTGTTTCTGTCGTGTGTGCGCTCCTCGGTCGTGATCTCGAATCCTCGGCGCGTGCCGCAGTCGCGTGCTTGCGGTCGTGCTCTGCTCTCGTCTCCTCTCGTCTCGTGCTCTCGTCTCCTCTCGTCTCGTGCTCTCGTGCTCTCGTCTCCTCTCGTCTCGTGCTCTCGTGCTCTCGTGCTCTCGTGCTCTCGTGCTCTCGTGCTCTCGTGCTCTCGTGCTCTCGTGCTCTCGTGCTCTCGCTCTCACTCACATCACCGCACCCCTATCTGCCCCTCCCTACGTTCCATCGCGCCAGCCTCTCCGGCGACTGCTCACAGCCGCGGCAGCTGCCGTAGCCGTGCTGGCCGTCCGCCGCGCCCCGTGCCGCGCCGATCTCAAATTCTCCGTCCCGGTCGCGTCGGGCTCATGGCTGGCCGCCGGCCGGGCCGATTTTCGGGGGCGGAGGAGAGGGACGAGCGCACAGAGCGAAAGAGAGAGAGGACAGGAGACCGGCGGCGGCGGGACGCACGAGGGCTGAGGCAGGCAGAAGCGGCAGAAGCAGGCAGGCAAGGGAGAGAGCGTGGGACAGCGGCGTGAGAAATCTCCGACCGTGTCGCCGATTAGCCAGATCTCCCGCGCCACGGCGCCATGACGGCGCAATGAGCGGTGGCGGCTATTGATTCACTTCAATCTCGCAGCTCGCAGGTACAACGTGTATGCATCCTAATCCCAATATGTAGCGTTGCAGGGCATGGGCGGGCGTGGGGGCGTAGATGTGGGGGCGTATGGCATTGATTATACGAGCACATTGACGGCGTCGTCGCCGAGGTCGGTGAGGAACGCGAACGGGTCCTTGTCGTCCGCGAGGTCGAAGCCGAGGTCAAAGTCGCCAAAGCCGTCCTCGGGGAGCGTGAATGCCGAGGGCTCGGGCAGGGCCGGGGCGTCGGGCGCGAGCTCGAACTGCGGCAGTGTCGTGTACGACTGCCGCTGCGGGAGCGGGGGCGGGGGCATGAGCGTGGAGCTAGAACCCGAGCCCGAGCCCGACGTGTGGGCGTGCAGCGCGGACGGCGAGGGGCCTTCGCTGGGCGCGTTCGAGCCCGTCACCGTCGACGGAGACGCGTCTTGCGTCGGGATGTACGGCCCGCCGCCGAGCGTCGGCGTCGACGCCGTGTGCTCGTCGTACCCCTGGATGTAAGAGGCGAGGGGGGAGGGGCGCATGCCCGCGCTCGACGACGACGACTGGCTCTGCGACGAAATGCCCAGCAACCCGATGTTGTGCAGCAGGTCGGCGGGCGCCGAGGCGCGCCGGATGTCCGGGTCGAACCCGGGCGGGTTCAGTGGCGCCCAGTCGTCGCTGCCGTCGCAGGTCGACGTCGCGTCCGTGGCGTTGCTCGTCACGGAGTTGACCGATGCCAAGGATGCCAAGCGGCCGCGCTGCAGCGCCATCCACAACGCATGGTCCGACCCGGGGCCGGGCAGCACCGGCGTCGTCGACATGGACGTGTGCGCGCTCTCGTCGATCGGACCCGAGGGCGTGCCGCCAAACGTGAAGGTCGGGTTGGGCAGGGGCGAGTTTGGCGAGAAGGGCAGGCCATTCGGGTTCAGCTGGTACTGCAGCTGCTGCGAGTCGTGCTGCATGTTGAGCAGCGACTGGTCGATGCCCGGAGGCGTCACATACACTCCCACACCCGCACCAGATGGGCGCAGGGTCGGGTCAATGTCCGAGTCGTGGTCCATGTCCCGTATTGGGCTCAACTCGCGCGTCGAGTTGCTGCCGACCGGGTGCACGTTTATCGTTCGTGGGGGCGTAAACGTCGTTTGAGAGATCAGCTGTGCCCCACCAGGCATGGAGGCTCGGCGCATCGTGTTGTTTCGCATGGCCGTGAGCAGCAGCTGCTGCGGCATGCGCCCGTTTGGAGACACTTTTGGACTCGGGAGCGTCGGCCGCAAGGGAGTGACAAAATCCTCGTGGTGCGTAATGATCTGCGTCGGATAGGGCTGGCTGCTCCGGCGCGCCGCAGCCGCCATGCCCATGGGCGAGTTGGCAGGTGAAGGCGTGTTGAGCGTACTTGCGAGCTGCTGCCTTCGTTGCCTAGCCCACGTCTCGATGCTGGCAACGTCTCCTCCTGCGAGCGAGACACGCCGGCCCATGGCCAGCTTGTCTACTGAGAGCGTAGGGTTTCGCTGCGGCCCAGAAGATGACGTTGGGCGAGTAGGCGTCGACTGCGCACTTAGTGATGCGGCCGACATCTGACTTCGCCCTCCGGGAGTCACAGGCTGTAGTTGCGGCGGCATACTGCCTGTGCTGACGTTCACTTCCTCGGGAGTGACGGGCTCAGTCTTTGTTCCAGCAGTGCTGTCGCTCGAGTTCGCAGCAGCGGCCGCAGCCGCGGCGGCAGCCTCCTTATTTTTCGCCTCTTGGGCGGCGGCTTCTCTTGCCTTCTCCTGATTCTTGATCTTTGCACGACTAAAGGACAAGGTTAGCTCTGTAAACCTTGCTAGGGGGGGCGTGACTGAATGCACCACTAACCGATTTTGGAACCACACCTGGACATTACGTTTGGTGATGCCCAACTCGCCGGCCAAAAACTCGCGGAGCTGGTTGTCCGGCCGCGGATTGATGCTGAAGTAGTGTTCAAGGACTCTGAGTTGTTCTGGGGTTGTCCGGCGCCGGTGCTTGACCTGCAACAGAGTTAGCACTTGCGCCTCCTAAACTTTGTTTCGACGCCACGGGTCCCTCGGCAACTCACCTCGAGATTGCCGTACAGGACTGCGCCGCCGTTCTCCTCATAGTCGCCATCCCACTCGGCCTCGCCGTGCCAGCCGGATTCCACGACATATTGCGGCCCGCCGAAGCGGAAATCTGGCACGTGGGTGGCGGCCATATGTGGGAAGGCGATGCCTTGAGCGGGGTGGGCTGCGGTCTGGTAAAACTCCATCGGGACGCCGGCAGGGTAAGCCTGCGTAGGTGGAGCTGTCGGGACGGCAAAATGATGTTGCAGTAATGGTATTGAGTGTGTTGCGTTCATTGGGACACCGCCCGCGACCATTGACTGCATTTGTTGGTGGTGGTGGTGCTGCTGCTGCTGTTGCTGGTGGTGGTGCGCTTGTTGCTGCTGCTGTTGCTGCTGCTGCTGCTGTTGCTGTTGCTGCTGCTGTTGCTGTTGCTGCTGCTGGACGTGGATCTGGGGAATTCCTTCAACAGTCTTGCGCATGGAAGGTTCGCCGGTTGTCATGTATGGACCGGCGGACTGCTGCACAAGATGGTGTTGGGGGATGCCGGCCGAGATGCCCACAGCTTGTCCTGGCTGGGCGTAGGTCATCTGCTGGCCGTTTGGGGCGACAAAGACGTACTCGCCGCCGCCATTGGCGGGGTGATGGCCGTATGTCACTCCGGACATGGGGGGATGAGGGAGGGGCAATGTCTGCGCACTAAGTGTGAGCGACATGGGGGAGGTTGTGGGAGTGACGGCGCGACTGGGGCTCACCCTTTGGTGCTGTCAAGGGCAGGGAGAGGAGCAGAGTGTTATTGATACGCGTTGAGATGGATGGGAGAGTGTCGGATGTCGCAGGATGGAGGAGGGGAGAGGAGGAGGAGGAGGAGGAGGAGGAGGAGGAGGAGGAGGAGGAGGGGGAGAGTGTAGAGGAAAGACGAGCAGGATGGGCGGGGGTGGATCCAGTGGAGACGGATCAGTTCAAGGATGCCACGCGGGACGCCTTGACTCGCGACGGCCGTGGCGATGTAGAGTGGTTCGCGTCGACAGTGAGGGCTATGGCCGCGGAGGCGGGCGGAGAGAAAGAGGGTGGAACGGCGAGAGTGGTTTGGGTGTGAGAATGGCGGGGTGTCTCAATGTCTCACAAGTGAGACGGAGGAGGGGGGTGTGGGCCGAGGGGGGTGTGGCTGAGGGAATGTCGAAGAGCAAGAGCTGGACGACGGTTGTGTGGGCGTTGAGTGCGTGGGTGCCCTCGAGCTGGGCGATGGGCGATGGGCGATGGACGATGGGCGAGATGGACGCGCGAGTGAAAGAGAGAGAGAGAGAGTGGGAGAGGGAGGAGTTGTGTGATGGGCGCCCTCGTTTGGAAACTGATCAAGCGCGTTGACAGGAGGGATGGGTTGATTGGGGCGAGGCGTGGGGGGGGGGGGGGGGGGGGGCGTGGGGGATGGGGAAGAGATGGAGGAGGAGGAGGAGGAGAAATGGTGGATGATGGAGAACGAAGAATGATGGGGTGCAGGATAAATGTGATGGCGACGAGACCACTCTGAGAGAGGAGATGGACAAGAACAAGAACCAAGCTGGAAGCAATTCAAACCGCTTCCCTGGCTGTCACTGGGGCGGTTGCCTTGAATTGGCTCAATCTCCTTGATCCTTGAAATCGTTCAAACTGGTTTGCTAATCCCCCACTTGACACCTCGAGACATGCACGACTTTTGCTTTCAAGCGAGATGGCCAGATGACGAGGACGAGGACGAGGACGAGGAGCGAGTTGCTTGTCGGCGGCGGGAGGGGGGAGAAAAGGCGGGGGGGACCAGAGATGATGGCCAGAGACGCGGCGTCGCAGCAACGCACCGACGCAGGGTTCGATTCGGGTTGGTGGCTTGCAAACGAGGCGTCTTGTTCAGGACCTCACTCGCCGGTACCGCTATTTTCTTTCCACGGAGCAGGCGGCTAACGGCTGACCGCTGACGGCTGTCTGTGACGGGGCGGCGGGGGCGGCGGGGGTGGCCGACACAAGAAAGAAAGAAAAAAAAAGGTAAAAAGCCAAGTGGCGATGATATGCAAAGGTCGGGCGGGGCCTGGTGGAGGCCGTTGGACGAGGCGTATGAGGCGTGGTGTTTGTGAAGGATCCAAGGAATCAAGGTCAAGCCAGCGTTCCCGCTTTATCAGGGCGATCTTGAAGAGAGGCTGAAGAGAGGCTGAGGAGAGGCTGAAGAGAGGCTGCGAGTTGTGGTGGATGAACGGGGTAATGGGTGGAATGGCGGGGGTGGTGGCGGCCAGGTGGTAGGTGGGTGGGAGCTGAGGGGGAGCTGAGAGGAGGAGGAGGAGGAGGAGGAGGAGGTATGTATTATAAGATGATGTTTGACTAGATGGACATGATGGAATGCACAGTGCGAGGGAGAGTAGCAAGGATTGAGGCGGGATGGAGAGAGAGGGGGAGTGGGAGGTTGTTGATACAGGACAAAGATATGATGATCCAGCTGACTGCTAGGTTGAATGTCTGTGGTTGGAGAGATTATTGCAGCGGAGGCGGAGAGCGAGAGAGAGGGAGAGAGACGCGAGAGAGGTCAGCTGGGAGGCATACAAAAGGCGGTCATGGGCGCTAATAGAGTCTGGAGACTGAATACTCGCCAAGGAGGCGGCTGGAGGGGCCGGAGGGGGCCAAGGAGGAGAGGAGAGGGAGACGGAGGAGACTGAGACATTGTCGGTATGCAGCCCGACGAGTGGATGCCAGGCTCAGGTGCTGCGAGCTGCGTACTTGGGAAAGAGATCCAGACGAGCGAGAGGTCGCAGGCGCTGAGGTGAGCATCCGCCCACCCGAGCCAAGGCTCCCTCGGGACTTACGGCACGGCCGACGTCGGACCCGCCCTGTTGGCCTCGAGGCCCAAGATCTTGGGCCGATGTACAGTAGAATGGGCACAGGGGAGCGTGATGCGTCGTTCCTAGTGTTCCTAGCATGTGCATGTGTCTTGAGCAAGAGGCAGTGGGGAGTGAGCAGTGAGTGAGCAGTGAGAGACCAAGAGGTCCTCCTATTCATGACCGTCAGCAAGCTCTAGCGCTCTATGGTTCCTCCCTTCAACTGTCCTTGTGTACGCTGTCTCTTCTCTCTCTTTCTCTCCGTCTCTGTACTCTCTCCTTCCCCTTTCATACTCTCTCTCCCCCGCCACGTCTACTTACCCCGCCTCCAATTGAGCGCGCTACTACTCTTGACGTCGACGGCAAGTGGAGCAAGAGCCACAGAAGGAAAAGAGGCCGAACTCGGGAAATTTACTCTCCGGTTCGTGATGCTGATCCCTGCATGCCGTTCCTGTTGACCCTAGTATCCCCTGCATACCCTGCACAGCCCTCTGGTCTACAGTCATCCATTTTTGCTCCCGTCAACGAGCGGGGGCTATTTCTTGGCCATCCTCCTCCACCTTTTCCTCCTCCTCCTCCTCCTCCTCCTCCTCTTCCTCCTTCCTCATCTCCGTCTCCGTCTCCGTCTCCTCTACACCCCCCCCTCTGCATATCATCCCCTCCTCAAATTACATTCCAACATCAATACACTCCTCATCTGCAAATATCATTGAAGACTCCAGGAATGACCACCGGCGTTTGGTCCCAGGGCACCCAGGGAGTTTCAGGGGAACGGAAAACCGGACCCCTCTCTCCCTTCTCCCCCCTCCTCGGTTCGCCCCCTGGCCCCCCCCCCCCAGCGGAAAGCTAAAAGTGGGGCGGATCCAGTACTGGCACGACCCGAGAGCGAGAGCTCACGACTCCGTCTGCTGTCTGCTGTCTGGCATGTCTGGCCGATGACTGATGACGGCCAGCCTGCCCAGCTGGCTCTGGCACAAATAGCATCGGCACCCGCCGCCCGGATCCGCCGTCTGCCGCGACACGGCGTCGGCCTGGTCCGACGCCTCGGATCCGGCGCGCAACCGTGAAACGCGGCGGGCGCATCTTGCTCGTCTTGTCTTGTCACTAGCCATCGCGCTCTGCGTCCGCGTTCCCATCCCCGTGCTCTGTCGTCACAAAAAAAAAGAGATTGTCAAGGCCTTGAACCGGCCGAACGAGACAGTGACGTCCCAGGCTACGGAACCAAACAGTGATGTCAGGTGACGTCAGGCGGGAACACGGAAGCTTTTGGCGACATGCATACCACTCGTTTACGAGCATGGGTGGTCGCGGCGCGTCGGCGGCGCGGGGCGGGGGGGGGGGGGGTGGCGTGGGCGTGGGCGCGGGCGCGGCGGGGCGTGGGCGTGGGTGTGGGCGGCGGGAGTCGCGTCGGATGCTAAGCGAGAGTGAGAGTGGCGGAGGCGGAGGGCGATACGAGGTTTGGCAGGGAGCGTGGGAACTGCGTCGCAGAGGGGAATGGAGCCCAGGCGAGGCGTGGAGGGAGCGTGGTAGTCGCGTGGGAGTCGCGTGTATTCCGCGTGTCACTCGCGTGGTAAGCATGAAAGCGTGAGAAGCGTGGCAAGAGCATGTGACAGAGTACAGACAGAAGGAGATTGGACAAACGGAGACGGTGAGCTCACATGCCATGATGACGCTGTTGTCCAGTTCCAGACCATGACAGCACCGCCAGGCCGCCAGCTTGTCGGACACGGCCATCACGCCTCACGCCTCACGCCTCGATGCAATTGCAATACGCCGTCGCGCGCCGACACATGTGCCAGGCTGGCGTCAGCGGAATGAGAACATTCACCACTCTCTTGCTTGTTCTTTTACATCACACTTGTCCAAACCAACACTCCTCTCACGCTCACCACCTAGGCCTTCCCACGCGCCACCTCTCCACTCCCCACTCCACTCTACTCCACTAGATCTCTTCTCATCTTGTTCTAGATCTCTCTTTCTCACTCTGTCTCTCCACTCTTCTTCTTCCCACCCACACCATCGCTTGCTTTGCCCATCACCCACCATCTCATCTCCCATCACACTCATCATCCATCTTGCGCTTGCTTCCACCTCCCCCTCCTCCTTATCACCCCACCTTATCGCACCATCGCCCATCAACTCTCTTCTTGACACTCGCACATCCTCGTCACCATGTCCCGCCCCGTCATGCCCATCAATACCCAGTCCCCCTCCTCCTCCTCCTCGCGCAGCGCCTCCGGGCGCCCTCGCATCAACGCCCTCTCCCCCCTCCAAACATTCTCCCCTCTTATGGCAGAGGCTGACCTCCCAAAAGTCAAATCTCCCACCTTCTCAACCTCCTCCCCTCACAGCATGACCCCCGCAAGCATGACCCCACGCACCCCACGCAGCCTCAGCCGCTCAGGCAGCTTTACAAGCCTCTCTAGATCACTCAGCAAGCGCGACTTGGCATTCACAAGCCGTCGCGCCGATCCTGACACGAACGACAGCGCCGGCATCACTACCCGTCTCCTCCTCGTCAAGGCGCCACCCTCTGCCCCAGACCGCACCTTGCGCAAGTACGTCCCTCATCCCGCCACACACCACCCAAGCTAACTCCCCAGGCGATCCCAGTCGTCGTCATCCCTCGCGGCTGTCTCCTCCTCATCTTCTCCCCCGCGCAACACGCAGCCCCAGCAGACCGCCCGCAAACGCTCCTTTGCCGGCGCATCGTTTGGCGGCTTCGGCCCAATGACCCAGCTCAAGCGCGATGCCTCAAATCCCGACCTCTCCGCCGCCGCCGCCGCTGCCACTGCCACCGCCATAGACAGCTCTCCCACCGGCGGGCACGGTGGTGGCGGCCTGACTCAGCTCCAGCGCGCACCTTCCCTCTCTCCTGAAGAAGTCATGGACCTCGCGCGCGGCATCATGTCCCCAGTAGCAGCATCTGACTCGGGCCCTGCCACCCCCGGTCGCCACCGTAGACGCAAGTCGACCGGCACGTTCAAGAACGCCGTCGGCGGAGGCGTGGTGCACGCCGAGCCCGAGCCCATCGCACTCGAACCCGTCGAGTACGTCGAGATGGACGCCGGTGTGCTCCTTCCCTTCCAGAACCGACCCGAGGAAGTCAAGGAACTGCTTGACCACCCCAACAACGCGCACCTCTTTACCCTCCTCCACCAGACTTTCCCACAGGAGCCGATGCGCCCGAACTGGAAGGACATTGACGTTCACGAGTGGAACTGGGACGAGTTCTACGCCCACCTCACCACCGTTGACCGCGCCGAGTGCCCCGACTACCCATGGGTCGAGCTTGCGCGCGACGCCGTGCGTCATCACAGCGTGTCGCTGTGGGAAAAGCTTGGCACTTGCCTCGGCTGCGATACCGAACTCATGATGGCAGGCGAGGAGGACGAGACGCCCGCGTCCTGGGGCGGCCTTGGTCTAGGCGATGAGGGAGACTTTGACCCCGACCAGGCGCGCGTGTGGATCGAGGGGCTCGAGCCAGTGGACGCTGAAGCCGAGGAGCGCAAGCTCACCGCCGCGTTTGACGACGACGGCGAGTTTGGCGCCGCTGGAGGCTTCTCCTCCTCCATGGCGACGATCGGGGAGGAGAGACACACTCCCTCGGGCCCGACGCCGGCGCAGCGCGCCGGGCGGGGTGAGATCCCCGACTCCTTCCCCTCTCCAGAGGGGCGCAACCAGCCTCTAGTACAGGACTTTGCCCTCGCGTCCTCTGCGTCGTCCGCGTCGTCCTTCAACTCGAACTCACCCCTGCGCAAGCGCGGCCGCAGCTTCGTCGGGCTGTCAATCACGACATCCGCGCCGTCGTTTGCGCCGCGCACGCCGGGATCGTACGACGAGCGCGAAGACTACGTGCAGCAGCGCACGGCTGGTAACCCCCTCTTCGTGAGCAGCTTCAACACGCTGTCGCTCGAGCCGACGCTGGGCCGCAAGCAGAGCACGACGACATATGGCGTACCTGCGGCGCACGCGGACTCGTTCAGAGGCTTCCAGAAGCCGGGGGACCGCATGCTGCGCCGCTCGAGCGGCACGGGGCTGAGCGAGAGCGCGATCACGTTCGTGAGCGACTCGAGCGTCGACGGGCCGTTCAGGTAGAGTGTAGTAGACCGTTGTATGAATGTTAGTATGAGTGTAGCAACGGCGCGCGTAAGGCACCTCGCAGAACATCAAGGTGCACTCAGCCCCCGATCGGTCAGCTGACGAGAAGTGGCACGCGGTTATCGAGGGACCACTTACACCTCTATCTCATTCCTCGCGCCGTCGTTCCCACCCACGTCGCCGAAGCAGCACATGACGAGCTAGATCCTCGGCTCGCCTGCGCCCGCGCTATCTTGTTCACGCACCCCGCAAGCGTCATGTGCTGCACCAGCTGACCTGCGGCGCGAGGGATATATGTCGCCCTCGTCTCTGCGCATTCGCATTCTCACCTCTCACCTCTCACCTCTTACCTCTTCTTTCATCACCCCGTCTCACACCCAATCACTCAATTGACAGCGAAGATGGCCGCTCAGTCCAAGTAGGTTGTCTCCTCCCTCCCAATCCCTCCCGACACCACCGCCTCTCTCCGCCTCGTCATCCCTCGCTACCCTTTGCCCTTTGCCTCCCTCTCTCCACACCCCCACCGCCACGCTCATCCTCCTCTCCCTATCGTCCCCCTCGCCGCTCACTCTAGACCTCTCGACTCGCCCCCCGAGGGCATCGACCCCGCCCACGTCCGCCCGACCAAGGGCCCGCGCCGCAACTCGTGCGAAGCCCGCCCAGGCCTGATCCAGAGCACGCACCTCGCTCCGCTGAACGAGGGGCTGATGGCGGATGTAAGCATCCTTTACTTCTCCAACTCCTCCACCCCCCCTCCAACGTCCCATGCCACGAAACCCCGCTCACCCCAGGACTCGCCCAAAATGGGCATCGACCCCGCACACATAAGCCACACCCGCGAACGCCGCAACTCGTGCGAGGCCCGCCCGGGCCTCATCCAGAGCACGCACCTCGCGCCGCTCAACGAGTGTCTCATGGCGCAGGACCGTGAGTCCGCGGCGGGGACCGACTGGGCGGACCCTGCACCCGCCCTCCTCCGCTTCCACCTTGTGCGCTAGGCTGATCGTAGGTGAAAACTCGTCGTCGACCAGAATGACCAAGTGAGCGAAAAGCGAAATGGAAACGCGAAATGGAGGAAACGAAAACAAGGAAATGAGGAAAACAGGAAAAAACAAGTGTGGTGTGGAGTATAGCGAAAATGCGGAAATCAATGAAGCACGTAATTTGCGACGACGGAAAACCCAGCATACTTGATCTAGTGTTATGCAGCGGTGACTGATGCTGGTCGTGACGTACTCAAGGTCAAGGATGTGTGCTATTCGGGAGAGTGCGCGGCTCAAGCCACTGTGCCACTTGAGCATTGTGCCACGCAGGCCAGTGTGCTATCCAGCCAGTGTGCTCTCGAGCATTTGTACTGCTCTCGAGCACTTGTACTACTACTCAAGCCCCAGTGCTACTCAAGCCAGCGTGGCCCCTCCTGCATTTATGCCCTGTCCAACATGTCGCACCAACCCTTGACATATCTTCTGATCTACAACTGAATACCCATTAAACCCCACCCTACAGCTTTGCACTGCCGCGCGCACCCTCCGTCCCCGCCTGCCATCCCTCCACCACGCCCCGCGCAACCTTGTGCGCAACCGCCATACTCGTAACCATAGGGTTCACGCCCGAGCTGGTGGGCAGCACGCTCGCGTCCGCGACCCACACGCCCGAGACGCCATACAACGCGCCGTCGGGATCGCATGCGCCGTCCGCCGGGCGCGCACTCATGCGGTTGCTCGCCATCTGGTGTGCGCTGCCGTAACTCGCCGGCCGGGTGGTGCGCACGAGCTCGGTCCAAGTGTCCCAGTCATCGCCGTCCTTCCAGCTCGGCACGCCGCGGCCGCACACGATAATCTCTTGCGCACCCAGCGCGCGCAGCATCGCCGCGGCCCCCACTGTCCCCGTCTGGATGTTGCCCGCGTCCGTCGCGGACACGGAGTAGTGCACGGCGGGCTCGCCGTGCGCGTCGAGCTTGACGCGCCCGCAGTCTTTGTCGCGCGTAATCACGATGAGGCCGAGCATGTGCGAGTGCCGCGCCAAGCGGCCCTTGTGCTCCGCGCCCCCGGCCCACGGGAGCAGGCTCATGCTCACGACGGGCTGCATGATCCCCGTCTCGATGCGCGGCCCATACCCTCCCGGCGTGAGGTTCGCGAACTCGCTCACGACCGACGTCAAGATCTGGCCCTCGGTCGGGTGCGTGTCCTCCTTGAACACGCCGTACACATAGTTCGTGGGGTGGAGGTAGATGCTTGCGCCGATGCGCGGGTTGCGCACGCGCGAGCGCAGCAGCAACGCCGGGGAGTGTATGCTTCCGCCCGCGACGATGACGCGTGGCGCCGGGAGCGAGGTCTCGCGCCCGTCGTGCAGCACGGTGACGCCGACGGCGGCGCGCCCCGCAAAGTCGATGCGGCGGACGTTGGCGCGCACGAAGCGCGCGCCGGCGCGCGCCGCGTCCGCGAGCCACGCGTGCACGCCCCCCTTCTTGCCGCCGGACACGCACCCGTTCGCGCAGTTGTGCCCGCACCCGTGCGGCGCGCCGCCCGCGTTCTGCGGCACGTCCGCGCGCGTGTACCCCATCCGCCGGGCGCCTTCGAGCAGCATCTGGTTCTGCACGTTGTGCGTCGGCGCACACACGCCCATCACGGCGCACACGTAGTCCATGTCCGCTTGGAACTGGGGGGAAGCAAAGTAGGGGAGCCCGAACTCCTTCGCCCAGCCTTCGCGCACCGCCGCAGGCGCTTGTAGGCTCGCGGCCCAGTTGACGGTGCTGCCCCCGCCGAAGACGGAGCCCGCGACGAGACCCACGGACCCGTCCTCCGTCGCGCGCAACACGCCGCACTCGTACATGTGCTCCAGGGCCCACGGCTCGTCATACGTCTGCGAGTGGTCGTAGTGGGCGCCTTTTTCGATCACGAGCACGCGCATGCCCGCCTCCGCCATGGCTTTGGCGGCGACGCCGCCGCCAGAGCCAGAGCCGACGATGATCGCGTCCCACCGCCCCTCGGCGGCTTGGGAAACAGTGAGGAACTCGAAGCCAAAGTAGCTCTCGGCAAGCGGCACGGGCTTTGGGTCGTACCGCATGACTTTGCGCACCGTCGCCGAGTTGCGCAGGTACAGCGCGATGCCGAGCTTGACGAGCGAATCGTAGATCTTGCGGTAGGTCGGGATCACACTCGTCTTCCACGACAGCAGCTGCTTCTCGCGCACCGCAATCGGCTGCGACTCGAACGGCGTGAACGAGCCGGTGAGGGCGAGGGAGCCAAAGTAGCCGCTGGTGTTAGGTGTGTCGGTTGTTTGTCTCTCTTCTCCATCGGCACTGCTTCCCATGCTTGTTCGTGCCGACCTCCGCCATTCTCCGTCGACCTCCACCGCCCTCCTGCATCCACCCCCTCCAGCCCACCTCCTTCGCACACTCACCGCATCAGCCCAAGCACCGTCTTGAGCTCGGCAATCTTCTCAGGCGCGAGGTGCGCAGCAAGGAGACTCTGCAGCTCCTCCCGCACGCCCGGCACCTTGCTGGGCACTTCGGCCGCGTAATCCGCCACGACGTCGATGTCGACCTCCTCCGCGAGCCCCGGGGCGCGCTTGAGCAGCTCCTCGACCGACATGGAGGGGATGACCGTGTCGAACACGGCCATCATGGTGCGCACCTCGTCGCGCGTGAATGCCTTGGGCATGGCGGGATCTGTGATGGAGTGGATGCGGCGAGAGGAGAGGAGAAAGAGAGTGAGGGATGAATGGGCTAGCGTGAATGGCGAGGGCGCTATAAGACAGCGCTCTTCCAGCGACCAGCGTGCGCCAGACGGGCCCCGCGCCCAGGTTGCCGGAACCGGTTGGGCCGAGTTGCCGGTCACACGGCGATTATTGCCCGATAAGCTGCCCTCATGTCTCATGCATCACAATGCATCGCGAGGCAGGTGCTCGGCAGGTGCTCGCCGCGGCAGAAGGTCGCGGCGCTTGCCGCTCGCCCGGAGGCCGGAGAGGGAGACTACGGTTATCTCGGCATTGGCAGGCATGGGGAGGCAGTGGGAAATGCGACGAGCATGAGATCAGCTTGGGCTGTATGAGACGCGGGAGCTAGCGTGTCGACGCCTGCAGTCCTCGAGATCCATTGAGCAACACACGTCGTGCTCCTGCAAGTCGTTGTCGACTCTTATATCGCAACACAGATCGCGCCACTCGCTTCACGCGGCCAGGCCATGTCCGGCGGCATTGATCTCGTGAATAACAAGCGCCGAGGCCGAGGCCTGTGCGCCCCGCAAAAGTCGGCATCCATCGGCACCGCCCGCGACGGCCTGCCAGTGTCGAGGAGCGCGTAGCCACGCACTTGTGGCACGCTCGAGCACGATCAAGCGTCGGATCCGCCTGTCTGCGCTGCAATGTGTCCCACGCGGTCCATGGAGATGGCTTCAGGACGCGGCAACCTGCACCAGGTACGCTCCACTCGGCGTCTTGCCGGCAGATCTGCTGCTCCCACCATCGGTGGCGTAGTGGAGATGGATTGTGATGGTCCGGCGAGCCTCGTCTGGAAAAGCAACCAAACAGCTGCCATCGACGCCCACCAGGAGCACCAGGTGCGGAAGGCGGATGTCCATGCCCCGTCGTGGGGCCGAGTCAGGTTTCAGGTCCCACGGGGTGGCGGCGGGGATACAGGTGGTTTACAGGTTGCGCGCTCGTCAAGCACTGCCAAGATGTTGCCCGTGGAATTTTAGGCGCCGGAGTACCGACTCGACAGCCAGCCGCCCCGCAGGCCATCATAAGCAGGCGAGCGGGCCTGCTGCCCACGCCACCCACCATGATCCCATTGGAACCGACCGTGTCCCGCGCCTCGCGGCGGTCACGACACAGCGAGCACGACCTGCACCCGTACACCGAGCAGTGGGAGTCGCACGGCGAGCCCTCGTCACCCCGTCACTCGCTGCACTCGCTCCGCTCCCGCCCCGCCCACATTCACCCCACCGCCCACCACCACCCCTCCGAGCTTGAACGCACCACATCCCCCCGCCCCGAGACAGTGCACTCGATCGAGGAGGCGGGGTATGCCGCGCCCGTGCCGCTCGGCGACGGTGTGCTCGAGTCGGCGGTTGCGCCGTTCCACTCGCGCCCGGACGATGCCGTCGAGCCCGGCGGCGGGGGCGGCGCAGTCGACGAGGCTGCGCGCATCGCCGAGCTCATTGGCCCTCCGCCAGATGGCGGCCGGGATGCATGGCTCTGTGTCGTCGCCGCCTTCGGGCAGCAGTTCGCCATGTTTGGCCTTAGTGCGTAGGCTCAGCGGCAGCGCTAATCCCAGTGACGGCCAACGGGCAGCTGCAGGCCTATTACTTGAACAACCAGCTGCGCGAGTACTCCAAGTCGGACATAGCATGGTTCGGCTCGATCCAGACGCTGATCGAGTTCTCGTTCGCCATCTTCACCGGCCGCTACTTTGACATCCACGGGGCGCGGCTGCTCGTGTCGAGCGCGACGCTGCTCGCGTTCGTCAGCGTCATCGGCCTCGCATTCAGCCGCGAGTACTACCAGTTCTTCCTCTCGTTCGTGCTCTTCGGCTTCGCCGCGTCGCTCATCTACGCGCCGTCCGCCGCCGTCGCGAGCCACTGGTTCGACAAACGCCGCGGCCTCGCCATCGGCTGCATCGTCGCCGGCTCCGGCCTCGGCGGTGTCCTCTACCCCATCATTCTCGAGCAGCTTTTCCGCCAGATCGGATACCGCGACACGATGCTGTTCGTGGGCGCCCTCAATTTCTTCCTCATGTTCCCCGGAATATGGTGGATGAAGACGCGGCTGCCGCCGCGCGCCCCGCCAAAGTGGAGCGCGATGAAGGCGCCATGGAAGGACATCCGGTATGTCGTGCACGTCATCGGCGCCGCGCTGTTCGGCATGAATGTCCTCGCGCCCTACTTTACCGCCATCTACTAAATGGACAGCAACAATGTGCCCAAACATATCTCGGACTATGCGGTCGCCATGGCGCTCGGGGGCTCCCTCGTCGGCCGCTGCATCTTGGGCTGGTTCGCCGACATCGTCGGCGTGTGGAAGGTGTTTGGCGCTGTGGGCCCGGTCTCGGGAATCATATTGTTTGCGCTTTGGCTGCCTATTGTAGGTACTGCGCCGGCCATCGTCGGCCTCATAGCGTACGGTATGATTTCCGGCTCGTGGTTCGCCCTTCTCCCCGCCGCCACCGCCACCATCTCGCCCGTGCACGAGGCCGGCATGCGCTTCGGCATGCTCATCTCGGCGCTGGCTGTGCCGTCGCTCGTCGGTCCGGTCATCACGTCCGCACTCATCGAGAAGGGCAACAACACATTCAAGTGGGCAGCGGTTTGGGTCGGTATATGCTCCATTTTGACCGGTGTGGTTGTCAACTCGGTCCCCGCCATGACGTGGTGGCGGAAACGGATGGCAAGCAAAGAGGAAGAGACGGACACGGAGCTGGGTGCGGTCCCTAGCAATGTGGAGAAGTCGCGCGACGTGACGGACGAGAAGGCGCGCGACAGGTAGTTGGCACATCAGTTTGCCTAGCATGCACCGCTGTAACATCAGAGCTGTGATTAGTTGAGTGTTGACAAGGTGAAGCAGTGGACCGCTCAGTGGGCACAGCATTAAGAAGAAGACATAAGCAATACATATACACATGGAACGACCGCAACCCCTACCACTCCTCCTCCTCATCGAACGCGGGCGGCTCGTCTCCAAAGTCGACCCGTGTTTCTCGCCTCGTCTCAAGCGCTGTGCTCTCCTCCACCCCGGTCTCGCGCTCCATCTCCGCCAGCGCCGCTAGCTCATCCTCGTCCTCATCATCATCCACATCCGGCCCTGGGGCAAACAGCGGCCGCCTGTCCGCCGCAAGTGTCTCAGCACCTGGTGCGTACCGGAACGTCTCGTCGCCCATGCTCTCCTCCCCTCGCTCGATAAACGCGTCGAGCGACTCCTCCTCGCGCCGAGGCGAGCCAGCGGCTGACCCCTGCTCCTCCGGATCGGGAGACGGTGTGCGTGGCGGTGGGTGGAACTCATCGCGCAGACCTCGGATCGCGTTCTGGTGTCAGCCCAACCTCACGCCAATGCGCCGACATACAACCATTTGATTCTTGCGGCAAACCGCCTCGATACGCCCAATAGTATACCCAAACTCGCCCTTCGGGAACATGCCATGCGCCCAAACCTGGTACGTGTCCATGAGGCGCTCAAGGTCCGATGTCTGGGGTCAGCCCGCAATCTCTTGGAGCCTACCTCATGCCCCTTTCCCTTAACCTTGAACTTGCGCGCGGCGGCCACGAGCGCCGGAAACCCCTTCGGGCCCAGCAACCGGTCCGGGTCGACTTTAGCGATCACGCGCCGCCGCTTCGGCTCCTCCTCCGACGCCCCGCCCGCCGCGAGCGGGTCCTGCGCCGCGAGTGGGTCGTCGAACAGCTCGGCGAGGACGCGCGGCGCGATCCCCTGTAGTTCGGGGGTGGGATCAGGCACCCCACTCCCATCTGCATTGTCCAACCGCCTACGCGGGGCGGGCGCAGGCGGCCCACTCTCATCTAGAATGTCCAGCCGCCCACGCTCGGCGGCGCGGGTAATCTCTTGCAGGTCTCGCTGGAAGCCGGGCGAGCGTAGCAGTTCTGCAAGCGAGAACGGCGGGGGCGAGGGCGACGAGTCGTAGAGGCGCCGCTGCCGCTTCATCGGTCTCTCGCTGGACGTGGATTCGTCGTCGCTGATCGCGGATTCGCCGTCGCCGGACATGGATTCGTCTTCGCCGGACGCGGATTCGCCGTCGAGAAAGAGAGCTTCCTTCCGCCAAGGCGATGGGGGCGGCGAGTCATCGTTGAAGAGGTCGGTGAGGCTCATAGCTGCTGAGTGTGTATGACAGCTGGTTATTGTTGCGCGAGAGTTGGGAGTAATGTTGTGGAAGCCAGACGCGTCGCGTCGCGGAATCAGACCCACGTGCTCCATGGCGAGGATGCCAGTTTAGCCGCCCGGAGGGAATAGCCGGCCGGCCCGATAGCCGCAGAATGCCGTCCTGAACCGACGTCCGCAGTCAGCACCCACTCCCCACTTCGCTCTTCTGTGCAACTCGTTCTGCTCTTTCCACCCCAACTCCTCCCCAAGCACTCAGCATGGCCGCCCAGTTTACCCCTCCCGCTTCATTCGGTGTCGACGACCTCTTCTCTGTCGCTGGTCGCGTAAGTCTATCCGCTGTACAATCCGCTCTGGTCTCCGTACATCCTCATGTGCCACGGGCTCGACCTCGGTGGGCTGCGGCAGCGCATGATTGGAATCCCTCTTCCAGGATGCACTGACTCCAGACGGTTGTCATCACCGGCGGCGGCACTGGTCTCGGCAAGGGTGAGCCATGGCCCGTGCAGCACTGATGGCAGCCATCGCCAACGCATACGTCGTCAACGGCGCCAAGGTGTTCATCTCGGGACGCCGCGCCGAAGTTCTTGACGCAGCTGTCAAGCTCATCAAGCCGCAGGCTGGCAAGGGAGGCGACATCATTGCGTGGGTACTTCCCCCTGCCCCAATTTGACCTTCAGCGTACAGGGTGATGTGGGCACCAAGGCGGGGTGCAAGAAGCTGTACGAGGATATTGCGAAGCACACGGACGTCGTGGACGTGCTTGTCAACTGCGCCGGTGTCATGAAGAACTACCGCAACCCTACCTTCGACGTTGACAACAGTGAGTGGGGAGACGGGGGTGGACCAGGCTGGCAGAGTCGCGGGGGACCCCAAGCTGATGGCAGTCGACGCGGTCGCCAAGATGCTCTGGGACGGCTGTGACGACGACGACTTCAACTACACTAACCAGAGTAAGCTTTCTCGAGACACTCCACCCACCCGCTCACACCAGTCAACATCAACGGCGTTTACTTCACCACGGTGGCTTTCATCCCGCTCCTGATGAAGTCGGACCTGAAGTCTGTTGTAGTGATCGCCTCCATCGCAGGCCACATCCTGCAGCGCGCCGTCGGCTCCGTGTCGTACGGCGCCTCCAAGGCTGGCACGATGCACACGGCCAACCTCCTCGCGGGCCGGCTCTCGCCGGCCAAGATCCGCGTTAACACCATCTGCCCTGGCATCTTCCCGTCCGAGATGACGGGCACGTCGGCTGCGGAGGGCGGGCACAAGTACGACATCGGCAAGCCCGCGCAGATGGCTGCCGCGCGCAGCATCGTCGGACGTCCCGGTATGCCGCACGAGATTGTTGGCCCCGTCATGCTCCTCGGCTCGCGCGCCGGGTCGTACATGGACGGTGCGACGCTCGTCGTTGATGGCGGCCGCGCTCTGTCGGCGGGCATCAACGAGGGCGTGCGTATCAAGGAGGAGCTTATTATCAACTAGAGGACGTTTTGATAGAGCATGAACGTAGATGAATTGCCAGGCAGTCTGTGACATCGTGGACTGTGTGGGCACGTCCAGCATAGTTGGGGGTTTTGGGATAAGGGGGCTCGTGTTGAAAAGGCGAGTTGTGTGCTCTACCTGCAGTACTGCTTCCCATCACGTCGAGCACTGCTTCTCGTCACATCAGTGGGGGCTCAACACATCTCCGCGCGCTGTCAGCTGCTGAGATCCAACACCATACATGCGCGTCACAAATGGACAGGCGGCACTTGCGCGCTATCCTTGTTTAAACCCGCCTCCTTGTGTTGCAAGTTTCTTGCGTTCATAGAATGCGTCGACTCGTGATGCACCCAACTGTCCGTCAGCGCCTGCTACACCCCTCGCCAACTCACGTTCACGATGCGCGGACATCCATCACGGTCCTTCTCGAGCCTCGTACACTCGACGCAGTAGTATGCGTCCGAGACGGCTGACATTAGCTTGGCTCGCCTGGTCATATGCAGCACCCAGCACTCGCTGAGTCATCAACTCACCATGCGCGCCGCAGACTACACATCGCGTCCCGCTCTGCCCGAACGCGCACTGGTCGCAGATATGCACGAGTGTCATAGGGCGGACGAATGAGTCGCATACAGGGCTGGAGTTAGCATCGGACAGACTGAGGGGATAAGGGGGGGATGGGTGGATAGAAACAGGACGAGTCCGGCGCAAGCAAAGAGCGCGGTTCGCGATATCGGTACAGCATAGCACATGCGCAGCGTTGAATAGCATGCGCAGAGCTGTATGGCATGCGCAGAGCTGGAGGACATGTGCCGTGCTGAAGAGCATGAGGGCTGTGAATGGGGGCCAGAAGGTCCTGGTCGGCGCGGCCACTCGTCGCTACGCAAGTGATCCCCACTTGCTCGTGCAGTGTTGACGGAGAATACCACACACCGTAACAATGTGCTACACTCACCACTTGCCGTCACACTTCTCGCAGACGCGCCCGATAGCGACGCCGGGTTGCCGGCGGCACATGAGGAGATCTGTCGTCAGCTTCAATCACACTAATCGATGACAAGGTCGACCGCGGAGACATACCGGTGTGGTGCTTAGACTGCTGTCAGCTTACACTACGCAAGATAACTCACCATGTTGGTTCGGCGGAGGAAGTGGCGAGGATGGTGATGAATGAACTGGTAAGATGTGTTGACACCAAGATGTAATAAGTTGAGCGGCGAGTCGCTGACTCAGCGGAGTTGCGTCAATCTCCGCACCGGCCGCACACAGCCGGACGGAAAAACCAAAAGGTCGTCCTCACCATAGCTCAGTTGGTAGAGCGTCGGACTGTAATTTGATACCTTGCCTCTCGATAGAGAGGAGTACATCCGCAGGTCCTGTGTTCGACTCACAGTGGTGAGAGTATCTTTTGCTCCTGGCGCAACCACCCGCTCTCTCCAGCTCTGAGTTGCAGACGAAGAGCAACGGCGTCACTGTTACAGCACCCACCCTCTAGTCGTTGACAGGAGTGGGGGCCACGCTGCCTACGCTGGTCCTCATATAACTTTGCGACCAGCCCGTGGCCCGACTGTGCTCCTCGTCTCCCTCACTGCGGGCACTGCCCCCCATGTTCTTGTCACTCAAGCCACTGCGAGGTGCGTATTAACGCCCATAGGAGGCATACAGACTGTATGAGGGTAATGATCTTTGCTGTGTGACCAGGATGGCATCGGCTCACACTGAACACCGTGTCCGTCTCCCTTGTGAGCAGTCCAAGTGTCAAATACTGCATTTGGCAGTGACAGCAGCCATTCCCAACGGCGGTGCCCTCGCCAACGCTATGAATACATGTCCTAGATGTATTACAACACAGTGTGTCCTCTAGGCCTCTGCGGCGGTGGTTGTACAAGACTTATCCGGGGCGCCTACGCCCTCATTCCCGCCTTCTTGAGCACGTCGGCCGCCAATCCGCTGCGGTCCGGGCTCGTCCGCACGCTGGCACCGCCACTGAGCGTGTCAAACGCCCAGCGTCTGCCGGGCCACGCACGGCGGAACCGCACGACAGGGTCGTCGTGGACATCACCGCTCGTACTCTGGCGCGACGACGTCGAGGGGGGCGACTGCGACGCAGAGCTCGACAGCGTAGTGCAGCGCGTAAGGGAGGGGGTGGACTCCGTCGCCTCCCACTTTCCTGGCGCGCGGGCGCGCACGAGGCTGCGCGCGGCTTCGATGGCCGCGTCCACGCGCGGGATGGGATGGCGGAGGGCGGCGGCGGCGGCGAACAGGCCTTCGCTGACACACCCGTAGCTCGGGAGCCGGGACAGCGGGTCGCCGTCGTACCGCGCCCAGCTGGTGGGGAGGATGTGGAGGCTCTCCATGCGATGCAGGGACGTGAGGTCGTCCCGGAACAAGCCTGGCGTCAGTGCTGTCGCGCAGAGACGTACCGATGGACTCGTCGAGGCTCGCTTGGACTGCAGCGAGGTGGGCTTGCATGTACGTTGCGTTGGGGAGGGCGGTGGCCAGTGTGTTCGACGCCGCGCGCAGCCGGTCGCGAGAGGACAGCAGGGCGTGCCATGCCGCCACGAGGGTGGTGCGCGGCAGCGTGCCCCCGCGCCAGATGAAAGCCGTGAAGAAAAGACGGGGAGTGTGCGTGTGCGGCGCGCCGCGCCGCCGTGTTACGGTGTACTGCACAGTTGCGGAAACGCGGTGTTCCAGGCTTTGATACCACTTCGCTGTGGGAGGGAGGGCGGAGACAAACGCGTTGGAGGCGGATGGGTTCATTGGGGCGAGGGGAGAGGCGATGTCCGATGCAAGAGACTTGAGATGACAGATGGGGTGGAGATGAAGAAAGAGAGGAGATATAGGCTGCGGAGGACCAGCAGCTTGGTATGTATGTGGATGGAGACCAGTGGGAATTGGGCGAGGAGAGTGGTTGCAATGAGATCTGATGAAGACTGGAACTGGAATGAATGGAACTGCAGAGATGAGATGGTGGGAAGAGCACGTATGTTGTGTGCAGGGCGTCAAGCTCGACTCGGTCGCCGGCAGCGGCTTGCGTCGGCGCGACGTGAGCTCAGGCCTGCGGGCTGGAGGCAAGCATGGATTCAAAGCCTCGGGCTACGCAGTTTGTGCTGAATGCTCGAGTGAATTGTGTGTCAGTCGCGTGCGGATCATGTGCGTCATTACCTCATTCACTGTTCCTGCAGATCTCGGTATGTGCGCCGCCTCAACGGGTAAAGCGGCTATGTAGTTGTTGTTGAGCGGGGCGGAGAGATCAGCGTGATGTCGGGTGTGGCGGGTGGCACAAGGAGTTGCAGAATGACCAAGAGACATCAAAAGTTGCGGCCTTTTCAAGGATTGTAGTCGCAGCACGCTGACCGCCTCACTGCGACGCAGTAGGATTGGTCGCGGGGCTAATATAAATAGACGCGTTTCAGCGCAACAACTGGGTCCCAGCGTACGAGGAATGTGGCATCATGCGCTGCTCAACCTACATCAAATGCGATAGATCTGCCTCGGGACTGCATCTATGGCATGAAGGGAGGTGTCTAGGCAGTTCCAGTTTCCAGCTGCAACTTGGCTTCACTGCAAGGCGTCGGCGCCGCGAATCGAACGACGTCCGTGCGTCGCGGAGACCGCCGTGCCGCGCCCCTCAACACGGCCCGTGCGATGCAGCCACGCGTCAAAGTCTGGTCTGAGCGTTGAAGAGAGAGCTGAACAAAGCCTTTCTTGCTCTCATCATCACACACTCGTTCGCCAGACATGTTGATACTCGCCCTCGCTGCGGCAGCGCTTGCCGCATCCGCGATTGCACAGCCTGAAGATGGACACGATGGACAAGACGGGCAAGATGGCGCTGGGCGCGTTGGCCTGCAGAAGCGGGGGTGAGTTCGGACCGGCGTTCGGGCGCCGTGGTGCGAGGCGCGAGAAGAGAGCCTAGAAGGCCTAAAGCCTGAAGAGTTGGTGACGCGTCGCGCGTCGAGGGTACTCTGGTTTCTGGAGCCGATGCGGAATCATGGCTCTGTCGGGGATGATTAGAGGGACGGAAGCGGAGGACTCCCGATACGCGAGTAATCCTCCCGCGTCGGCGCTCAAGCTTTCTGCTCACCCATCACTATGCCGCCATCACCTGCCGCGCCTGACTGCTCGCCGCTAACACCAGATGGGGATGGAATCGGGCACGCTCAGCCCATACTCCATTGCACCTCCAGCCGCCTGACAGGGCGCCACTTTGCGCCATCGACAACGGCTCCGCCGTCAAAGCTCGCGCTTGGGGACGCAATGGTGTCCGCGCGGCAGGCCCGCGCCCAACGCCGTGTCTCACAAGCAACCGATACCCCGTCATCAACGTGCGGCAGACTATCGGGTCGACAACTTCCTCGCCGCGGCCCACCTCAACATCATCCCCGCGTCCATCCAGCTCCTCCGCGCGGCCCTCATCCTCCTCCGCGCCACCCTCCAGCTCGTCCTCGAGCTCCTCCGCTCCCCCGTCCAGCTCATCCTCTCCCACCCCATCCCCTACACCAACTACCACCGAGGAGCCGCCGACAACCACTACGGAGTCGAGCAAGACCAGCACGCTCGACACAACGACCTCGGAAACGTCCACCTCCTCTTCGTCCCGCACCACGCCCTCTCAGTCGCCGTCATCCAGCGCGCCGCCAGCCGCGCCTACCACCGTGCCAATCGGCGCCATCATCGGTGCCGCAATCGGTGGCGCCGTCGTCGTCGGCGCCCTCGCAGCTCTCCTCATTGTCCGCCTTAAGAAGCGGTCTCGCCGCCGCCCCCGCGACTCCCACCTCTTTATGGACCCCGACTTCCCCATCGCCCTCGACCCCTACTATCCTGTGCCGGGCACGCACTCGCCCGCGCCCTCTAACCTCGCCCGTAATCCCAGCACCGGCAGCATGACGGGCCTGACGAACCGGCGGTCGGGGTACGAGGGCTACGACAACGTCGAGTACGTCTACGCCGGGCCGGACGGATACTACGACCCGGCTACGGGAAAGAGTGCCGCGCCTCCGCAACGCGGCCCAAGTTACGTGCAGCGCGTGCCCGCGCGCCAGCCGAGTCTCAGCCAGGGCCAGTATGCGGCGTACGCTGGCCCGGGGGCTTGCATACCAGAGAGCGAGCGGTACGACTACGACGGCCACAGCCATGTCCAGCACGCACAGTACTCGCAGCCGCAGGGATACCCTGCTCCGGGCGGATATCCGCCGCAAGCCAACTACCATACCCAAGCACCGATGCAGCCACAAACAACTGGCGGATACCCGCAGGCCGGGTACTACGCCGCCGAGTACGCGCCCGCGCCCGTGTCCAACGCATACCCCGCCAGCCCGGCGCGTGGGCCGATGCGGGCGCCATCCGTGTCTACCAGCTCGCCAGTGATCATGGCGGCGGCGCCCGCACCCGCGCCGCCGCACGTGTCGCCCGACATGGTCACGCACGAGGAGGACGCAGGCGTCGTCCTCCCCACGACGCTGCCGCCGATGTATCGCGCCGAGTGGGCGCCGGGCGGTACGAAGCCGGCCAAGGGGTAGATGGATGCTTTTCGATCGCAAGCCGAGGAGGGAGCGAGCGGACGCGAGCAGGCGTTAAGTGTGGTGGGCCAAACACATAATAAGCATGCGGCACGGGATCTCGTGGTCACTGCCACGCCGTAAGCACCGCCCTATGTTTGATTTGTGGAGGTGTGCCTCAGTGTACCAGTTGCTGTGTTCAGTCATGTTTCCGCACTGTAGCGAGCACGACGGTTCTTGGGCGGTGGACAGCTTTTAGCTTGGGCGGCCATGTAGGGGAGGGACAGTTACGGCATAGCGTCATTTTGGCATGCCGCACCCTCGCACTAAGTGAAGTGCTAGCACCACACCCCCACCCGCGTTGTCTTGTCGGGCATGTCGGCGACGCCGTTCCGTCTCGGCGGAGAAGAGCTGCGCCATGCGGGCGCTATCGCTCGATACGAGCTACGGTGGAACAAATTGAGCCATGAGCTACGTAGAAGGGGTGCGCTGTTTTCGTGCGGAAAGACGGACTGGGACTGGGACTAGGAACATGTTAGGGAGACCCTCAAACATGGCTCTCTTCCGTAAATAGACACACGAGGATAGCGAGCAGGAGTCTGTTGGTGGAATACGACAGGATGGAGAGGGGGATGAAGAGAGAGAATGAAGAAAGAGAGAGAGAGAGAGAGAGAGAGAGAGAGAGAGTGGAAGAGCGTGGCTCGTGGATGATCGGCAGAGTTGTCGGAAGGAATCGTTGTGTGCAGACTCGAGTGGATGGAATGCTGAGCGGGGCGGTGCAACGCTTGTCATGTTCTTTCTTGACATCCTTGTCATCTCTCTCACCTTTCTCATCTCTCTCATCTCTGTCAGCGTTCCCATCTCTCCCATCATCCGTCTGTCTCAAGCATCATCTCTCTGACTCCACGACCGACGACTGCGCAACGACTCTTAATCAACATTCACACCCCAGCACACTCGTTTCCAACCTGCCCTCCACGCTGTGGCTCTCGACGCGTGCATCTAACTTTACGCAACTCACAACTCTGGGACCATGTCTCCTCGCCTAGTCGCGCGGTACCCCAGCCGCGGCCGCATGTCCAGGCGGCAAGACCCCGCCGTGTCCAGCACGTCGTCGCCGCTTCCTTCCACCCCCGCCGCTGGCTCGAGTTCAGATGCGCCCCCATCATCTGCGCCGCCCCCCTCCACGGACCCCTCGGCCTCATCCTCATCCTCCAGCCCGCCATCGACCTCCCCTCCGTCATCGACACCACCCACGAGTACACCCCCAACATCTACCCCTCCTACGAGCGAGCCTCCGACCTCTACCCCTCCCACTTCCACGCCGCCGACTTCCACGCCTCCGACGTCCACCCCGCCTACCTCGACGCCACCAACTTCGGAGCCCCCTACTTCCACTTCGACGACCACTGTCACTCCCCCACCGCCCACAAGCTCGACTACACAGGCGCCCCCTCCCCCGCCCTCGACATCCACGGTCGTCATAACGGAGGATCCCAACACACTCCCGCGCACCACTACTACCCCTATCAGTCCCACCACTTTTGTGCAGAACGGCACGACGGTGATCATTTCCAGAACGGCGACGGGGCAGATTCAGAGCGAAGTAGCTCAGACGGGCGGCAAGTCTACCGCGAACATTGGCGCGATCGTCGGCGGAGTGCTGGGCGCGGCGGCCCTCGTGGGCGTGATCGTGGGCTTTCTCCTGTTTTGCCGCCACCGACGGAGGAAGCAACGCTACGATGGTGTCCCGCAGATGCCCCCTCGTCCGAGCTGGACACCCCTGTCGCCCGTTGCGACGCTGCCCACGCTCAGCTCGGGCCCAGCCTACGAGCCATACTACGATGCATTTCAGCGCTACGACCAACCGGCCCCTTATGTGGATCAACAGCCGTCGGATGGTCGTGTCCGCTCGAACCCCAACTCGCAGTACTCGGCCTACTCGCAGCTCTCGACGTTGGACCCGTCGCCCGACTCGAGCACGGGCCAGCTAATAGGTGTGGGCGCCACAGTTGGCACAGCAGGCGCGGCCGCAGCAGTCGGGGCCGCAGCAGCCTCCGGCACGCGACACCGCGACGATGACGTCTGGCACGAGGCGCGCATGTACCAGGACCACTACTTGCCCGATCCCAGCCCCTCGATAAACAGGGCGGAGCACACCGGCACGCCTTCCTCGTCGTACGCTTGGGGCGCCGCCCAGCCGACGCGTAAGTTGGGCATGACGAATCCCGACCCCGAGACGCCCGACACGCCCAAGTCCAGCTACTTCGGCCTGTCCGAGCCGCGCGACGAGAGCCCAGGTGCGAGTGGCCCAGGGGTAGGAGCGATGGCGGGGGTGGGCTTGGGCGCAGCCTCTGCTGTGTCCTCTAGACCGGGCACGACGATGCCCTCACCGCCTCGGCCCCCCAAGAGCGAGCGCCGCCTGAGCGGCTCACCGCTCGTGTTGCACACGAACCTCGCGGACCCGCAGATGGACCCGGTTCCTCTCTCCGCGGTGCGCCAGAGCGAGGGCGGCACAATGGACTCGGACCCCTTCAAGTGGGACGCGATCAGCGCGGCACACTCCGCACTCACCGCCAACGCCGCTGGCCCCTCGCAGCCTGGCCTCGCGATATCACCCCCGCCCGGTGCGGAGCAGCCTTCCGCCGGGCGCCTGCCCGTAAAGAAGGACCTGACGCACGACATGCTGCGCAGACAGGATACCCTGCCGCCGTACAACCCGCAGTGGGAGAACCGGCTGAGCGCGGGCACGTTCGGCGACATGAAGCGCGAGCTGCGTGAGCGCGGCGGAGACACAGCCTAGGACAATGCTGGCATAGAGGACCGTGTATTCTAGCAGCTAGACCAGGCGGCAATGTATAATACTTCGTCAAGCAACAGGTCGAGCAATTCCGATTCTAGGTGCCTGGGTCTGTCATGATTCGGAGTGGTGCAAGATTGCGGTATGCGACGTACCGTACCTCATGTGCCGCGGCGGGCCCAGTAACCCACCGCGAGGTCAGCTGTCGTCGTCTGCCCACCCACCAACGCCGTGGCGGAATTGCACACGGGTGGCGAGTGGAGTGACCGACATCCCGACTTCAGACTATACCAGCTCATCATGGTCCCGCAGCCCCCTCCTCCCACTCACTTTCTTCGATCTGCTAACTCGACACGCCGTCGCTGACACCGCTCCGCTCCGCCACGCCCCTAACCCACCCCACGCCACCACCATCGCTCCTGCAATGCCGGGGCTCGACCACACCTCCTTCCCGCACATAATGGACGCGATACTCGTGCACGCCCCGCGCTCCGCCCTCCTCGCGCTGCGCGCGACCTCGCGCGCCTTCCGCGCGCTAGCCGACGACCGCCTATGCTCCCACGCCGAGCTGCACGTCACCGCGCCCAACTCGTGGCGCGTGCGCACCGCATCCGGCCCGCTCCCGTGCATGCCGGGCGACGTCGCGGCGCCCTGCCTGCGCGCGATCCGCGTGCTGACACTGCGCACGCCGGCGTCCCAGATGCGCATGGCGCGCAAAGACCTGCTCCTCCCCCCGCTGGCGTTGGACGCACACACCCTCGTGCTCCCGCACCCGTTCCGGCTCGCGATCGACGACCTCGCGCCGGCGCTCTCGCGGCTCGTCGTACACGCTGCGCTGGGGCGCAGCTTCAACTGCGATAAAACCGGCTGGTTTTTCCCGCCCACGCTCGAGGCGTGTGTTCCCCCCTGGGCCGTGAGGTATGCGCTGCACGTCGCCGTGCCGCCCGACGAGCCGGAGCTGCATGCCACAAGGTGCGCGTTCTCCGTCAGCCGACTCCATGGGCAGGACAAAGGCGAGGAGGAGGAGCAGAGCGCGCGCGACGTCGTCGTCGTCTTCCGCGTCTCGCCGGGGCGCGCGGCGCGCGCCATCCAGCCCCCCCGCCCGCTCGGCATCCTCCACGACTTCGCCGAGGCTGCCGCGGACCATCCGGCGTGGAGATGGACCGTCGTCGGCGTGCAGGAGATGGCGGAGGCTGCGCCGCACGCCGTGCCCCTCCAAGAGGGGGTGTATGCGCGGTTCATGGATGTCGCGGGGCCGGCACAGGTGCGGTTCTGTACGGTGGCGGAGTATGCGCGGTCTGGCGAAGGGTTGCTCGAGATCGGGGAGGCGTAGGACGTCTGCTCTACGCTCTACCACGGCTGCCAACGCTGGTGATGGTATCTACCGTACATCGATCGAGAAGGGCAATTTGGAGGTCGGTGGTGGCATGTTGTCATGGCCTGTCCATTCTGGTACGGCAAGGGCTCAGATCATCGCCGATTCGGCGACGCAGGCATTATCAGAGTTCACTGGAACACATTGGCGCAGCTCATTCCACCATCTCTAGTCGGGCACCAACATCAATCTACACAAACTATGCCGTCAGCGTTCCAGTGTCGAGCCGCCGACGCCACGAGGGGCAAGTGTGTGGTATGTTTTCAAACATTTCCTGTGTTTGCAGTGCGCCACTGATCAGCATCGTCTGGCCGCGGATCAGGGGAAACGGGAGCGAGGACAGCCTGAAACTGCTTCAGGATGCGCAGTCCGTCGCAGAGTCCCCCAAGCCGTGTTCTATCGGGTACCTGTGTTCCTGGCCCGCGGATGGTTTAGAAAACAGGCCACCCCTCGCTCTCTTCTCTCTCTCTCGTCGTCCCCTCACTCACTCTGCAGTGTGTGTGAATGTCCGCACTTCGCGGCCAGCTTCCTGCGATGCACGCAAGACTCTTGCCACCTCCTCATCCATCATGGCGCAGCCACCGCCTGCGCCGCGGCGCACACACATCACGATCCCCGCCGGCGCACTCTCGCCCACACTCAAGTTCTATCCCCCGACCGCATGGCGCCTCGACGGCGCATGGCACCTCGTCAACGCGAGCGGCGCGGGGATCTCCCACTCGTTCGCGGGCGACCGCTGGGCCTTGCGCGGCAGCACGCTGCTTACGGCGAGCAGCGGCGTGCTGCGCCTCGACGGCGTGGTCGCGACGGCTCCGCCGGGCGAGGGCGAGATCGTAGCCGCCGAAGCCGCGATGGGGTGGCACACGGCCGAATACAATCTGTCAGGATACCAGGGCGCGATGAGTGTGTATGGCGCGAGCGCGCGCGTCGCCGTCGACACTGAACAGTATGCGTGCGCGAAGCCGGGCTGACGGCAGTACCGAAGCGGAGTTCGCCGGGCTGGAGCAGCGCGTGCCGCTCGCTGAGCATGGCGAGAATCTTGTGTATGACGGCTGGAGCGCGGATGCAGCGGCTGCTGGTGCCGAGGGGCGTCTATCTCTCGACATTCCAGCGAACGTGAGCCTCTTCGCGCTCTCCGGCGCGTCCGGACCCGCCGGGGGCGTAGAGCTCGAATTCTCACCCCCGGTCTTCGGCCGCGCAGAGTTCACGGCCGATGCGCTCGACCTTGTCAACGACACGGCGCTCTTTACTGCACCCCTCGACCCTACGCTTCAGTACTCCGTAACCATTACGGGGCGCGGCGCCCGCCTCGCCGCCCTCCACTATTGGCCCGCCTTATCGTTCTCTTGGGCTCACGACGCCTGGGTTCCCCCCGCCCCGCTCCTCTCGCCCCCTCCACCCGCGGAGCCAGCCTCCTTCGCAGACCACCGCAAGTCCAACACCGGCGCGATCGTTGGCGGTGTTATTGGCGGCATCGTAATCCTCGCGGTTCTCATCACCGTCGCGCTGTGCGAGTGCCGCCGCGTCCGCTTCCTCTCTGCGCGCTACCGCCCGCGCCGCGGCGTCTCCAAGCGCGGCATCTCCTCCTCCGACCGCCTGGAGGAACGCTACTTCTCCGTCGGGAGTGCGGCGTCGCACGACTGGCACGGCGACGACCGCCCACATACCCCGTATCTGGAGTACAACGCATACCCCCGCTCATTGGCACGCACGCCAACACTGTCTCGCTCGCCGACGCTCTCCCGCTCCTCGCACTCGCCCGCCTTGGACCGCTCCCCCTCGCTCGCTCGCTCGCAGATCTACTCGAAATCCCGCACACTATCACCTTCGCCACAAGCCTGTGCCCCAGCAGAGATGTACGCGCGCCCGACGCTGGCCGAGAGCGCGAGCGTCGTCGAGCTCCCCCTCGACCTGCCAGACCTGCCGGACCTGCCGGACCTACCGCGCCCGCCGCCGGTCGAGGTCGCCCCGCGGCCGTCGTACGAGGTGCGTGTGCGCGAGTTCATGGGCGTGCCGGGGCGCACGGGGCGAGAGCGGGTGCGGTCGCCCGTCGCTCCGCCACGAGAGCGGTTGCGGCAGCCGTCGCCTGTGGAGATGTGGGAGCCGGATACGATGAGCGTGTATTCTGCACGGACGGTGGGGACTGTGGGCAAGGCGTTGTAGTGGTTGTATAGTGTTGAAGAGCGGGCGGGGCGTGTACAGTGTCTAGTTCTAGTTCATGCGAGATATCTGACTCGTACGAGCATCCCATAATGCAGACAGCGACTGAAGCTGACTGATTAGGTTCACTCAGCGTCATCATGCCCAGATCAGGAGGTCTGTACAAAGTTAATCTGTGACTGTAAAAATCACCGCGCACCTTGATTTACCTCGGCCAACATCGTCTCGCTCGCCTGACCTCGGATCGTCTCCTCCCCGCGATATGAGGCGCTATCATGCCCACCCATCAAAGCTCTGCAACCGACGCGCTCAGCACAACGCGCGACCTCCAAGCCGCGCCGCTGTCGGGAAATATGAAACGCACAGCCGATGCCACGGCGCCGAGCTGACCGAGTGCCTGATCCCCCGCAGTGGCGTGCGGGGTGCGGGGCTAAGATCACCGATCCCCATATAGATAACGTCCCAGCTTCACTTTCTCGTGCATGCCCACTCTCGTCTCCATCATGCCCGCCCAACTCCCCCCGCCGCGCATCTACCACTCCGACTACCCGGTCCCCATCCTCCCCGCCATCTCCGTCTTTCACTATCTCTTCCCCCCGACACCCACGGCGTCCGTGTATCCGCAGGGCTCGTGGTCCCCCTCCCTCCCCGCTTTCATTGATGGGGTGAGCAGTCGCGTGCTCTCGCGCGGTGAGCTGCGCGAGACGGCGTTGCGCGTCGCCGACGGCCTGCGCCGCCTCGGCGTCAAGCCCGGAGACGCGGCGACGATCTGGGGCGCCAACTCGCTCGAGTGGGTGCTTGCTGCGTACGGGTGTGTCGCGGCCGGCGTGGTTGTGTCCCCCGCGAATGCCGCTTAGTAAGTTTGCGCAGCTGAAAGTAGAACTGACGCCAGCGCACCACACGAGCTTGCGCACCAGATGAACGACTCGGGCGCGCGCGTCGCGTTCATCGCCCCCGACCTCCTCCCGACATTCGAGGAGGCGCGCAAGGAGCTCAAATACAAGGACATACCGGTGGTGCTGCTCTCCGACATGCCTGTGCGCGGACATCGCGTGCTGGCGGACATCTATGGGGTGGCGAGTGAAGCCGTGTCGTTCGACGGGGTGCGCGCGCACGAGACCGCCTGGCTCTGCTACTCGTCCGGCACGACGGGGCTCCCGAAGGGCGTGATGACGACACACCACAACATCACGACGCAGATCCAGACGACCATGCCCGTCTTCGAGAAGCTCGAAAGCGGGCGCGACGTCATCCTCGGCTTCCTCCCGCTCAACCACATCTACGGCACGATCTACATGCTGCTGCTGCCGCTGGCGTACGGCATCCCGACGGTGCTCCTCCCGCGCTTCGACGAGCTCGCGGCGCTGCGCGCCATCCAGACGCACCGGGTCACGCTGCCGCTCTTCGTGCCCCCCGTCGTCCTGCGCCTCCTCCAGTCGTCTAACACGGCGGGGTTTGACCTCTCGTCGCTCCGCGTCGTCATGTCCGCCGCGGCGCCGCTGCAGGAGGACTTGAGCGCGGCGTTTGAAAACAAGTTCCGCGTCAAAGTCATCCAGGCGTACGGCATGACCGAGGCCACGCCGGGCATCACGTCCATGAGCTCAGCCATGGCGCCGGGGCGCGCCGGATGGTCCGGCCGCCTCATGCCCACGTACCAAGCGCGGCTCGTGGACGAGGGCGCCGACGTGCCGCCGGGCCAGCCGGGCGAGCTGTGGGTGCGCGGCCCGAATATCATGAAGGGGTACCTTGGGAAAGAGGACTGCTTCGAGCCCGGCGGATGGTTCCGGACCGGCGACGTCGCGGTCATCGACGACGAGGGGTGGTTCAAGATCGTGGACCGCATGAAGGAGCTCATCAAGTACAAGGGCCTGCAGGTTGCGCCGGCCGAGCTTGAGGCGCTGCTCCTCGAGCACCCCGATATCGTCGACACCGGCGTGATTGGCGTGTACGATAAGGCGCAGGTCACGGAGCTGCCGCGCGCATATGTTGTCGCGGCGCCGGGCGCGGATAGGGCGCGCTTGCCCGCCGCCGTCGATGCGTGGGTGGCGGCGCGCGTGGCGCAGCACAAGCGCCTGCGTGGCGGGATCGTCGTGATTGACGAAATCCCCAAGAGCCCCTCGGGCAAGATCTTGCGTAAGGAGCTGAGAGCGCGCGCGGAGAAGGAGTGGGAGGGCGCAGAGAGCAAGGCTAAGTTGTAGTGGGATCATTCATATGCATAGGGGCAGGCACATCGGTCATGCAGAGAGGTTGCGCGCCTCACCGCGGGAGAGGCAGGGCAGGGTACCGGGGCTCCAGCGGTAGATGGCGATGAGGAGACCTACAAGGACAGCGAAGGTGAGGCTGGGTCAGAAGATCAGGATGAGACGACGTACTACTCGCCACGGGTCAGCAGGACGCCATAGGCAAACGCGCTGCCCAGGCCGGAGAGGATGCCGGTGGCCACGAGAATGACGGCGACGACAAGACGCTGGCGGGGGTGTTCGGGCCCGGACTCGGAGGTATCGACAGCGATCGCCTCGTTCGTGTCCATCGCAGCCTTGTTGTTCGTCACCACTGCGTGAGCGGTGACCACGACATACGCACTGGTGCTGTCGTGGTGTTGGAGATGACAAGATGCCCGCATACTATCCTCTTGACTCGTAGCTGCTTCAGTAGTTGGCCGGGCACCGATCGCCGGATCGCCGGAAGCCTGAGCCTCGGTTGATACCTCAACGACCACTATCTGCATGCGGAATACAATGTCCTCCGTCCTCACTTTGGCGGCATCTCACACCCCCGCGCCTCCTCAAACCCAGCCCACTCACGCAACCCGACGCTGCATCAGCCCTCCCCCTTCGTGTACTCACACATGCGAGCGCCCCTGCATCGCCTCCCACCGCCCCGGCGCTATGTCCTCCGCGAACGCGCGCGCCGCCTCCACAGCCGCCAGGATCCGGGGATGGGCCCCGACGCCGTCCGCCGCTGCCGCGAGGCGGAATATATGCTCGCTCACTTCCCCCCCGCCGACTCCCGCCCCGCGACGCGACGTAAGCACGTCGCGGACAGCGGGCGACGGCGCCCAGTGCGCCGGCAGCGCGCCGGCACGCTCAAGCGCGCCGAGGGCGCACAAGTCCTGGTCCATCATCACTGGTTAGCGCGAGCGGCGACTCACTGATTGCGCCCTCTAGGGCGGAGATGACGGCCGCGAGGCCGTGGAAGGGGTGCACGAAGAGCGCAGCTTTGCGCTTGCGGAGGTCGGAGAGGGGCGTCTTCTCGGCGGGGGTGGGGGCGAGGGTGGTGTCGGTGGCAACAGATTGTGCAGCGGCAGGCGGAGGCTCGAGCTCGTCAACAATCGCGCACACGTCGCAGCGCGCGCGGGAGAGGACGTCGTGCGCGGCGAGAAGCGCGCGCCAGGCGCGCACGAGCGCGCCGCGCTGCATCGTGCCCCCGCACCACCCGAATTCGAGGAAGTACACCCGCTTGCTGCACAGCGCACCCGGGCTGAGGAGGCGCGGCTCCGCGGCTTCGTACACTACGCGCGGGTCGGCGTGCGTCCTTTCCACGACGCGCTGGTACCATGTCTCGGCGAGCGGCTTTGTGCCCGCGAACCCGTCGTCCGCGAGCCACGCGGGGAAATGGCGTCGGCCGGGGAGGGCGAGGTCGCGCGGGCGCCGGGGCGCGTACGCAGGCGGTGGGTCGCTTTCAAGCATGAGTTGTGTTGTGAGAGTCAGTTGAAGAGGTGGTGGATGCGAGGCATGCGCAGTTAGTTGAGTCGCATCGCCTCGCACCTCCACCCCGACACGGAGGAAGCAGCTCGCACCCGTGCCCACCCTGTTGCCCGCACAGCATGCAGTGCATATAGTGTGCCAGTGGCCACCTACTCGAACTTCTCCCACTCTTGCTCGAGGTGGAGAATCTGCGCCGCGACGCTGGGGTACCCAGTCGCGCCTTGCGTACCCCACGGGTTGTAGGAGTACCCATTGACGGGGCTCGAAATTGCGCTCAACGTGCCCATCGTCCCCGCTGGACCCATCGGCGCCGTGCCCGTACCGTATCCGCCGCCACCGATCTGCAGCAGCAATGCCTTCATCGGCAGATAAAAGTTGACGTAAGCATGCCCTCGTTTCTCAGCGAATGCAAGCAGCTCCGCAGCATCTTTGCGCTTGCACGCATCGAGATACTGTGCGCGCATAAGTGGCGAGTACAGTGTGCAGATGTTCTTGCTGTCGCCCGTCACCACGCCCTTGTAGTCAAAGTGTGGCTCGGCCCACGTGTCGCGCGCAAACGTCCAGTAGCACTCCTCGCAGATCTGCAAGTTTGGCCGCCAGCCCCACCAGCGCCGCCCGACGGGGTCTACGAGCTCGCGACGCGGACAAGGCGGTGCGAAGCCCAGCCAGAAGGCCGTCTCGTAGAAAGGCGTCCAAAGGCCCCAGTCGAGCGCCTGCGCCATCTTGGTGAGGTATACCGGGAAGCGGATGGCTACCGACGGCTGGTCGCAGAAGGAGCACTTGTGGCCTGTTCCCCGGGCACGCGGGCGAAAGAACTTCTCCAGACGCAACGGCGTCACGAATGCCGGGTAGCACTCGCCACATAGACTGAAGTCCGAGTTACAACCTTCGCCCCATGACGCAAATGTTGGCACGTTTGCCAGCCCCCACATATCCATGTCGAGACCTGGACGCGCGTCTCGGTCAAGCATCTTGTGCACAACCGTGTCCATTGCCGTCCACCAGATGTCGAAGCTGCCATGGTCCACTGCCACCTCGAATGCGTAGCGCATTCGCGGGCTGGAGAAGTCGCAGCCCCACAACACGCCCGGCGCCGGGGGTTGATCGTATGGCACAAACTCAGACGCGTACGGCGACGCCTTGATAAACTCAAGATAGCAGCGCTCGCAGCATACAAAGCCATGGATTGGTCTTGACGTGGTGTACCATTTGCGGGAAGTGCTTTCAACATCCTTGCCGTCGCAGACTGGGAGCATTTGCATGCGATTGATGTTGGTGCAGAAAGCCTCCCAAGCGGCAGGTCCAATGCTGCCCGCGCGAAGCAAGTTGTTTCGCATGGTCTCAAGTGCGCCGTCACAGTGCCAGCTCGCGTCTGCGGGCATGTCATGCGCTTCAAACTTGTCAGCGAATGGCGTCACGGAGACGACGTCATCCATGCACTCGGCGCACACGACAAAGTCGTTGGTAGCGTTGCCTTTCGGGGCGAACCATTCGATGTTGTCGGCGGGCGTGAGCGTACTGCCGGGGATGCAGTGACGCTTCGTTTCACGTTCCTTAACCCAGGCCAGGAGTGCCGTCCCATCACGAGTTCGCTTGGCCTCGGGCAGCAGCTTGTACGCCGCTATTGGGGCCGCGTATGAGCACATGCCGTTGCGGTGCTCCTTCAGCTCAACAAACTCCTTCGCATACGGCGTGTCCGCCACAAAATCTTGGTGGCATTTGGAGCACATGAGGAATGTATCGTGCCCCCCGCGGATATGGTACCACGTAAGTGCGTAGGGGCGCACGTTGTCAGGCCCAGGACATCGAAAGACAATGTCGGCGGGGTCATCCATTCGCACAGTGGGTATTGGAACAGGCCGGTCAATGACTAGTTCGAATGGTTTCGGCGGCTCAGGCTGGGTATTGAACAGTGTCGAGATGCCCGCAAAGGTTCCCATACCTGGGATAAGAGTAGACATCAACGTCGCTGCGTCTGGCGACGTTGGCGAGGCCGAGTGTTGCGATGCCGCAACGGGCGGGGAAGGTGGTTCGCGAGGCAACGGGTGAGATGTGGTCCGCGGGGAGACCGCAGCTGGGGACACCGCGTTTGGGGGGACAGCTGGATGCGACAGCGCCGCATTGTATGTCGGAGGAGGCTCGAGGTGCAGCTCGTCAACATCAGAGATTAAGCCCTCAAGGGGGTCCGATGGCATCGGACTTGATGGCTGAGGAGGGGCCGCTGGCGGAACAGCAAGGCTCGGTTGCGACAAGCGTCCCTGCCTTTCCACATGCCGAGTGCCAACGGTCTGGGGACGAGGGGATGCCGAAGACGAACGCCGCTGGTCGGCAGACCCCGACGAAACCGGTGCAGCGGGAAGCTGCGGCAGCGGTCGGTTCAACGGGGCTTGACGCATCGCTTCCTCACCGAGGAAGGCCGCCTTGTAATCCGCCATGAGGGGGACGACGCGCGGACCTGATGACGAGTATGGGGCCTGTGGTGTAAAGCTCGGTGAGAGTGGAGATGTCGGTGAGCTCGAGGAAGTAATTGCTGTCGACCGCACCGGCGTTGCTATTGCTGTTGGCAGTGTAGAAGTAGAAGCAGCTGTAGGGCTAGTTGAGAAGCTTGGGCCCGGTGGCGATGGCGACTGGCGCTGTCCAGACCTCGACGGGCCAGCCCCAGCGCTCGACGACGAGCCCGCGAACGTGTCATTCCGCGAAGAAATCGGCGGTGCTGGGACATATCTGGCCTTCTCGTTTGGCCATTGGCTCTGTGACCGTGGTGGCGACGCGTGGGTTGCTGAGGTATGTCGAGTAGGCGACGGTGGCGTGGGAAGAGGATGTGATGTTCGATGGTGCGGTGGTGATGCCAGGGGCCTCGATGTGCGCGGAGGAGATGTATGAGGCTCGCTGTGATCAGGAAGGAGAGGGATGGGGCGGGGACGGCTTGTTTGGTGGTGTTGTTGCTGTTGTTGTTGTTGTGGAGATTGGGGCGGAACCGTGTGTTGTCTCGGTGGTGTCCGAGGCGGCTGAGGGAATGCTCCCTGCTGCTGCGTAGGTGAGGCGAATGTCGCATTCTGATGCAGTCGAGGAGACTCTCGTGGAGATGAGGACTGTGGTGACTGGGGCGTTGGGTGGGAGTAGGGGGGATTCGAGCCTTGTCCAACCCTAGGCGATCTTGGCGGAAGCGGAGGTGGGTAAGAAGCCTGCGAATGGGAGGGCGGCGGCGTAGGACCGGTTATCTGCACCGAGGGTCGATGCGGAGAGGTTTGAGCGCGAGGAGGAGGAGCGGGGTGCGCGTGGTGTGTGGGGAATGCTGGCCACGTCGCGTTCTCCGGCGGGGGCAGGTTTGAACTCGGACTGGGGCCTGTGGATGCGGGTCGCGACGGTATGGGCGGGGGCGCGCCCCATGTCGGTGAGAGTGCGTGAGGCGAGAGCGGAGTGGGCTGGGCAATAGGAAACTGTGGGCGATAGGATGAGGAGGGAGAGGAGGGGGAGGGGGAGGGGGAGGTCTGGGTGTGTGAGGAGGGGGGTGTCGGGTGAGGATGTGGAGGATTGGAGTGAGCGGGGTTGGGGCTGGCGGGGTGATGGGGTGGAGGAGCGAAGCCGTGACCGAGATGATGGTTGCTCATCGTTGTTCAACGGCGCGAGGAGCCTTGAGCGAGAGCGCGAGGAGACAAGACAATGAAGACACAAGAGATGAGATGGAAAGAGAAAGAGAAAGAGAAAGAGAAAGAGAGATAAAGAGAGAGAGGAAGGAAGAGGTCGAAGAGGAATGGACGGGGAGATACTCGTCTCCGAGCTGGGTATGACGACGGGATTCAAGCCATGTAAACATCGCGCTTTATTACGTACACGCCTACAAGCTCAAGCAGCAAGGCTATTATTTGGCGACTCCGAGGGCGGAGAGCGCCGGGCCGAGTAATCGCGAGCAATTGATAGCCCGGAATCTCATCAAAGTAGCACCGCCTGACACATATCCCTAGAGTAGTTGGCGCCATGATGCACGTGGGAAAACCAGAGCAAACTCCTCTCCTCTTGCATCAACAATCACATCTCTCTCTCGCTGTCACGCATCACCATCCACAGAGCGTCGATCATGGCCCAGCCCTCCTCTCTCGCTCGCCTCGCTCGCCCAGTCCCGTTCGAGTGGATGGGATGATCGTGGTGAGCAAGCCTCGCTACACACACGCGGCCCGCGGCGCTTGAGCTCCACCCAGCTGAGCCAACACGGTACACGGAGTTGGATCGTCACGCACACCGCTCGCCGTCCATACCGCTCGCCATGCATGGTCCCGCCATGCACGCGCAGCCGATGGACCGCCCAGCCGTCGTTGTGGGCATGGTCCATAGTGGCCTCAGCTCCACCCAACGCGACGAGCAAGCGAGCAGCGGTTTTTGGGGTTCTGGAGTGTGTCCCATGACTCTGGCATGCGGGCATTTGTGGCCGCGCATCCGCGTCCGTGCGACCGATCCCCGGCCTCGTCGACTCGCTCAAGCGCTACGCATGCGGCGAGTGGAGCTCTGGGTGTCCCTTCGTTGCTGTGGATATTGTGACCCAGCTGGTGACTGCGTTGCCCGACGATGCTGCGCGATATTCATTAACCTGTGCACCCTGCAACCAGCCACGAAAAGAGCCCAGTCACGTGATGCACGCTAAGAGTGCTCAATGCACGGAATCAAACTGACCACTAACCCACGTGATGCGCGCAAAGGTGCTTCCACTGATGGGAATCGAACCGCCCACCTGCACAGCTTTGGCCGAGAGGCAGGAGGCCCGTGCGTGGCCATGCCACCCACGGACGTGACTGGTGATGGCGAGCAGACTAATGCAACAGCTTGAGATGCCGGAATCGATAGCATCGTCCGGCACTGTCGTCACAGTCAGCACCTCCAGGAGCGGCTGGCCTGTCCGCTCTGTCCGAACACGAACTTGATGTCACGATATGGGGCCACTCACAGGCTCCGCGGTCGATGGTGAGGGGGTTGATGAAAGTGCTTGAGACGTCGGAATCGATAACGCGTCCGGCACTGTCGCCACCATCCGCAGCGCCAGCACTGGCCGGACCGTCAGCTCTATCCAATCAAATTACCTGATGTTACCGTATGGGGTAAGTCGGAGGCGATAGGCTCGAGATCGATGATCCATAAATTGCATGTGTCTGTCCGTCCACAGCCTTCAAAGCTCCCTTTCCCGCACTAGGAGATCACGCCGGAGTCGGTAGCTCCGGTCGTTGCGGCGACAAGTGCTTGATAGCGGAACTGGCGCGCGCAGGCCATTTGGTTCGCCCTCGTCAACGCTGAATCTGTCTCATCAGCAGGTTCGCGGTGGAGACACGGACGCGGGCGCCGTGCTTCATGTGCATCCACTCGTTGGGGTGTGTAGTACGTGAGTCGTCATCGAGGGGGCGCCGCACTTCGATCAGCAGTCGCACAAACAGGACAGGGGGAAAGTCGTTGTTGCTACTCTGGGCTAACGCGGATCGACGAGCGGGGAATGCACGGGGCGCACTGTCAACTGATCTCTGCCGCGGGCGCTTACGCCGAAACCAATGACCACAGAGCATAAGACATTATTGGTGTTGAATCGTCGAAGTCATATATGTGAGGAGGAGGAGTGAGAGATGAAGCAAGTTTGAACGGAAGGAGACGGGGAATGGGTGAGGCCGAGGAAGAGGCGAGACGAGCGATGGACTTGTCCCAACTCCATCCCGGGAATAACGTGGCACGCGAGTCACGAGGAGATTGGGGGCGTATCACGGTCGACCGTGGGTGAGTTGATGTATTGACAAGGCAAGTCACTTGGTCTAATGGGGCGAAATGCGGCGCACCGGGTTGGGGTTGGGGGCCTGTCTCGAACAGGACAGCAGGCGGAAGGACAGAAGCGCGCGTCAGCCTCGCCACTCTGAGACAAATAACACAAGCTCACCAGCTGCGCAATGCTTGGTATTGAGCGAACGAGCGAAAGGCGCACGGCGCATGAACGTCGGCAAGGCATGCGTCTAACCGCGGATGTGTAGATGTGTAATTGACCATTCATTCAGAGGGCGTGTGTGGAGGCATTAGAGGACATCAGAGACCGAAAGGCATCAGAGGCCGTCTCCCAACATCCCCTCTCTCCTCATCACTCCTCTCCTCTCCTCTCTTCTTCTCACTTCTTTCTCTTCATCCCATTCTTCTTCTCATCGTCTCCACCATCGTCTTGAGTACATACTCAAACAAGATCGTTCAACCTCCTTCTATGGTGCACCTGGCCAGCAGCCTAGTGAGTCAATTCTTCCATCCCCTCTATTCGCTTGCTCGCTCTCTCCCTCTCCTCCTCTCGATTATGGCCATGGCTCTGTTCTCCTCTCAATCCACTCGCTCTATGTCTCCATTATCGCGCTCTTCGTCGCCGTCCCCCCGCCGCTCTCGTTTCCACTCTCTCGCTCTCCTCTCTCCCCTCTCACTCCTCGTGCCCTATCTCTCGCTCTCTTCTCCTTTTTCTTGATCTCCTCTCTCCTCTCTCGCCCTTTCCTCGGCTCCATCCCCCAATACATCCTCGCGCTTTTCCTCTCGACTGTCATGCGCCTCGTCTCCGTTCTCCCGCTCACTTATCTCCTCTCTCACTCGCTCTCTTGCTCTCCTAACAATCCTCTTTTCTCTCTCGCTTTCTTCTCTTCTCTGTCACTTTTCTCTTCGTTCACAGCCTCTTCTTGCTTCTCAATGCTCTTGCTTTGTCTTGCTCGTTCTTCATCTCCTTCCTATCCTCTCGGGCACTCTCCTCTCAGTCGCTTTCCTCTCGGACCCCCTCTCCTTCGCTCTGTTTTTGTTGTTTTTGCTCCATCCTCTTGCACTGTCTACCTCTCTATGCTCCCGCTCTATCTATCGACCCTAGCACCCTCTCGCTCCTCCTTTCGACTCTCTTGTTCCCTCTCGAGTCGCTGGCTCCTTTGCGCTTTCCATCCTTTCACTCCTACTTCCTCTCCTTCTGTCGCTCTTCTCTCCAATCTGTCGCTCATTAGCCCTCTCCATCCTCTCCGTCTTCTCCGTGCTTCTGCTTTCTCACGCTGCCCGTTCTCTCGCTTTTTCATGCTGTCTCAGTCTCTTGCTCTGTTTCGTCGTCTCCACTATCTTGCTCTTCCATGTAGTTCTCTGACTCTCACCCTTCCCGGGCTTCCTTACTGCTCCTCTCCATCACTATCTCGTTCCTCGCCTGACAGGTAGCCCCTCTCAACTGCGCCACTTTCGATGCAACTTCCGATCGACGGTAGGAAGCGGGCGCACGACGCAGACGCCGGAGCCGACGATGATGCCGCACCGCCAGCTACACGGCACACCATCCTCGCCCCGCAAGTTTCCCTCGCGACACGGGCCATTCCGCACGCTGCAATTCCGCACGCTGTCCCGCAGGTCGCCGAACTGGCGCCGGCCCTCTCCAACATCAACATGTTGGAGGGACAACTTCATGAAGCCAACATGGAGCTGGCTCACATCATGGTGCAACTGTATCAACAGTTCAACAGCAAGCTTGCTGCGCGGCGTGACACCCTCTTTGAGTACCTTGAGGGTCTGCAGGAGCAATGGCCCGACACGGGCTACCGTAACATTTACGACCACTACGGCTGCTTGTGGTGGTGCGCCGCTTGGTGTGACGAGATCTCGGAGAGACAGGCCGCTTGGTGTGACGAGGTCGCCGGGCTATCGATCCCTCAGTGTACGGAGATGCTGTGGCGCCGATCGCTGTCCACAAGTGGTGGCAAGTCGCAGGTGAGTCGGGACAGTCTATGCGCTGCGGTAGAGAGAGTTCACATACTAACGATAAGAAGACGTCCCGGCTGCGTCGATGGGCACGAGAAAGGCTGGCGTTCTGGGAAAAGCGCGGGGTGCCTCCGCATTATGACCCAAGGGAGGACATCCTGCACTGCGATGCGCACTACTCGATCCCGAAGCAAGACACTCGCCCGCGGCTTGCTGACATATGGGTGCAGCGTCGAATGGTGCGCCCGTCGTCGACGCTGCACCCGTCGCAGTCTGCAGATATGGAGTCAGCAGACTGGCTCACATACGTTGACGCGCATAACAACGCCGTTGCGGCCGCACTCAACGACGCTGTCGCTGCCGGGGATGGGGACGCCGACGAATCGCAAAGGGGGGATTTTCAGGCCGCACCCGTCGAGAACCTCTCGGAAGGGGATCGTGGGCTCGAGGCACCAGTCGACAATCTCCCATCCGAATTCGGGGATCGTGGGCTCGAGGCGTCAGTGAACAACCTCTCCGAGGGTCTCGAGGCGCCAGTTGACGACCTCGGGGAGTGGGAGAGGGACTGGGAGAGGGCCTTCCCAGGATGCTCATTGGAGCAGGTAGCAGCCTTTTTGGAGAGCGTAGATAGTCTTATAGCCACACAGCAGTGGTAATGTTTACCACATTACTGTATGCAACAGTTGGCACAATCTAGAAGTGGACATGGCTTCATCGGGGTGCCACGGCTGCCCATTGCGCGGCCCTGAGACCTCGCTCCACCCGTTGCTGCCACAACCCGCCCCCACTTTGGTCGTAGTGATAGTGACGCAGGCCCCGTTCCTCGTCAGCATGTTCGATTCATTCGATCGGTCGGATCGGGCGCTCCGAGGGAACATTCCTGCGGATGTCCAAGCTGACGGCACGGCGAGACCCGCCACACCTCGACGACAGCTGGTGAATTCAGGGTCACCACCCAGAAGCTGGGCCGGGCCTTGCATGCCACAAGCACAGACGCGGCATGACCACATGCCCCGAGCGCCCCCTGATCGGCTGGCGCTGGGAATCCCTCGCCCGATATGGCAATTCCATCCACTCATATTATCAACGGATCGGCGGTGTAGTCAGCAATCTCAGTCCGGCTCCCGTCCATGCACGGCGATGCAGGCACGCCGGGAGCCCCGATGGCCCCATGATATGTGGAGCCGTGGCAGATGAGCAACAAGCGGGCAAGTCGTCAAGGCCGCAACGAGTGGGGTGCGGCATGCCGGGCAGCGACGAGCACGCCCGATGCGGAGCATAGTGCCCCGCTCGTCCGCCGAGCGGGGTATAAGAGCGCGCGACAAGAACAGCCAGGAGCCACAAGTCGAGGAAACAATGTCCACAGTCGAACTCAACCCCCGCGAGTCGCGGCACGCGCGCGAGCGCAACCCCGACCTCCCGCCCAACCATCCTGTGAACGCGCTCTCGCCATGGCGCAAGTTTGCCGCACTCGTCGCACTCTCCTTTTCGGGCTTCTTGGGCCAGTTCACCGCCGCCATCATCCTCGTCGCGTTCCCGCCCATGGCGGCCGACTTGAAGGCGAGCATTGGTGATATTGCAAACTCGGTCGGCTTCGTCCTCCTCGGCATCGCTGTCGGGCCACTCTTTTGGAACCCGCTTTCGCGTGTACGTAGCCTCCTCTCCCTCCTCCTCTCCCTCCTCCTCCTCCTCCTCCTCCTCTCATTCTCCTACTCTTTCTTCTCCTTCTCCTCCTTTTTATCCTTCCCCGTCTTCTTCGCCTTCTGCTTCCTTTTCTCATACCCAACTTCAGCTCTAATACCAGACCCTCGGCCGCCGCCCAGTCTACCTCCTCGGCTCGCTCCTCTTCCTCCCATGCTGCATCTGGCAAGCCCTCAGCAAAGACTACATCACCTTCGCGATCTCGCGCGTCTTCGCGGGCCTGAGCATCGCGTTTTCGCAGACGGTGCCGCCGTCCACGATCGCGGACATCTTCCCGCCCGCGGTCATCGGGCAAAAGATGAGCATGTACGTCGTGGCTATCATCACTGCGCCCGCGGCCGCGCCCTTCTTCTGCGGCCTCATCGTCCGCTCCTCGTGGCGCAACCTCTTCTGGTTCCTCCTCGGCTTGGGCGGACTGCAGCTCGCGCTCTTCTTCTTCTTCGTGCCCGAGACGCAGTGGATCGAGGGGGAGGACGACACGCACACCCCAGCGACAGACAAAGACATTGAGCACCACGAAACCCGCGTCGCCAACGGCGGGCGCGTCGGCGTCGCTTTTTACCCTTGGAAGCGCCCCGGCGAGTTCATGCGCATCTGCCTCGGCCCCGTCTCCATGGTGAGTTTACAGGCGGCCGCGCTCACCCAAGCTCCGGTACTTCGTCATCCTCGTGCCCTCGTTCTACTACGGCTTCGCGTTCAGCTGGATCGTCGGGATCACGGTCGTCACGCCGCAGACGCTCGGCGCGCCGCCGTACGCGTTCGCCATCATCCCCCTCGGCTGCTCGTTCCTCGCGTACGGCGTCGGCGGCCTGCTCGGCTTCTGGTTCGGCGGCCTCGTCGGCGACAAGACCGTCGACTACCTCGCGCGCAAACAGGGCACGCGCCAGCCCGAACAGCGCCTCTGGGCCACCCTCCCCGTCATGCCGTTCATGTTCGTCGCCATGCTCATTATCGGCATCAGCCTCCAGAAGCAGCTGCACTGGATCGGCCTACTTATTGGCGGTGCCCTCTATTTCTTCACCATCTCAATCATCACCGGCCTCATCCAGACTGTGAGTGGCGAGCACAGAAGAAGCTGACAACAGTACGTCCTCGAGTGCTACCTCCCGCAGGGCATGGACAGCATGGCCGTCTTCAACTTCTTCCGTATGCTCTGGGGCTTCGCCATCCCCTTCTTCGTGTGGAATTGGGGCGTCCAGCACGGCTGGCTCGCGTGCTACATCACACAGGGCGCACTCACTGCCGGCCTTGGCATTCTCCTCAGTCTCTTCCTTATCTGGAAGGGACGCGGAATTCGTGCCGCGCAGCACATGCCGATCTGGGAGTGAGGCGCGGGGGGAATGACTCGTGAAGCAACAAGGGATGGGCGGTATTTTGCAAGTTGTTAACAGCGATGATGGATAAGGCCTTTGAAGCTTTAAGATACTTTGACATTCTCGCATTGATTATAAATTCTTCGTATTGCTGAACAGTCGCAAACAAGTTGCCACCTAGCTCACTTCAGGTCGCGCTTGTACAGCAGCGCGGCGGCGACATCCGCCTCGTCGAACACCGACATCTGATCCGCACGGAACGTGTCGGGCACAATCGTAAGATTGGCAGGATCGAAGCGCATTGAATCTTTTGCCCCCATCTCATGGACAGGCCAGAACGGAAGGCTCGAGGCGTCCTGCCTTTTCTGTGGCGCCGGCGTGGGGCCATTGGGCGTGAGGTAATGCACAAAATTGATCCTAACGTTAGCGGGCCCAGCCTCTACGCACCAGTAATCCATCATTTGCGTGCCCATCGCCTCCGCCTCGGCCGTGTAGTTGTTTTCCTGCGTCGCGACACCGAAGATATACGGCACATCGGCCGAGTGTGGCACTCCAACGTGTGGCGGGATGCCCGGAGTGGGGCCGCGGAACTCGTACGTCCACGTCTGGTTATTGCCGTAGTCGTTGGAGCGGTGGAGGAACTTGCGGCGGCGCGAGTGGAATGACATGTCGCCCACGATCGCTGCGCCCTGCTTGTTGCTGGTGTCAGCAAGCGAGTGACGGGAGGCGCACGCAGAGGAGAAGCCGAACGTCTCGTTGCCCGTGCCGAACGGACTCCCTTTCTCAGGGATGTCAGGGTATCGCTCGACGATACGGTCGATGATCTCAGGGGAGGCCGGGAAGGGCGAGGATTGACGGAGGAGCACCTTGAGCTGCTCCGTCGAGTTGACGAAGGTCGGCGTCGTCCACGTCCCTTCGTCGAGCGTAGCGCCGCTGATGTGGGGAATTTTGGTGTTGAAGCGCCCGTCCTTGAGCATGTTCCACGGACTCTCGGGGATAAGCTCGCCGTCGATGGTAGGGAGGAACACGAATCCGCCGAATGGCTGGCGGTCGCGCATCACCGCCGTTGCATTCACGAGCGTGTCGGCCGGCACGGCACGCATGCACTCGAAGGTGGTGAGGTTTCCGAGCGCGGTAGTGTTAGGCTCCATGCATCCTGCGGCGATGGCTGTGGTGTTATACGGCCCCTCCCAAAGCTCGGAGGTGGGCGCGACGGGCGCCGAGCTTTGCGCGCCGCTCATGAGAATCGCACCGCGGAACAAGTCCTGGCTCGCATTGAGGTAGTGGTGCCCGATGCTGATTGCGCCCGCGCTTTGTCCGACCACGGTAACTTTGGTGGGATCACCGCCAAATCCCCCGATGTTGTCTTTCACCCAGCGCAGGGCGGCGAGCTGGTCGTGCAAGCCGAGGTTGGAGGCATTGTGGGCGGCAAAGTCGGGGCCGACGCCGAAGCCAAGGAGGCCGAGGCGGTAGTTGATAGTGACGAGAACGATGGGGCGGCCGATCTCGATGGCGCGGCGCACCAGGAAGGGAGAGACATACGTCACGCCGTCGCCCTCGATGAAGGCGCCACCGTGGCTGATGTCAACGGGGCGTGGAGGACGCGAGAAGCAATATGGCTTACATCCAGACCATGACGGGCAGGCTGGCGTTCGAGCCCGCCGACCCGTCAGGCGCCAGCACATTGAGGTACAGGCAGTCCTCGCTGAATCCTCCCGCGCCGTAGGTAAATTGGCGTTTGGGGTTGGGGGCTTGCAGGCATCCCGGCGGCGGGAGGATGGCCGCGAAGTTACGACTGTAGTTTGCCGGCGCTGGGCGTTGAAAGCGCCGCTCCCCGGTAGCTAGGGTCAGCTAGTGTGGTCGTCTAAATTGGCGGAGTACGCGCGACCTACGTGGTTCAGCGTAAGGGATACCGAGAAAGGCCTCGCAGTCCGGTACGTTGAAGCCGGTAACGTTCACTCCAGCGGCGAGCGGGGCGGTGGGGAAAATCGTTGTGTCCGTCGCATTGGCAGTGTCGTCGACAGCAGTGAGGATGCCGAAGTTCAAGCGCTTGAAAGCCCCACCGCGACGTGTGGGAGCCGCGAGCGCACCGACGGCGAGAAGAGGAAGGAAGATGCGCATCTAGACTGCGTCAGAGGGTGAGGTGGGGTCAGGAGGGGACCTTCAGTTATCTAGTGCGCACGCTTGGCGTCGAGCTGATGGCTATGTGCGCTCGCTCCGACACCCGTGCACGTTCTACAGCATGGGCGCAGCATGTGTCGTTGTCACAAGTCATGTGGTGAAAGATTAGTGACGTGAAGATGATGACTTTGGTGGGTGACGCCGGATGGCTGTTCGTTTGTGGCAGCGAATATCGGCTCGGCTCGGCATTGAGGCGTGTACATTGCCCGATCTGAGTGGGTGCTACTTACACCCATTAGTCAGGCCCAAGGGATTTTTACTTAGCCACTTTGGCAGTATCGGCAGCATTGGCGGGTTGGTCGAGTTGCATCCTAGCCAGTGGCACTCGGTTCTCGTGTGAAGCATCCGCTGACAAAAAGCAAAGGCCAGTGAGTCTAGACTGCTCACAAAAGATACACTGTGAGGGAGTCGAACCCCCGCCGCGTCGATGGCAACGACGCATGATACCGTTTCACCAACAGTGTTGTGATTGGTTGGAGTTGGGGCTTCAAAAAGTCATTTATGCTAAACAGCCACCAAACAATCTAATGATGCCCAAGGCCTCATCTCTATCCTTCGGTACACCATGATGCAGCCGCTACGTCTCAAAAGGATCTATTTGCTCATGCTCCCCACACCGCAGTGTTCAGAAGTAGAACTTGCAATCGGTCCAAGTCGGTCCTCCCCACGAGAATGGTCTTTTTTGCGGAAGCTCCGCTGATTTCCGGGCAAGGTGATTGTCAGCCGGAATCTGCGCCCGGACCTGATCGACACGGAACTCCCGTACTACTGAGCCCATCCGCAACAGCTGGTGGACAGCCGGAGAGTAAGCAAGGACAGTAAGCATGATCGCATGAGCGACTCAGTGTCTCGGCTGTAAAGCGCAACGGAGCGAGTGCTTACTGAGGAAAGCCGGTGTTGGGTTCCCGGAGTCGTTCGGGAGCGGTTGCTGACTGAACACGGCAGACACCTGGGAACGTCATAAATAGCCGGCGCCTCGATTGCCGTTCCGCCAACACCCCCATCCTCCCACCATGTCTTTCCTCCAGCGCCTCGGCATCACCCATCCCATCATCCAAGCGCCGATGGCGGGCACGTCCACGCCCGCCATGGCGGCCGCCGTGAGCAACGCGGGCGCGCTGGGCTCGATCGGCCTGGGGTCCGTCGACGCCGAGGGGGGCCGCAAGGCGATCCGCGCCGTGCGCGCAGCCACCGCCAAGCCCTTCAACGTCAACGTGTTCGTGCACGCGCCCCCGCCGGCTCCGGCGGCCAGCGCGGCGCGCGACGCCGCGTGGTGCGCCTACCTCCGCCCGCAGTTCGAGAAGTACGGCGCGGCGCCGCCGAGCACGCTCAAGACTGTGTTCGGCACATTCCAGACGGACGCGGACATGCTCGCCATGCTGCTCGAGGAGAAGCCGCCGGTCGTGTCGTTCCACTTCGGCTTGCCGGCGCCAGAGGCGATCGCGGCACTGAAAGCGTACGGCGCCATCCTCTTCGCGTCCGCGACGAGTCTGGAGGAGGCGAAGGTGTGCGAGGCCGCCGGCGTCGACGCCATCGTCGCGCAGGGCATCGAGGCGGGCGGGCACCGCGGGATCTTCGACCCTGCTGCGCCAGACGACCAGCTTCCCACCGCGTCGCTCGTGCGTCTCCTCTCCAAGTCGCTCTCGATCCCCATCATCGCCGCTGGCGGAATCATGGACGGCGCGGGCATCGCAGCCGCCCTCCGCCTCGGCGCTTCTGCCGCACAGCTCGGCACCGCGTTCGCAGTCACCACCGAGACAGCTGCGTCGGCCGGACACAAGGCAGCTATCCTCGGCGAGGCAGGGCGGCACACCCGTCTCGTCGCAGCCGTCTCCGGACGCCCCGCGCGCTCCGCCGCATCCAACTGGACGCGCATGATGGACCAGATGGCGAAAGACGGGGTGGAAATCGCAGTGTATCCCAACGCCTACGATCTCGGGAAGCAGCTTCACGCGGTGGCGAGCGCCAAGGGTGACCAGGGCTGGGGTGGGTTCTGGGCTGGGCAAGGAGCGCCCCTCGCGCGCGAGATGGGGGCCGCCGAACTCGTCGAGACGCTCGTCAAGGAGATGAAGGAGGCGTGAGTGTGGGTGGAGGACAGTGCAACAGGAATGGAGAAGAGCAATAAACGGAGCAACGCTGAGGCCAGTCCTCGGGCCAAGTTGTAGTGTGAGACCAGCCCAAGCCTCTCCCACCAACTCCGGCCGCCCAAATATCTGTAAAAGTGCACTTGCACAAGTCGGTCATCGCACGCATGTACATCATCTAGAATGGGACTAGTTATAGCGCGGGGCGCTCTTTCATTTGCTTAGGGAATGGCTGCGGGTAAGACTACGCGTCGACCCACAAGCGGCACCAACCATCACGGGCGGCAGCGAGCGCCATACGGGGGTTGCTGCCGAGGACTCGGGCGTCCTTGATGCTGTCAGTGAATATGGCCTCGCGGATGCGGAGGAGGCCGGCGCGCTCGGCTTCGAGGGCAGCGAGCTCCTCGTCGAGCGCGACCTGGTATGCGAGAACGCGGGTGCGCTTGGAGTTTGCATCTGCCTCGGCGTCGGCGAGCGCCGCCTGGAGCGCGCGAAGCTCCGCCTCGCATGCGCCGAGGGCAGCCGTGTCGTTGTCATACGCCTCAAAGAGGGCCGAGATCGGGGCAGGGCGGCGGGTACTTGCCAAAATGTCGAGCACGCTGTCGCCGGCGGAGCCGATACCGCTGGAGCCGCCAAGGTTCTGGACGTCAGTCGGAGACGAGGGCTCGAGGTTGATGATGAGCGGAGGGGCGAGGAGCTCGAGCTCAATCTCTCCGTCGAGCAGGTCGTCCTCCTCGGACGAAGCGTCGGCGGGGGCAAGAGGAGGCGTTGGGGCCACCGAAGAGATCTTGGGCATGGGCGTGCCGAAGGGCGAGCCAAGGCGGCTGGAGGGGGTCACTGCCTCGACGTGGACAGCGTCACGTCCTGGCGCGACAGGTGCGCTGAGGGCCGACGCAGTGGCCGGCGAGACGCTGTGCACAGCGGCGTCGGAGAGAACGGCAACGACACTTGCGGGTGCGGCGAGAGCTCCCGGCGTGAGCGCGGGTGCGGCACCGGCCGCCAGCGACGTGCGCCGGACGGCCGGGGCCGGGGCGGAGAACTGGGGCAGGGGGTCGCGGGGTGAGCCGGGACGAACCTCGCGGACGGTGTGGGAGGGGAGGTGCATGCGAGTGGCGGCGTGGGATGGCCAAGGGGCGCGTTCGGCGGGAGCGCGCGGTAGTGGAGTTGAGAGAGGAGAAGTAGGGAGGGAGGAAGTGGAAGAGAGAAGTGCGTTGTTCGGAGACAGAGGACGCTCCGTAGAGGGGAGAGGCGTGTCGGGGGCAAACTCGAACTTAACGAGCGTGCGAGCGGGCGCCAGGGGCGCGGGCTTGGGCTTGTCGGCCTTTGCGTGAACCTTGATGTCAGCCTTGCACGGGGGTGTGAGTGCGGGGACTGGAGGCACGGGAACGGGGGCTCGGACAGGAACTGGGACGGAAGCTTGGGGAACAGGGGGAGGGGATGTCTTCTCAACGGGCTTGGGCGCGCTCTCGGGCGCCTTCTCGATCTCTTCAACGACAACTGGTTTCTCAGAAACACGCTCAGTCTTCTCAGCGGGAGCGAGTGGGGGGAGAACAGGGGCAGGAGTGGGCTTGGGAGGAGCAGGGGGGCGGGCTGCTGGGAGAGCCTTCGCAAACTCGTCCTCGCGCTTGGGAAGGGGGGCCGGCTTGGGTGCAGGAAGGGCCTGGGCGGCCTTGTCCTCGCCCTTGATGACGTTAAGCCAACGCGCAGCAGGCGACTGAGGCCGGGGAGTCGTGGGGGGAGGTGTAGAGCTGGGCGTGGTGCCGCGCGCTGCCGCTTTGCGCTCCGCCTCCTCCTCTGCATGCAGGAGATCAATCCAGCGCGCTGCAGGGGTGACATGAGGGGCGGCCACCGTAGGTGTTGCAACCGAGAGCACTGGTTTCGCCTCCGCCTTGGCCGCTGTGATCGGTGCCTTCATCGCCCCAGCTTTGACCTCGACCTTCGCCACTGCCTCGCCACTGGGCTCGAGAGTTCTCGCTACGGGCCGTGGGGTAGCTGGAGGTGAAGCCTTGTAGGCCTCGGTCTTGGTCGCTGGTTCAAACTTGACGGGCACAGGTGCGAGGATAGGGGTGTGCTTCTGCGTAACCGTAGGCTTGACGGGCGCGGGGGTCGATGTGACATTTGCCACAGCCGTTGGAGCGGGCGCCGCAGTGGGCTTCGGGTCGACCTTGGCGGGAGTCGCGACTGACTTAACCTCTGCCTTGATCTGGACGGCGGGAGGGGCAGGAATGATCACCTCGGCCTCAGCCACAGATGCCGGCGCGGGCTTCGCCGCCTTTGTGGCAGATACCGTGGAAGGAGCCTGATTCTCGACCTTGACCTCGGGCTGGAGACTCGGTGCAGGAGCGGTCGTGACCCCAGTCTTCGGTGCCGACGTTGGCTTCGTCTCGACCTTCACCGCGGGCGTGGCTTTAACCTCAACCGTGACCGCGGGAGCAGCATTGACTTCGTCCTTCGCGGAAGGTGCAACCTTAGCCGCAGGTTTGGTTTCGGACTTGACGGGTGCGGCAGCCTTCGTCGCCGCCTTGGCCGCAGGCTTGGCGGCCTCCGTAATTTCGGTATTTGGCTCAGGCTTCACCTCAGCCTTGACGGAAGGAGCAGGGGCGGGAGTTGGCTTCTCAACGGCGGGAGCGACAGCATGGGCGGGAGGAGCTAGGGCGATAGGGGCGATCTTGACCTCAACTTTCTCGGCCTTGGGCTCAGGCTTCAGGGCGAGCTTCGGGACAACTGCCGCAGGCGTGGGCTTAGAAGCGCCGGCAGTAGCAGCAGGCTTAGGAGCAACGGCAACGGGCGCAGCCTTAGGGGTGACCTCAGCAGGCTTGGGAGCGGCGGGGACGAGAGCAGGCTGAGGGGAGGCGGGGGCGGGCTTCGGAGGAGCAGCAGGGGCGAGAGCCGGAGCGGCCTTGATCTCGACGGACTTAGAAGCAACGGCTGGGGTAGACGTAGGAGCAGAGGCGGGCACCGTCTTTTCGACAGCCTTGGGAGCGGGAATCGAGACCACGGGCTTGACTTCGGTCTTGGGAGTGGGAGCGGCAGCCGGGGCAGGCTTCTCTTCGGGTTTGGCAAAAGCAGGCGCAGGGGCGGCCTGCTTGATATCCGCCTTCGGCGAAGGCGCTGTCGCGGCAGGAGGAGGAACAGCAGCAGTAGGGACAGCAGCAACGGAAGCAGAGGGAAGAGGCGCAGGAACAGCAGGCTTAGGCGCCGCCGGCTTGGTAGCAGCGACAGCGGCGGGCTTGGAGACAGCAGGAGGAACGGCAGCAGGAGGAGCAGGAGGAGGAGTAGGAGCGGGCGAAGCAGCCGTCTTCGGAGCAGGGACAGGTGAGGCCGCCTTGGGAGCAGGAGCGGCAGGAGGAGCAGTCACCTTAGGAGCAGCAGGTGCGAGCTTGGGCGGCTCGGGAGCCTTCTCCGCGGTCTTCTCGGTCTTGAAGGCCGGAGCAGGAGCGGAGGGCGCAGCCTTGGGCGCCGGTGTTACTGAAGAAGCAGGAGTGGGCGCGACCTTAGGGGCTGGGGCCGGCTCGGACTTAGCAACGACAGGGGTGGCCTTGGGTGGCTCGACCTTGGGAGCAGGAGTGGGAGGAGCGGCCTTAGGGACGTCTGTCTTGGGAGCAGCCGCCGGAGGAGCAGCCTTGGGGGCAGGTGCAGCGACCTTGGGAGTGACAACGGCCGGAGTGGCGGCCTTTGGAGCGGCGTCGGTCTTGGGTGCGGGCGCAGGGGGGGCAGGCGCAGCCACGGGAGCAGCCTTGGGGACAGCTGCAGCGGGAGGAGTCGCCTTAGGAGTCACGGGGGCGGCGGCGGGCGTGCCGGCAGTCGCAGGCTTGGGAGTTGGAGCCACGGCAGGGGCAGGCGCAGACTTCGCAGCAGCCGGGGGAGGGGCGGCCTTGACCTCGACGAGCTTCTCGGTCTTGACCTCCACCTTCACAGCGGCGGGTGTTGGAGGGGCCGCCTTCGGTCCGGGAGGAGGAGCAGCGGCGGCAGGGGCGGCGACAAGGGCGAGGGCAGCCTTGACAACGGCGACAGGGGCAGCCACAGGCGCGGCCACGGGGACAGCAGCCTTCGGAGCCGGAGCGGGCACGGGCGCAGACTTGGCATCCGCCTTCGCAGGAGGAGCGGCACCCTTGGCGTCGACCTTGACTGGAGCGGCCGGAGAAGCAGGGACAGCCTTGACTTCAACCTTGGGCGCTGCGGGTGCAGGAGCCGGAGCAGGAGCCGGAGCAGGAGCAGGGGCAGCCTTCGCCTCGACCTTGACCGGAGCGGCGGGACCGGGAGTAGGCGCAGCCTTGACCTCGACCTTGGCGGGGGTAGCGACGGGGACAGGTACAGTCTTGACTTCAGCCTTGGGAGGGGCTGCTTTGGCCTCCGTCGTGGCCGGGACGGGGACGGGGGCAGGCTTGACGTCGGCCTTAGCAGGCGCAGTTGCAGCGGTCTTGGGCTCAGGCTTAGCCTGAACCTTCGCCTGGGCCTCAGCCTCAGCGGGCTTCGCGGAGGTGATGGGAGCGGCCTTAACCTCGACCTTGGCTGGAGGAGCCGGAACAGGCTTCTCGGCGGGCTTTGCGACGGGCTCAGACTTCTTCTCCGCAGGCTTTGTCACGGGCGCAACTGGAATGGGAGCCTTAGCCGATGCGTCGGTAGCGGCAGCGGAGGCGGGAGCAGGCTTGACCTCGACCTTGGCGGGCGCTGCAGGGGCGGGCTTGACCTCGACCTTGGCGGTGGCTGCGGGAACGGGCTTGGGCTCCGCCTTGGGCGCCTGCGAAGCAGGAGCGGGCTTGAACTCTGCCTTGACGACAGGCGCAACGATGGGCTCCTGCGGCGCAGCAGCCGGAGCGGGCTTGACCTCCGTGATCTTGGGAGCAGCGGCAGGGGCGGGGGTAGGCTTAGCCTCCACCTTGGGTTCAACCTTGGCAGGCTGAGCAGGCGCAGGCTTCTCCACCTTTAGTGCTGGCGTGGGGAGGTCTGCGATCGGCGCCTTCCAGAAGTTGAAGGCATTGAACTCGTCCGCGGCGGGGAGGGGTGGCAGAGGCTTCTCGACCTTGGGCTCAGCCTTCGGCGCAGGAGCAGGCGTAGGATTCGCCTCAGCCTTGGCCGGAACAGGCGCCGCCTTCTCAACCTTGGCTGGCGTAGGAGCGGCCGGGACAGGCTTGGGCTCAACCTTGAGGGGGGCGGGCGCGGGCGCGGGGGCGGAGACAGCCTTGGGTTCGGGCTTGGAGGCCGGAATAGGGGCGGTTTTAGCCTCGACCTTTGCGGGAACTGGCTTCGCTTCCACCTTCAGAGCGGCGGGGGCAACCTTGACCTCGGGTTTCGCCTCCTTCGGGACAACGGGAGTGGTAACCTCGGTCTTGGCGGCGGCAGCGACGGGAGCGGCGGGCTTGACCTCGACCTTGACCGGCGCCTTAGCCTCAACCTTGACCTCGACCTTGACAGCAGGAGGAGCAGGAGAGGCAGCCTTGACCTCAGCTTTGACAGGAGCCGGCTTGACATCCACCTTCCCGACCATGGGCGCCACGGGCTTGACCTCGGCCTTCACGACCACGGGGGCGACAGGCTTGGCCTCTAGCTTTGGCTCTGCCTTGGGTGTCGGCGCGGGAGCCTTGACCTCGAGCTTGACCACGGGTACCGGCTTTGCCTCGGGCTTGGGAACCTCGGAGGGCTTGACCTCAACCTTGGCGGGGGTAGGCGCAGGAGTAGCCTTCGCCTCGACCTTAACGGGAGCAGGAGCCGGCTTGACCTCGACCATAGGTGGAGCGGGGACGGGGGCGGAGGCAGGGGTGGGGGCAGGGGCGCATTTAGGCTCGACCTTGACAGGCGCAGCGGCAGGCTTCCCCTCAGCCTTCGTGGGCGCCGGAGCGGGCTTGACTTCAACCTTGGCCGGCTTGGGCGAGGGAGCGAGAACGGGGGCAGGCTTGGCTTCAACCTTCGGCGCAGCGGGTTTGGCCTCGACCTTAGGCGTCTGTTCCTTCACTGGAGCGACAGGCGCCGGATTAGCAGCCTTGACCTCCGCCTTGACAGCGAGGGCGGCCTTGGCCTCGGGCTGTGCGGGGGCCTTCGCCTCGACCTTGACCTCGGCCTTCGCCGGAGCGGGGGCGGGGGCCTTGGGCTCGGCTTTGGCGGGGGCGGGTGTGGTCTTGGTCTCCACTGCAGGCGGGTTGGCTTTAGCCTCGACCTTCGGCGCAGAAGGAGTGGGCGTGGGAGCCTTGACGTTCTGTACGGGAGCAGCGGGCGCGGGGGCCGCAGCGGGCGCAGCGGCCTTGGCCTCTACCTTCGGGGTTGGCACAGGTGCGGGCGCCTTCACCTCCTTAGTAGCTGCAACCGGGGCGGGCGCAGCCTTCTCAGTTTTGACGGGCGCAGGTGCAGACCTCTCAACCGTGGCCGCGACAGGCGCTGGCGCTGGTGCGGGCGAGGGCTTCACCTCAGTCTTTGATGGAACCGGAGCGGAGACGGACTTCGCCTCTACCTGGGGAGTGGGTGTGGACTTGGTCTCGACCTTTGGCTCGACCTTGGGTTCCACCTTGGCAGGCGTGGGCGTGGGCTCAGCTTTGGCGAGGGACTTCACCTCAGCCTCGGCCTCGGCCTTCTCGGCAACGGGGGCAGGGGCGGGGGATGCGACGGGCTTGACCTCGACCTTGGGCTCCGCCTTGACCTCAATCTTGGCCGCGGCGGGCGCGGCGGGCTTGATCTCAGCCTTGGACTCAACCTTCGGGGCGGGCGCAGCCTTGGGCTGGGTCGTAGCAGGAGCAGCCTTAGGCTGGGTCGTAGAAGCGGGCGTGGCCTTCGGCTCAACCTTGACCTCGGGCTTCTTCTCCTCGACCTTGGCCAGCATAGCAGCCTTGGGCTCGGCTTTAGCCTCAACCTTAGCCTCAACCTTAGCAGGCGCCTTGGCCTTGGACACGGCCATGAACGCGCCGACGGCCTGGTAGAATGCAGGAGGTGCGGCAGCAGGGGGCGCCTCGACGGGCATGACCTCCTTGGCCGGCTCGGCCTTTCCGGACTCGGCCTTGACGGCCTCCTTCGGAGCAGCGGGCTTGAGAGGCTCGGCCTTGACGGGTGCGGCAGGCGCGGGCTTGGCGGGCGTAGCAGGCTCGATCTTCGCAGGGGTAACGGCAGGCGCGACATTGTCAGGGGTGACGGCAGGCGCAACCTTCGCGGCGGCGGGGGTCGGAGCGGCCTTGGGTGCGTCGACCTTAGCGGGGACGGCGACCGTGGGTTTAACGTCGGCCTTAGGCGTCGGGACAGGTAGTGCGGGCTTGGTGTCGGCTTTGGGCGCGGCAGGCACAGGCGTAGGCTTCACCTCAACCTTGGGGACCTCGGGCTTGACAGCGGCGGGTGCGGCGGGTGCGGCGGGTGCGGCGGGTGCGGCGGGTACCGCCGGAGCCTTAACCTCTACCTTCGGCGCCGGCGCGGGGGCGGCAGGCTTCACCTCGACCTTGGAGGCGGGCTGAACAGACTTAACCTCGTCCTTGGTGGGCTTTGCCTCCAGCTTGGCCGTGGGGGCCTTAACCTCGGCCTTGACCTCCTTGACCTCCGCCTTCGCAGGGGTGGCCTCAACTTTGGCGACCTTGGGCGAGGACGGCGCCTCCACAGCCGCCTCGAGGGCCGCGAGCGTAGCGGGCGCGGCGAGCGGCGCCGTCTTCGCGGGGAGGACGGTGGGCACGGGCTTGCCCCATGCAAAGTTCACCTCGCTGGGCGCCTTGGGCTTGGCGGCGCCGAACTTGAAGAATACGCCTGTGGGCATCATGCTCGGCATGGGCTTGGCGGCTGACACGGGCGCTGCCGGTGCCAGTGCGGCGGGCGGCGTTGGGACGGACGCGGCGCGCGCCGGCGCCTCGAGTAGCTTGGGCTCGAGCGCCGCACGGGCCGGGATCTCCTGCACCTGCTCGAGCGCGGCGCCGGCGGCGAATTTCACGCTCTTGGGCGTCTTGTCCGGCGTAGAGGGGGCAGACGCCGGCTTAGACTCGACCTTGGTGTCGAGCTTGGGCGCGGGGGCTTTGGGCTGTGCTTTGGGCTCCTCGGCGACAGCTGTTTTGGGCTCCTCCTTTTTGGGCTCCTCCATTTTGGGCTCCATCTTCGGCTCCTCCTTCTTGGGCTCCACTCTTGTGGGCTCCTCCTTGGCCTCCTTGACCTCCTTCTTGATCTCCTTCTTGACTTCCGTCTCGGGCTCCTCCTTGCTCTCCTTCTGCTCCTTGCCCTTGACTTCGACGACCGCCTTGGCGGCCTCCTTGACCTCCTTGACCTCCTTGACACCGTTCACGGCAGCCTTGACCACCTTCTTCTCTTCAACCTTGGACTCCGTCTCAACCGAGAGCCCCTCGTCCCGAAACACGACACTCACCTGGATCAGTGCGGGCTTGGCCTGGGCCGCAGCGGAGGGAGCGGTGGGTGCCGGGAGCGTGGGTGTGGGCGTGGACGAGGGCGTGGGCGTGGTCGCACGACTAGCGGCGGCCTTGACGTCCTCAAACTTGGTGGGCGCTGTCGCTTTCCCCGTCTTGGCCGTCTCGGCCTTGGACTTGTCGGCGCAGCAGGCGCTGCACCCGTCGTCGGGGAATTTGGGGTACGGGGTGGGGAGGGTGATGGCGGGAGTCTTCTTAGCCGCCGGAGGGGCGGGGACACGCGTATCCCCACAGCACGCTTCGCAGCCGCTCATGGGTGGTGGAAAGAACGTCGGAGAGAGTGGATCGAGGAGATGGAGAGGTGCGGCAAAGTTCTTAAGGCGGGCGCGCCGGTCCGGGCGGGCGTGGGGCGGCCCGGGAGGCGCGCCTGTGCTTGGTGATGGTGGATGCACCTAGCGACGCATTCGAGAGGCGAGAGAAGGGGGAGGAGGTAGAGGGAGGGGAGGAGGAGGAGGGAGCATGCCCAGCGATGCGATGGTCGCAATGTCCTTTGTCCGAGGTCAGGATGGTCAGGTATGAGGGGGACACGGGCCGTGCGGTCCGAGCACCGAGGCGAGTGGGGCGGGCAGGCGTTTCGGATCGCGCGTCGGAGTGGGCTTGGTGCGGGGGACGGAGGGGAGACGGGCTAGACGGGGCTGCATCTTTGTCAGAGGGTTAGTTGGAGGATGAGAAGTTGGAGAGTTGGCATGATGGCATCGGACAAAGTTGCCACCCGGTGGAGGTCGGCCACTTGGCGCTGGAGGCGCGATATGTGTCCTCACTCTCCACTCGCTCGCCAACGCACGCACCAGCGCACATTCGCAGTATGTCGTAGGCTGTCGATGCGGGCAGAGCGCTCGCTCCCGCCCATGCTTCCCACGCGCGGACCGCGAGATTGGGCCGCTCGTTGCAAAAAGTTGCTGCCTCACGGTGACACTATGTTACATAACTAAAATTTCTCGTCTGTCGAGGTACTACCCCTGCTAGCGCCCCGCTAGCTCACTACAGCCTGGTACTCCGCCGCCAGCTTCTTGAGGGGGACGTTCTCGATAGTGTGGTCGGCGGAGCGCGCGTCCCATCCCCGTCCGCTGGCAAGGAGGAGGCATGCGTCGGCGAGCGCGGACGACGTGATCACCGCGGAGGGATAGACGCAGCTGGCGGCGACGGATCCCCAGCGAGTGAAAAAGGGCACGCGGGGTGCTTGCTGCCGTTAACTGAGAGATTGGGACGGGACGTACCTCCGCACTGGGGATGATGCCGCCGGGGCGCACGAAGACGGAGGTGAAAGTGTCGCTTTCCATGGCGAGCAGCGCGCGCTCCGCTTCGCCTTTGACGCGCGCGAAGAGGGGCGTGAACATGCCCGGCGGGCCCTGCGTCACGCCCATGCCGCTCATGAAGACGAAGCGGAGAGGCTTGTCTTTACTCCCAAGGGCTTTGAGTGCGGACGCGCCGGCGACGGTGTAGTCGTATGTGATTCTGGTGTCAGCGCTGCCCCGTCTCCGTCTCCGGCGTACTTGTGGAACTCGTCCTTGTCGACCTGCGTCTGGCTGATTCCCAGGGCCCACACGACCGCGTCGTGCCCTTTCAGCCGCTCGACAAGCGCCGGCGGCAGCTCTTCGAAGCCCCGCGGATATTCGTCCGACGGGAGGATGATGGTCGTGAGCTTGTCGCTTTGCACGGAGGGCGCGCGGCGCGCGAGCACCGTCACGCGCGAGATGAGAGGTGAGGCGAGTGCGTTTGTGAGGATAGCAGAGCCGGCTGGAGTGAGCTTCCGATTCACAACAAGAAGCAGACACGTGGGGTCGTGGGGTTGGGTTCTGGGGATCTGGGAGGGGAGAGGGGGTGGGGCGGGTGCCTTGCCCGACTGGGCTGGTCAAACTCACCATTCCCGGTAGCGCCTGTGAGGATGATGCTTGTCATGATGATGAGCAGAGTGACGGTGGCGATGAGAACGCCGGTGCTGGGCTTGTAAAGTAGTCGCGAGACGAGGCTGGGAATTTGTTTGCGGGGAGATCTGCAAAGTGATTTACGTCACGTCGATCACTCGCCGTCGGTCTCCCCTGTCCCCACCGAGCTAATTACGGCCCACGCCATGCACGCCACCAGCCACGTCCTCACTCGCCCTCGCCATCATCCCCGGCGGCCTCGGCGCGGCGGCGGCGTAGTATCTCATCGCCGCCGGCCTCATCGGCCCCATACTCATAAAGCGTGAATCATTGTGTACAGTCTACCAAGCCTCATACAACCTCCCTTCCTTCCTCCTCCTCTTCTGAAAGCCTACGCGACCCGCGACGCAACAGTCCCGCTCTTGCTCGCCCGGCTGGCATACACGCACAGCTTGACGGGCAAGAAACATGCCATCCCCGCCCACCCCGCCACAGTCGTCCACCACCCGCGCTCCTCCTCCTCTTCGACAGCGCCGCCAAAATACTCAGGCTCGTCGGGCAGGCGCGCGGGCCCTTCGAGCGGTGTTGGGGGGATGATGCGGACGCGGGGTGTGGAGGGGGACGGCGTGCGCCAGTCAGAAGCGCGGATAGTCACTTCCGAGTCGGTGGGGGAGCGGACGGGGGAGCGGATGGGCGAGCGCACCATCTGGCGCGTCGCGGCCTGGGGTTAGCGGTGGCAAGGAAGGGAGGGAGAGCGCACCATCTGGTCCCGTATCAACCTGGCGTTAGCGAGGGCACTAGGCAAGGGGAGCGGGGTACGACTCACGGAGTGTACTCGTTCGCGGAGAAGCGCTGGATGCTGCGCATGGCCATGGTGCCATGGTTGGCGTTGAGAGATGTGGCGAGAGAGAGATCGAGCGGTGACGGGGGCACGGGCCGTCCGGCTCCGCGACGGGAGGAGATTGAGATTTGTCTCCGCTCCTCCCACTTTTCAGTTGCTTCACCGTAGCTCTTGGCTCATCTCGTGATTACTCTCTACCACGTCCATCGCCAATGCAGGCCATGCATGCGTTACGCTCCCGGACGGGTATATGCTCCAGGCTGCAGAATAAACGGGATGCGTGGAGATGCCGCGGTCAATGTGCTCTGACTGAGCGTCACACGCGGTCCACTCTGCCGCCCTATCTGCACATCCGCACCATCCGCACCATCCGCATCGCTTCCGCGTCGTTAAACTCGCTTTCAATCAAGCGATCAAGCGATTCCAGCTTAGGCCGCAGGTACGACCATGCGTGGCCCCCCTGACTTGCTCGCTAACATGCCTCATATCTAGCTGCATGCACGATATTCCTCCGCGGCGTGTCTCGCGACAATATAGCTCGGGACAAGCATGCCAGCCACGAGGGATGTGGCGGTGGACAGCGTTCCACTTGCAGCTTGGATGTGGCGGAGTGTCGATCCCCCACTCTAGCCACTCCCTGTGCAATTCATGGCTCGAAACGAACCATGTTTCGAGAGCTGGATCGCTGGAATCGGAATTGGGGCGATTGGTTGGCCGCTAGACGGCGAGTTCGGGCTTATGTTGGCAAAGCGAGCTGCGAGGGACTGGTCGCGGACGATATCTCGGTGTCGACTTGCGCCGTGGATACAGGCGTGTGCATACGTGCGCCCACCATAGCTGTGTAGATGCTGCCGCCTGGAGATCTTAACACAGGGGGCCTCGCTGGCTCCACTCCGATCCGCAAGTTGGTCTAGCTCGCCAGCGCGCAGCCATGGCGACCCTGCCACCTACAAGGTGTACGACGAACTTATAACGGCGAGATCCTTGCTGCAAATACACCACTCCACCTCCCCCACTCTTCCCGCTCCGATCGCCGTCTCCGTCGGCCCTCAAGCTCCGACACTGTCGGGGCCTCCGTGGCGCCGAGCGCTCAAACCTAGGCATGGAGAGTGGGGTGCCCCCGCGGCCGCGGGCTGCGTTCTCGGTGCGCAGACATGTGGGCGAGTAGTGCGTCGGGCGTCATTGTCATCCTGTTATCGGAGGAGACCGAGATCGGACTTCGGCAACTTGCCATCCATCAAGCCCACCACCACGCTCACATGACCTCGCCACTCCGCCATGACCTCCAGCTCACTCTCTCTTCATCTTCATCATCCACCATGCCACCACAGACACGCCACGCCTCCCTCCCCCCCTTCCCCTCGGACCTGACGACGGCGCCGCTCGTCTCCGTCTCCCTCGCGGGGCTGGAGGCGCGTGACCCCGCCGCTGAGCAGGCGTTGTGGGACGCGTGCCGTGACCTCGGCTTCTTCTACCTCGACATGTTCGGGAGCGAGCTGGGCGAGCGCATCGTCACACAAGCCGAGCAAGTCAATGACGTACAAGACGAGTTCTGGGCGCTGGGCAACGCCGAGCTCGACAAGTACGGGCGGGACAAGGTCCACGACTTCTTCGCGTACCGCTACGGCGAGCCGGGCGAGGTCGATGCGAACGGCGTCAAAATCCGCAACCAGAACTACAACGTGAGTCGGCGCTGCGCGGCTACGTCTCACGACGCCTAACCCCAGATCCGGAAGGACGACGTGCTGGGCCACATGGCGCCGCTGCCTGCGCCGCCCGTCGTGCGCACCAACTACCCCCTCTTTGCGTCGTACATCCGCGACTGCCGCGCGGTCATCGACCTGATCCTCGAGCAGCTTAACACGCGCCTCGAGCTGCCGCTGGGCACGTTGGCGGGGATGCACCGCCTGTCCCAGCCGTCGGGCGACCACATCCGGTTCACGGCGAACCCGCCGCAGGCGTACGACGAGCGCGTCGCCAAGCGCGGCGAGCACACCGACTTTGGCTCGCTCACCGTCCTCTTCAACTGGCTCGGCGGGCTGCAGATCCGGCACCCCGACACGGACGAGTGGGTGTACGTCCGCCCCGTCCCCGGCTCGCCCGTCATTAACCTCGGCGACGCCATGGTGACTTTCACGGCGGGCATTCTGCGCTCGAACATCCACCGCGTCGTGCCGGCGCCTGGAGAGCAGGCGAGCCTGCCCCGCACAAGTCTCGTGTTCTTCACGCGGCCGGAGGACGATGTCATCATGCGCCGACTCAAGGGGGGGATTATTGATGCGCAGCCGGCGACGGAGGCCGGCGAAGAGATGACGGCACAGGAGTGGTGGATGAAGCGCGGGACGGGCAAGTTGCCGGGCATCTTTACCAAGAAGGGGTTTGAGCCGTTCGAGGGCGGCGACTTGTACGCGGGCAGCTTCTTCAAGGACTCTGAGGCACCTGCGATCAAGGCGTGAGCAGGCTGCGTGGAGCTGCGGGGTGTTGCGGGGGATGCGTGGAGGTACATAGGTCAGAGTGGAGCTGTATGGGGTCGAGCAGACAAGTTGTAGCAAAGGGATGATGAATAAGAAGCACGATTCAAGCTTGAGCCAAGCACGCCTCCAGATCTCGCTGTGACCGAGGTGCAGCCGGCGTCGGCGTCCTACCAAGTGTGGCGTGCTAAGGCTTGATGAAGCCGCTGCATGGTATGGCCCGTCCCCACAGCGTTGGATCTCCACATGCCATTCATGACAAGCTCTCGCTCATGCCGGCGTCGACAGAACGCCGCTGGCGCAAAGGTGGCGGAGAGAAGTCGTCGGCAGAGGAACCGCCGCGCGGACCTCCAATTCAGTCTATTGCATCTTCCCAGTCGAGGCTTGGCCATGGATGCGACGTGCGAGGTGGCCCATTCTAAACGGTGCGAAGCGACTCCACCCCATTCTACGATGCGAGGAGTCTACCCAGTATGAGACGGTGCGAGCAGAGGCACCACATCCCCTCCTCAGGAGGTGGTTTTGGTCCAGTCGCAACTGGCCGGAGCGCGCGTGAGTTGGGCATGAATTGAGCAAAACGCCAACTCAAGGACCGCGCGACAACAAATGGATCCCGCGTGCAGCACCAGGTGGTCACCCACATGCCCACCGCTGACGTGGGATGACATGCTCGGGCAGAAGCTCTTACCACGGACCAGCGACGCACGACGCCTCCCGTGCGGGGTGCGGGAACACATACGTCCTGTGGGGAGCATCACGTGAAAGCCACCCGAGCGCAGAATGCAGAAACGCAGAATAAGAATATTCGTCCGAGCGCGTGGCGTTTTGACCGGGGCCAGTGGCGGTGGCGCAGCGATGGCGTATGGCGGGCGCCACGGACGCCCGCCGCCGTCCTCTCGCCTCATCTGCTACACGACGGCAGAACGCTACGGGCCTGTCGTACGTCGGAGCCCCAGTCTGCAACGCCGTGCAAGACGAGCAGGTGGGTGTGGGCTCCTGCCGACTAGAAAAACCAGGGCCACTTTATCGCCGTCGATTCATCGATCAACGACGCGCGCTATGCGATCGACAAATTGCTGCTTGTTCACTTCAACCTTGATCTTCCGATCTCCGTCGGCGGTAGCTGTCTCCTACTCTCCTCGGCGTCGCCACGTATCGTTCGTGCACAGCCTAGTGCCCACCGTCGACCCCCAGCGCTCAACGGAGATGCACGATGCCAAGAAGAGGGTTGGGCGGGCAGGGACGGGGGACTAGGACGGGGGACGTAGGGCCAGAACAAAGGCACGCCCGTCAGACCCGCACGGCCGGGGTGACATTTTTGCGCACCCTGCCTCCTCCGGCCCTCTCAACTCTGCCGTCGGCAGCGACCCCGCACAGCGCACAGCGACGAGAGCTTATCACTCACCCCGCCCATCTGGATCTTCTGCTTCTCCCTCTCCTCTCTCCTCCCATCTCACCATGTCGTCCGCGAGTCTCACCACCAACATGACGGACCCCAGCTTGGCGAGCAGCGCCGGACCACGCTGGAAGAACATCATCGTGATCGGAGGTGAGTCGGCATGGCTGAGGCGTACGCTAGCGGCGTACGTACTCGGCGTTACTAGATAAGTGACTAACGCCAGCGTCCGTCGCCGGCCACTCGGTGGTCAACGGTCTCGCCCAGAATCTGCCTGGCGGATACCGCATCCTGCTCGTCGAGCGGAACGAGTTCGTGCACCACAACCCCTGCGTCGTGCGCTCCCTTGTCCGCCCCGGCTGGGACATGACCAACTTTACCGCGCCCGTGCGGCAGGACACCATTTTCCCCGCCGGGAGCCGACACCGCGTGCTGGCGCCGAACCGCGTCGTCAAGCTGCGGCGGACGAGCGTGTGGCTCGAGCAGCCGTTCGAGGGCGTCGACGAGATCGAGTTTGAGGTGCGTCCTTGGCGGCCTGAGGCGTGTGGCGTATCTGACCCCAGATGTGTATTCTTGCGACGGGCGCACAGAGCCCCGCGCCGATCCGGCCGCTGCCGGGCTGCTCGCTGGAAGAGTGGCGCGCGGCGCTGCGGCGCGTGCAGGACGACATTGCGGCGGCGCAGAGCATCCTCATCGTCGGCGGCGGGAGCGTCGGCATCGAAGTGGCTGGCGAGATCAACGACGTGTACCCCAACAAGCGCGTGACAATCGTGCACTGGGACGTGGGGCTGCTGCACCCATCTGACAGCGGCGGCAACACGGCACACACATACGTCCCGCCGCGCACGCCAAACAAGTTGCGGAAGGACCTCGAGGGGCAGTTGCGCGCCCGTGGCATCCGCCTGCAGCTCAAGGACGGCGTCGACTTCGAGGCGGCCAAAGGCAGCGGCGAGTGGGGCGGCATGCCTGGCCCTCTTGGGGGTATGCGCACGATCCCCCTCACGTCCGGCGGCAAGGTTGAGGCCGACTACGTCTTCAACAGCACCGGCAACCGGCCAAACGCGGACCTCGTGCGCTGGGCCGATCAGGGCTCGCTCACGACCAACGGATACGTCTCGGTCGACAGCTACTTCCGCGTGCGGACGCGCACCCCCAACTCGCCACTCGTCGGGCACTACTATGCCATCGGCGACGTGTGCAACTCGCCGAGCTGGAAGACGGCCGAGGCCGCCATAGCCGAGGGCGAGGCCCTCGCGCGCATCATCACCTCTCGCCTGCGCGGGATGAGCGCACAGCCCTACTCGCCCCCCGGGCGCTTGCTCGAGTCGACCGTGCTCCTGGGAAGCGCAGGCGGCGCCTCCATCCGCCGTTTCCCCATCATCGGGTACATCCGCTCCGAGGGGAGCGTGCGTGAGAAGAGCCACGATTTCCACGCCGGCAAGAACTTCTTCTCCCGCTTCCGTGGGCAGCGCAGATTCGTGTCTACCAGCTCGTGGAGTCTGGCGACTTAGTATTCCCGACTCACAACACCCAAACCTAGCCAACCTAACCCGTCAACGGGCCGGCCATCGCCCGCCCTAGCACAACCCTGTAGATTCTTAGTCGTCTCGTCTTTTGGTTCATCGGTAGATAATGCCTCGTTGTTGCATCCTTTCTCCTTGTGCAGATATTTCTCACGCCCCGGGTTATCGGGATGATGCTTTGGCGAGCCTTGCGAGGGGGCTGAGGTCAGTGGTGCCCGGCGTCGCCCAATGCCGGTGACTACCGCCTCCGCACGCACATTAGGGTTAGTTCCTGTCCCGCCGCACCCCCCCCCCCCGTTTTCCATGAACCGTCCAACGGGCGCCGAACGCTGCGCTCAGGCTCCATTATCGCGAGCAAAGGATACGATGGCTCCCGTAATCCGCCCGGAATGCTGGTACGCAGTGTGGCACGCCAAGCCGGGTCATCTAGGTCTAGCTGTTCATCCCGCCCGTCTAAAGCTACAACTTGGAAAAGACGCTCGCACACGCGCCCGTGCCGAGCTGCACGAGCGTGCTCTTCGTTCGCGTATACGCCATGATTCCCTCGTGCCCGTTCTCGACGCCGAGGCCGCTCATCTTCCACCCGCCGACGGGCATCTCGGCGGGGCTCTCGCCCCACGTGTTGATCCACGTGATGCCGGCTTCGAGGCGCCGGATGACGTACTGCGCGAGCCCGATGTCGCGGGCGCACACGCCCGCCGCGAGGCCCATAGCGGTGTCGTTCGCGCGCGCGATCAGCTTTTCCAGCCACTCGTCGCGCGACCCCCGCTGTTGAGTAGGGCAGAATGGCCATCACAGGCCCGAAGATCTCGTCGCGCACAATCGTCATGTCGTCGGTACAGTCGCTGAAGACGACTGGGGGCACCCAAAACCCGCCGGGGTTCGGCGGCGTCGCCTGCGCCTCACGCGCGCCGTCGTACAGCACGCGCGCCTCCTTTCGCCCCGTCGCAATGTAGCCGTTCACCTTGTCCTGCTGCGCCTTGCTGACCAGCGGCCCGAAGTTGGTCTTCTCGTCCATTGGCATCCCCATGCGGATGCCGTCGCGGCACCGCTGCACGATCGCAGCTTCGACCTTGTCCAGCAGCGTATCGGGAACGAAAACGCGCGTGCCGTTCGTGCACACCTGCCCTGAGCTGTAAAAGTTGGCCATCATGGCGATATCGGCGGCCTCATCGACGTCCGCGTCCGGCAGGATGACAAGCGGCGACTTGCCGCCCAGCTCCATCGTCACACTCTTCATGTCCTTGACGGCGGCCGAGGCGACCTTTGCTCCTGTCGCGACCTGGCCAGTGAACGACACCTTTGCGATCTTGGGGTGCGCGACGAGCGCAGCGCCAACGTCCCCCGCGCCGTACACGACATTGAACACGCCCTTCGGCAGCCCGGCCTCGACGTAGATCGCCGCGAGCGTGTTCCCGTGCAGCGGCGTGACCTCGGACGGCTTGTACACCATGCAGTTACCCGCTGCGAGGCACGCCGCGCTCTTCCAGAGCGCGATCTGGATGGGGTAGTTCCACGCACCGATGCCGGCGCACACGCCGACCGCGTCGTAACTCGTGTGGATCGATGCCCCGGATGGGCCTGGCCGCAAGATTGTCGTCTTCCCGTCCAACCCGCCAGAGGCGACAAAGTGCGCGTAGTACTCGAGCACATCGGCGCCCGTCACAACGTCGACCGTCGACGTCTCGGACCATGCCTTGCCTGTGTCGAGCGTCTCAGTCTTCGCAATCGCATCGTTACGCTCGCGCAAAAGCGCGGCTGCGCGCAGCAGGATGCGCGCGCGCTCCACCGGCGCCGTCGCGGACCAAGCGGGGAAAGCCTTCGCCGCGCTCTCCACCGCCTCATCCAGCTGGCTCTCGGAGGTCGTGTAGATCTTGGCGAGTGGCGTGCCCGTCGCCGGATCCACGCTGTCGAACGTCGCCCAGCTCTGGGCGCCCCAGGCGGGCTGCGGCTTGCCGTCGTAGAACGTGTGGATGTCCTTCTCGAACGTCATGGTCAGTGCGGTGTCAAGAATTGAGTAGCGAGCAGAGATGTGTCAGCAGCGTGAGGTGGCCGGCGTCGAGCTCCGTCACAAGACTACTTACAGGGGACGGTGGCGGACGAGGAGGGCACAGGGGGGAGATAAAATCTCGTATCTTCCCTGAGAAATGTAATCAAATGACGTCAGGCACGGCCACCCGTGACGACGCCCAGACCAACTTCTTCGCGATCCTTTGACATCTTCAGGCCGTGCACTTGTTCTTTCTTCTAGAATTAAGTTGGAGGTAGATCAGCATGCATGCAGCAGCATCTTGTGAGCGATGTCGTGGAGGTCGTGCGAGAAGGTGACTGAAATGAAACAAAAATTAATATAGATATGCCCGATCGGCGAGTTCCGGCAGCTCGGCTCGGTTGAGCACTCTGAGACGTGTGACGTTGACCCCATTTCTCATTCCCCACTCGCCGTTGCCTCTGCCCGCTCCCCCTCTCCCCCGGCCTCTCCACTCCTCCCCATCCCGCCAGTCTACGCACAATGCACGCACAAAATTATACAGGGTAGAGTGGCTGCACAGCGCGCGTGCCAATGTACAGGCCGACGGGGGAGCGTCGGACGCCCGTGAGCCAAGACTTTTTTCTACGACGCCTCAGGAGATACAGGAGATTGTACTTGTCGTGCGCGCAGTAAAACACAGGGCGGAGATTGCAGGGCGCATTCCAGTCGAGCAGCCAGCGGATCACACCCGACTCCTTGGCCCGATGCCCCCAGGCAGTACAATGACGAGTGTCCCATCGCCTCTCCTCTGGTTCTGCTCTGCTGCAGCTCTGCTCTTCGGCAGCTTCTCCTCTGCTCTGATGCCTGCTCGTGACCGCCGCCGGCCGCGCCGACCTGACAACGAGCCCGGAGGCAATGCTGCTCCGCACTCGCTCCTCCTCACATAAGCAGACGAGGCACATCGCGCGCTGCTTTTCCGTTCAACCCCCCCCCCTCCTCTAACTGACATCCCGGTTTCAACATGCCTATGGAGTGCCAGAACACCCTCCCCGACACTCATCTGTCGGGGCACTACGACTACATCATCGTTGGCGGTGGCACCGCCGGCTGTGTCCTCGGCGCCCGCCTCTCCGAGTACCTCCCGCACCACCGGGTGCTTATCATCGAGGCCGGCCCGTCCGACTTCACGAATGACCAAGTGCTCAACCTGCGCACATGGCTGAGCCTGCTGGGCGGTGACCTCGACTACGATTACGGCACGACGCCGCAGCCGATGGGCAACTCGCACATCCGGCACTCGCGCGCCAAGGTCCTCGGCGGGTGCAGCAGCCACAACACGCTTATCAGCTTCCGGCCATTCCGGCGCGACATGGAGCTGTGGGAGGCCAAGGGCGCCGCGGGCTGGGACTTTGACACGGTCATGCGCCTCATCGACAAGCTCAAGAACACGGTGCAGCGCGTGCACGCGCGCCACCAGAATCAACTCTGTCTCGACTGGGTAAGCGCGTGCGCGACCGCGCTCGACATTCCGATCGTCAACGACTTCAACAAGACCATCCGCCGCGACGGTGAGATCAAGACCGGCGTCGGGTTCTTCAACATTTCATACAACCCCGACACGGGGTATCGTTCCTCCGCGAGCGTCGCGTACATCCACCCCTTTTTGCGCGGCGACGAGCACCGCCCGAACCTCACGGTCCTCACCGAGGCGTGGGTCAGCCGCGTCAACGTGTCCAACGACACGGCGACGGGCATCAACGTGACGTTCAAGGACGGGCGCAAGGTGACGATCTCGCCGCGCTCTGGCGGCGAAATCATCCTCTCGGCTGGTGCGGTCGACACGCCCCGCCTCATGCTCCTCTCGGGTCTCGGCCCGGCCCAGCAGCTTGAGGACCTCGGCATCCCCGTGGTCAAGAACATCCCTGGTGTCGGCGAGAACCTCGTCGACCACCCTGAGACCATCATCATGTGGGAGCTCTCCAAGCCCGTCCCCGAGAACATGACGACGATGGACTCTGACGCCGGCGTGTTCATCCGCCGCGAGCCCACGCGCCCCGGCGACACGGCGACCGACGTTATGATGCACTGCTACCAGATTCCATTTGTGAGCAAAATCAGTGGGCCCCGCTAACCCCAGACTCTCAATACCGAGCGCCTCGGCTACCCGAAGATCCGCGACCGCTACGCCTTCTGCATGACGCCGAACATCCCGCGTCCGCGCTCCAAGGGCCGGCTGTACCTCACCTCGTCCGACCCGTCGGTCAAGCCCGCGCTCGACTTCCGCTACTTCACTGATCCCGAGGGGTACGACGCGGCGACGTTCGTCGCGGGCATCAAGGCGGCGCGCAAGGTCGCGCAGCAGAGCCCGTTCAAGGAGTGGCTGAAGGAGGAGATTGCGCCGGGTCCCAAGGTCCAGTCGGACGAGAATATTAGCGAGTACGCGCGCCGCGCCGCGCACACCGTCTACCACCCTGCGGGGACGACGCGGATGGGCGCAGCGAGCGACGACATGGCCGTCGTCGACCCCGAGCTGCGTGTGAAGGGCGTCAAGGGGCTGCGCGTCGTCGACGCCGGCGTGTTCCCCGACATGGTCAGCATTAACCCTATGCTCACCGTGCTGGCGATTGGCGAGGGCGCGGCCGAGATCATGGCCAAGGAGCGCGGGTGGAAGGGCGACGCCGCCGCGCGGCTGTAGTCTCGCCCCAGCAAATCATGTAGCATTACAATGCAGCGATAGTATGGTTCTTGAGTGTCGAGTTGCCAGCTGACGTCTGTTTGCACACATGAAATTGGCGCCAGCCATGCATATCTCTTGCTGCGCCATGAATGAGCGGTCATTAGGGTATGCCACATCTATATCTCCTCCGCACGCCGCACGCTCTCCTCCCATCGCCGCTCCGTCGGGCGGTCTACGAGCGCGCGCAGGGACGCCACCTCCTCAAACGAGCTCTTGCAGCATCCGCCGAGCACGACGCCTGTCCACACGCCCGTGGCCTCGGCCTCGTGCGCGAGCGCAAGCACGCGCTCAGCCCATGCGAGGGGCGTGAAAATGCGATCCGTCCATTTCTTATTCACGACGTCGTAACTCGCCCCGCCGTCGGGATAGAGGATGAGCCATGGCGCGTGCGGCGCGCTTCCCTTCTGCGCTTGTCCGTCTGGCGCCGGCACGGCCCCGGCCTTCGCCTGCTTCCGCCTCCGAGCGTGCGCGGTAATGGCGCCGCTGAGGGCGCCAAGGAGGACGGGGAGACGCGTAGGATGCGTGCAGTTCACGCCGACGCCGTCCGGGCGTGGGGCGCCGTCGAAGGGCGCGAGAGGCGGGAGGTCGCCGACGAGCGCGGCGGCGACGGCGGACATGTCGGCTGGCTGGCCGCGGGCGTCGCGTTGCCCAATGCTGCCGTTCGGGTAGGCCGAGGAGATCCAGAAGGGCTTGGCGTCGCCGAGTTCAGCGCGGAGAGCGCCCACGGCGCGGCGGATCGCGCGGATCTCGCGCAGTAGCGGGATTGTTTCAAACGCCAGCCATGCGACGCGCGGCCAGGAGGGGGCTGCGGCGTAGACCCGCAACCGGTCCAGGTGGAACTGGGTGAGCGCGGCTTCGTACGCTGCCTCGTCTTCGGGCGGCGCGTAGTTCGTCGCTTGAGAGGAGGGGGAATAGCCGGCCGGGCCATATGGTGGGGGATACAGCCCGTCGTACTCCTGTCCAGGCGAGAGCGTTGCGCCGTACGGCCCGAGCGCCAGCGCCACCTTGTGCTTGTGTTTCGGGGGTTCTTTCGCTGGCGTCGGCTTCAGGGCTGAGGCGACGGCTGAGAGCGTCGAGGACAGGGTTGCGGGGCTGGAGTTGGGCGCGGTCAGATCGGCAGCGAGCGACACCGCGCGGTGCATTAGCGCGCGCGCCGTCGCTTCGTCGTGTCCTAATCCCACCAACGCGGGGAGAGTCATCTGATATCTGAGTAAGCGTTGTCGACGAGATACTCACGTCGCGGTCTCAATGATGTCAGCGCCCGCGGACACGTAGCGCGCATGCACGTTGGCAAGGGCCTCGGGGTTGCGCGACACGAGCTCGCTGCCCCACATGGGGCCGGAGACGTCGTGTCCGTCCGCCTCCAGCGTCGTGCCCATGCCGCCGTCGAGGATGAGTATGGGCATGGCGGTGGATGTTGTGAGTGGAGTGTTGTGAGGAGTTGAGATGCCGCGTTTTGCCGTGTCGTCATACATTTCACTGCCAAGCCACACACTGTCCACAGTGTCTACACCTGCGTCACCCCACAACTTCATGCATACATACATACAGTAAATCTCGTGTCTCGTTCTACGTGTCCTCTGTCCCAATACGCTAACTCTACGCGGCGGCAGTGATAGTGACTGTTGGCGGCGCGGCCTGGTTGTGTGCGGCCTGTGATGTTGGTGCCGTCGTGCTCGCCCCAGCGGCCAGCGCCGCCGAGATCCCGGCCCAACGCCCATTCTCGTCGAACATGACGGTCGCCGCACTCTTGCCGTCGCCGAACTGCAGCCCGCGGCCGTCGGCGACAGCGCTCGAGCTCCAGCCCATCATGCCAGCCAAACCCTCGACTGCGCGGCGGGGGTTGTTGATGAGCCCTGACGCGAGGATGCGCGGCGCCTTGGCGACGGCGGTCGCGAGCGTGAGTTGTGGCAGGGGCGCGTCGAGGATGAAGAGGACGCGCGCGGTGCCGTTCGGCGCCGAGTAGTAGGGTCCGCGGCGGAGGATGCCGACGGCGGCAGCGCCGATTTCGTGCGCGAGGGCCGCGACGTCGTCTTCCGTCGGCTCAAAGCCTTCGGGGAAGGGAAGTTCTTCTGCCGCGAGCTCTGGGAGCTTTAGCTCGTCGCCGGCACGGCGGAGGCCAGCCGCCACGTCGTCGCCGCGCGGGTGCGCCCAGCCCCACAGGATCGAGCGCGGGCCCGGCGCAATCGAGCACAGGAGGTGCGCGCCGCATTCAAGCTTCCTCCCGTCGTCGGAAGTGAAGGTCAACGTTCCCGCAGCCATGTCCACGTCGAAGCGGTGCTCGCCCAACTCGTCGCCGGCCTCAACCAGCGCGTCCTGCTGCAGCAGAGCGGCAAGTTGACCCGCCTCGATCCACGGCGCGAGGGCGGGGAAGACGAATGGTGAGTCAGGCGACTCCTGCTTCCGCTGGGTGACGAGGGCGCGGAGTGCGGCTTGCTCGGCCTCGCGCTCGGCTTCGGCAACGCTCGTCCGTCCCGACGACACGGTGTCACCACCTACGCTCGCGATGCTGTTCCGGTGCGCGGCGGACATGCGCGGGGCGGCGAGACGCGTCGTGCTGCTCTTGGCCGAGGGTGTGTAGTCCTCCATTACTGGCACGGGTGGGTGCGTGCTGGGCTTGTACAGCGCCTTGGCGACCGACTGCATCTGCTTCGGTTCCTTGGGGCGGCGACCAAAGCACATGGTGGGAGGAGAGATGTGGGGGAGAAGTGGTGATGAAGAGAGGAGGAGAGGAGGAGGAGGCGAAGGAGAAGGCCCGAGAGGCGAAAACTGCCGATGAGATTGTGGCTGATGTGATGCGAATGCGAGTGCGACCGACGCGCCGAACGCGACGAGGGGGATGCAGCGGCGATGGCGATGAGAGGTGTGAGAGATGAGATGAAGTGAGGATGCAAGTCTCGGTCAGGCGAGCGAGGAGGATCGCGTGGGGGGAGGTGGATGAGCCATGTGCCAAGACTTTTGATTGTGGGGGAGAGGGGGAGGGATGAGGGCATCTTTTGTGCTAAGCGGTGGGCTGCAGCCAAGACGACGCAATCCTCCCCCCTCTCTCCGCCTCTCTCTTGCCGCGCACACAGCCCACAAGGAGCTCATGCTCCTCCCCCCCCCCCCCCCTCCTCGGACTCCCATCGGGATTGATTCTCGGGGTCGCGTTGCATGGCCGCGCTCTAGTTACCAGTGTCACGGAGTCAGGACCAGTTTCGGGGCATGACCGAAGCGAACCAGAGAGTACGACGCCGCCTGTTCTCAACCTCGGTCCCCACGGTGCCCCTCCTATCTCGTACCTCTCATGCTCTCTCATGCATGCATCTGACAGCATCTGGCATCGGCAGACCCACCGCCAAGACAGTGCTCAGTGCGCGCCGCACCGCACCGCATCGCCCGTCTTGGCAACGGAGATGTGTGCACGGCTCTCTTTACTCCACATCCCCTCCTCTCCTCCTCGCCACGTCAGAAACATGGCTCGCTTGATACATGAGCAGGAGCAGGGTCCGGGCGCCGAGTCGGCGGGGCGACGGAAGCGAGGCATGCGAGGATTTCCGTTGCGGCGCGGCGGCGGCGTATGGCAACGTCTTGCGTGAACGGTCACATGTGCGGCAGAGGGCGGTTGGAAGGCTCGGCAATCTCTGCGCTTGGCCACCGCTTGCCGATGCCGGTCATCTCCGGGTTTTCTTTCACTTCCGCACTCTTTTGTTATCCAGTCCAGTCGTGCATCATTAAACTCACAAACGGCCTGACTCGTAGGTGCAACAGGCTGCTCATCAACATAAAGGTATTGGATGCGCTGAGGTGCTTACAGTGAGCAAGCAAAGTTACGGACAACCAGGACCAGGTAAGCGCTGCTCAACGGAGACACGGAAGAATAAAGTCGTCATGGCCATCGTTTACCCCAGCTCCAACTCACAATACAATTGCCCAGCAGAAACCCGCGACACGCAACTAATGATGGAGGCGCAACTGGTGCATATCTAACATACTGAATTATAACCATGGAGATGGCTCGCCTGTCTCCACCAGACCAGTACTGAATGACTGATCGGCAATATGAAGGCTGCTGAGCGCGGACGTTGGGTGACGAAGCTCTAGGCCTGGACCGCGTACGGGTCCTCGTCCGAGTACCAGCCAGCGAGGAGCATGTAGTCGTCCTCGTCTCCGTCCTCGGTGTCAGCTTCGTTGCGCGCCTTGGGGGGCTCGCCGACCGCGCCGGTCTTCTCAGGTCCTGGCACCTCAGTACGGGGCCACCAGCGCGTGCGGGTCTTCTTCGTGCGCGTGCTCGTGCGCGGGCAGCGCGGCGGGGGGCCGTACGTCCACCCAACACGGGCGGGGGTGACGAAGCGCGCGTTGAGCGGCACGTGGGTGGGCACGCATCCCGTCGCGTTCGGCGCGTAGTACAGGCTGTAGGAGAACGCCGAGCGCCATTCCTGGACGTTCATCGTCGCGGGAATCTCGAGCATGTGCGGGATCCAGTCGACGTACCACACCACACCCCAGAAACCGGGAGGGGCATGGTAGCCGGGCGGGTAGGAGATGGAGGTCGTCGAGAGGGTACGGGCCTCGAGGGCGAGGCGGGGGTCGGGGGGCGCGGTGATCGTCGAGGCGACGGCGGTGATGCTGGGAGAAGGGGTCTCAAGGGGGTGCGCGGCCGCGAAGCCAAGGAGGATGAGGAGGGGGAGGAGCATTGTGGGAGACTGGTCGGTGGTGAGAGGGGCGGTGCTGAGTGCTGGACTTATATGTCGCAGGCCTGGGGCGTGGGACTGCAGTGCTCGCACTATTTTGCTTCCCACGCCGTGTTGGGCCGGGGCACCGTTGTCACTCCCGCCCGCGTCGGCGTCGGGGGTGGTGAATTTGATTGGATTTCTGTTTGATTGGATTTCCCCACCCTCCTCCCGCGTTCTCCCACGCTCGGTGTAGGGTGGTAGTCTGAGCGGTCCTCCGCTCGTACCGGTGTGTGGGGCGAAGTGTGCTTTGAGAAACAACTGGGAAGCGGGCTGGGAGGGTGGGGCGGCTGGGGAGGGGGTCGGGACTGTGAAGAATGGAGGAGGGCGAGGATGAGGTCGTGAGGGGATTTGCCTGCCGACGCTGGCGTGTCTCTTCCAGCCACCCAAACAATTAGTGCTGGAGTTTCATGTGTGTCTCGACAGTATTGTGGTAATATCTCAGAGCCAAGTAGAGACTTTGAAGCTGTGCCGAGGTGTCCGCAATTCTACAGCAAATGGGTGAATGCTATCTTCGCTTCTCGCTTGTGAGAGTTTCCGCCTCGAGTCATGCCATATGCTTCGGAGGCCACGTCCAGCCTGATATTAAGATACAGCTGCTGCAAAAACCCCCGTAGCTTCTTGAACCTTAGCGGTCACATTAAGTACGCAAGTACGGTAGGTATGATGTGGGGTGTTCCGAGTCCGAACTCCGACGATACGAGGATCAGTACATGCAGGAACACAATCTGTGTAAGCATTCTGAGAATCCCACAACACTGTTGGTGAAACGGTATCATGCGTCGTTGCCATCGACGCGGCGGGGGTTCGACTCCCTCACAGTGTATGCCGGGGGTGCTCTGGGAGATGCGTGTGCGCCACCTGCGACAGATCGCGGTACTTTCTTTTTGCCCGGGAAGGTACGATGACGACCTGGTGTAAGGAGGGGGGCAACCGCGCGCCGCACATATGAGCGCTCGCCATGCCGCCGTTGGCGGTTACACGAGGTGGGGGTGCGGGGCAGCGCTTCCGGATGTCACTGAGGGTGTACATCCGACGTGGCGGCGATCTCCGTCACGCTGCCATATCATTGCCCACCACCACCGGCAACGCTACGCGCCACACGGGACCGGTCAGAATGTATGGTGGCCGACGCCGGTATATATACCCCACGGACCCCCAGTACCCCACTACACACCCCACGCAAAATGACGAACACTCAGACCTGGGAGGACATCAGCATGGCCAAAGTGGCGGCGCGGGAGGCCAAGATCCCCTCGGCGTGGCGCATCTCCCCGCCCAAGGGGCTGAACGTGATGGACCTGCCGCGCACCAGTGGCCTCCTGAGCGCGCGCGAGCTCGAGATCACGGAGAAGCCCGCCGTGGACCTGGTAGCGGCGATGATCGCGCGCACCTACACGGCGGAGGAGGTAGTCATCGCGTTTGCGAAGCGCGCGTCCATTGCACACCAAGCGACCAACTGCCTGACGGAGATCTTCTTTGAGGAGGGCATCGCGCAGGCCAAGGCCATTGACGAGGAGTACAAGCGCACCGGCAAGCCGAAGGGGCTCATGCACGGCCTGCCCGTGTCGCTGAAGGACAACATCGGTGTGGCGGGTTACGACGCGACGGTGGGCTTCATCAGTCACTGCAATGCGCCGATGAGCGAGGACGCGCTCCTCGTGCAGGCGCTGCGTGATGCCGGCGCCGTGTTTTTCTGCAAGACCAATGTGCCGACCGGTATGCTGATGGGCGACACGTACAACAACGTGTGGGGCCACACCGGCAACCCGTACAATACGGAGTACGGGTCGGGTGGCAGCAGTGGCGGCGAGAGTGCGCTCCTCGCCATGCGCGGGGCGCCGCTCGGCGTCGGTAGCGACATCGGCGGCTCGATCCGCATGCCCGCCGCCATCACGGGCATCTACGGCCTCAAGGCTGCGGCTGGCCGCTTCCCGAATCTCGGGTGCAAGACGGGCTTGCCGGGCCAAGAGGCTGTGCGCGGCGTACAAGGCCCACTGTCGCCGGACCTCTCGTCTCTCGAGCTCTTCTCCAAGGTCGTCGTCGGCGCGCGACCATGGGAGACCGACCCGACATGCTACCCCGTCGAATGGCGCGACCTCCAGCTCCCCCAGAAGCTGTGTTTCGGTATGTTCCGCGCCGTTCCCGCTCACGCCAGGTCTTATGATGGACGACGGCGTTGTACGCCCCACGCCGCCTGTGAAGCGCGCAATGCTTGAGCTCAAGGCCGCGCTTGAGGCCGCAGGCCACTCCGTCGTCGAGTGGACGCCGTACAACCCCGCCGAGGGCCAGCAGCTCCTCCTCCGCTGCTTGACCGGTGACGGCGGTGCCAAGATGTATGAGCAGGTGCGCGGGGGCGTGGCGCCCGAGCCATGGGGCAAAGACCTCGCGATGTTCGAGCAGCGCTACGAGGCGGCCAAGAATGCGCCACCGACCGTCGGGCAGCTTTGGGAAATCCAGGTCGCGCGCAATGCATACCTCCGCAAACTGCTCGAGAGCTGGGCTGCTACCAAAGAGATCACCGGCACGGGGCGGCCCATCGACGGCTTGATCTCGCCCAACATCGCGTTCCCCGCCGCCCCCAAGTTCCGCTTCCGCCACTTCGGGTACACGGGTCTGTGGAATCTCGCCGACCACGTGGGCGTCACGATCCCCGTTACGTATGCGACGAAGAATGATGTGGTGACGGAGGAGATCGAGCCGCGGTGCGAGGACGAGAAGGCCGTGTACCGCACCTACAACGCCGAGGAGCTCGACGGCATGCCTGTCGGCTTGCAGATTATTACGCCGCGCCACACGGAGGAGCGCGCGCTCGCGCTCGCGGCGGTCGCGGATGCAGCGCTCAAGAAGCGCAAGGCGGCGCTCTAGGGGAGCTGGATTAGCTAGGGAGTTCAGAAGAGGAGATTAAAAGTGATGTATGGCGCAACTGGCGCTTGAGGGTGGCAGTGGCTATTTCAGGAGAAGAGCGGCAAGAGCCGAGTCGCCGAGTCACCGAGACCGAGTCAGGCATTCCGCATTCTCCTACATCTCGGGACGGGCATCTCCTTTGCTTGTCTTCTGATCTTCTCCCTCATCACTATGCCTGAGTATCCCGTTGCTGTGCCACAGAACGCGCCTCCACCTCCCGCACCACTGCACCTCGTGCCGCGCGACGCGCCCGAGGACGAGATCCGCGCTGCTGCGACGGCGCTCGCGGCCGCCTTCGAGGGCGACCAGATTGCGGACATTATCTCCGGCGGCGTCCCCGGCCTCCACGAGGCGCGGATGTACCGCACCGTCGCGACGGGCGTGCTCGACCTGGAAGTGTACACTGTGACGGACAAGGAGGTGCTCGGCGTGATGGTGGTCAAGCCTCCCGGTTTTGCGCATCGCTGGAGGTGGGTTAAACTCACCGTCGACACCCTCCCTGCAACTCCTGACCCCAGCCCCAACTCGGAAGGCCCGCATGGCCGTCTCGCGGACGAGCTCGCGAAGCAGAAGCCCGAGGCCGATGAGCACTACGCCGTGCTGAAGAAGACGTTGAGCGCGCTCGAAGTCGAGGCGTTTGGGGAGAATGAGGTCACGGATCTCTTCTATATTTCCCACATCGGGGTGACGCCCGCGGCGCAGGGGCGGGGCGTGGGCGCCGGCTTCTGCCGATACATGGTGGCGCGGGGGCGCGCGATGCGTACGCCTGTGTCGCTGCTGACGATGACTGAGGGCCATGTGAGTGTATTGGGGAGGGTAAAAAGGAGGCGCGGGATGAAGGAGAAGAGGGGAGGAGAGAGAGAGAGAATGGGCATGTGTGTGTGAGGTGGCTGGCGCGGAACAGAGGCCAGGAAGGAGAGGAGGTCGGCAGGAAGCTCACACCAGGTCAAGTACTACCAGCGCTTTGGGTTCAAGACTCGCGCGTACACCGAGGTCGAGGTGGGCGGAGTGTTGACCAGGTGGTGGGCCATGTCCACAGACGTGTGAGACATCGTTTGTGGAGACGAGGGGAATGCACGTCAAAATGCAGGCCACATGCATTCCCCACAGATGGCTAGATATGCATAGATTGCGCACGGTGTGGTGCTGATGGCATGCGAGGGCCCGCACGGTCACGACTCTTTTCGTGACCGCCGCGTCCGCCCAGTCCGCTGTATAAAAACAGGAGCACGGAGCCCTTACGGACCTCTTCCATCTCCACTCCTACACCATCACCGACCTCATCCTGGCTCGTCGTATCTCCGCCGCACATGTTCACCAATCATGCACACCCTTCGCGGGCTCAGGCAGCTTCATAGCACACCTCTCGCCTCAGCATCCCCCTCGACCACTTAGCATGCTCGTCCCATCATGCCAAGTGCCCAGCGGTGTCGCCATATGCTGCAAACGCAATTGCAGACGTGCCGAATTCATCAGCGCAACGTGCCATTCGCCGAGCACATGTCCGCCATCTGGGGTATCGGAACGTCGGAACCTCGGAAGCCGGAATGTATAGCCGGGCCTGGGGTGAATCACATGACGTCCGTCCACTTGGGCATGGTCCATCCGACCCACGTAGCGTCGGAAGAGGGCCTCACGGTGGGCATCTGGATATAAGAGCGATCCACATCGACACGTCGCACTTCCCACCAAAAGCCTTACACAATGACTCGCTCTGGATCTTGCCGCTGCGGTGAGTAGCTTCCTCCCTCAGTCACGCTTTCCTGCGTCCGGCGCGGCGCTCGCATTGTGTCGCTCTGGCTCGTGGCCTGAGGATGCACGTTGGACGCACGTTCTTCTTACAAGCTCCCTTGAGCTATGTCTCCCCGTCCACCGCTGACACCAGGTGCTATCACCATCGACTTCCTCGACGACAGCAACAACGACGGCGTTGTCTGCTACTGCAAGTCGTGCCGCAGCCTCCACTCGTCCGAGTCGCTCAACCTCAAGACCGAGGTCGACAAGGTCAAGGTCACCAAGGGCACGCCCAAGGTGTACAAGGACAGCAAGACCGACTCTGGTGGGTGGCATTGGTGGCTGAGCCAAGCGGGGCAAAGTCGAGCCGGGCGGTGCTGGGAAAACGCGCTAACATGCAGGCAAGGCCATCAACCGCAACTTCTGCGGCGACTGCGGCTCGGCCCTCTTCTCCGACCCGGACGCCATGCCCGGCGTGCGCTTCCTCAAGGTCGGAGCTCTTGACGATGCCTCGGCTATCAAGATCGTTGGCGAGATCTACGTCGACGACGCGCTCAAGTTCCAGGTCCGGTGAGTGGAGGATGAGAGGGCGGGGCTGAATGAGGGCGGGAGTGAGGCCGATCGCTAATGCCAGTGACAAGAAGCACGGCCAGAAGCAGTTCGAGGGCATGATGGCCAAGGAGGTCTAGATATGTGCCATGTCAGAAGCCGATATGCAGATTATGCAGCTCTGCAGAGATGGTCCACATGCGAGCGGATGGGACGCGTCCTTAGTTCCGCGAGGTGCGCTGAGCAGTGAGGTGCCTGTGTGCAGTCGAACTGGTGATGCGTATGAGCGCAAGCCAGCGGGGATCTTTGTGCACCATGTGCGAGGAGGTCGGTAGCGAGGTCGAGCGAGACCGAAGAGGTGAGACAAGATCGAGCGTCCCAAGTCGGCCAGATCTGATGTCAATGATATTGTTGCCATGTGCGGAACTCAGCGGGTTCATGTTCAGTAGCCCGCCTGATGCCGTTCGCGACTCGCGGAGGCGACTTTGACGTGTCCGCGAATTCGCGAGTATGAAGGCGTCTTGCGCGACATCCTCGTTGCATACCTTTCCCCTTCTCACCCTCCCCTTCATTCTCTCCACGACCATGCAGAAAGGATCCTGTGCTTGCGGTACGTCCCGGGGCGCCCCACACTGGCGAAGCTCACTCAGGCGCCGTGACGTACGAGCTCGACGACGACACTAAAGCCGCGGGACTCTGCTACTGCCGCGACTGCATGAAGACCGGTTCGGCGGGGTAAGCTGTCCCCTTCACCTGCTTCCTAATACCAGCGCCCTCGTGCTCCGCTCCGCCCAGAGCAAGTTCCGCGTCTCAGGCCAGACCCAGCATTGGGCGACGAGCCAGACGCAGAGCGGCAAGGAGGCGCGCCGCTTCTTCTGCCCGTCCTGCGGCGTGCACATCTGGGCAGAAAGCGACGCGTATCCCCAGCTCGTGACGATCAAGGTGGGTGGAGAAAGGAAGGGGCACTTATGGCAGGTCGGCACACTTGACGACTACGCCGATGTCACGCTGGCGATGGAGGTCAACACCGCCAACGCCATCAAGGCGTTCCAGCCTGTGTGCGTGATGCGTCCGAGTGAGCTAACCACAGCAAAGATGTGGGCCAGAAGCGCATCCCGTAGACTGAGCTGTAGCCGTGTCGTAATGGCCGTGTGTCAACGTGTTGAGATGTGATCGATGTGAGACATGCTGCGGAATGGAGATCTGGGCTTCACGAGGATGGGTGACTCAACCGCACTGCACGCACTGGGACCATCCACAACTTCTTCCTTCCTCTCTTGCATTCTCCATCTTCTCTCGCTCTTTCATCACCATTACCATGCAGAAGGGCTCCTGCGCCTGCGGTACGTCTCCCGCGCACTCCCCACTCCTGATACAGGCGCCATCACGTACGAGCTCGATGACGACAACAAGGCCGCGATGATCTGTTACTGCCGCGATTGCAACAAGACTAGCTCGGGCGGGTGAGTCTCACCTCCACAACCTTTCTCAGCTCTCTGGTAGCTCTCCTATGTGCATGTAGGCTCACAACAGCGCCCTCTTCCTCCGCACCGACAAGGTCAACCTCCGCCTCAAGGGCTCGCCCAAGTTCTGGGCCACGAACGCCACGCAGAGCGGCAAGGAGTCGCGCCGTTACTTCTGCCCCGAGTGTGGCGTGCACCTGTGGGTCGAGGTCGACCAGTGGCCGAGCATCCTGACTCTGAAGGTGAGCTGGGTGGTTGAAGCATGATACCCGCTCCTTTCAGTCATTCTTCCTGTGGGGGGAGACACACCTGACATAAGGTTGGGACGCTTGACGATTACGCCGATATCACACTCGCGACGGAAGTTCATACTCGCAACGCGATTAAGGCGTTCCAGCCCGTGTGCGTCACGCTGCGGTGTGCGGAGGAACTGACAGCAGCCAGGACGTCGGCCAGAAGCGTATCCCGTAGAGGCAGATGCACATAGCATCCGCCAGGTGTGCGCGAAAGCCCAGTACTGTTGGCCTCAGGCCTTGCCATCGGTCATCCACACTCACACAAACCAGATACCTGAGAATGTTCTGGAGAGGGACTCAAAATGCAAGTCATTGTCTCGTCAACGTTCTTCCAGCCCTTGGCTATTGTAGTTCTCGGCCATCTTACACATTCCGCGTGCAAGCTGCAGACCACGGCCAAGGCGAGCGGCCCAGTTCCTGAGCCGTGCCGAGCCGGCATCAAGCAATGTCAGGTATCGGTTTTCTCCGCGCAGCAGACCTGGATAAACTGATCCGATGGCTGACGGCTCTGACAAACCACTGGGAGCGATGCCGCTCGCTGCTCCGCTTGATTCTCATTAAGTCTGTGCTCCGCGCCGGTGCAGACTCCGCTCGCTGCACACGACTCACGAGCTCATCTTATCGCCACTTCCCACGCGCTCTCACTCCGACCCCATCTCCTAGCTCTACTCCCCACCTACCGCGCGCTGCAAAGACCCATTGCCCATGGCGGACCTCGAAAAGTTCGCGGGCTCGGCCGTCTCTGACGCGCCAACAAATTCGCCCCCAAGTTCGAAGCAGCTCGATGCGCCCGACATCGTGATCGTCGACTGGGCGCCCGACGACCCAGAAGTGAGTCACTGTCGTGGCGCCTCGCTAACCGCAGCATCCGTTCAACTGGCCTCGTGCGCGCAAGTATCGCATGGTGGTCATAGCATGCTTCATCACCGCGCTCACAGCCCTCAATAGCACTGGCATGAGCATCATGACGACATGGGGCACGGCGTGGTTTGGCACGACCCGGGTGCACTTCATCGCCGGTCTTACGCTATACAACGTCGCGAGCAGCATTGCGCCGCTACTCCTCGCGCCACTGAGCGAGCATTTCGGACGGAACGGGATCTACCAGATCTCCTCGATCATGTGCGCGCGCCCGTGACGGTGGCTGACAACAGTAACATGCTTCTCTTCCTTCCACAGGTGTTTACGAAGAACTTGCCCGGCTTCCTCGCGTGCCGGTGGTTCGTGCGTGCTCCGTCTGACTCCGCTCACCGTAGCAAGGCATGGTGGCCTCGGTCGGCATCTCGATGGTCGGGGGCACGATCGCGGACGTGTTCGAGGCGCGCGACAGAGGGCAGGTCATGAACCTGTTCGCGCTCATAATCTTTATCGGGCAGGGCGCAGGCGGAGTTACGATGGGCTGGATTGGCGAGCGCCTCGGATATCAGTGGTGCTGGGGCGCGCAGACGATCTGGGCGGCGGCATCATGTGTTATTAACGCCCTCTTTCTGCGCGAGACGCGTGCCAACACGCTCCTGACGCGGCGCGCGCGCCGCCTCACCAAGGAGACAGGGGTCAAGCATGTCGCGCGCTCAGATATCGAGCGCAAGCACCAGTCGCTGCTGCAGCAGCTGAGGGTCACTGCCATCCGCCCGCTAAGTACGTTGTCCGTCATTCCAAAACCTAACGGCAGAATTCCTCGTCACGGAGCCCATCGTCAGTTCGCTCAGCCTCTGGATCGGCCTCGCTTGGGGTAGTCTCTTCCTGGGCGGGCCGTCGACGATGCTCGTCTTCGCGCAGTACGGCTTCTCGCCCGGCGAGAAGGGCAGCATGGGCGCGTGTATCGCCATTGGTGGTATTATCGGGTATGCGACCGCGTCCCACCAGGAACGGCTGTACGCGCGCGCGGCGGCGGCGAGCGGGCGCGCGCCCCCCGAAGCGCGCCTCTACTGGGCTGCGGCAGGCGGCCTCCTCTTCCCGGCCGGCATGATGGCCTTTGCATGGACAGGACGCCCGCACGTACCCTGGCCCGTCCCCGCCGCCATGCTCTGCATCTCCTACTGGGGCATCTACAGCATGTATCTCGGCGTGTTCAACTACATCGCGGACGCGTACGAGACGTACAGCTCTAGCGCGCAGGCCGCGCAGGGGTTCGTGCGCAACACCAACAGCGGGATATTCCCACTGTTCACTCTCCAGATGTACGAGCGCCTCGGGTATCCCCAAGCATCGAGTTTGGTGGCTGGGCTCGGGTTCGCGTTCGCGGCCGCGCCGTTCCTGCTCATTCGATATGGCGCGCGGCTGCGCGCGCGGTCTCCAGTCACAAGCCAGCTCGTGGGCAATTTGTAGTGTAGTCATTAGCATTAGGCATTGCATGGGCACCGTGGTTGTCAAGAGCAGCGAAGACCGAGGCCGGGAGAGGTAGCCGCCGGTGTCTCATTCCGAGCATCAAACCGCAGGGGAAAACGCAATCTCCAACTTTTTGGTGGACACAAACATCCTCCACCCCATCACCTCTTTCTCGTCGTTCCTCATCTCTCAATCACCCGACGAACAGTAACCAGGTGACCATGGTGCAAACAGGCCGGTGTAACTGCGGTGAGTTCCGCAGAGGCTTTGGCCTCTTCAACAACCCCCGTCCCACTCTCCATCAAGCCTACCTGCACCGATCTGGGGACGCCTCTGACTCCAGGCGCGATTGGGTACGAGCTAGATGAAGATGTCAACCAAGCCACCATCTGCTATTGCAAGACGTGCCAGCGCTCCTCGTCTTCGCAGTGAGTCGCCTCTCGCCACCCGCTCCTCCCTCTCGGGCTTCTCCGCTCCGCCCTCCCTCTATCTCCTCAACCCCTCCACCTCTTCACTTCCCATCTTCAACCTTATCGCCAACCTTATCTAACGCCAGCTCACTCAACTTCCGCGTCGAGCTCGACAGCATCCGTGTGACGCGCGGCGAGCCCAAAGCGTGGGACAGCAACGTCTCGGGCTCCGGTGAGCCTTACCACTGCTGACGCGGTGGCGTCGCGTCCCCGTGGGGTCTGCCGCTGCCGCCGGCATCTGCTGACCGCAGGCATGCCCATTCGTCGCGTCTTCTGCCGCGAGTGCGGCACAAATCTATGGAGCGAGCCGTCGAGCTTTGAGGGCAAGGCGTTTGTGAGGGTGCGTCTGTGTTGTCGCGGAAGCAGGCGACGCGCGGCCGGGTCCGAGCGCGGCGCACATCCCGCGCATCCGTGCGCAATGCCCACCCTGCCCCTCGCCGTGGAAACGATGACTGATATCAGGTTGGGACCCTCGACAACCCCGGTAACGGGAGTGTGCGGCTCGTTGGTGAGGTGTTCTGTGACCAGGCATTCCGTCCTTTCGAACCTTGGTAGGTCGATGTCGGAGATGCAGAGCTCATCACAGTCCAAACCTCGGCCAGGTTCAGTTCTCGCAGGCTGCGGGCAGCGCGCCTTTCCGGCAGCCCGAGCGGCGCGCTACTGCTCTCCAGTAGCATTACTTATGACGCTCCGAGGGGATTGACCTCCAGATGAACATCTCCAGTCACGAGCCTCGTCGAAGAGTCTTGCATGCTACCTACTTCATAATGCCCGTATCTGGGCATGCATGCATCGTCTACCGCATCTTGTCCAGCCGTTCCGTATCGTCGGTATGACCGAGTGGACGTCACATAAATCGCATGACAAGACGGCGGCATCGTAAAGCCGGGTACCGCAGCATGGTTTAGGCGGCCGCACACATCCGAGATCCCGACTGCACGCAACTGAATGGGCACACATGATCCCTTGCTCTATTGATCCATTGATCAATTTCTCTCCCTCTTTTGTTCTCTCCTCTTATCTTGTCGTTTCCCACTCTATCCCTCTCACCACTCTCACCATCACCCATCCATCCACGTCGCCATGGTCCGCACAGGAGGCTGCTATTGCCGTGCGCGCGAGGGAGTCGAGCCCGCTAATGCCAGAGGCAATCCGCTACGAACTGAGCGACGACAACGCGCGCGACTTCTCCGTCTGCTACTGCGAGGGGTGCAAGTACGCCTCGTCGTCGCAGTGAGTGTTTGCGGCATATACGCATGATGAGGGGAAGAGTGCTTGGCCTGGTTCACGGCGACGCGGCGACGTCGGCGAGCCTAAGATGGGCCGGGTAAACCAAACCCCCCACCTCCACCTCCACCTCCACCTCCACCCTCCACCTTCCGATGACAGTGACTTACCCCAGCACCATGAACCTCCGCACCGAGAGCGACAAGATCACCATCACCAAGGGCACACCCAAGGTCTACCTCGACACCAAGACGCTCTCGGGTAAGTGGCGCTGAGGCAGGGCGGAAGCGTGAGGCATGAGCGTGGCCTTCAATGGCGCGTGGATCGATGGCGCGTGGACGAGGACTGGCGAGAAGCAGCGCATGTCCAAATTGGGACAAGGGGTGGCACCGAGAGGAGACCTAATATGGAGGGGTGTGGGTGGAAGACGACCAGGCGTCAAACTAACCTCAGGCAAGCCGATGGAGCGCAAGTTTTGTGGTGACTGTGGCGTCGCCCTGTGGTCTGAGCCCGCCGCGCTGCCGGGCAAGGCGTTCCTCAAGGTGAGTTGTTACCAGGAAATGAGAAGACGAGGCGTGAGCGTCAACTGCCTGAACAAGAAGGAGCAGGGGGCGGAGGTGGAAGAGAACGGAGTCCAAATGGAAGAGCACTGGGGCAGTCCTGGCTCTCCATGGGACATATTGTTGAGAGTGTCCCACGAGTCTGGATGCAGGACGTTGCAGGAGCGAATCACGTTCGTGGGATAGTCAATTTCAATCCCCGTGATGCGGTGTTACGGAACGGCGTGGTTCGTTCAGCAGACCCGACGGGGTTGCAGTGGACCATGCCGCCCGCCGGCGTTGAAGCGGACCGAGTCGCCCTCCAGAGGGCAAACGTGAACCATGGTTATCCGTGTCCGGCGAAGTGCTGAGAGTCTCCCGGATTTCGGAACAGCGGGATGCAGAATGAATGGGCACCCGGTGTTTGTTCCCACATGTTTTACGGGCACAGAGACTGACACCAGGTTGGCACCCTCGACGACAAGTCCGGCCTCAACATCCTCGTCGAGGTGTTCTGCTCGAACGCTCTCCGTCCCTACGAGCCTATGCCGAAGGGCAAGCACCCCCAGCTGACGCGTGAGTGATCCTGCGGCGCGAGAGCTGACATAAGTCGGGGCGGGATCCGCCGAGTTCGAGCATTAGCTTGTAGTAGCAAAGGTACGGAAGCTGAGCGGGTCGTCATGCACAACTGGTGGTGTTCCGGATGATGTCTCAGTTCTATTCAGAAGCCAGGGATCGCTTCGGCGTGGGCTCCGGTGGCGGGCGCGGCGCAGTGATCGTTGCGCCTATTCATAGACATATTCAGACGATGCGCGGGGAGGTCTCGGCGTATTTTTCCTAGACATGTGAGACACATTGCGGCGCTCGCCGCAAACGCCTAATACTTTCCGATGACCACCGCACTACTCATTTGGGACTGATCGTCGTGTTACGGCATCGGGCGCCGAACGCGCCTCCAAGAACACAGAGGTAAGACGTGTGCAGGGACGATCCGATTGATTATCCAGGTGGGGGAGAGCCGTCGCCGTCGGACATGGCGAGCAGACGGGCATCGATTCTGGGGGTGTGCACTCTCGGCTCCGCGTATAGCGCGTGCTTCGTCGAACAACTGTGTGCACATTATGTACGAGAAGCAGGGCGAGCAACGGGAGATAGGCCAACACATAGTATCGCAGCACATAACTGACAGACGTGTGGAGGTGTGCACGCGACTTGTTTTCATCATTTAAGGGTCGAGGGATTCGTAGTCATGACCCCCGGGACCACTAGTGCGTCTCGGAGAACAAAACACCCGGCCTCCCAGTCCTGACCATGATTTCCCTTGCACTAGTGAGGAATGGAGATCTGTCGGCTTCGGTTCGTCATATGGGCGCACACTAGAACAATATTCCTATGTTCAACCCTGTAGTCCATCTTGACATCTTACAGTGTGATGACGTCGACAGGCCGTACGGGCAGGACAAGATCGGCGTGTCACCCGACGGTGGGGAGGACACACGGAGACGCTCTAATGGCCGTGTAGATCATTAAGGACCGGAAAAACTGCCACTTCGAGTTCTCATACGAAACTCAGGGAGGATGCTGTCGAGTGCCACAGAACTGGATGACACCTGACGCGGCTGTCTTGTCGCCCCTCAGACGCAAATGTTCGATCGGCTCTTCGAAAAGGCTTGGTTTATCGCGCTGCCTACGCGCCATCCCAAGCCGCGTGTGCTCTGTTATTCCACCGCCCCTGTCGTTGTCTTGGATCCCGCGATATCGGAAAACAGCCTGTCCTTTCCCACACGTTGCTGAGTATTTCGTCCATCCTGCGCACCTCGGCGACCATGTAGCTGACATCACTGGGGATCTTGTTCGGTCCGCATCAATGTCGGCGATGCGAAAGGATATTCCGAGAATGAGGAAAATCAAAATTAATCTAATTTCCCGGGCTGCCCGCCTCTCAATTGCAGGATCAGGGAAAAGTTTCCATAGCTTCCCACTTCTCATCTCTGCTTCTTGATGCACGGCGATAGTCAAGAGGCGTTAAGTACTGAATTGGCCCATGACGGGACGAGAGGGTTGCGAAGAGCCGCGGCGAGGGGCTGGTAGAGTGGCCGAGGCAAGGCAGCCGGCGCGGCGTTGTGAGCGCTTGCAGAAGAATTTGCCGACATGTTTGTTTCTCGGGACCAGTCTATGACGGTGATGTCAAAGCACACTACCGACGTCCGGATTGGTGCCACATGGGCAGACAGCACTCTTGCAAGCTTCGATCATTGAATGTGGCACTCGATCTTGGCTGAGATGTGCATCTGTAATCCCAAATAATGTCTAGTGGAATAGCAAAAGTACTATGAAATACAGTAGTAAAGTCCATTGACCTTCGAGGATGACTCTTCTGACGCTGGGTCACTTCTAAATTAGACACCCCGCGTTGTCCGACAGGCCAGTTCACCGTCTTCATTGGCGACGCATGCGGCTTTGGTCAGCGGTGTCTTTGATTAAAACTCACAAAGATCCGTTCTGTGGGTGTTAACGAAGAGTGTCCCGCATTCGCAGACGAGAACAGTGCCCTCGAGTCTGCAGTTGGAGCAGAAGTTCTGGAACAGGTTGACTGCAGGTCTCCAGTTGCACTGCAACCCCTGGGCGCCAAAGCTGACACACTGGCTGAGACGGAACGACGCCCCGGGATTGTAGGCACCGGTCTGCGTCTTGCAGTTAGCCTGGAGAGTCGGATTGGTGGTCGAACTGAGGCGGACGGAGTTGCACGTCTGCTGGTAGTTTGCCGTAAGGGCGGGAATGACTGTTGCAGAAGGGTTCTGGCGCTTCGCTTTGCGGCGGGGCTTGCGCAGCTCCTCGATGCAGGTTGTGTTGGAGCGATCGCCTGTGGTTAGACGAGATACAAGGAGTAAATTACGTACATCGCATGGGGATGGAGGCTGGGCGGGGAAGGGGAAGGTTGTTGACCAGTGCTTCGCGGTTGCTCCGTGCCAGGCGGAGGGGGGCTGCCGGAGTGGGGCCTCGGGGCCGCCCGCTGGCAAGCGTGACGAAGGCCAGGAGAAGGACGAGGACGGGGAAGTAACGCATCGTAAGTGCGGGTTGCTTGCTGTTCGGAGGAGTGAGGCAGATGGGATGGCACTAGTATCGGGATACGGGAGGCGGGAGGGGATGCCACATCTGCATGTACATCGCGAACTGATATATGAGAGCCGGCATCCCCTTTCCCGGCATCTTCCCAGCGTCCCAGCATTGATAGTGCCTGCAGTGCCTACAGTGCCTGCGAAACAAAAGGTTTGCCTGGCAGTTTACACACAAATTTCCGGTAATTGACGCGGTCGCCGTTGACAAGCTGGCAGGACGGAGTTTACCACCCTAGGCGAAACCCCCAAATACTGCTCAAAACTGCACCCAAGCCGATCACGCTGACACGGAGCTCAAGTTGTCCCCTTGGCACACTAGGGTCGTTCTGAGACATCAAGAATGCTGTTCCTGTCGTCCGTACGCGTCGCGCTCACACATGTCGTCCCGGATAAACGCTGACCGTGCGCCTGTAGGTGAGGCGAATGCTCCGATTGAATTGGTAGTGTTCCCGACAAGGTCAGCTCAATTGTTCCTAAGACCAGCAGGGCGACAGATGGCAGCGGGGAGCGCATGCCCGGCGAGGCCGGTCTGGGCGCCGCCGTCCCTCATGTCTTCATGTCCTTCGGTCACTCGGAGCTAGTCGCCGATCATCCGGTGTGCATCCGTCATACGCTATTCTCGTTCACGTCACCCAACTTCCACCCATGAAGCCTCACATTCCGTCTGGTTGGTTCTGAACTCAACCTCAAAGGTTGTCGCATAAGTCACCAGGCGTCTGTCCTATTCATCTCAGCATAGGCAGTGGCGCGATGCGAGAACCGGGCTCACTGGAGACGAGTGTCTCAAATGACGATCTTTCGGGAGACGTGCGATCACTTGGAGGTGGGGGAGTCGAACCGGGCTCGGGCATGCTCTCACTCGCATATCTGTTGCTCGCATAATCACACTCACGAGCACGATTCGGAAGCGACTGCAAGCGTCAAGGCACGCCATTGCACTCTTGCCCGGGACTGGGTACCTGCAGCAAGTGCACAACGCACGCAGCGAAGCGGTGACGCCCGCTCGTCGAAATGGTGATGAGAGCGGATATTCTGGAAGCACGCATTGTTCTTCTGGGTTCCAATGGGGCGATGCATGTCCTCTGGTGGATTGCCTTCCTACCTACCCTGGATTCTTAATCGTGTGGAGAATCCTCGGAGATCGCACCCAGGCTATGTGCCACCCTGAGCTCCGTGGGCGGGGCGTGGTATGCGAGATAAGCCCGGAGAAACTGCGCGTAGATCTGCACACGTCCCAAGTCCGACGGACTTCGGGACTGCAAAGACACCAACAACGATGCCAAGCCCCACGGAGTGCTCATCCTGTGCCAAGTGTTCCGCATAGCTGAGGCCGTTTTTCACGCTTGACCAGCTATGCGGGTTTGCTGATTACTCCAGTGCCACAGCCGAGGCTGTGGGTGACAGTGGACACTAACAGGGTAGGCCGTGCGCGGGTGAGGGACGAAACTTGGCCAATCACTGCTGGAAGCCGCTGATTGCGTTGCTAATCGCAACCGCAACGCCTGAGTTCTAGAGCACAGTAAGAATTGCAGGGTATAGAATGATATGAAGGAGAGTCCGGAAATCAGCCACGGGCGGCTGTCTCCATACATCGGTGGTCGAGCCTTGCCAAAAAGACGGTCGACTCCCCCGGCTGACTCCGCTTATTAGCTGGGGTGTATACGTTGCTCGTTCCACCGGAATCAGCCCGTGTATCCAGGCGTGTGCTTGGCATGATGTTTCGGACCTCAACTCCCCCTCGGCGCATGCCACCACACTTCGTCTTGGTTCCCGGGCCTTGCTGAGCAATGCTTCTCACTGAGGAGCCGCTTTGATGGAGGCGAGTAGGGGTGAAAAACGGGCAGAATTGACGCATCTGACACTGCGGCACTTTCCACATTCCCTTGGTCGTGTGGCCGCGTGTAAACGGCATTCCCGACGCAGATTCCGAAATTCCGACATTCATGACATCTGGGAAACCAGTACCGCAAGTAGTAAAGCATGATGTTTGTGTCACGTAGTCAGTCCAGTAAACTCTGTAAGTCTCCGAGATCAGCGCTCCCTCATGGCCCAGATGTTTGCATCACGTGCGAAAAAAGTCTACTTCTTACCAATTCCTCACTTCTTGTAGGCCCAGGCATTGTCCCATTCGGGCAGCTCAAGCCGGTTCTGGAAACCTAGCATGCAGTGGTCGAAATGAACCTTGGGAAGAGCGGCGAAAAACTCGTCGTACTTCCTGTTCATGGCCTGCTGGAGGGTACTGACCCGGCCCTGGGGGAAGAGGGCGCCGTAGGGCTCGACACAGCTCTCGCCCTTGCACGTCTTGAGCACAAGGGTGAGTGCGTCGAGGCGGTGCAGCAGCCGCTGCCTGTCTTCTGGCACGTCACCGGCATCAAAGGCAGCAAAAGGCCCCACGTCGTTCAAGCCCGCGAGGAGGTTGCGGACCTGGTACGGGTCCTCGACGAGGTCGTACAATTCGCGCTCGCCTGTGCACCATACAGCATAGGAGTAGGTGACGGGCTGTCCGGCGACTTCGTCGTGCACACGGAGCGTGCGGTACGCTGATGTTAGCTAACCCCGGTAGCACCAGCTCACTGTTATTGTCGCGGTATGACGCCTCGACGAACTTGCCCTCCTCGATCCCGCGGAGCCAGTACTCGCTCAAGCTGTGGCGGTGCTTCTCGTAGGTCCTGTCTGCCTTGTTGCCCTCTCCGAGGTGAAGGTTGATTTTGGTTCCGTCATCCTCGTAGTCAGGCTTGGCGCCTGCGAGGTCGAGGAATGTCCGGCTGAGGTCGACCATGCCGTAGCTGCTGACCGTGTCCGTCTTGCCCTCAGGCATGCCCGGCCCGCGGATCACAAGGGGAACCTTGATGTCGTCTTCGTAACCCAACGTCTTGCCCGGCTGGCGGCGGTGCGAGCCCATCGCGAACCCATTGTCGGCGGTGTAGAACACGTAGGTGTTCTCCATGACGCCCGCGGCTTCGAGCTTGTCCATGACCTGGCCGACGAGCTCATCCACGCTCTGGAGGGACCGCAGGCGGCCACGGTAAAACTCGTCGATGTACTCGACGTTGGACTCGTTGAGCTTCGGCAGGGTTTTGACCCAGCTGACGCCCATGGGCTCGTCGGGGTTGAAGTTTTCCGTGCGCGGCACCTTCGCGTCCATGAACATGTGCGCATGTCTCTCCGGCCACTCCGGCGTGTCCATGTATAGGCGGGCACTGGACTCCCGCTTTGAGCTGTCCATATAACTATGGGGCCCGATCGGCGCAATGCCGATGAAGAAGGGCTCATCGGCAGCCAGAGCCGTATCCAGGTGACGCAGCGACTTTTCGCCGACCAGGTCTGTAGAGTAGCTGCCGTTGTGGATCTCGGCGGGGCCGTTGTTCACGCTGAACGCGGGGCGCCAGTAGTCGTAGGTGTACGGGTCGACGAGGATGTCCGAGGCGTTGAAGCCTGACACGGGCAGCTCGACGCAGTTCTTAACCGTGTGGTCGTTCATGTACTTGCCCACATAGTACGTGTTGTAACCGACCGCCTGCAGAAAGTCAGGCAGAGTGTGCGACACATAGCCGTAGTCGTTGAATTTCTGCCATCCGCCGTGGGGGAGCTCGACGAATGTGATGTTGTGGTTGTGCGCCGCTTGGGTACGGAGCAGAGAGACTCGGGAGGGGCAGCACAGAGAGACGGGCGTGAAGAAGTTCTCGTAGTTGACGCCATGGTCGACGAGGCGCTCGAATGTGCGCGGCATGATCTCACGCGTATGCGTGCCCACATCCTGGTCGTCGGTGACTGGGTCAGTCAGGTCAAAGGAGGGCACGTACTGAACAACACAATGTTGGGCTTGGACGCCGGCTTCTTGGGACCCTTGCCTTTGCCGTGGCCATGGCCGTGCCCGCCATCGCCGCCTGCAGCGACAAGGCCCAGAAGACAGAGAGCGAGGTGAGCGAGCATTCTGCTGATTGCTTGGTAGACTGGCATTCCAGCTCTCTTATATGTGTTTGGGGTCTCCGTGGGGTTCATCACTCCTGGAGTCAATGTCAGTCAGTCGACACTACCCCCCGCTTCACGCCTTCGTCTCGGGGACCCCGATCTTACGTCCGGCGCCCCGAACAGCCTTCGCGGGTAACTCTGATCGGAACTTGATATCTCGTACATCCACCAGCAACCGCCAGGTCGCTGCCCACCTGTCGCCGACTCCGCAAGTCAATTCGTTGATCCACCGCCGCTCCACGGGGCCCAGCCGCCATGACGGCATTGGCGTCGTAGTGGTTGTCTTGGCTGACTGCCTCGTGCCTCGGCGGACCCGTCAGTAGCAGACAAATTCGAAAGCAGAAGGAACGCAGGAACAATAGAGTGGGGGGTTTTGGATTTCGCATGCCACATGCCGCTTCTGATCAGGAAGATAGTCGCCGACGCCGATGCCGAGAGGCTAATGCCGAGAGGCTTAATTTTCATCTGGAGCGGATGTACGGATGTAATATTGCGGCTTTCGGTGTGGCGCGACGTTCACAGCAGCCACTTTCTGACGTGGCGGATGGCTGGCCGTTGCACCAACAGTTGGCTGACTAAAGGGCGGTAGATGCCCACCAGTCATGCAAATGAGGCGGCGGACCTGAATTGGCGTGCGAACCCCGGCTTTGACTTCTGGCCCAGCCACGGAGGTGTCCGTGGCACCACATCTTTGCTCGGGAGAAGCAGCTAGCTGACGGCAGAGGTCCGCTTCGGTCTTCGGGCTTTGAGGTGCTCAACACAAGGGTGAACAGCGATTTGGCTCACATGAGAGTGCTGTGAGTGAACTTCGGCAGCTGCAATGAGGCTCCCCTTACATCTCATACCTGCACCCCTTGAAGACTGGCTTTTGAACATCTTAAGCCATTGCATCTATGGGTGTTGGAAACAGTGTACACGGTGGTTGTCACTCATCTGGGTTCTATAAACATTATTGGACCAACATGCCGAGGCGCGGCCAGGCCTCCTTGGACGGCACCGCCTACATTCGCGCGAAGCGAAGCGCCGCGGCCATGATCGCAAGGGGAATAGACACTGGTGTGAGTAGTGCCAATGTCTCGTGCTCCGTCTGACTTACTGGACCAGATGGGAAGTGCGTCTGAGGTTCCCGTGGCCGCGACGCTGCTGGCGGCAGCAGTGCCGTTCACGGTGGAGGTGCCATTGGGAGGAGCGCCGCCGCCGGGCCCACCACCCATGCTGTTGGCGTTGGCGACGCCGCCCTCAGGGCCGTAAGTTGCGGCGGCCTGGACAGTGTTGGTCGCGCTCGCGTTGATACCCATGGCGATCCACGCTACGATGCCGTCCTGGATGCTGTTGCCAAGGAGAACATATTCGAGGAAGGGGTCGATGTTGGTTGCCTCCTGGCTTAGAATGAAGTCGACGTTGTTCTCTGTGAGGGTCTGGGTATTGGTATTGTATGGCGCCTCAGCCTCAACCTGCGAAATGAGGTCCTGATCCATGAACAGCTGACCGACGTGTGCGGAGGTGGTGCCGCCCGTGATGGTGTTGTTATCGAGTCTGGTCCAATGCCCCTCAGTGTGAGCAAGGATGTGGATATGAGTTGCGCGGCCGGTGTAGTGCCCCGGGAAGATGGTGTGGAACTGGACGACGCCGTCAGAGTCGGTAGCCTGGATGCCGCGGAGGAAGGTGGCGTTGATGTTGGCCTTGTCGGCGAAGTTGCCGTTGCCATTAGCGACGACGCCAGAGTACACGCCGGTTGAGTTGCAGTGCCAGAAGTCGAGAGCGACATTAGGAAGAGGCTGGCAAGTGTTGGTGTCGATGATCTGGATGTCGACGGTGAGCGGGACACCGGCCTGGCCGTCCGTGACGTTGTCACGAAGGTATTCCCCGGTAACGTCTGGTGTTAACGAAACGAGGAGGGAGAGAAAGAGGTGCGAGGCAAGGAAGGAAGGGACGCTCCGGCTATGACTAACAGTACGGTCCCTCGGTGGTCTCGGGGCCCAGGATGCAGGCGTTACTCCCCGAAAACAGAGTGTCGGCGTCAGTATCGGCGGTGACGCCGGTCAGATTCGACCTGTGGTTGGTGGCGAGGACGGTGGCGGCGTCGCGCTTCGACAGAGCCTGAACAAGAGCGGCACGGCGTGCAGCGTTGCGCGAGGCGAGGCCACGCGCGGCAATATGAGAGGCGCAGTGCGCGAGGGACCGTCGGCCCATGGAAGCAAGGGCCGCTGCGCGCTCGACGGCCTCGGCTGCGTGGTCGTGTCCCGGATGGGCGAGAGCGGCCGAGGCGAGAAGGAGGACGGTGAGGGAGAGCATGTAGAATGATGAGTGGGAGAAAGGAAGATGCGGAATCGAGATGAAGAACGTGCTACTTATAGCAGTGCCAAGAAGCAGCCGAGCGAAGTTGTTGTTCCAGTCGCAATCGCTGCGCAGCGATTCCGCACCAGAACTTGCGTTGACCAATGATCACGAGCGGATTGCTGCGCATCACCGAGGTCGGCAACTGAATTGCGGTCCGATTGACGCAGGAGGTCACGCAGCTGACCGGTTCCGCGGCCTTGGCACACCGCCGCCCGTCTCCTCGGACAACTAGCGCGCTGCGATCGCTGCGAGATGAGTTCCGATCCCAGTCCGGTGCCATTTGTGGCTCTAGCGCCTCAGCATAGAATAGGGCTTAGTTCTATATTGCGCGCGGATGGGGGCGCGGCTGAGGTGAGCAACATTCGTGTCATGATTTCCGCAGGCACGCGCGGAGCACGCGATGGCAGTTGGATGTCACCGACGTGCTTGAGCTTGTCTATGCGGGGAGAGATCGACAGCCCTTGCGGGGAAGTCGGGCCGCGGTCCGAGGCGACCTCGGACGGTCTGGGCGAACAATATCATTGATCCGGAGTCCGGAACGATATGCGGGGTATCCTCGGATCTGAGACATTTGTTGACTGCGGCTGCGGCCGGTGCGGAACGTAAACGAAGGTGGTGACGTCGCTTCTCTTGGCAAATTCACTTGGGCTCGCTTCGGCACCTCAAGTGCCATGAGTGGATGCGAGGAAATGTGCAACGTGCAAGAAGAGCGAAGTGCTGTGAGTTGCAGGAGACTGCGGTGCGGTGATATGCTGGGTTGATGATAGGTGGAAAAGTTACCGATATCCCCCACTCGCAGCCCACGCGGGATCGATTTGCTGACCTCTACCTCGAGCGCTTGATCGCCACAAAGGCCAAGATTCTGCATCACACCCCAGGATTCGATACACAGTGCGCAGTTACAACGTTTCAGGCATATTGAGCGCCTCGCCCAGCAATGTAGCGTATAGGCTCGAGGTGGAGATGCCCGCGCTCTGGCCCGCATGGTCCCAGATTGACTGGAAAATGACATCCTGCTCAAGCTCAGCCGCAGGCATGTGTGATGTGAGATCGAGCTGCCACCCCAAGCCACCCTCAGCTGCGGCCGCAGCGAGAGGCGGCGCTGGCGGTGTCGCAACGACCGGCGCCTCAACGGGCGCCTCGATGGGAGGCAGGGGGACGGGCATGCCTGGCTGGCTCTCCGGAGGCTTGGGGCCGAACACGAGGGTGCGATTGGGGTTAGGCCCTGCGTGCCAGTGTTTCCCCAGCCGCGCCAGAAGCACGGCAAAGCCAGATGGGAAGTGCTCGTTATCGATCGCAGCCGCACCCAGCGCCGCAACGGTGCGCTCCAGCATCGCGACGATGCTGGACTCGCCGTGCTCAACTGCACCGATGGCGAGGGCCTTGTACAAGAATGTCGTGGCGAAGAGGATGTACTGGAAGATGCGCGAGGGGCAGAAGCGCAGGTGTCCACGTGCCTCGAGCATGTTGGTTGTCGTCTCGAGAATCGCACGTGCCGCTGAAAGAGCTTCGATGATCCAGGGTCCCTCTACAGCATTCAGCAGTGACGGTGTCTCCCACGACGGATCATCGCGCTCGCGAGCGCGTCGCAGCCGCCGCTGAAGGCTGCGCAGGGCAAGCGAGTTCGCGTACAACACGAGGTAATCGAACTCGAGCTGGAGGATGGCTGAGCTAAGCGTGCCCTCGCGCAACCGCTGATCGCAGCAGTGCCGGTTGTGGCGCATGTCGAGACGCATGGAGCGCATGAATGACTCCCATGCGCCCGAGCGAAGGAGTGTATATGTGATCTCCTTGCTCCAGTCTAGTATCAGTTTCGTCTCCGCGGTTCGGCTCACAGAGATGCTGCTGAATCGACCCAAGAAGCTGCCCGTTGCTAGTCAATGTGAATAGATCACCGGCCCATGCATCTGTGGTTTTGTCCTTGCGAATAGCGCAGTTGACAACGGATAGACTCTCCCACCACTTGGAGGTCATGTCTGATATTAGCGATGCCCTTCCCGCCGGCTCACTCGGCTGCATGACAGCGCTGCGACCAAGACGGGCGGCGATGTGCGACTCGGCATTATAACAATCTGGTGTGAGCTGGACGGCAAAGAGAGCAGCTCACAGATCCATGTCTTGAGAGGGCGCTCATACTTCCACGCATCCGGGGAGGCTTCCTTTGCTGCCTCGGCGGCCTGGAACACGCTGTCCTCCATACCAAGTTCCTGTGCGATGCGGATGGCGAGGCCTGAGGTTAGCTTAATCCTCACCAGCGAGCTCGCATTGGCACAGATATGCCGCTGTACCTACCAATGTTGCTCCAGCAATAAGCGTCATACCGCAGGCTTGGACGCAGGAGGCGAGCCTCTTCTGAGTCAGGCTCATCGCGCGACCGCCGCTTCCTCGTAGCCGGAAGAAGTGGCCACTCGCTGAGCAGCAGCAGCGCCTCGACAGTGCTGGTCGAGCGCAGCTCGAGGTCACCGTCCATGAGAGATGTAATCTCAGCGCGCACCCACTGCGAGACGACAGCGTGGATCTGCGCGGCGCGCGCCGGTTCCAGGACGTTGGCGTAGCGCGATGCGATGCCCACAATAGCGCCAAGGAGGAGTGCTTCGTCCGCCACCAGGGTGGGGAGGTATGCAGGCTCGAGGACGCGAGGATGGATGAGGGGGAAGAGCGGCGCCATGCGGATCTCGAAGAAGCCAAGGAGCGCCGCGGCTTCGTCTGCACCCACACCACCCTCCTCGACCGGCGCCCACCAGTGCCACGCGTTGATTCCTCCGCGTGGTGGGTCCGTCTCGCTCACTCTCTCGCCGGCGGGACCGGTCTGGTACCGCAACGAAGACGCGGAAGCGAGTAGGCGGAGTGCGTCGTTTGGATTCTGAAGGTTGGACATGAGGAGCGCGCGGCCACCGTCGCGCCCCGCGTCGCCCTCGTCTTCGAGCGGCGGGGACTGCCGATCGTCCACCTCCTCTTCGTAGCGGGCGTACGCGTGGTCGCGCGACTGGAAGCGCGTGAAGTCCTTCGGCGGCGGGGGTGGCGGCGCGTAGGTGCTAGGCTGGAAGGAAGGCTGGGAAAAGGCCGTAGGAGCGGGCGCGGCAGGTGCCGGCACGTGCGTCACGGGCACATCGGGGAGGGCGTAGCGCACGACGGTGGACATGGCGCGCACGCACTCACGCCGCTCGCGCGTGCAGCGGACACACGGGCCGTCCCATGGCTTGTCGGGGTCGCCAAAATTGCACTTGAGCTTGCGCTAGGGTTAGCGGCAAAGCTGGGCCGCACCAAAGTCAGAGGGGGCGTGGATGCAGAAGAGATCGAAGGTCGGGAGGGAGATGGAGAAATGCGTCACTCACGGAGCGGCAAGGGTAGCACGCGCGATAGGTACGCTTCGGACGTTTAGCGGCTGGCCCGGCGTTGTCCGGGTCTGCGCCGAGGACGGACGACATTGCGAGCTCCGTTGACCGAGGGAGGGGGCTGCAGGAGCTGGAGCGGAGTGGAGAGGAGAGAGGAACCAACATCTGAGGGTGGATCGGCGCGGGACCGGCCATTCCCGAATCTCCTCGGCTCGTCCCGGGTGGCGCCGCATCAGTCACATGAACGACGTATACCTCCCTGTTAACGACTCTCCTCAACTCTTCAACTCTTCAACATGCGCTTCCCAACTCTAACACTGTTCCAAAGGATCAACCTGCGGTGGGCCATGCGCGCTGAAGCTCGGAGAAGCACCCATGGCTGCATTTCACAGGTGACATATCTTCATAGCCAACCCTTAATCGCACACTACAATTTGCGGCCAATTTGAACTACTGTTACTAAATTTACTTATCCTCAGTATCCTCGTCTAATACGGGTACATGGTGGTGGCACCAGACGCGCGGATAGTGCGGTTCTGGCGCTGGAGGACGATTTTCATAACCCACGCAGACAGAAGCGTGAGGAGGGAGAACACAGCCATCGCACCCATCGCTGCGGTCAGCTCAGCACAACAGTTCACTCACCAAGCGCGTAACGCGGCCTGTCGGCGTTGCGGAACAGGTAGGGAGTGTACACAAAGGACAGATTCCCGAGCGAGGTAAGAATGGCGATGACGACAGCCTTCTTCTCCTGAGTCTGCGACAGAACGGTCGAAGCCCAGCCCAGGATGAGGGAGTTGACACCGTAAGTGCCAAGGGTGAAGACACACATGGCAAAGTAGCGCACGCCAGTGTTGAGGGTCGCGGGGGCAAGGGCGAAACCGATGATGGCGATGCACTTGGACACAGTGATGTGCCACGTGCGTTCGTTCAAGCGACCCGAGGACCACGAGAGGAGGAAAGTCACAGCCCCAGCCACGAGGTAGGGCGGGCAGGTGAGCACGAGGGTAATGGTCTGGTTGAAGCCGAGAGTCTAGTGTTAGCGAGCGCAGCCGAGCAGGCTTACCTTGACAACCGATGGGAAGAAGTTCTTGAACCCATTGGCAGCAAGGTGGTTGTTGAACATGAAGGCGAAGATCCAGGTGCGGTAGTCGGTGACAGCCTGCTTGAGGCCGGCCCAGGTCGATCCGGGCTCGGTCTGGTCGATCTTGTCGCGAAGAAGACGGTCATGGGCGAGCTGACGCTCCTCAGGCTTGAGCCAGCGGGTTGTGAGGGGCGTCGAAGGGAGGAAGGGATACGCAAGGAGGGCGACAAGGCCAGTAACCGCGCCTTGCTGCCTGTTAACTCTGGTGTGCCTGACTGAGACTTACAATGATGAAAAGCCACTGCCATGCAGCGTACCCCCGATGGCCGTCAAGCTTGAAGATTCCGATGGAGATGAGACCAGCCAGTGCGGTCGCAAGAATGTTACCAGTGTAAAGAATGGCGACGCGAAGAGCGACCTCGGTACGGGTGTAGAAGTTGGAGATGAGGAAGAGGGCACCGGGGTAGAAGGGGGCTTCGCAGACACCGAGGAAGAAGCGGACGAGATAGAGGTGGGTGGCGTTCTTGCAGAAGGCAGTGCAGACCGAGAGGACAGCCCAGGTGACCATGATGCAACAGAGGTAGATGGGCGGGTTGACGCGGGTGAGGACCATGTTGGAGGGGATACCGAAGATAACGTAACCGGCGAATAGGATCGACACGGCGGTTTGGTACTGAACATCGGTGAGGCGGAGGTCCTTCTCAATCGAGGAAAGCTTGGCGAGAGCAATCGCGTTTCGGTCCAGGTAGTTTAAAAAGTACTGGGCCCAGAGCGAAGGCTGGGGTTAACTACAGCTCGAGAACAGTTTCATAGGAAGGGAGCAGAAGGAACAGCCACGACAGAAACAACACAGGCGATATTGATATGAGAGGGTGACAGCAGTCGTTAACGTCAGTCAAACTCACCATAATGAAGCAGTCAAGCTTGTGCACGAGCTTGATCTCCTTCGGGTCGGTCTTCTGAGTGAAACCCGAGTAATCGCCAACGACATCGGTGGGCTCGCCGACGGGCGGCTTCACCTCCTGATACTCGACCTCGACGTCGTGCTTGTCATCCTTGGTGTACGCGAGTGTGTTTGGGGTGGTAGCGGCCATGATGTTCTTCGCCGGTGCTGAAAGACTCGGAAACGACGCAGATCCGTCACTTTATAAGTGAGTGATGGCTCATTGAATGAGAGAAAGGCGTCGATCCCATTCATCACGGGCCCCAGATCTTTCTCTTTCTCTGCACCGCGCATTCCTCAATCCGGACTAATGGAGACGCGCAACCGCGGTACGAGTTGTTCCGTGATCTCTCGATGCCTGGTGGTCGACACCGCAGAACGGGGTGCGCAAGGTCAGAGCGAAGCAATCACACAAGCGAGACATACCCCGTGGCACACCCAGGCACCATTCAGCGCGAGACACCCCGCGCCGGGCGGTCTGTGGGGAGAGGAATATACGACGCATCATGCAAGCTGGGTGCTTGCACTCACAGTGATCAAGCGCTTGCAGGACCAGCTGCACGGCGGCTGACTGACGGCTGACGGTTGAGGACGGTGTCGTGGCCGAGGTTTCCGAGGTGCGGATCTCGAATCATGATGTGCGGCAATGGGCGGGCGGGTTGGCTCAATAGTCACAATCACTTCCACCCGGTGCCCCCCGAGGGCCCCGCTCGTTGATGCATCCCTACCAAGCCCAAGCGAAGGCTACTGTCTGTGCGAGACGCTCCGACGATTTCGAACGCGATTTTCGAATGTATCGCGCACCGCATGGGGCGGAACATTATACGACGCCTGCGAGACATGCTTCATCACATTCCCATGCCCCCGTGGGCGGCTTTGCGGGCTTGGCAGGCGCAGCACCAACCCATGTGAATGGGAACGTGAGACAGTGGCGGGGCCCGCATCAGGTTTCGGTCACCTCGCCGCCGGGCTGGGAGGCGCACGCAGGCATGTGAGACAGGTAGCTCGGGCAGTGCCGCACGGTTTAGCACGGTTTCGGGCGGTTACAGTTTGAACCGAAGTTTTGACGTACTTTGCGAGCTGCGATCTGTGAGCGTACCTGTAACAACTTGGGGAGCTGCATCGGTAGAGATGGCAAGAGGTCCTCCGAAGAGGCCCAGACTCGAGTGATCCCGTGAGCACGATCAGCCGGGGGATTGTTGGAGCGGACGCGCCACCATCTCCCGCGCCATTGGCCCACGATCGACAATGACGCACAAGCATTCCGCGGCGGTCCGAGCTGACGCCTATCTCGGGTCGTCGGGGCATCGGGCCTTGAGCCTCGTGCTCTGGGGTCTCCACAAAATGCCTTGTTCTGGGGATGGAGAGAGATCTTTATACGCACGGGAGCTCGTAAGCGACATGCCAAGGCCGCGCTTTGGGCTTCATGATAATGGTCAAGACAGGCGTTTGCTGCACCGCAAGCGAGGGTACGTCACAGATGAAGTCTATTGTTCCGGGCACATACTGGTGCCAGAACAAGGTGATGAGGTGATCCGTTGGGTTGCCGCATCATATCAGCATATGGGACCCAGGGCCCACTTCCGTATCGACGAAAGTCGGACTGGTGAATTGCCGCTTCCATCCGATATGCATCACCACGAGAACGCTTCTTCAAAGTACTCCATCTGGTCCCCACCAACTCGCCCATATGCGGCCGCGACGGCGGCCCGCATATCGTCCATCATTCCATCTGGGCCACACGCCAGTATGGCGAGCCTCGAATGCTCAAGGTGGAGATGGCGCTCGAGAATTTCAGTCACGCACGGCCTGCCCCATCGGACGCGTACGCGCCCGTTGCACTCGCCCCTCCCTTTCTCGACCACGGTGTAGCCGCCGAGCACGTGCTGGGCGTCTGGCGACGACAATGTCGGCCTGTACATGTGCGAGTTGTAGCTGCACCTGTACCCTGAGAATGCTGCAGGGCAAGGAAACTCCGGCGACGGAGCACGCGGAGGGGGAACAGGCGGACCGAGCGGCCAGCGACTCAAACAGGCGCTCGGTGTTGTGCTACCAGTGACCCAAACGTCGACGAGAGCGGCGCCTATCGCCGACTGTCGGAGCTCATTTACAAGCACATCTTCGGCTTGTGCGGCGTCCTGGACCATCCATACGACCGATACGCATTCCCGGAGCGGGATGTAGGGCAGGAGGGCCGTGATCCCACTCCCACCTGCGACGAGGAGCACGCGGTCAAACCTATCTAGTCGGTGCGAGACACCATAGGGCCCCTCGAGTAGGACGGCAAGTTTCAACGCGCCTAGATCGTGTGGAATGGCGTTGGCAAGTGCGCGTTCCACGGAGGCGCGCAGCAGTGAGGTGGACCCACCACGAGGCTTGCACAGAAAATGCAGCTCGGTCCCACCTGCCCCAGTGCGGCGGTATGAGGCGAGCGTGAAGGGGTGATTTGCAAGAGGTGAGATCGAGGGGAGGTGCAGGAAGAAGTACGAGCCTGGGGAGGGAGACAGGGTACGCGGCGTGCGAATCGCGAGTCTCACGAATCCATGAGGATTAGGGAGAAGTGCGAGAGCATTTGGCTTGAACGTGGGTGTCAGGAAGAGCACGCGCGTAAGTCGTGCGGCGCGGTCGAATACCTGCCGTCAGCTTTCTCGGTCCCTCCTGTGGACTCACCCATATCCCAACACAAGCCCAAAGGTAGGCGTGATACCCCGTGCCGAAGTTGCGGACATGCAGGAATAGGAGAACCAGGAGCACGAGTGACAAGATGATGTGGACGGCGAGAAAGGCCTCATACGCTCGTTCTCGGAGCGGCCGGATGGCGAAGGGGAGCATGAGCGCCATGACGATTGTCGCCACGACGCCGGTACGCCAGGGATCCTCAGTCCAGCGCGCGGCAAGTCGCTCGCCCTCAAGCCAGGTATACGCGACCGAGTGCACTATGGCCTGTAATGTCGCGACGCGCGCCACCCATCGGTGCCACAACGTGCACGATGCTTCCGTCAGCGGCGAGTGGAAGACGCTTACCGTATGACCATCCTGTCAACCAGATTAGAAGATCGTTCCGGCCCGCAAGGAGGAAAAGAAGCGGCAGGTTATAGAATGACATGATACCAGTGCGGTCGGCGACGAAGCGCGCCAACTGCTTGTCTCTGCGGCCGGGGAAGCTGAATGAGCACAGCTGAGCCAGGGCTCACAAAAGATTGTCATTCGCGGTCCGGTAACCGAGACAGCTCCAGATGACGTTGATTACGAGGTACAGTGCAATCTGGGTCAGCCCAGCTGTGAGAGACTCACGAAGATCGCCTGCAGCCGCGTGGGTATGGAAAAGAGCCTGCCCCGCAAATGTCGCTTTCCAAATGCCGCAGGCGTCGATATGTGCCGCCGGTAAGCGGTGAACGCTCGGCCTCGTCGTAAGGTTGGTGTAAGGCGTGAGCTTCGCCACAAGCGACCAGCCAGCGAAACCAGCACAATGGCTCCCAGAAGAACGTAGACTGCCCAGCCGAACGCATGATTCTACTATCAGCTCCATAAATTGTGTGCTCACAAGGTAGATCTGCCGGTCCCACTCCGCCTCAGTCCGCACGCCAGCTTCCCAGTTATCCCGAGCAACTAACACTGGACTCGAGAATGTTTCTCCAGCTCTGAACATCACATTAACGGTTTCCATCGTCGAGTTGGCGCGGAAGACACTCATGTCCGGCAACGCGGTGTGCGTAAACTTCGCGAAGTATGCGCCGAGCTCCGCCCACCCCTTCCTCCCATCATGTCCTGGGACGTAAGCGTCGTAGCATGCAACAACTGAGACCATCGCTAGCTTTGATCGCAGCGTGTACAGATCGTCGGCGAAGCGGAGAAGCGAGACGGCGTCGAGGCAGGCGGCGCCGCGGCCCGCGGCCCGAGGCGAAGCGTGCACGATGCACTGTGCGGCGGCGATCTGCGCTGGGATGAGGATGCCCATGGTGTTAATAGAGGTTACATCCCGCCACAGCCACCATGTATACGGGATGGAGCATCTCTCTCAACTCAGGCATGAGAGGATGGTGCCATCTGTGATCATAGTCCGGATATTACACACGGTATTAAAAGGGATACTTCTTTCTGGCTGTTTCAGCCGTAAGAAGCTTCAGACTGCAGACCCAGCTCGTACGAGTTACCGAGTTGTGATGCTGATGCGGCTTATGGCATGCCGGTGCCGGAGCAGGAACTACGTTGTGCTTTGAGCTTGAAGATCGCCGGCGTTGGAGTGATGCTTCACTGGTCTCGTTCGATAAAATACTTGGTGCCTGAGTGCCCAGCTGTGGTAACGTCATGTTCCCCTCCCGGCCTTTGATATCAGACGCCGGTAAGCCGGGCGGGTTTGTTTTCGCCCACCAGCAGCAGCAATAATAGTCCGCAGCATCAAGCAGGATGTCGGCGAAGAAGCGAAGGGCCAGAGCTGCCTCTCCTGTCTGCACAGACAGATGGAAAAACCAAAAGAGAACGCTGGACGAGTTAGGAATCGAACCAAAGACCTTTCCAAATCACGGATAACCATGCGAATGGAACGCTCTACCAACTGAGCTACACGCCCTTCAACGCTCGCTTAAACAATCAACCCTCCCGCTGCCTATGCTTCCCATTTGCGTATTATCGGAGTATAACGGCTCGGATCCGACGCAACTCGTCAACCCGTCGTGTCTGGTCTCCACGGTTCTCCACTACTCGACGCTCTCGGTGCCGTTGACTGATCGCGTGGTGCGCGGCGCGATCATGAAAGCTCTTATATACTCGTCAGAGCTCCCCATACATCTTTAACAAGCTTCGCAATTACGATCACGACCTTCACGCCAACTGGCACTCCCCGCAGCCTAACCTCTTCCCCAACCTTCATCTCACAACCGTATTGCACACCTCACCCCTCACGATCATGATCACCATCGAGCAGGTAGTCGCGGCCGCTCCTCCAGAGGTACGCGTCACGCTCGACGACCACACCATAGCCTACCTCGGCACCGTGGTAGCCGGCAAGACGACCCCCGACGATGTGCGGAAGGCACTCGAGCCGTTCCTCGGCATGGGTCCGCGCGAGCTTGACACCATGTTCGAGCGGCTGAGTATTCAAGCCACGCCGCCATCCACTCTAGCCAACGGGGCAAGCAGCCTGCAGAACCTATTGAAGTCGTCGGCTGCGACATCTGCGGAATCCTCACGCCCCTCCTCCCCGAGCAAGAAGAAGCGAAAGGAGAAGCCGCCCGGCAAGCCCGTCATAAACGCCTACTCTCAGCAGAGTCGCTTCCACTCGGCCACGATCACTACGCTCAGCAAAGAGGTCGACCTCCGCAATGTCAACGTCACAATCGACGATGCCGACCTTTTAGTCGATGCCAGGCTCTGGCTTAAGGCGGGCACACACTACGGCATGGTAGGGCGCAATGGCACGGGAAAGAGCACACTGCTTGGCGTCATCGGTGATGGGTCTCTGGTCGGCTTTCCTGAGACCATCCGGACGCTGTATGTGGCTCAGCTCGACGTGTTCGACACGGACATCAGTGTCGTCGACGCTGTGCTGCTCGCCGATATGGGGCGGCAGAAGCGCGCTGACGACGTGAGAAGGCTAGAGAGTGCCGGTGAGGACGAGGCGGCTCTAAGGTCCGCCGTGGATTGCTACATTGCACGGGTAACGCACGAGCGCGTCGATGACGCCCAGAAGAAGGCGACGTTGCGGTCGGGAAAACGTGGCAAGATCGCCCGCGGTGTCGCTCTCAAAGCCGAACAGACAATGCTCGCTACCGTCCGCGACGAGGTGTTTGGTGCCCCGGCCGCACCTGTCACCGATGTCGCCGCCAAGGTGATCGCGTCGTTGTACGCTGAGCTGGACGAGATGGATGCCCACAGCGCGGAGGCTCGAGCCCGTGCCATTCTCTCGGGACTGGACGTCGATGAGGAGATGCAGGACGGGCCAGTCTCCGCTCTTTCCGGTGGTTGGCGTATGCGAGTGGCCATCGCTAAAGCCATGTTTGTCGAGCCTGACATCCTTCTTCTTGACGAATGTACAAATCACCTGGACCTCGCTGCCATTGCATGGCTACAGGAGTATCTTACGACACTAGAGGACATCACCATTGTGTGCGTGTCGCACGACCGTGACTTCTTAAACGGCGTTTCGCAGGAGATTATTCGGTTGAAGGACAAGAAGCTGAGTTATCATCCTGGTAATTACGACATGTACGAACAGGCGGAGGATGAGCTGCGCAAGAAGCGAGAGCGGCAGCACGCAGCCCTTGAGCGCCGGCGAGAGCACATGCAAAAGAGCATCGAGCGCTTCAAGAAACACGCGAACAAGAGCGGCGACGACAAGGTCCTTGGCCAGATAGCGAGCCGGCAGAAAAAGCTCGAGCGGATGACCGGCATGGAAAAGACTGAGGACGGGAAGCGCTTCAAAATCTCTTACTGGGGTGGATACCACGACACTATGCGCCCCGAAATTGAGCTCATCAAGGCCGAGAAGGACGTTGACCTGACCATTCCCAACCCAGAGAAGATTCGAGGGACAGCACCTCTGGTCGCCCTCCACTCCGTCTCCTTCTCGTACCCGGGCAAGAAGAGACGCGTCCTTAAGAGCATCTCGCTGAGCATCATGCGAGGCGACCATATAGCCCTCGTTGGCCTGAACGGGTGCGGCAAGTCGACGCTTGTGCAACTCCTGTGCGGCGTGCTGCAGCCGACGCATGGGCGCGCCGAGATCTCTCCACGCCTCCGTGTAGGTCTCTACACCCAACACTTTGTCGACGAGCTCAGCAGCGTAGCCGAGTCCGGCCTTCAGCTGCTGCACACACGTGCACACAAAGCGTTCAACGCAGACACCGGCGCCGAGCCGCCGAAGGAGGGAGGCCTCCGCCGCTGGCTTGGGTCTTTTGAGATTTCTGCTGGACTTGCTCTCCGCCCTGCCAACACGCTCAGTGGGGGGCAGCGTGCGCGCCTCGCAATGGCGCTTATGCTCTATGACCGGCCGCACATGCTTCTGCTGGACGAAATCACCAACCATCTCGACATGTACGCGGTGCAAGGTCTCATCGCCGCGCTCAACGAGTACGAGGGCACGGTAGTAATTGTTACGCACGACCGTCACTTCGTGCGTGAGTGCGCTGACGACGTTTATGCTCTGGAGGACGGGCGACTACGCCTTCTCGACGACGGCATTGATGAGTACGTCGAGCAGTTTGCGGACCTGTGATGTAACATAGCAGCAGAGAAGTGTACATAGTAGACATCTATTCTCTGCCAAGGAGGAATGGCAGCGCCCTCTCCAGCATCGCGTCAGGTGCCTCCTCGGGAATGTAGTGACCGCAGGGCACGGTGCCGCCGCGCACGTCGGTGGCAACCCGGCGCCACTCGGTGAGTGGGTCAAAGCATCTCTCGACAATGCCGGCTGCGCCCCAGATTGCGAGCATGGGCGCCTGGACCTTGCGCCCGGCGTCGCGGTCGGCGCGGTCGTGCTCGAGGTCGATGCTGGCCGACGCGCGGTAGTCTTCGCACACGCCAACAGCCCACCCCTCTAGCTTGGCGCAGCGGAGATACTCCTGCAGGGCTTCCTCTGCGAACGGGTTTGCGCCCGCAAACTTGACCATGCACGCGTTGATGAACGTCTCGGGGTTTGACGCGATGAATGTTTCAGGCATGGGGCTAGGCTGAATCAGGAAGAACCAGTGCCAGTAGGCTTTTGCGAAGAACTCGGTCGTGCCCTCATACATCGCGAGTGTAGGCGCGATGTCCAGCACCACGAGGCGCTCAAGCACGTCAGGGTGGTCGACCGCAAGACGGTGGGCAACGCGTGCGCCGCGGTCGTGTGCCAGGACGCTGAAGCGTTCGAAGCCGAGATGGGACATGAGCGCGACGTTGTCCGCCGCCATCGCACGCTTGCTGTGGTTCGCGTGGTCAGGAGACGCGGGGGGCTTTGTGCTGTCCCCGTAGCCGCGCAGGTCCGGGAGCACGAGCGAGAAGTGCTCGCGCAGAGCAGGGACGACTTTGTGCCAGATCACATGCGTCTGGGGGTGCCCGTGGAGGAGAAGCAAGGGTGGCTTGTCGGAGAGCACGGCGCGGTAGGCGATGTCTACACCGTTGACTAGCGCGGAGCTCTTCTTGAGGCCTTCGAGACCGGCCAGCATAATGAGTGAGTGGGAGATGTCAAGTTTACCCTGCGTCTTCTCGTCCGGACATGTGGGCGTGCATGGCGTCAGTCACATCGCCGGACCATGTGACGGAGTCTACATTGCTAACTGAACTGCGACGTTGTACCACCTGAAGCGACGACTCTGAAGATCGCTGAGTGACTGCGTCCGGAAACTACCTTCCATGACTCAAGAGGGAGAGAGGGGAGGGATATGGTCCCAGCAGCTCCACTGTATTCTGCAAAGACCTAAGCATCGCGTCAGCCGACGCTTTCCATGATGGACTGCGAGCGTGCAGCTGGCGATGCTGAGGTCTGCGGGTGGGCACGACGTCACCGGTTACTTGACCCGCCATCTACCGGTGAGTGCCGATATCGGATGTACCGGATATAAGAAGAGATCAAAGTCTGGCATCATGCCTCCCCTAACGTACCATCTACGGCTCAATGACGATCTCGTAAACAGCTTTCTCTCCACTCAAATGTTTAAGTGTGACGCCGTCCACCATGGGCTGAGATCTCTGCGTGACCATCGGCCCGCCGAGCAGCGCGAAGCCCTCCGCTGTGACACGCGCCAGTCCACCGTCCAGCAGGCGCGTGGGGTTGGGCTCGAGCGGGTGCAGAGACAGGTAGGCGTCGAAAGCCACGGCAAAAGCACGGGCTGCAGGGTCGGCGGGAAGGACGCCGCCGTTGTATCCCACGTCGTGGCCGAGGCCCTCCCAAACCGCGCCGTATATAGGCGACACGCGGAGGTCAGCTGGGAAGCCGCCGCCGCTGGGGCTGCGGAACACGGCCAGGCGTGCCTGCTCAGCGAGCGTGGAGTGGACGCGCTCCACAGTCGCGCCTTCCGATATACAGTCGAGGGCGTAGTCGACGCCTTGCGGGGCCAGGGCGCGGACATCATCTGGCCACGCATCGTTGCGGTAGTCCACAACAGTGTCGGCGGTGTATGGTGACGCTGATAGGAACTGGGCGTGTTTCGCGGATGCAACGGCAATAATCTGGGCGTGCGGCAGGGCGCGGCGAAGCAGCTGCAACGCAAACATGCCAAGGCTGGTAGAACCACCGTAGACCAGCACAGTGGCGTTCTTGACCGAGAGAGGTGCCGGGGAAGCCGACTTGATGGCCGGGGTAGGAAAGTCGGGCGGGAGCGGGACGCCGAGACGGTAGAACGCTCCCTGGGCGGCGGTGAGACCACACATGCTCACAGTGGCCGCTTCACGCGGCTGCATTGAAGCAGGTACGGCCCACAGGAGGTCCCAAGGCGAGACAACGTATTCGGCGAAGCAGCCAGGGCGATCATTGGTCGAGCACGCTGACATCAGCAGGTCCGCAGACACGGGGCCTTACCTCCTTGCACAAAGCCTGCAACGCGGTCACCGACCTTCCGGTTCCTCACGCCTTCGCCGAGCTCCGCAACGGTCCCAGCGAAGTCTGTCCCAATCACACGATCTGTCTCCGCGACAGGATCAAGAACGTAAAGGCTATCGATGGGGTTAAGAGCGATCGCATGCACCTTGATCAGAACCTCACCCGGCCCTGGCTTTGGTGTAGGGACGAATGTGAGGGTCACAGACCTAGTAGAGGGCGTGAGGACAAGGGCGTCCATAGTTTGTGGGACGGACATTGTTTGGCGTGTGTGGAAAGAAGAAATTGAGCTGGCGTCTCAAAAGTGTGGTGAACTGAGGCTACGAAGGTTCAGTGTGAAGTTGTGGATGGATCTGGGAGATTATATCTGCATCGAGAGTGTTGCCTGTCGGCAGTGCGTAGCTGATGATTTAGACACGCATGAGTAATCCGTGACTGAAGCGAGAACAACTGAAGATCGCCGATATCTGACAGCGCAACAATACGGCATCAGAGCTCGACATCGCTGACTGATGATGACATCTCCACCTCGGTAAGCTTCGGCTGACGACAACAGGTACTCGAATCCAAAATCTCCCATCGCACCTCCCATCCCATTGCATGCAAGCAGAGACCCAAAATCCCAACGCGGGAATAGGAGATCATGCAACAACAATGTCGGCGTAGTGCGCCTCGGCGACATTCGGGTGCGCGCGCAACCGGCTCTTCAGGCAGTTCTCGCCATACAAGGCGTGGATTGGGTTTCTGGGGTCCTGGGACACGCCAGGCGCCACGAGGCCAGGCGGCATGCGCACGAGCGGGAGACGAGCGTCGAGCGCCGGGTTGAAGAAGAAGGGGATGCTAACGCGATCGCTATTCTTGGGCGCAAGGACGCGGTGCGTCGTCGCCTTCAGGTAACCCTATCGTTAGCTGTGACGCCAGCTCGAGGACTCACTTGTGTAGCATACTCCAACATCTCGCCTATGTTGACGACCAGCGCCCCGGGCACGGGCGGCGCGTCGATCCACCCGCCGTCGTGCTCCACCTGGAGGCCCGTCTTGCCCTCCTCAATCCACAGGAGGGTGAGCACACCAGCGTCCTTGTGGCTACCGACTCCTTGCTCCGTGGACTGGCTCTCGGGGTAGCGGATGACCTTGAGGAGGGTGAAGGGCTCGCCGAAGGTCTGGTCGAAGAAGTCTGGCGCCTCGCCTAGCGCCTCCGCCCATGTCCGGAGGAGCTTCTGCGCGACTTCAGTGAGCAGAGTCGTCCACTCCTCCACGACCGGCCGGAGGGCGGGGAGGGCCGCGGGCCACTGGTTCGGGCCCACAAGCCGAGCATAGGCTGGCTTGCCCTCTAGCTCCGACGAGGAAAGGGCCACGCCCTCTGGGCAGATGTCGATCTGCTCGCGCCAGTCGACAGCGCCAAGTGTGCGCTCGCCCCCAAGACGGGTGTATCCTCGAAAGTGGGGTGAGTGGGCGTTCTCGATCGTGAGCTTGTCGGCTTCAGGGAGAGCAAAAAACGCGCGCGAAGTTGATAGCATACGCTTCTCTAGCTCGCGAGGGATGCCCGTGCCCGTCAGATAGAAGAAGCCGACCTCGTGTGTCGCGCGTCGGAGCGCATCGCGGAAGAACGCCGCAGCCTCCGGCCCAGCATCGAGTTGTGAGAGGTCGAGGATCGGGAGAGAGTTGAGCATGGCGGAGCGATGAGGGAAAGAAGAGGAGCCAGAGCGGTTGCTCAGAAGAACGCGGGCCGGAGACGATTGAGCATCATGGGCATTTGCGCGTGGTGGGCAAACGCGAGATCTTCTGTTGTGTGGTGTCGGGATGGCGTCATCACCGGAGACATCCGACACGGTCTAATCGTCTGTCTCGAAATGGACACCGAGTTTGCTTTAGCACGAAAGGCACTTGGTCGTTCTACATGCACATGGTCTTTCCACATGCGCAGGAAATGACGGACAAGGCTCGAGCGAAAACTCTTGCTGCAGCCGCTGACAGTGCAGGTTCCAAGCTAAGTAATTGCAAAAAAAGACAGGACTGTCAGCCTTTGGCAAGCTGCTTAGTTGAAATGACGCTTGTGTGGATTGAACACACGACCGAACGAATTGGGCTTCAAGAGCTTCACTCGCTCGCTCTCCCACTGAGCTAAAGCGTCCCGAAAGTCCGCTCGAGCCGGCTTTGGTATGTGGCGGGCGAGTATCGCGGAATTACCAGCTTGCGTGGCCGCGCAGCATGATTATGATGCAAGGCGCCCTCAACTTATTATGCCACGCGCAGTCAGCGTGTCAGCGCGTCGAACGCAAACCGAAGCGTCCCATGAAGACCATTACATGAGTCAACGGGGGCGATCCCTCAATCAACAGCTGTCGGATGATGTTGAGCAACTCATGGCGCTTTAACCCTCCGGTGCTGCACGAGAGGGTTGACACAATTCATCATTACGATGATAGCAGTTGTTTCATTCTGCTACTATCAAACGCACTCTCTCAGTGCTGAACTGGTGCGAGAAGCATGCAATTGGCCATCGATGATGTTACGATATCTACCGGACGGTCAGGACAATGAATGTCGTGAGTCCCATCCAGAATTCTGGACGAGACATGCGCGGAATGCGTGTGCCAATAACGCATGTTACACCCTATCGGTCACCGACCGTGGACACGATGGACATAGTGTGTATCGCCATCCACGCGACATGCGCTACGCATGATAACAAGCAAAGGTTATGGAAACCCACGTTCACTTACAAGTTGAGGGCGCAAGCCACCGTGCTCTCCTCGCAGCATGTTCCGACCAGCTACGATATCATCCAGCCCACAGTTAAACCGCACGATGGCACGGCGGCTCGGACGAGCACTTATCGTGCCGCGGAAGGCGTAACACGCGGCACCGGCCTCACACCAGTGCTCGGTTCCAGATAGAATTCCTGCAAGTCCTCACGTGGGACACCCGTCTTGAGAGTCCCCGAAAGCTGCCATTCCAAGAATGTTGAGCCTGGCGTGTCCTGATTTAGCACTGCGAAGAGGGCCTTTGTCGCTGGAGATCTTAAAGAGATCAAGAGGTAAGCGCCCGTGGGGCCTCGGTGTTGAGGGCCCACCAAGTCTCCCCGCAAGCTCCACAGCGTCCTCATGGTACTTCCTACGGACCATCGTGACGAGGAGCTACGCGCGTTGCGCCGCGTTGGCCCACTGCATGTGAAGGCCCCACTCGAGGCCCCGAGCCGGAGTGCGGAGCACCTTGCGTCGCAGGAGACCGGTGCCAAGTCGCTCGGACCTTGAGCTCTGAGCGCTCGCCATGTGGGGCCTGTAGGTATGAGGAGTTGGAGTCACGAGAGCAGACATGCATAGGCCACCTAAGGAGAGGTCATTAAGCGGGAGTGGCGGGATGGCGGTCTGCTGACGACATCGGCAGGAACGTGGGCAGGCAATCAGCCCCGGGTCATACATGACGCACGGCTCTTTGAATGTCTCACCGTGCGGGATCTTGGAACAGCATGTGGGGCACACAGCAGTCCCAAGCACTCAGCCCCCCTGCTCGTGCGAGCTCGTCCGTGCCATCTCCGGCCGTAGCGAGATCCGTCGGCACGCCGGAGCTCGGCTTCGGCGAGTCCAGCCAAGCGAGCCTGGATGGAATCAACACACGCAATGAAATTCCGCCATAAGCTGCCCATGTGGTGCGCCATCCCCTGTGCGAAATGCCGCCAGTGTAGGTGGATGTTGCGCACAGCGCAAGGCGCCCGATACCCATTGTACTCCCCCGATTGCTTGGCATGCATTGCAGGACCCTCTGATAACGGGCTCACCTTTGCGACCCTGCATCAGCTGCAGAAAGCATCACTCTCCTTGGGCCTAGAATATAGTTTGGAGCACTTGCTCTCCTCCGATGCAATGCCGTAGCTCCACCTGAGGATCACGCGGGCACTATCCAGATAGCATGTGGACAACCGCCAAGGCGGCAGCCGATTAGCTCTCTCCGCCGACGCCGGCAGTGGCACCACGCGGTGCAACCTTGGTCCCTTTCTCCGTGCCTGTAGCTCTGGTCGTAATTCGGCACAATCAACAACACCATCATTACTTGCTTTGCAGCCGAGGCGGAAACCCCATGTGGTGCCGCTGGAGAGCATGTGGAACAACTCGATACGAGAGAGATGCGCCGGGCGGATCCAGGGAAAACTGACGACTATTCACGACCAGCAGAACAATTATTGCACTACTGCGCTGCCTGGACTCCCGAAGGGCAACGCCCGAAAGCACGCAAGGCCGCAGCTTGGCTGGTCCAAATCTAGCGCACGCGCTCTCAGCCCCGCCCGCCTCGATAGCCAAGACCGGTCCACATGGTTTCTTAACCCACGCCTGTCTCGGGTGGCTTGCGGGTGGCTCGCAGGTCGGCCGTTCGCCGTGGGGGCTTCAAGCGATAGCCAGCTTGGAGGAGGCGACCCAGGCCCCATTCACTTCTCAATGAGAAAATGGGAACGAGAGTGGGGACAGGGCGCCCCCACTTCAGTTAAGAACTGACGAGGAGAGGCTGTTTTCCCCATCCACTCCCCAGGCCCCACTACAGTGAGTAGAGCGCTGCACACTTGGGCCCCGCTGACTTCAGATCATGGCCGGTCTCTACCACGACGACGTGATCCCGGTCGCCCTCGCCGAGACCGAGAAGCGTGATGTGCGCATGGAGCAGCGCGCTGCGTCCCTTTCTTCGGAGAAGAAGGACGGCTCGGCCCTCGCCCACGTCTCCTCGCCTGCTCACGACATTACCGACCCTTCGGACCCCCACTACGGCGACGAGTTCCCGACCGAGGAGGAGGTGGCGCACCTCCACCGCATTCCTGACAGAATCCCATGGGCCACCTACCTTGTCGCCTACATCGAGCTTGCGGAGCGCTTCTCCTGTACGTGGCATGTCGGCAGGACAGGACAGCAACTGACCAGCTAGACTACGGTTGCACCGTTGTTTTCACAAACTTCATCCAGCAGCCTCTGCCCCCCAACTCGAACACGGGTGCTGGCAAGGATGACTACCGCTCTGGCGCCCTTGGCATGGGTCAGCGTGCCTCTACCGGTCTCACCACTTTCAACACCTTCTGGGTTTACGTCACGCCTCTCTTTGGCGCCTACCTCGCTGACAAGTACTGGGGTCGCTACAAGACTGTTTGCGTGGCTGTTGCAGTCGCCATGGTTGGTCACATTATTTTGATTATTGCGGCGATTCCCCAGGTTATCGTCAACAAGGGCGGCGCTTTGGCGTGCTTCATCATTGCTATCATCATCATGGGCGCGGGAACAGGTTGCTTCAAGAGCAACATCTCGCCTCTTGTCGCTGAGCAGTACACCAAGAAGAAGATGTTCATCCGCACTCAGAAGAACGGCGAGCGCGTTATTGTCGACCCCACTCTGACCATCTCGCGGACGTACATGGTGAGCTAAACGCTGCGGCCGAGCTGACAGCAGTACTTCTACTTCTTCATCAACGTCGGTGCCCTGGTCGGACAGATTGGTATGGTGTACGCCGAGAAGTACGTCGGCTTCTGGCTCTCGTACCTTCTCCCTACGATTGTCTTCTTGACGACTCCTATTGTCCTCTGGCTTGGGTACAACCTCTACGTCAAGACTCCCCCCCAGGGCTCCGTTCTCGCAGGTGCACTCCACATCTTCAAGTACGCCGCCAAGGGCCAGTGGACCCTTAACCCCGTCAAGATGTTCAAGCGCATGGGCTCGGACAGCTTCTGGAACCGCGCGAAGCCCAGCCAGGTTGTTGCCCGTGGCGAGACTCCGCCGAGCTGGATGACCTTTGACGACAAGTGGGTCGACGAGGTCAAGCGTGGATTCAAGGCCTGTGCCGTCTTCCTGTGGTACCCCATCTTCTGGCTCACCTACAACCAGATCAACAACAACCTTACATCGCAGGCTGCTACCATGGAGCTGCACGGTCTCCCCAACGACGTTCTCTCCAACCTGAACCCCTTCTCGCTCCTCATCCTTATCCCTCTTTGCGATCTTCTCATCTACCCCGCCCTCCGCAAGCGCGGCATCCTCTTCACCCCCATCAAGAAGATCACCTGCGGTTTCTTCGCCGGCTCCGCGGCCATGGTTTGGGCTGCTGTCGTTCAGCACTACATCTACAAGACCAACCCTTGTGGCTACTCGGCCGCCACGTGTGTCGACGCTGCGGAGAAGCCTCTGGTTTCGCCACTCAATGTCTGGATCCAGTCCGGCTCCTACGTCCTCATCGCCCTCGCCGAAGTGTTCGCGTCCATCACTGGTCTAGAGTACGCGTTCAGCAAGGCTCCTGTGAACATGCGCAGTCTCGTTATGAGCGTCTTCTTGTTCATGTCTGCGTTCTCGTCTGCCCTTGGACAGGCGTTCGTGTCGCTCTCGAATGACCCGCTCCTCGTCTGGAACTACGCATCGATGGCTGTCATCGCCTTTTTCGCTGGCTGTGGCTTCTGGTTGACGCACCGCCACCTGGATGCCCAGGAGGACGAGCTCAACGCTCTGGACGCTGGCCAGCTCAACAAGAGCGACCGTGTCACGAATTACGAGTAGGGAGTGAGGAATTTGCCGTTGGTCGGTCGGCTTTAGTAATCTGGATTTGTAGGACTGGAGTGCACGATGCTATCATTATCTTTGAGTTTCTTGGCGCAAACAGCGCCTCTCTATCTCTTCTTGAGCAGACGAGAGGTGAGACGGAAGTGTCCACTGACCGCTGAAAGATGGCGATGCTGATGCACAAACCTGGAGACGTCTGAAAGTCACGTGACTAATCTTATCATCTTACATCTTACAGCTGCCCTGACTATCACGGCCCAATTTCGACTCACCCTAGGCACATTCATCCATTGTAGTACTGTACTACCTCGGTCTCTGTTTCCGACCTCGGCACCACAACCTCGAGGCCGAGGGTAGACTAGAGAAGATTGTGCCAGACTGATTGACCAGCGCGCCAAGGTCACAAATGGGTGACCATGGAAGAGACCCAATCGGCCCAAGATCATATACACAGGGCCACAGGGCCGCAAACTCGTAATCTGTTAATCTAGGCGAGCGGCGAACTCTGGATTCGCGACCCACAAGCGCGGGGCAGGCAATGTGACAATTGACAAGACACCTCATGTTGCGAGGCGCGTTTGGTGGCGGACGATGGCGTGGCGTACGGGCAACTGGGCGCATGTTACAAACACAGTTCCGAGAAGGTCTGTTCCACGATTGTACAACTGTACACTTACCATTCAACACATCCATCCCCCATCATCCTCATCCACCATGCCGGCTCCTTCACCACCCTCCGGCCCACCTTTTGCTCCACCTCGATCTGGCAAAGCGCCTCACCCCCTCACCCCTGCCCAGCTGCTGGAAATGATGGCAGATGCCAAACTCAAGGTCGCCAAAGAACCCAAGGCAGGAACCAATCGCCAACGCGCCCTCATCGAAAAGCTCTTCAACGAGTGGATCGAGGACGACTGCGAGGGTGCAATCACGATTGACGGCAAGACCATCCGGAACGTCCACGATGTGCAGACTCTGAAGCCATCCTGGCTATCCGAAGCGCAAATGCGGTCCTTCCTCGAGGCCTATGTTCAAGGAGCAACGGGACGCAGTCGAGGTGCCGACCGGGTTGCGCAGAGGACCCTACTCGACAAGGCCAAGCAGCTGAGTGGTATGTGGAAACGGCTAACAGGGAATGCCATTTCCGGAGACGATCGAGAGAAGATGTTCGACTTTTGCGCCCATCTCACCAAGTCGCACAGCCTCCCCGCCGCTACTACAGAGTCTGCCCAGCTGGATACAGAGGGTGTGATTGCTCTGCAGGACTACTGGTGGTCGCCTGCCAACAGCCTTCCCCTTCAGTATCGACTCAGCCTTTCACTTTTTTGCGCCCTCGCCTGTCAAACCGGCGCTCGTCCCCGATCCGCCGTCACGCCTTCGGGTACATTGCCGACGAGGGCTCAGCGTTCGGCCAACAGTCACCTCCAGCCAAACAGTGCCAACGATAGGTCCACATTCTCCGAAGATCAGTATACTGGAGCGGTGTGTGGAGACTTCACCGTCGTTATCATCGCGGATGAAGACGCTACCAAGCCCAACATGGTGGCTGGCTATTATACCACCAGCAACACTAGCAGTGGCGAAGGCAAAGGCGTTCCTCTTCCTCTTCCTCAGCCCAAGAAGCTTCTCGCCAGCGCCATGGTCCTCTTACTTCTCAAGCTCATCCACGAAGGAAGTATTTCTTCGGCATTCCTGCAAGCAATTCTCGAACCCGCGTTCCTGGAAGGAAACTCCTCACGGACACTTGCATGGACCACGGAGCTGTAAGTGAATAACACCGTCAAGTCGGGACCTGACCACAAGTGCGGAAAAGCCCATCTTCTGCCTCCTCAATGGTAATCCTATGACTACGCTTTGGATGACCGAACACATCAAGAAAGCATCCATCCACCTGGGCTTCCAGGTCCCCGCGACGGCGAATTCATTCCGGTCCCTCGTCATCCAAAAGTTGGTAGAATCCAATGGTGAGCTCAGGTGGCGACACGGCTGAGCTCATATTTAGTGTCGGATGAGCTCATTCATTACCTCGTCTCAACCCAACACAGATCCAAATCGACGCGCTGGTACATCGGCAAGGCTTTGTACGTGTCCACGTTACTGTATGATAGGCTAACATCGAAAGCGTTGGCAGCGCTGTCTCAGCTTTTGGTAACACAGACATCAACTCCAGTCACTACCTCTCTCGCGTTCGTCCCCTTAATGCTATTCCAACCGATGCTCCCAACTCGCTTTCCGACAACGAGCTTAGTGAAGTCATGGCATCTGGGCCAGGTTAATACTCGCATCCAATGTCTTTCTTTCGCTGACTCATCACAGTCTCAGCTGCGAAGCAGCACCTTGAGGATACCCGGCAGCGCGTCAAAGATGGCGACGAGAGCCGAGCTCAGCTGGAGCGAGCCGCAGGCGCCCTGAAGCGCAAGATTGCCACAGAGAAAGAGCAAGCCGTATCACGGAAGCGAGCTGCTTGGTTCGCTGATAGCACACGTTCCGAGGGTTCGAGGTCGGTTAGACGAGACAAGGTATGTCTGTCGCGCGGCTACGCACCTGACAACCAGACGCGGGAGCTCAACAACCCGTATGAAGCTATGCGGAAAGCTCTAACGGTCAATCTTCTTCAAGACAGGAACTCCCTGCGTGACGTTTGCAAGATGCTAGCACACAAGAACGGCGACTAAACAACGATGATGTTAACTCAGGCCGCCGTTCGAGGTATTAGCCCGCCTTGAGTTACACGCTCCGCTGACTGAACCAAGGAATGGATTTGCGAACGACAAGCATGTAAAGCGTTCAAATACCCTGAAAGAGGCCTTCCCGAGAGGGAATACGCTTTCGACGATGGATTCACTGTGCAAAGCTCTTGTATAAAGGCAGGTAACTTGAGCTGTAGCAACGGTGTCAATAGCGTGAAGAAAACGTGCATGTATAAGCGCTGTCTCTGTGTGATTTAAGGAGTCAACCGACTCGGGCGGTCGAGAGTGAAAGACAGAGTGGTCTGGGGATGGTGCAAAGTTTGGTTGTTAGTGGCCAAGTCACTCGCGGCTCATTTTCCACGATGTCTGCAGCAGATGTATACAGTGGAATGTGGTGTCAGTCTCCTCAGTGGGAAACCCATGTACCCTCGGAACACTTCAAAAGGGCCTCGATTCTCCTCAGCTTTCAAAGCCCTGCACAATATATACCCTTTCCGGTTTTGGGTCTACCAAGAGCTGGTTGCACTCACGTTGAAAATCGTGGTGCGACTGAGCTCATACCAGTTCCAACTGAGCTCATACGAAACCTTATGTCACACAGCAAGGGTTTGAGATCAACGCACGTGTATATGGGAAGGCACTTGCACCTGGCACACACTCTTGACGATACGGACTGACATGATCAGCCTCGGCATCGCTGCCAATGCTCTCTTGGACGGAGATTTTAGTGTCATGCCATCGACCGCGTGCATCGTGCCAACGCACTGCTCACTCACCACTATTCCTCACTGATAGAATATTCACATATGCACACAGGGCGGAGGTGAATATGGCAGCAAAAATAACTTGAAGTTATATCAGGTGACTCGCTCATAATGATGCGGGTCATTTGAGACTGATTTGAATGTGAAGGTTTGTGCCAGGCCCTGTGCTGTATGGAAAGGCAGAGGCTAGGGAATGGTTGAACACAAAGGTGTCTGTTACACCAGATGGACCTCCACCACCCCGATCACTTGAAGTCGATACCTGTGATAGGCGTGCAGTAGGACTATAATACTATGACAGGGTGCGAATACGAAGAGTATCAAGAGTTGGGGAAACAGATCCTAGACGTTGCTGTATATGTGACGATGCAATGTGAGCGGTATCGACATCTGTACCGATCGGTACTGATGCCGTTATGATTTGTGGAGCATCCTGTGATTGTGATGTGTGGCCAGCGCATGATGGATGCCACGTGGTCAACATGTGTAGTCGGTGCTTGGTGGTCATGGTCAGTGGGATGGTCACAGCCACATGGCTGACACATGTAGTCGGTGCTCAGTGGTTGTTGTCGTTTGGACTGTCACAGTGTAGTCTCTCGCCACAACCACTGCATGCTCAGCTCTCAGACTAAAATCCGCCCAATGCCTGCTGTTCAACCCATGTGGACCCTTCCCCCACGGTCTCAGCTTGCGACAGCTCCTATCATTCAGACTGCTAGCGGCACCGGCATCCCAGAAGCCTCGAGGTCCCCGTACTCGGGTACAGTGTGCGGCGACTTCTTGTTGATTGTCCTGCCGCTTCGGACCCAGCAAAGCCGAACATCCTCTCCAACTATTATACCCCTCGCAAGACGAAAACGGGTGAAGGCGAAGGTCGCCCACTCCCCCTTCCACAACCCACGAAGCTGCTAGGCAGCACGGTTGTCATTCTCCTTCTCAAGCTGATTCACGAGGGCAAGATTGAGCTGACGTTCTAAGAGAACATCCTCAAGCGTAGCTTCCTCAGCGGAAAAGAGTGACGCACACTCTCATGGACCAGAGAGTTGTATGTCCATCGATGCTCAAACCAAGGGCCAACCGCCAGGAAGGAGAAGCCCGTTTTCAGTCTCCTAAAGAAGCCCATGAGTGCCGTCTAAGTGTCGGGGCACCTCAAGAACCTCAATTTTCCTCGTCTTCCGAGTCCTCGCTACTGCTTACTCATATCGATTTTGCATGTGTGGTCAGTGTAAGCGCCAGCCGTATGGGGCTGTTGGAACCTGAAGCTAACAAAGTCTGAATGAAAAGTGGAGGCTGTGAGCGAGCGTACCGATGAGAGGTGGTACACAAGGTCAAACTGCTCAAGCAAGCATGTATGAGTCTTGACAATACTGTATGTGAGAGTACAACAAAGATCCGTGAAGAAATGACAGAGGATATGTTTGGAGATGTACAAAAAATATGTGAGTATGTGAGCAAGTTTACTGACTGTAAGGGCCCGTCGTACGGGTTGATGGGACCAGCGAGGTACGAAGTCCGAAGGGAAAGCGGAGGCGGAATTATGGGAAAACGCACGGGTATAAGGGCCCGCCGTACAAGGTGACAGGACTGGCGAGGTACGAAGTCCGAACGGGAAGTGGAGGCGGAGTTAGCGGAAGAACACACGGGGGTTGACCGATACTGGTGTTCGGGCAACCCTTGTAAGAACAGTGGAATCACAAGGATAACAGAATCGATACAGGTGACTGGTCGGGCTACAAGTCTTATATAGGTAACTATAGACGGGGGCCCGATCGGTCGGCCGAGTGTTGGGTGAGTAGGTCGACCGACGGTTGTCGCAAGGTCGAGGAGTCGACCGAGGCGGTCAGCCGGTTGGTCGACAGACGAGGTGGACCGTATGTCTGACGAGGGTTGACGTAGGTCGGCCCAACTCACGAGTGGGATGGTCGGACGAGTATCGGTCGAGCAAGAGAGTGGAGGTAGAGGAGATATGGGTGATCTCCGTGTGTGCGGTGACGGACATACGGGGATCTCCGCTGAAGGTCATAGGCCAGTAGACCGGGCCATGACACTAGGCATGACACTTGTTGTCCTCTGCAGCTGATTTGTCCTTCCCCTTCTGGCTGGCCTTTGTGGGCTTTCTGTTCTTATGGACGGCCTGCATCCACTTGTCGAGAGCATCCTTGTCCGCAAACACCGCACGAGTTCCCTTGGGCGAGGTGAGATGCGAGAAACTCACGTGGTGAACCGCGATGAGGTGCGAGGCGAAGGCGACGACATCCGAGAATGTGCGACTGTGACGCTCACACGTCGGGCTTGGGCAATGGAGCTTCTGCTGATGGAAGAGATAAGATACGTCAGCAGAAGACGTGGGCTTCTTGAAGTCGGTGGGAAGCCGCTTCAAGTGGGAGATGAGGCACGATGACATGTGCCTGCTGAAGGTGGGAATGTTGGCGCTATGGGGGCTTCCCTTGGCGAGGAAGGTGGCGGTGGGGTCGTGGGCGCAGAGAATGCAAATACCGTCCCGCCACACGACCCCGTCCTCGATAACTTGACTGTAGGTCAAGTCCGAGGGAGAGCCATTGAAGTCCTCAGGAAGAGCGCCAGATGGGACCAGGGCGTCGGAGCTGACGCCAAACGGGGTGTCGTTGGCCTCGTAGACCTGGCGCCTTGCGAGGAATGCTTGCGCCGCCAAGATCTGCTCCTTCGGATCAACTACGTACGAGGCTGTGGCGGTGTAGTAGATGGCGCTCAGCGGAAGCCGTTCTTCACCTCGCTGCGATGTTCCTTCTTAATCAGAACGAGGTCCACGACATAGATGTCATGTTTCTCAACCAAATGCTCCAGTGCCATACGTGTTGAGTTGTGACAATCTGTCATGGCCCAGTCTGCCTGGCCCATGACCTTCACGGCCATCTGTCATGGCCCGGTCTACCGACCCATGACCTTCCGCGGAGATCCCCGTATGTCTGTTACTACACACACGGAGATCACCCACGCCTCTACTACCTCCACTCTCTCGCTCGACCGATACTCGTCCAACCACCCCACTCGCGAGTCGGGCCGACCTACATCGACCCTTGTTGGACATACGGTCCACCTCGCCTGGCCGACCAACCGGTCCACTGCCCTAGTCGACCCCTTGACCTTGCGGCAGCCGTCGGTTGACCCACTCACCCAACACTCGGCCGACCGATTGGGCCCCCGTCTATAGTTACCTATATAAAACTTGTAGCCCAACCGGTCACCTGTGTCGATTCTGTTATTCTTGTGATTCCACTGTTCTCCCAAAGGTTGCCCGAACTTGAGTTCCAGTCAACCCCCATCCTGTCTCCCACTCAGCCCTCACTTCCTGTTTGGACTCCATGTCCTGTCAATCTGCACGACAGGCCCTTACCGCTTGTACTTGTATGCGGAAGGGTACCGCGAGCTAATGCTCGGTTCCACCAAGGTCACAGCACTCGCACTGGCGCAAGAGTTGACGTGGAATGACACCAACTCAAGATAGTGGCATGTTTGGGAAACTCTCATTTGTGCATCTGTGTTGCATGTGTTGGCTTACATCGAGCAGCGCCACAGTGCCGACGCACTGGCCTGCCTAACATGTGTGCGCAGTGCGGGCTGCATGAGCTAGGAAGTGGGCGAAGGGCACGGAAATCAGTGGATAGGCGGATCAGTGGAATGATCCCGGCTGTTCACCAAGGTTCAGTGCGTGCGTCCTCATGTTTTCACGACCCCATCCATCCCAGCTACTCAATGCTACCAACTAGTCAACGATTCGTATTGCTGCGTCGCTGGGCAACATACATGGCCACTCCATTTTGCTAAGGTTACATCATGCATCCCGCAACACTGACCTCCCTGACCTGTGTGTGGGGCATGGGGTATATGTAGGAGAACTGGGGTGGCATGATGCTCTCAGAGCCATCAACCACGCTAGCACGCTATACATGCCATCTGCCAGCGCAACAGCCGAAACCGTGCGGCTGTGCAAGCCTCGCCGAAAGACAAGTACGCTGTCTTGGCCCGTGATCGAAACGTACTCTTGGACGAATTCGAGATGCGTTTGGGGCGAGCCGGGTGTGACCAGAATGCCATATTACCTTGTGCCGAAACCCCAAGCTACAAAGGAAAAGAACAACATGGTTCTTGTTGCTTTTGTCACACTGCGGCGACGTTTCGCGCATGGGGAGGCCTATTCCGGTACACCGACACTCTACTCATGTCCATACACGAGGCAGCCGATATCCGGGGCTCAAATGTCGCCGAGTACTGCAGACAGGGGTTTGGCAATACCCAACTGCGTTCCGAGTGCATGTCATGATAAAGCTGCAGATAGAATCGAGACTCGGTTGAGCTTTTTGGACACACTGTAAGATACCAACGGTGGCTTCACCTGTGGGCTGGGGGAGGAGAGTGTCACATCGACAATCCGGGGAACTGAAGAGCAAACGGGAGTCAGAACTGAGGGACAGGGGCATAAAAAGTGGGCATTGCATGGCCAGATAAGAGCTGTTCACCTTTCATCATACCGCTAGCAACTGACTGGTTCATGGGGCATGTGACACTGGTCGACGAAGTCATTGCTGTCGCCCCTCTGCCTTTGCCTCGGCTCTCGCTCAGTCGACTCTCACGTCATTGCGCACGCCAGGTGGACTTCATCGTCGTAACAATTCTCAAACGGAAGGAACACACGAAACGGAAAGTCATTCCGTCGTTAGCCACAGTTGGCAGACGCGAATTTGACGTGTAAGTAAATCGAGAGCACGCCCTTGCCAACTCCTCTTTGACGATCCATCACACCCAGCCTGTTTCTGAACGATTGCAAATCAACGCTTTGAGATCGCGGTGTGACTCGCATGAGAACGCAGCTATGTGCTATGGCCCCAATGAGCATTACCCACCGGGCGGCATGACCTGTGTGGCCCGAAGTAGGGGATCGCGGGGAGTGACTCGACGCCCTTAGTGGGCACAACACGATTGATCGCTCGCCTGCAACTAACTTGGGGGCGCTGCACTACTCTTCGCCCCTGCTCCCCTGCTTCTCCATCTCTCAAACACCAACGCCCAGTGGTTCTCCTGCGCCAAAAACGATACTGTTGTTCAAATCAATGGTTAGTCGCCATGCGGCGGGCGCGCCGACCGCCCGACTCCCAACCTCTGGTAGATGACCAGCAGCACACAGTCGCACTAACCGGCTTGCGCCTGGCAAATATCACACCCACACACTTATGCAGCCATCCACTGACATACCGGTCCACTCACACACACATCTACTTACCTACATTAATCGGTCGCCCGCGCTCTGCATCCAATCTCCCCTTGGAAACGCAAATCCCGTAGAACGGGAACGAGCCTCGCTGTGACAATCCTCGTATCCGGGCTCTTCCATTCACCGTTAACCTAAGCAACCACAGTAACTATACGTGTTGCCCATTCTGGCAGCTTGTCCTCCGGAGGTCGTTGACGACAGTGGCGAACCTGTGCGCCCGTCGCCGTCGTGAAGTTTGAGGACGGGTGCTTCTCACGCCCCGACGCCCCCTCGAGCTGTGTAGCCCACCATCTCTTCCACGTACTTCAAGAGCCACTGCCCTCGCCGACGCCCCACCACTCTGCTCTCTGCACACTGCTCAACTCTACATTTACATCACCATGCTTCCACTCCCGACCGAAGAGGAGGCTTGGGCCCTCGTTGGCGTGGGCGGCCACCGCGACGGCGCTAACTGCAGGTGTACGGAATTGCGTGCGTGCTTGGCGGCCTCTTCATCGACACGTTTCTCTTGTGAGATTGAGCATGCCAGGGGGCAATTTGACAGCAGTGGCGTCTTTACCGTGCAGTGCATGACATACTGCTTCTCGGAAGCCAAGGACAAGTTATGGGTCCGCGGCATTGTTGCCGCGGTTGCGGCTATGTCGTGCCTCCTCACTGGTGAGTTCTGCTAGTGCTGGCTGATGACAGGTTTCAACTGGTTCTACGCGTCTCACCTCTTCGTCTATCATTTCGGGGTGAGTGGCCAGCAGTGTTCAACTGACGGAAGGTACCCTCGACCTTCTATGAAACGCAGCATTTGTGAGTCTGCATTCGTATTGACAGCAAAGCTGACTCGGCAGGGCTTGGTTCCCCTTCATTGACGGTGAGTCTGGCGCTTGCACCTTCTAATGAAAGCGGTGACAATGAGCTTTACGCAGGCGTTCTTCGCACATCGCGCCTACCGGCTCTGCGACCGCAAGATTTGGATTCCGATCAGCGTGCTGCTTTGTATCCTCATCGAGTATGTGCAGACGTAGTGTGCTGGTAATGCTGATCCCAGGATCTCCGCGTGTATCGCAACCCGCATTGTGTTCGGCCAGCTCAACACGCAGCAGGACTCCGTCCGCGTGCAGGGAAGTGAGTACTCTCAATAGCAGGATCTCACGCAGCAACTATCATTTGGATGGCCGCAAGCATGGTCGGCGACTCGATCATCACGGGCTGCATCCTTTTCGGCCTGGTACGCTCGCGCACCGGGATCCGGCAGACCAAGGAGGTGAGCTCCTCCTAGCCGCGCTCACACAGCTTATCGCGCGCCTCATCCGCATGACCCTTGAAGCCCAGGTGCCGGCCACCCTCGTCGCGCTCACACTCATGATCGAAGTCAGTGCGTGCTCCGCACAGACATTGCTAACGCAGTCATCGAGCCGGCCAATATGCTCGGGAACTGCATCATCCTCTTCCAGTCCAAGATCTACGTCGTCGGTTTCTTCTACAGCCTGAACGCGCGCCAGCGCCTGCTCCCGAGCAACCAGGGAGTAACGCTCGGGGACGTGCGCGATATCGATCCCATTGTGTTCAACGAGCACCGCGTGGCCACCATCATCGTCGACGAGGAGACGGAGATGCACGTCACGGTGAGTCCTGTCCTTCTCGTGGCTGACAGAAGCGCGCGGCCCCACCGCACGTGCGCATCAACCGGACGCAGGGTTACGAGTGCGAGGAGTCCAAGGGTACCACGACCCTCACGGAGGACGTCGGGTCGTCAGAGTACAAGGCCGCGTCGGACTGCAAGGAGTCGCTGGGGTCAAGTGCGCCGCCTGATCACCCTTCCATTTAAAGCCCACGTGGGCATGTGCGAAGCTGTCATTTGAAGAACCTCACTCTACATACGTTTAATATACCGCCTCTCTCCTATCTACCCTCCTTTCAATACGTAGTTGTCCGGCTAAAACCTCTTTCAACGGTATGCAGCGCTGAGCGAAGCTGGGCCTCGGGTTCACCATCCTACCTCTCTGCTGTGCTGAGAAACAGGCGGTCGTTCCCGAGCAACGGGCAGTGTTGGGTGGCGCTCACTGTTTACAGCATACTGCTGATATTGAAGCACTCGGTCGCTGACATCCGCCTGGTGCGCTAAGAAGCTGACAGAATACACCTTGCACTCGTTTGGCACCCCTGTAGAACTCAATCGACCCATACTTTCAGCACTTGGCGACACGTCGTCACTCACGGCCGATCATCATTAAGGCGCAGCCTGTTACTTCACAAGTCACACTTCTCCAACGCCCCATTTGCCCACCACCGTGATGAAAATATGGCAGTCGCCACGGCCGTAACGCTCCCATCTACATTGCGCCCTGCCAGATCATCTTGCGCCACACGCTGTAGGAGCCCACGACTCACGCGGCGGTTATCCTCACCATCTCACCCGCCGTTCTCCACCGCGTTGCCCCTTCACTCGACGGTCCGCGATTTCCACTTCTCCTCACATTTGGCCTCTCAGACAACATATGGTACAGCATTCTCACTCACATCAGGGCTGACTTCCGTCCGCACACACAGAATGCGAACAATCTGAACTGCCGGTCACGAGCATCACATTCAATCTCGTAGCTGCTTGTCACTCAATTTCATGCCACAGATAAAATCGCAGTGTGCGCAGGCAATTCCCACCTACACGTTCAGCACCACACGGTGGGAAGCACACTGCTGTTTGGACGCCATCGACACAGCGTGAATCAGCAGGCATGTGATGTAAGTTTAGCAGTGGCGCCGACATTGTTTTCCCAGCCGAATTTGACCTCGGGCGGAAGGGGACAAGATGGACTGACTGTGATAACTTTCCGTCTTTGAGTTTGCGAGCTACGTATCAGGCATTTCACAGACCACATCGTTCATGATCGCCACGCGCAAACTCAGCATTGTACTGCATTCGAGCCGCCGTTCTGGCGAGTTGCCCACAATTCACGACGACCTACACAGCAGGCACGCTGTCGTGTAGACCGCTTACACGTATGTCACTGCTGGAGACTGCGCCCGGCAGCTACACCGTCTGCGTGTGGTGCAAAGACAGCCTAAGCTCTCCGTCCATACAAGTCGAGCTCGCTTCATTTAAGCACCATCGACAATGTAACACTCCTCCCGCCCCACAGCACTCAACCTTCTGACTCCCACCATGTCTACTTCACCCGGGTTTCCAAGCGAGGCTGAAGCCAAGGCTGGCATTGGGGTGAGTACATCCTTGTTCCCTGACTGACCCAGTCCTACGGCGTCTCATGCACGCTCGCGGGCATCATGCTGGACGTGTTTTTCTTGTGCGCGAAATTTGAGTGATGCTGAATTCAGCGGCGTATTTGTAGCCCAGCTTGTAAGCTACTGCAACAGCAAGTTCAAAGACCCCACATGGGTCAAATGTCTTGTCGGGGCCGTAGTGGTCATGGCCACTGTCTCCAGCAGTACTGCTTCCTTCGTGCTCGCTAATGCAGGCTACAACTGGTGGATTGCGTCTCGATGGTTTGGTAGGCATCATGTTCCGGTGATACCTGACACCAGTGTACAATTATGGCAGGTACACCATTGTACGTCGTATAGGGACCAGCTGAAACAGTTCCTGCACACAGGTCCCATCGCCTGGCTAGCTCTCATTGACGGTAAGCTAAGCGCAGAACCGATCAATGCTGAAGGCAGCGGTCAACATGGGTCTCTGCCAAATCTTCTTTGCCTACCGCGCCTACCGGCTTTGGAGCCGAAACGTCATAATCCCCATCGGGGTTGGCCTGTGTATTCTCACCTGGTGAGTAACGAGCGGCACAGCTAATTTAGCCTGGCATCCACGATTGCAATCGTGGTCATGTACATTCCACTCACTTCCATCCTGGATACGCACTACATTGTGCCAGGTACGCATACGAGCCACATATCAGAAGAACTGATGGGAGTCGCCCTTACTTGGCATGCAACCAACATGCTCGCGGACATTATCATCACCGCCACCATTCTACGGGCCTTGGTCAAGATTCGAACCGGCATCGCCAGCACCGACAAGCTCATTGCGCGTCTCATCCGCATGACCCTCGAGTCACAGGCAGCAGCAGCTACCATTGCCATGACCCTCCTCGTTGATACCAGTGGGTGTGTATGGGGCCCGAGCTAAGCAACAGTTGTCGAGCCCTCCAATTTGTTGGGTATTTCCATCCTCCTCTTTCAGTCCAAAGTCTACGTCGTCGGATTCTTCTACTCACTCAACCTTCGCTCCAAATCTGAAAGGGGCGAGAACATCACCATGAACGACACTCACCCTCTCGCATTTAGTCATGAGCAGGCCGCCACGATCGTCATTGAGCAGCAGACGGAGATGCATATCATGGTAAGACCTGCTCTGACCGTGCTCATACCAGCACGTCAACCCTCCCCCTTCTCCTGGTCTCAATCGCAAGCCCGGGTCGCAAGATCAGTCTGATACCGACGTGGTCGACATTAACAGTCAGAGTTCCGCAACTGCGTACTCGTCCTCGAGTGTCAAGGCTGAGGTTACTTGCCTCGAGAACGTCTGAGAGCGCTGAGGGCTGCACACATTTCAACACTGTCTTTTATAATGCGCCCCTCGTTTCTCTTCTTGTTATTCCCTCGCGATACATATACTTTGCGACAGGCACGCACTAATGCAGGCGCAAATGTTCATGACGAACTACGTGCGATCAGCCGCGAGCAACCGGCCTGCGTACGTTCAGCTGCAAGTGTCAGAACGGAAAGGCACCGCATTTACATCTCATCCAACGGAAAGGCACCGCATTTACATCTCATCATTTACAACTTGCTCGCCCCCTTGTCCCACACTCCCCCACGCACTGTAGCTAAGAAGCGGCCCAGAGCCTCCCCGACCCCCATCGGATCCTCCTGCACGGCAAGGTGTCCCGCAGTTGTACGTTCATTCCGTGCTCGAGGAGGGCGGCTAGTGAGCTCGCGAGCGATCTTCTCGCCACCCATCCACTGCGCGTCCTTAGACATAACGAAGCCTACCGGCATATTGAGGGAGGGAAGCAGGTCCCAGCCACGCTGAGGGGAGCGGCAGTCGCTGAACACGACGGCCTCGCACCACGGTGGCGTGGTCAGCGTGAGCTCGCCGTTGTTCTTGGGCACAACTCCGTGGCTGAGCCACAGGTCGAAAATGCTGTCGGGAAACTTGGAGAACATCGGGTTTGTACGCATCGTTTTCGCTGCGTCGAGCGAGGGCCATGTATCACGCCGTTTAAGCGTAATCGCCTGGACGTGGTAATTCATTGCTGGGGAGTTGTTACCTCCTGTAGGTTGGGTCTGTCGTCAGTTGCTGCGCGGACGATGCTGAAAGAGATACAGTATGGGCGAGAATATTCGGGAAGGGGTAGCTCACCATAGGCTCCACCAAGAAGAGGCCCTCAAACAGTCCCGGCACCGCGGCAGCAGCGTGCACGGCCATGTTACCGCCAAGGGAGTGGCCGACGGCGAAAACTTTGCGGGGCGATGCGCGTTCCCTCCACTCAAGCGCCCAGCCTACTTCCTCGTCGAATGCGGGCGCACAGTGGCTGAGAAAGTTGAGGACGTCGCGGGCACCGTCTGCCCAACTGTGAAGGGGAGGCAGCCTACCAGCGTTGAGGTCCACGGACGTTCCGTGTAGACTGTCTTCCAGGAAAAAGACCTCGTTGACCACCACAGCAGCCGTGGAGGACAGTATGTGTGTCCCAAACTGGACGGTGGGAGACGACGCGAACAATGACTCGAGGAGCGGGTGGTAGTCCTGTTGTCAGCCCTCGCGCGCGGTATTGGCCTCACCTCCTTGAGCATCCCATTCGCATGGAGCATCAGAAGCGTCACGCCGCCTTCCACAGGATCCTCCCGCCGCCATCTCTCCACGCTAAGCCACAGCCCTTCGCCGCTGTTCGTTTTCCAGCCCGCGCCCTCGGTTTTGGCCGCCTCTCGTGCCTGCTCGGCACATGCAACCTTGTCCTTCTCTAATCTCGCGGCGCGGGCCTCCTTCGTCTCTGTCTCAGGTATAGAGCTGTAGGGGTACGACGAGCGAGAGAGCGTACCCTCGTACATCCTTGGATATGCAGCGGGACATGCGTGTACGCTCCTCACATACCCAGGCGGCGCGAAAAGTGCGGGCCGTGTAGGTTGAGATGGGGGAGTGACAGAGGGAGGCCGGGTGAGAGGTGCGAGGGTGAGCGGCGGCACCACCGGCGTGGGCGCGAGCGAGGGGCCGAAGTGAGGAGGAAACGGGGGAAGCGATGCCATTGTTCCAGTTTTTAGTGAGCGATAGAGCGAGCCAGAACAAGATGGGGACCGTTGACGAGGAGGATGATATGGGTCGCGACGAATGCGGAGGCCCAGCTAACTCCGGCTACTTCGGCCCGGCCCGACGCTTGCCGGGTGCCGATGACATGACAAGCTTAAAAAAGACGAGCGCTCTATATTCTCTTGGCCGGGCTTCGCGGAGACGAGTATGCACAGTCCGTGGTTAGATCATCAGATGGGGAACAAGGCCGTACAGCCAGTTAAATCATGATTCCAGGTGCGAGGTATGTGGAAGGAGATCTACGGGGGTAGTGGGGCAGGGTTGCCAGTTCCAATCGCTTCGGGTGGGAAGGCGGAATTCCTCAATCACCTCGATTCACCGCGATCCGAGAGGTCCAGGCTACAAGGAATCAAACCTTAGTGCTCTTCCGCTGCTCGTCGCACGTTGATCACTTGACTTATCTCAGTCGTGCTAACTGCTGGGATCTGCGCCCAGTTTGGGTTGTGCTTGAATGCCAAGAGATGGGGACGAGGCACTGCCGGCCACTCACTCATAACTACAGTCGTAGCAACTGGCCCCGGACGAACCCCACGCTCGTCATGTTCGCAGCTCTTACACTTCTCGCCACCGCTGCGGCGCACATCAACCCGCCGAATATGACGGGCAACACCACACACGACGTTGCCCTCTTCAAGCGGGGCACGGTCAATGCGCTCGTCGGCACTCCTGGTTTTGGGCTGTACCTTGGCCTTGACACCAAGGCCGAGTTGTCCTGGGTCACAGAGCGGTATGGGCTCATCAACAGCTCAAGCTTCGAGCCCCTGGACGGCACCTTCGAAGGTTACTACTATGGCCGATCTATCTCGGGCACGCGCGGACGAGAGGTGATCCGCTTCGGCCAGGCGACTTACTCTAACGAGATGGGCTTCACCGACCTCGCACCCTCTGCTGTGGGCGGAGTCGACGGCGCTCTGGCCCTAGGCGGTAGCGCCACCTCGTTCTTTGGGCAGGCATCGGCATCGTGGCCCGAGAAGATCATCGGCGTGCGCATCCCCACCAACAACCAGAACCCGGGTGTGCTCAACCTCGGATACACCAACGCCGACCAGTATGTGGGGGACCTCGGCTGGCTGCCTGTCATTGGAGGCGAGGGATGGCGCGCCTCGTTTGACGGCATTAGGGCGAGCGGTAACCGCACCGCTTCCCACCCAGGGCGCAACTTTGCGGTGTGGGACTCGAACGAGGAGACGAGTGCTGCGCCATACGACGTTGTGACCGCTATCTACGGGAATAATCCCCGCATCAACAAGATCACAGTTATCTGGATGATGCCGTGCGACGTCATCGAGGGCACGACTGTGCGAATGCGCCTCGGCGGGAGGCAGACGCTGCTCTCGCGAGCGGCACTACTGCGCCGCGACCCTACTGATCCCGGCCAATGCATAGCCAATTTCGCAGTTAGCGAAGACGATAACGTCCACCTCGGGCGCACGTTCATGCGCACGTGGTACACGGCGTTCTCGGAAACCGAGGACGGGCGACGCATCGGACTCGCGCGTCCTATCTTTCTACCCGGTGTGACGATGAACTCGATCAGTATCAACGAGGACTTCTAGGACTGTGTGCCGTATAATCTGACAGTATCAAGGACTATCTGGACATTATACCGCAGAAAGCGAGCATCAGATGCACGGCTCTGCCGGTGGCGCGCATGGCAGCATAGGGGTGACCGAGGACAAGAGCTCGATAGACGCCACTGCACAGACCTGGAATGCGAACGCAACACTTGGCGTGGCCCCGGCACACCAGTTTGCGGGACTCCTTGCTGATGGTGTTTCATGCAGCGACTCCCGTGGGGAGCCTGTTCTGCAGCGTTCTGTGGCTCCGGGGCTCAAATCCGGGTAGTGATGATGTGAGCGTGGTGGGGGCGTGGACTGGCGCCACCAACGCTCCTCGCGATCTTGAATGGTGCATAACATTCCTGCAGAGGCCCCAGCTCCCACTTAAGGACCCGATGAGCGCCCGGGTTGATCGAGCAGCTGCTTTCTTCAGGCTTGGCGAACAGCGAGGCAAGGGAGGGGCCACAGTGCGGCGGGTATGTTTGTAAAGCCGGTCTCCTTCCATCTGGGCATCCCAACTTCCAATCTTTGCTCTATTTTCTCTCTTCCATCCTCTCCTCAGCCTTCACAAAGACATCTCGGCAGCATGGGATGGCCCTCGTCGGCGCGCAGCACTGGTGGCGCTTCGCCGGCAACCCTACACCCGCCTCCGCCGTACAACGAGAAGACGGCCCACGAGGGTCCCGGCCCAGGCCCCGCACCGCCGAAGTCTGTCCCCGCACCGGCCCCCATCCCAGTCCGCCTCAGCACCGACACACTCCATCGTACCCCGACGCTGCCATCGCCGCCGCCGCCCGGATCTTTTGCCGCCCTGCTGCTGGACAACGGTCAGCAGATCACCGCGCTGCGCTTGCCTAAGCGCATGATCGCGCCGCTCAGCGCCGCTATCTCTGGCGCGTGGCCAGATGGACTCCTGCGCTGTGCGGCTAGTCCAGTGCAGGGCGGGTGGGAGTGGGAGCTGAACGGCTGGCCATTTGTGCAGCATGTTGAGAGCCGGAGAATTATCTTCGCCATGCTGCAGGTGCTTTACGCTGCGGGGTGGGCCGTGCAGTGTGCCAACAACATCAACAAGCACCACCTGGCCAAGGGAACGATCTTTTTAAAGCCGGGCGATGCGTGTGCCAAGACGTTCTTCGGCATCAGCTTCTTCAAAGAGGATCGGATAAGGTTGATCGACGCCCCAAGTGCCGACCTCCGGGCCGCCTTCGTCGCCATCGCCAAGGTGAGCAACATGCCGAGAAGTGAGCGCGAGCTAACCTTAGACCTGGCACAAAGGGGTGCAGGAGGCGAAGGAGAAGTGGCCAGGCTGCGTGCAAGTCAAGCTTAAGGGCACGCCGTTCTACACCAACGACCGCACCGAGCAGGACTTGATCCGCATCATTCTCCTCGACATTCTAAGCGCTTTTGACGCCCTTGGCTATGAGCTTGTGACTTGCATTGAGATGGCCGATTTTGTGCGGCACGAGGGCACACAGCGTGAGTGTACCATCTTTCTGCGTAGAGCTCATGGCAGCCGAGACGTGGTTCTTCGCCAACAAAACGCGGTCGCGCGAAGGCTCGGTGCGCAGCAGTGTGTACCATGGGTCGTAGGTGTGAATACAGGCTTGCGATTGTGTATAAGGGTTGTCGTTGTTCTACCGGGATCTTGTTGATGCAGGCTCTGTTAAGTGATGTGCCCAGCATTCCTGGCTTGGCTCATATCACGCCCCGCCGCCCATTCACCAGCAACCGACGGGGTCCGGGACACTAGTAACAGCGCCCTGACGCTAGCGTGTGTTTCTGAGTCCAGTGATCCCCGGAGCACTCATAAGGCTACATGATGGATAGACGGTTGGCGGCTGACCATCCCTCATGGGCAAGTTCTCATTTAAGAGGAGTAGCGGACCACCCCGGCGCGCGGCAGAAGCGCCTCCCCCGCCATACCAGCCCAATGTCTCATCTTCGGAGGCCGGGCCGAGCACCAGTACCCCCGACTCGAGGTCTTCGCATGAGCAACCCGTCGCGTACGAGGACGTCAAGCACCCGCCTCCCAGTGGCGACCCGCCGCCCTTCGCCTGCATCATTCTTGGCAACACAGACCGCATCAGCATCCTCCGCCTCCCGCCGCACCTTGTGCCTGCGCTCTCGGACGCCATCGTCTCTGCGTGGCCGCAGGGCATTAGTCGCGGCGAGGCTAAAGAGCAGGGCTGGGAGTGGAAGCTCCGCGGCATGCCTATGCGCGACTATCTCGTCGCGCGACGCATCGTGTTTGCCCTCCTCACCACTCTCTACGCGGCGGGCTGGCATATTCGTGGCTCGGCCAACCTTAGCAAGGAAGACCTCGGTAAAGACAGCGTGTTCCTGCGCGCCGGACCGCCATGCACCAAGCGGTTCTTTGCCGTCGGTCTCTGCCCATGGGATCGCGTGCGAATCGTCGATCCGCCGTCCGAGGAGGTGCGCAATGCGTTCTTGCGGGTTGTGCGGGTGAGTGATGTTGGGAGGGGCGTGTTGATGTGGCGACGGCTGATCTCAGACGTGGCACAAGGGGATCCAGGAGATCAAGGAAAAAGACTCCGCCTGTCTCGATATCAAGCTTCGCGGATCGCCCTTCGGCACCGGGGATCGCGGAGAGCAGGCGAGCGCTCGGCTGCTGATGCTCGATCTCCTTGGTGTCCTGGAAACGCTGGGCTATGAGCTTGTGGTGTGTATGCAGCTGACGACGTCATTCGCAGAAGAGGACGAGCAGCGTGAGTCGTGTCGCGTCATGGGACGGGCTGACGGCAGCGCAAACGTGGCTGTTTGCTAATGCCGCACCGGTGTGAACCTCAAAGTATTGATAATGCTACAAACTCAGGCTCTGAGTTGCTACACGCTGACCTGTGGCTTGCGGTGCTGAAGTGAAACATAGCTCTTTCACCCACAGGCAGCTGCACTCTTGCGCATAGCTCCCAATCGTACCTGTGACTCTGCAGCACAAAAGGTGCATAAACATGACCATACCCGAAACTAGTGTCCGTTCCACTGTCCAACATATCGCGCGTAGGTGCTCACCGTATCGTAAAAGTCCAGGGTGCTGGTTGCGCTTCAAAGAGATAACTTTGGTCGCCACTCAGCGACGATGCTATCCGTTTCTGCGCGCCACTGGTCAAACGTGACTACGCGCATTGTCTCAGAAACTTTGTGTGCGCGGTCAATCTCGCTTCGGTCCCAGTGCCAGTTCTCCTCTACCGAGCGGCCGAACGTTGCGTCGGCAACGGAGATCTCGTATAATCGTGCGCGCATGGCGTTCGTCATTTGCGGTGAGATTGTGCCTCCGACGTCCACCTCTACGTGGTCATTGCCTCCAAAGATGCGGCGTGTGCGGTTTCGGCGACGCTGCCGGCGAGACTCGATGGGGTGGCCAGAAGCGATGCCGATGTAGTACGGCTGACAGCGCTCGACGCCGACGAGGGTGAGACTCGCGCCACCGGCGAGCCATGGCACAAGGCTGTGCAGGAAGGGGAGGAGGACATCGAAGCGGTCGGCTCGTCCTGCGAGGTATTCGTATTCCTCATCGTCTCCGTCACCCTGAGGGCACAGGACGAGGGTGACGCTCTTTACCCCGTGCGAGCGCTTCGCACCGCGCATCATCAACCCACGTGGGAAGCTGTTGCTGCTTTGCACGAAAGAAAGGTGGAGGACGTAGTCGACGCACTCGCCACTGGCGTGGATAAAGCCTTGGTCGGGAGGATTTGGGGAGGAGAGGTCGATGTAATCGACAAGTGTGGTGGTGGGAGGGTGGGGCATCGATGTATCGGCGCGTCTCACGATGGAGGGGTTGTGGAGGAGGGTTGCGGGCGGCCAGGCACCCAACGCCCACTGACCGCGAACAAACGCTGGCGTGGCGGCCGGGCCAGAGCCGCGCGCACCGGCTGGATAGATGTCCAGTGTGCGAGTGTGGGTGAGCTTGGCGGCATGGTCGATCCAGTCTGCATCCATTCTGGGCTGGAGCGGGAGACGGGTCTGCATATCCGGCGCCCAGTACTCGACGGTTGGGTAGTCGAGAGCGATGATGGCAACGTGTGAGAAGAGGGCTGCGTCCGCGCGTGATCGCGCCCCCTTGCTTGTCTGCCGGAGGGCCATGAGCTCATGTGGAAGACTGGCGGCAATGATCAGGTCAAGGAGGTGCGGAAAGGCGCTGCTGTCCAGCAGCGGGTCAGGGTCCGAGTCCGGCTCGTGGTCCGGCTCGTGGTGCTTGGCGACGGGCACGGCGCGTCGACGGCGAGGCCAAGTGCCGGTCGCCAGCAGCTTTGACAGCGCCTTAAGAACCAGCGCTGCCATGCTGCGGATGATCGACGGTGAATGGGGCTGATGAAAGGTGAAGAGAGGAGAGGTGAAAGGGCGAGGGGATCTGATGTGGTGGTGGCGATGACGGTGGAGGTCCGCGCGCCCGGAGCATCCTCGGTTCCGCAGTCATTTCGGCGTTGAAGCCGTCAGAAGCAGTGACGGCGAGGGCTGCAGCACAAGATGTCCGACCTCGTGACTCTGCCGACCCGCAAATCTCGCAGATCCCGATGCTCAGAACCTTCGATGACCGACGTGGTGATCTCGTACGTAGGTCTGATGCTCGTGTGACGATGAATGACAGCACGGTATGCGGAATGCGGAAAGAGCTTGGATACAGAAGCGGTTACGCACGACTGCGAGGAGTTGATGTTCACGCATCACTGAGGACTAATCGCGCAGAATGCTTAAGATGATGAGAAAATCGGGTCCATGAGGGGTGGGCGAGGAGCAGCGTGACTCGCCCATGATGGTAGACGTTGAGAATCTCTTATCATTGTTCCTCTGCACTCTGTGCCTTCTGTCAAACCTTGCAATCAAACTGTCCCGCAGATAACGTGAGCTGCCGTTAAGCTTGCTTCTCGATACACTGAATCCAGCTATTGGCTTCCTCAGTGCAGCTACGGTAATTAAGAGACCTTTGGGACGACAGAACACTGCTTAAGATCACGTGATGTCGGCCGCGCATGCCGCGCGGATGGCTGCCAGCACAACTAAAAATGGTACAGACCAACGTGCATGTCCTCCTAAGGATACCTCATTATATACTGGAATAGATCACAATCGCCACGACGGACATTTACCACCTCCTGGGCTCGAGCTGCGACTCCGCAAGCGCGCTCGGCTCAATGAAACTCTCGGCGTCACGCGGGTGGTCGTGCGAGCTGTACTCGTGGTTTTTGACGCCAAAGCTGTCGCGTGACCCTCCAGGGTGGATCTGTGATTCTTCAAGAGCAGGCATCTGGGCAAAAGAAAAGCGCGAGTCGAGCTCGGGCTCAAGTTGCGACTCCTCCTGGGCGGCCTCCATCTGCGTGGGCATCGGAGACGAGCTGTACTGCAGACTGTTGCGGGTGCGTGGGGGCGGCGAGAGCGGGGTCTGTGTCGGCGGAGAGCGTGGTGGCGGCGTCAATTGCGTGAGAGGGTACGATTGCTCGCCAATCTTCAGGACAGATGGGCGGAAGTTCATACGACGGCTGACTCGGTTCGAAACCGGGGGGGCTGGGAGGAGCTGGGACTCGGCTTGCGCCGCACTTGTGGTTGAGCGCTCGTCGATGACGCTCTCCGGGAAAAGGCCACTCTCGGGAAGCACGGACATGCCGCCACGCGTCACCTCGTAGTCCATGCGCGTCTCCTGAGGCAGCACGCCGCTCTCGGGAAGAACCGAGACGAGCGGCTGCCCGTGAGGCGTCGATTCAGTGAACACGCCACTTGAGGTGCCCCGGCTCCCGCTCGACGTCGAGCCACGTCCAAAGAAACGCTGCAAGGTGGGCGACTTGGCTGGGACTGTCGGCAGAGTTGCTGTCCTTGGGCCACTGAAAGTAGGTCGGCGGGATGAAGGACCCCCTGAAGAGCTTTCACCATTAGAGGAGGTCTTGCCAGTCTTCTTCTCAATGTAACGCCTGATTGCCAGACCGCGAGCGTTGGCGGTGCTAACGTTTCGTGGATCAATATCCTGACCAGTGGCCCAGATGGTGATGGCACGAATGGGACCGACATAGTGGTGACGACCTGCTCGTCAGTGGACGAGAACTCAAGAGTTTCCGTACCGTAAAGGAACCAGGAGGCGAGAATGACAACAAGCATACCGCCAATCGTCATCGGCAGCCAGCTGATGATCTGTTCACCTTTCTCTGCTTGTTAGAAAGGCTCATACACTTGGGCTCACTGTGCTCCCGGAACATAGCTGTGCCGTTGAACTCAGTCAAAGGCATCGAGCCTTGAATGAGGGAAAGAATTAACCACGCGATAGCGACGCAAGCACACGGCTTGCTGATCTTGCCGAGGGAAAATTCAGAGCGACCAATGTAACGAAGGTCCAGCCCTGAAAAGACGTAAAGAATGAGAGGCAGCACCTGGCGGTTAGTCCTATGTTAACGGCAATAGACACCCACGTAAGGAACGTTGATAAAGTAGAAATGGAACGCATGGAGGAGCGAGGTGTAGTTATTGTGGTTCACCAGCCAGCCTGTAGTACTGAGGAACATGGCAAGAAGAAGAGCGACCATGGCAACCCATGGCTCCTTGTGCTTGTCTGTAGTGGCCATGAGTTTCGAGAAGGGGATGCCCTTGTCGCGCGCGAGTGCGAAGATGAAACGCGAGGTGATGAGCGTCGAAGCGAGAACTTGCGTGATGGTACTGAGAGCTGCGATGATGGCGATTCCTAGAATTCCAGATTTGCCGATTTCCATGAGCTCCCCCATTGGCACCTACTTTGTGAGCACGCGTCTCGGGCGTGGAAGGCAAGACTCACAATGGGGAACAAGGCTCCAAGGCCTAGGGTGATTGGGGTGACGATCAACATGTACATGATAACAGTGGCGTAGATGTTGACGTGGTGGAAGATAGTGGTCGTCCACAAGACACGCGGGACTGTCCGAGAGGGATGCCTGGTCTCCTCGGCCATGCTAGGGTTAGATACAGGTGCCATGCGACAACTCACTGAATAGGGGCATCGACCGCTGTGACTCGAAGTGGCAGACCCATAAAGATCATACGCGAGAAGCCATAAATCCAATTCTTACGCAGGGGGAAACCCCAGTTCTTCGGCCCATGGTTTTCCTTCATGATCACGAAGCCGGGGTTTTTCCTTAATGTCAGAACTGCACCAACATTATTGTCCTTACGGGATCTTGACAGCACAAGTGATCAGCATGGCGTACACCAGGATGATGAGGATAACGTTGAAGACACCCGCACCAATCCAGAACCAGCCAGTGCGGGCGACACGAGTAATGGTAAGGATCGCCACAAAAGCGACAAGCGACAGGTAGAAGACCGGCTCCCACCACTGTTCGGGCTCAAGCGCAAGGCCGGTGAGAGTGTTAAACTTCTTGCCTGACATGGAGACGTAGATAGCCGTCAGACTAGTCGTCACGCCGAACAAGTAGCTGATTGTCTGGAATTGTAAGCCAGATATCTTTGTCGTAACATACCTTGCCAAGATGCATAGCAAGGGTGAAGCCCGCCACGACCCATCCCCACTGACGCTCGCCACCGATTCCGGCGCGGGCCAACTGCCACGCCCACGTAGCCATACCACCAGCAACTGGGAAAGTGGATACCAGTTCAGAGAACGGCCCGATGAGACAGAGATGGAAGAAGATGAGGAAGGGGTAGCCGATAACCTGGTATGGTTAGCAATTGGCTCTCATCTGCCGTAATGGCGGTTTCATGCGTCAAACACCCACAAACAGCAGCGGTCCGTTGTGCGCATAGATCGACTGGTACGCGATAAACTCGTAGATGAACGAGTTGTGGGACACGTTGAGGCCGGCGCTTGACCAGAAGCCAAACGACCGGCCTAGGGAGACGTCGTAACCCAACATGCGGAGGCGGTCGTCATCAGAGAGCGGGGAAGCCTGTTCGCGCGCGCATTCCTCCTCGACTGTAGGCTGGATCTTGTAGTCATCATGGTGATCGTCTGTGAACTCGCCGCTCGAGCTGGACGGCATCGTGTCGGTGATGTTGGTGTATGGAGGATGGTGAGGATTCAAATGGCCCGACATCTTTGCTCTAGTGTCCTCACTCGGCCGCCCCCTCCTGCAAGATTGCTTTATACGTCCAACTCCCACGCAGCTGGGTCGCAGAACTGTCAAGGGCAATCTCTCAGTAAGAGACTTCATACTGCCCATCACAGCAGGCGGGACTGGCGGTGGCTCGGACGGGGTCTCTTCGACGCCACGGCACGGCGCCGCCAGGCGACACACCCTAACGGATCTACCTCTCCCTACAAGACGCAGGGCAGAACGCACTGTCAGCAGCGATGAGCATGTGGCATGCGCAAGGGATGCGTCTAATCCGAAGAATATCTCCGTGAGCCGCCGTCAGGCGACCACGGAGGCGTTCTCCCCGCTGAGGAGCACCATCAATTGCCACCCTGCACTCTGGCTGGACCAGTCACGCACGCCCCACCGCACCTAGCTCTGCACACTTGGGTTTCGGGAAGAAGTAGCCCTAGACACGAATAACGGCATTCCATCACGGCACAACCCTATCATCCTGACGAAACAACTGCTTGTCGTCCGCCGAACGGTGCTTGGCACCAAACTTTGCGCCACGCGGGAATGGTGGAGGCGTACGACAGCAAGGATTGCTGAAGAATACCACGAGGTTTCGTGCCAACAATCATTCTGCTTCGGCGACTCACCGAAGATGCTCGGTGGGATCTTCAAACAGAGGCAGTAAGTGTGGGTATCCACCCCAGAAATAGCGTTCCCTTCATTAAGTGCCTTGGGAATAGCGGGAGCGCTGGAAACCCTGCTGAATATACCGTCGCTTCCATCTGCTGCGCTGGCAACCACTGCCACAACCCGTGCTTGCATGCTTAATTCCTCGCCGTGCAGTCACCCTGCCCGGATAAGTGGGACGCCGTTTTTCGGCCCGATGACCAGTTGACACCCACATGCTGCCGCCTGCTATCGGAAACAGCGTGGGCCGAACGCATGCAGATCACACCTATCGGTATACCGCATGATGGTGAGGATCAAACGTCGAGCCCAGAGTGGGGGTCGCCTTTGGCATCGCGAAACAGTCACGAAAGCCAGAGCTAAACCTTGCGCTGTTGCCGGATATCAGATCTGGAGCGCTAAAGGACAAGACATGAGCCGGGCATGCACTCCGTTCTGGACTTCGAGAGGCACAGCTTATTCGGTTTAACGGGCGAGTGCGCCGTCACGGAGCGGAGTCGTGCTCCAACGACTGGATCGCATGCTGTGCAGTAGATAGTCTGAAGCACGGGACGCAGGCGTCAGGATGGCGTGCGTTTCACATGCCGCTACGCATAGGGTCACAGTATCTGTCCTGCTCGGTCGTCATGGACTCGGACGCCGAACTGCTGGGATGCTGGTGGGCTGGAGCCCGCAGAAGGATAACCGCCTGTCAACCCCATATATCGGTATGCACCAGGTAGCATCCGTGCGTATTGTGACACACCCGCAATTCACCATTAGCGCCACCCTGCACTAGTGCTCGGTCCGAAAACACTCATCTTATCAGGTGATGGCAAACATGATGGAGCCGGAGCCGTCACGCGACTATTGGCGTCGCCTCGTTGCGACATGGGCCTTCACTACGTGCACTGACGCAACCGTACCGTCCATAGACGCATCCTCAATGCAAGCAAACACCATGAGCGTCACAGAATGCCCAGAGACACAAGCTCGGTCGGGGCCTGGATGGCGTTCACCGAGCGTGTTCAGCAGATGAGCCTCGTATCGATTTCCCGAAATCCTCGGTGATATTGGAGGAACGAGGGAGATTCGGCCACATGCCGATCCCGTCGACAGGGTGTGGCGCTCGCTGCCTCGCAACTTTCCTCGCGCTTGGTGCAAGCTCAGCCAGAACGTCTTTTCGGACTCTGACGCTGTGGCGGCAGCATGAATGGTCCATGAGGCTTATCGGGCCAAGTGGCTGTGAGCCACCCGATCGCTCAGCTGGTGGCTAGTGGTTCCTCTAAAGATGTATTCGCTGGGAACCATGGCGCGTGTAAATGAGCAATCAGCCATCAAGTGAATGGCAGCATTGGGGCTGATCGTGCAAAAGCGGAGCAAGGGGTTGAGAAGCTCGCTGCAATGCAATCAAATCCCCGCTCCGTTCGGCTCAATGGCTCATCGTCAGCGCCGCTCTCGACAAACACAACGCTCGTCGTACACCTCGAGCGATCGCATCGAGCCCGTCTGTTTGAGTACGAACTATTCCCGTTATCCGTCGTGTCACAGCAGCCCATGTGCTTCCACCGTTCCAGACTTGCTTTCCCACCGCCCCACTCTTCCATCTTCCCGCCCCGCTCAAGCTTACCACGCAACTCGCTTCCAACAGCACTCCCGCAGACGACGTACATGTCTCCGACCCAGATCCATGGAGACTCTGGATCCGATATCGACCCTCTACGCGGGAGAGACATTCCCCACTCAGGATGCTCCCGATCCCCGTGAACCAATCCCTACGAAACGCCACCAGCCTCCCTATTCTCCTTTCCACCCTCCCACTTCGGCGCTCATTCATTGTGGCGATCGCCGCCAATTTCTCGATAGCTCGATATCTCACGGAGCTTAGACGCGTGATGGATGGCTGCCACGTGGTGCACGGCTCTCGGCGAGCCCTACACAACAAGTGTCCATCATAGTCGCACAGTAGTTCGACGGTTGCCTGTTCGTCGCTCCGGCTCAGTTATCAATTTCTTGGTCCAACTGACGCTCCCGAGTAGACCGATGGCACTGCAGGCAGCTCGCAGAGCGCCGCACTCGCAGAGAGCTTGTGAGCTTGCGCCAGCTTGCCCGAGTTCCGAATCATGCAAGCTGGGTTGGAGAGGGAGGAGGCCAGGTGAGGACTGGAGCACCTTTGGAACGCTCGTGACACGTCACCTCAGCCCGTGGTTCTGACGCTGCAGTAGTTTGCCCAGGGGGCTCATCAGCCCATATCACCACTGACGGCCGACCTCCTAGCCTTCACATTCGTCGCAATAACATCTCACGGAGTGATTGGCACAACTTCAGACCTTGCGTCACGGCTCCGCTGACGGCCGACGCCAGCGTTGCCGGACTCACCACCCCGCCTCGGTGTCGCCGGTGCATCGCATATGACGCACGTAGCTGTTGGCACATGTGCTCGAGGCACTGGCAAGGCAAAGCACCGAGTGCATCGGCGCACTCGGCGCACGGAGTGCTCACCACCATCATCGGGCATTGACACGAGATTCCGGTTTAGAAGCCGAAGTGTGCAGACAAGAAGGACCGATCTGATCGCTCACAGCCGCGTGCCAATCGAAACCAGACGCGTCGGACAGCGATTCCATTGTCTTTGTTCCAACTATGCTAGCACAAGCTTTGTCCTGCTGTAATACCGACTTCGTACTTGTATTCAGCCGTGGCCCGCGGCCGCCGTTGCGGTGACGGTGTTCGGCATCTGCCTTACCGCTTGTGATCGGCCATGTCCGGCAACCTCATCTGTGCCGCTCCCCCATCCGGCTATTGTCCCATGGCCGGTTCCTCATAAGTCGAGCGGCTCACCTCAGCCCACCATCCCAACACCTCACTCACCATGTCCGCCCCCGCCGCCCCTCCCGCTTGGGTCCAGCAGCTGCTGCCCGTCAAGACGACCGGTCCCGCGCAGCTGGCCGCTGAGCGCCAGAACTCCAAGGTCGACCCCAAGGCCCTCGAGACCCTCCTGTACCCGGGGGACACTCTGGAGATGCGCCGCGCCGTCGAGGAGACGCTCACGGCCTCGGGTCTCGGCTTCGCGGAGAAGCTCGAGGCGCTGCCCTCCCTCGGGCGCGTGGAGAAGATCGAGCGGTCGCTCGAGCGCGGCAAGGCGCTCAAGCGCCTCCGCAAGAAGCACGGCTGGTCCGACGCGCAGTATTCGTACGCGTCGACTGCGGCCGGCGAGGCCAACGTCTACGGTCTGCACGACAAGGCGTTCATCAAGTGTCTGACGGACCAGGGAAGCGCCGAGCAGCATGAGCGCTTCCTTGTGCCCGCCAAGGCCGACAAGATCATCGGATGCTACGCCCAGACCGAGCTCAGCCACGGCTCCAACGTCCGCGGTCTCGAGACGACCGCGACTTGGGACCCCAGCGACAAGACGTTCATCATCCACTCGCCCAGCCTGACTGCGTCCAAGTGGTGGATCGGCACCCTCGGTCGCACGGCGAACCACGCTCTCGTCATGGCTCAGCTCATCATTGACGGCAAAAACTATGGCCCACACACCTTCGTCGTGCCCGTTCGCGACGTGCAGACCCACGAGCCTCTCCCCGGCGTGTACGTTGGCGACATCGGACCCAAGTTTGGCTACGCGTGAGTTCATGAGCGCGGCAACGCACCTCCGTTCATCCCGGCGGCTAACCCCAGCTCCATGGACAACGGCTTTGCTCTCTTCAACAAGGTCAAGATCCCCCACATCAACATGCTCAACCGCTTCCAGGTCGTTGACCCCGAGACTGGCAAGTACCAGCGCCGCGGCTCGCCCGCCTTCGTGTACGGCGGCATGACGTTCCTCCGTGTCGGCATTGCCGCGGACGCCGCCACGACGCTCGCGCGCGCCGCCTCGATCGCGGTGCGCTACGCTGCTGTGCGCAAGCAGTTCGCGGACGAGGACTCGAAGTCGTCGGACGAGATCCCCGTCCTCGACTACACGATGGTGCAGTTCCGCCTCCTCCCGCTCGTCGCGACCGCGTACGCGCTCTTCTTCGCCACGCAGGAGCTCGGCGCCCTCTACGGCAACTACGACAAGGCGCTGGGCTCGGGCGACCAGAAGGGCGCCGAGGCGCTGCTCGCCGACCTGCACGTCGGCTCGTGCGCCCTCAAGGTCCACGGCACCTTCATTTCGGTTGAGGGTATTGAGGCCGCGCGCCGCGCCTGCGGCGGCCACGGCTACTCGCACTACTCGGGCATCGGGCACCTGTACGCTGAGATGCTCCCGTCCGTCACGTACGAGGGCGACAACTACATGCTCTCGAAGCAGGTGGCGCGCTCGCTCCTCAAGCAGGCCAAGGCCAACGGCCCCCTCTTCGCCGCGTACAAGGCCAACCCGCGCCGCGCGTTCAACTGGGCCAAGGACGAAGACATTGTCGCGTCGTTCGGGCACCGTGTCGCGTTCCAGACGCTCCAGATCCTCGCGCTCCGCGACGACGGCTGGAGCTGGAACCAGCTCCTCGTGCCCTTCTGGCGCCTGTGCAACGCGTACGCGCAGTACGTGATCGTGCGTGCGTTCGCGTCCGCCCTCTCCGGCCTCGCGGGCAAGGTCCCCGGCCCCACCGCCGAGGCCATCGCCGACCTCTTCCACCTCCACGTCGCCGTCGTTACCGACCAGTACGCCGCCGAGTTTGCCGACGCCCACGCCCTCCCCGCCGACCGCGCCGAGGGCCTCCAGCGCCAGAAGGCCACCCTCGCGCTTCTCCAGCGCGTCCGCCCTAACGCCGTCAACCTCATGGACGGATGGGCGTTTTCGGACATGGTCCTCAACTCGTCGCTCGGCCGCTACGACGGCAACGTGTACGAGAGCGTGTTCAAGCGCGCCGCCGCCAACCCCGTCAACTCGCTCACATTCGACGTCAACCCCGAGTCGGACGTCTTGGTGCGCCGCCGCCAGCCAGTTGCCAAGCTCTAGGCTAGATTCAGGAGAAAGGTGGATAGCATGTTGTAGGGATTCTGGATAAGTTCTGCCTTATGTCGTAATCTGCTTCAGCTGCTCAAGTCCGTCACATACCCGAACTGACTACGCTTAACCAAATACGATGTGGCTCCAAATCTACAGCTTACGCTTCTTATTGCGCTCCTGCTTCACTTTGGCGGTGCCGCCCTCTACCTCACCCGTCTCTTCCTTGACGTCCTCCTTGCGCTTCCTCACCATCTTGCCCAGCTCTTCGCCCACCATGCCGGCCTTCTCGCCCGCCATGCGCCGCGCAAACCCCTGGATCTTCTTGTTGATGCGCTCGCCACCGTGGTCCCCGACGCCTTCGAGTCCGGGTGTGGCGTAGAGATTGCGCCGGTTCGCGAGGATGAGAGAGATCACGGCGCGGAGGAGGATTTCCTGAGGTCAGACCAAGGGGTGGGCGACTCACATCATGCGAGTCCGACCAAGCATCGCGGGGTGGCATCTCCGCTTGTGGTGGTAGGAGTTGAGGAGGGGTTGACTTGTGTGGTGAGAGGTGGAGTTGGTCGAAGGTGGGGAGAGTCCAACGTGGCGGGGGAGATAAGTGATTCCAAGGCGAGAAGGAAGCGCTGTGCCCCATGACGGGAGCTGTCTCCCCTCCTTCGCGTGCATCTGTCTTTTGCTGCGCCCTCCCGTCGCTCCAGCGGGCGGGGCGCGGGTGGATTGTTGATGGGACAGCCGACTTCGGGCTCGCACTTCGGCTCGCTCAGACCTTGCCTCGACGTACGGGGCGCATGGAGCTCAGCTGGTCTCACGTCGCCCCGACTCGCTATTGTCGCTCACTTTTCACTTATGATATCGCACTCTCTCCCACATACGACTGCCTCCCGTCTTTCGCCTAGTACTTTCGCTACTCCCTGACCCAATCCACAACACTCTTCTCCCAAGGCTTATCCCCTCCTCTCTCCAACCTACCTTGCCTCACTTCGTTTACGCCGACATGCCCAAGGTCAAGAGCCAGACGAAACTCAAGCAAGAGGTCAAGAGCGAAGACGAGGATCAGGAGCGCGAAACGACCAAGCGTAACGTTAGCTGACCTCACGACACTGCTCACGCTAGCGCAAGGCCTGGACGCTTGAGGAGGAGGAGCGGTTCGCGGCCGTCATCGACAAGCTCTGCACTCATAACCTTTGGCGCGAGTGCAAGGATGACCCCGTACTCGCGGGGCGTGGCGCGGGCGGCGTCATCTCACATTGGAAGGCGATCGTAAGTGTTTCCGACTTGTAAGCTCACTCAGCGCAACAAGGCCTTCAAGAAGTCAAGCTAGACAGTATGGCCATTAGTAGTGGTTCCGTCTCAGTGAACGCGATGCATCCACCTCGAAGTGATAGGATCTCTGGATCCGAGACCCGTAAGGCAATGTATAGATGTCTAGTCGCGACGCACGATCTTGGCGTAGCTTGGCGGGTGGCGGGGCTGGATACTGAGCGACGTGAGACGCGCCTCGATCTCGGCCTCAGGCGTGCTAGCCGTGACAATCGCCGGTGTGGTGCTCACCTGTGGAGCACTGGGAGCGCTGGGCGACATGGAGTGCTCCGCCACCGCTGGTGCATGAGACGGGCTCGGCGCCGGCGAGTGGCGCACAGGGCGCGACGAGGGCACAGGCGCTGAGGGGTCGTACAGCGACGGCGTGCGAGACGACGGCGGCATGCGGCGCGGGAAGTCCGGGTCGATATCGGGGACCAGGACAGGAGGGACGGGCATCGGAGCCTTCGTAGGGTTCCGCAGGATCGACACCGCGACTTCAGAGGCCACAGGCGACATTTGCTGAGGTGTCGTCATATCTGGGTGCGACCCGCCATGATCCGGGAAGGGATTGAGCTGGACATGGCTGGGCTCATTGTATACTGTTGAGCCGTAGGTGTGCTGGTCGTTCCGATTCCCTTCACTTCCACTTCCATTCCATGCAGTGCCAGCGGGAGACGGCCGCATTTTGACTTTCTCGATCTGCATGGGCTCGGCCCTAAACGCCGGCGCCTGAGCCCCACGGTGCAGAGGCGGGAAGTCGCTCGTGCTCGGCTCAGCTCCAGGATGTGGTGCGGACGACGGGTGGTAGGGCACGTTATTGGCAGCCCAATCAGGCCGCGGGGGCAATGGATGCTGCCCGGGTTGGGGCTGCTGGATCTGTATTGATGATGCGCGCCGTGACGAGCGCGACGAAGTAGTTGAGGCCTGTCGTTAGATAGATTCCAAGCGGAGATGTCGCAGCTACACTCACTGGACTCTGTCGCCCGCTGCGCCGTGTGTCAATTGTCGGCCTCCCAATAGACGACGAGAAACTGCCCTGGCTGGGCTTGACCGCCTTCTGGCGGTAGCCGTAGGACTGCTGGCCAGACGGATACATACTCCCAAGGCGGACGCTGCTTGCTGCACTGCGCGTACTTGTTGTTGAGCCGCGCGAGTGCGGCCGCGAGTGGACGTCCTGGTACGAGCGCGAGGAGATAGATGAGGCGGTAGAGCTGAGTGGATCCAGGCCGGCCCGCATCGGCATAGGGTGAGCCAACGGTGGACCATATGATCGGCCTTGCTGGACCTGCTGTGGATGACCATTCGACATTGGTGGCGCGTACGGCATGGGCAGTCCCTGGGGAATGGGCATCATGGACATCATGTTGTGCGCTTGCTGGGAGGGCACGCCCATGTCTGGAGGATACCAGCCCTGTGCCCCATGAGGCATCATGCCCATCATCTGCATCTGACCTGGCATGGGCTGCGGTTGCCATGGTGGGCCATAACCGCCGAGGGGCATTGGGCCGGAAAACTGCTGGTTAGGATACGGTCCCATCTGCCGGCTGAGGTCTGGGCCCATCTGGTAGCCCATGTACGCCTGCTGCATACCCTGGTAGCCGTCGGCGTAAGGCTGGTTGAAGGCTGGGGGGCCGCCGTGCGACCCAGGGCTGACTGGAGGGACAGATGACCTCTCAGGTGTTGGGTGAGACAATGATCCGTAGACAATCTCACGCTCCGACTGCAGCGTCCGCCTTGGTATGTCGAACTCGTCATCGCCATCCCCATAGCGCGATGCCTGGCGTGACCTGGGCTGACTGGCTGCTGTCGACATGCTGTCCTCTTCCAAGTCGCCGTCGCCGCCATAAATCCTCTTCTTCGCCTCCTTGTACGCGATTTCGCGCTCTTCAAGCGTCCGCCGATGCCCAGGCGAATCGGTGTTATCGTCTGCTGAGACGGAAGTCGCCCTAGATCCCCCATCCTCGTCGGTGACACTTAATGTGTCGCGCTGCATGATGCGGAACTGTTGCGTTGGTACTTCTGCGGTCTCGGGTACCAGCTTGGCAATCTGCAAAGTTGTCCTGACCGTCAGCACTGACATGACAGGGAAGGTGGGTACTCACGACTGAGGATCCAGTACGCCGTCGACTCCTACCACCATTGAATGCTTCTCTCCCACGACCGCGCGCAGGCCGTACCACGCCGCAAGCTTATAAACGATCCTCCGCAGGTACTTGCTGTGAGCTGCAAAGTCAAGCTTCTTGCTTGGCCCAAGCTGGTCGAGAGGCGAGGTGGATGTGGATGGCTGACTCGACTGAACACTCGAAGTATGTTCACCGCGGTGAACTCGCCCAATGAAAGCCTCAATCTCCTTGCCAATGATGAGGACGCTGAGGCGCTCCTTGGTCGTCAAAGCGATCTTGAGCTCTTCCTCGTCTTTGAGCGAGCACAGGCCCATTTCCGCTGGGGGTGGGTTGACCGCCGCGGATCCTCCCGGTAGTGGGGGACTGGAGGTGGAGATTGTGGTGGGGCGAGGTGAGGCGAGTGCGCTACTTGACGGAGCCAAGGAGTCAGTGACACTGGGAGGAGTGGTGCGGCTGCGCGTTAGCAGCCAGATCAATCGGAAAGAAGAGAGTGGATGCGACAAGAGGAGGAGAGAGTGTGTGGTGGACGGAGCGTAGAGGCAGGTGACCACCGCAGGAGGCTCGTCGGATCCTCGAGGAAGGGTGGAGGTACGTCAGTGCACATCCTTGACACTCACCCATTCGAGACCGTGAGCGCGGGGCTGGGTGAACGAGCACAACGGTCCACAAAGTGCTGGCTCGAGCTGTCGTCGCAGTTCTCGAAATGACAGTGGACCATATGGCGCCCCGGGTCATCTAGCTCGTCCAAGTCTAGGGGAGGGTGGACTCTCATGGCTGCAAGGCGGGGCGTGAGGTGGTGATTGGGAGGCGGCGAGGCGCTCGATCCCTGGACTGGGTGTGAGCGGAGCAACATGAGAGCAGAGCGAGACGTAAGGGGCGCGGTTCGGAAGGTCAGTAAGCGGCGGCGGAAGGCTGGAGCGGGATACGGGCAGTTGGAACGCGGCGCTGACTTGCTCTTCCGCGCCGTCCAGTGCTCGGCCTCGCGCGCAGCGTGGCGCTCACGGCACTACGTGAGCCCTCACCCTCTCAAAGCCAAGATCGGGATTCACTTCCCGGAGAGGAGGCCCATACACGTAGAGCGAGAAGGAAGGCACAGAACGCGCGATCACCGTGTGGCCAAGAGCGCTGGGTGTACGGAGGCGCAACGAACAGGAATAGGAAGGAGAGCGGCAGCGTGCTGCGTGCGCCGTACTCACCAGCCGAGGCCGTGGTGGCCATCATGCTGCGCCGCCAGAAGAGGCAGCGTGTCTAGCGCGGGGCGGATACGATCCTGCGAGGTGGTATTGAAGCGCGGGAGAACAGAGGAAGGTGACACGCCGTCCGCGATTGAAGGCGCGGTGCGGTGCTGGATCGGGTCGCGATCTGATCGCTGGCTCGCTGGCTGGGTGCGATAATGTCGCTCGTTACGGCGCTCAGCTGGTGGAACGAGAGTCGAGACGATGAGTGATCGAACTGGGCGATCGCCGGCTTAAAGTGCGGATGTGGGGTGCGAGGGGGGCGGCGGCGCGACGTGGAAGCGGAAAGGTTGGCGCGGAGCGAGAAGAGGCCGAGAGCGAGAGAGTGGGAGAATGTGAAAGGGGATCAGATGCGAGTGCAACGCGAGCGTTGAGAGCAATGGCGAGGTGGACGGACAGATGACAGCTGACGAGCCACGCTGACCCCGCGAGACGCGACCCCCCATACACCCGCCTTCCGCCAAGCCTCCACTCCGCCAGGAGACCTCTACCCCACTCTGACTCATCCATGCACTGCCGTCTCCGTCACCCCTCTATTCAATCTCGCGTGCTCCCGCAGCAGCCCGCAGCCATCAGCCATCAGCCACCAGCCATTAGCCATTAGCAACTAGAATACATGACGGCGAGCGCCGCCGCTGGCACCAAACTCAATAAGCCAGCACACCATCTACGGAGTCTACACCTACTGATACACGAGACGGACGAGTCCCGAATCGTCCGTAACCTACATGCACATTACGACGCGCGCAAGGATGGAACACGGCCAAGCCTGGCCCCAATGCGCTTGTCGTTGCCACCCCGCGACCGCGGGCCCTCAGAGCGCAAGTTCTCCTTAGGCTGCCTAGTGGGCTTTGGCGCCAGACTCATCCAAGCCTGGCTAGCATTAGCCTTGGCCTTGCGAAGAGGCATTGGTGGGAGCGAGGGGACGCGGGTGAGACGAGGCTTGGCTGGAATGGTAAGATCAACCTCTTCTTCTTCGTCCTCATTCTCGTCTTCGGACGCCAAGGTGTTTGTGATCGACATCAACGCCTTCCCCCGCCCGACTGGGCTCGGCGTCGGAGATGTCGGCCTTGTCCGCGAACGCTTGGTCTGGGCTGGAATGCCAGTCTTGCTCGCGCTGCGCTTGCTGGGAGACGCGGGCGAAAACGGAATGATTGGCGTCCTAAGCGTCTTGACAGGTGAAGGGGATGATGGCGGCGTTGACATTGGTGTGAGCGGGGATGAATAGCCGGGGAGTGTGCTGCTATCGCGAGTACTAGTATTGCTGTCGCGAAGAGGAGTTTTCTTCGTGGAGCGGCGGGGGGATGATCGCGGTGACTCCTGAGAATTTGGTGGAGTTGGAAGGTGGCATTCGTCGTCCCAAGAGGCTAAGTGTGAGCGACGATGATGTAAAAGTACTTACAGAGGGGCTCTGATGTCGGCTTGGGCTTTGACTTGGGCTTTGGCTTGGACTTGGACTTGACGATAGATGCGTGGACAACGGAGGAGTCAAGAATGGTTTGGAGCTCCCAGTCCTGTGGCCGCGCCTTCTTCCAGTCTTCTTGGACAAGGTCGACCCAGTCGTCGGTCGGGCCTTGGACGTGGTAGTCGATGACGCCTTCCCACTCCTTGTTCGGAGCTGTAGCGTTGACAAAGACGACAATGCCCTTGCGCTCGTGTACGACCTTGGCAAAATCTTTGATGAGATGCTTCAATCCGTGAACCTTGAGTGACGTTCCCATGATGAGAAGTACGTCGGGACGACGCTTCATGTCGTGGGCCTGGAGCTCGCCAATCTGGTCGCCGAGTGGATGCGCTTCATCGTACAACACAATGGAGGGCCGCAGCGTTCCCACTGATGTAGCGCGCGCGCCGCGATTGACGCGATCGGCATCTGGTGTCAACAAGGCAAATGGGGTGTGCGAGGACAGATTGCACTCACGCCTTTCCTCGCAAGCTGGGCAGCTCGGAGCCTCGCCTTCACGGAACATGCAAACATATTGCTCGCACGCCTCGAAGTCGGCCGAGCATAGAACACACCGCACTCGCCCCAAGTCACCGTGGAGCTCGACATTACGTGTGCCATTCTTCTTGAGACCAGTACCGCGCCCACCGCTCTCAAGACCGAGGCGGCGTTCAAAGCCATCCACGTTCTGCGTGTACGACCTTAGGAGCTTTCCCTTGGCCTCGAGACGGCGGATGAAATGATGTGTGCGGGTGGGCTCGGCGGCCTGGCATGCGATAGAGAGCTCTGCGATAAAAGTGTAAAAGATGGACGTTGTTTCTGGGGTGGAGAACAATCCCGAGGAGAAGAGGTCTTTGCCAGTCACGAATGATTCGGGGTAGCGCGCCTTGACGAGCGAGTACAGGCCGTCACCGGAGCGAAAGTCCTGCACGTTAGCGAATGACGTGGGCGGTTGGGGAGGATAGTTTGGTGGCTGGTCGGCGTGGTTGGGCGGGGCAGTTCACCAGGTGGAGAAAATGGAGAGCGCGTTCACGCATTGTCTACGGCCACCGCCTCAACGCCCACTCATCACTCGCCGGCCGACCTTTGTCGCTCCATCCTCGGCCGATGCGTGTCCTGACGCGATGCACATCTCCCCATCTCGTACTTACGGGGATGCCGCTTGAGCACGAGATACCCGCGCCGGATACGACGACGACACGCCTGGCTTTGACGACGCGTAGATTCACGTCGGCGAGTGCGCGGCGGGCATCGAGGGTTAGGGTGGTGATGGGCATGGTCGAGTGGAGTGGAGTGGGGGCACGGGCGTTGGCCCGTGGTGGCGCGCAGGTGACGGCGGGGGGTGGTGGTGGGGTGGATGGAGGATGGTGAGGGGGGGGGACGGGGAGTGGGACGAAAGAGCAGGAGAGAGAGGATGCGAAGGGGATGCGGGGGCGGATGAGGAGGAGATGAAATGACAGTAAAAGAGAATGGATGTGGATGGAGTGATCAAGATGAGGAGGAGTGAGGAAGAGAGAGGACTACTGATGAAAGGGGGGAGCGTGCTGTCAGGGTCAATCATGCCCATACTGTACGTACAGGCAAAAGGGGAATGTTTACTGAAATCATACGCGCACGCCCGTCCATCCAATAAGGCACGCTCTTCACTCCCTCCTCCACCCTCCCTCTCTCTTCCAAGCTACTAGTATATTGTACAACACAAATATTTACTATCTCTACTGCGCCACTGCTGCGCGCTGCACTGCTGTTGTCTACTCTACACAAACTCAGCGTTCTCATCATATCCTTCGTACCCCTCCAAGTCTTCATCGCCCTCCAAGTCCACCTCGCCCTCCACCACCACCATCCCTTCATCCGGGAACTCGGCCGCGTCGGGAGCTTGCTCCACCGCCAGCGCAGCCTGTCGGTCCTCCTCGGCCTGTCGCTTCTGCTCCTCCTTCAAATCGGCCAGATATTTGTGTTCGTTGTCATACGGCTCGACGCTGTTGAATCCAGACGACTTGGCCAGGTACTTGAAATCTGCAGTCAGCCTCTGCTCATCATCCGGTGCACTCACCAATTGGCTTGCGGTTTGTGATCGCGTCGTTCATGCGCTCGGGATTCGCCTTGTTCTCGCGATTTGCCTTGCGCCGCAGCTGCCGCACGCTGCGCCCTGGGAAGTACGCCTTCATGAACGTGAAGTTCTCGCCAGTCTCTCTCAGAACCTGCCGTCAGCTCAGCGGTCATTGTACGAACTCACGTTGAAAAACAGCTCAGTCTCTTCAGATGTCCAGCGGTCATTGGCGACCTTCTTGCCCCATGTCGCAGAGTTGATGAATTGCGTCTCATTGTCGACAACCTCAACAACCCGATCATCCGCGCCCTCCATGATGCGCCGGCGCTCCTCCTCGTTTCGCCGCTGTAGAACGGCGCCCGCGTCCGCTCCGGCCTCGACCCACTCTCCATCATCATTAAAGTGGCCGCCGGTGAACTGGCTTTCTGTGAGGCCGGCAAACTCGCCATCGCCGTCGGCATCGCCTGTGGCAGGTTCCGGGTCAGGCTCCACCTCCAGTTGGAAGTCTTCACCGAGGTCCTCCAGGTCTTCCATCGGCTCGTCGTCATCTTCATCGTTATAGTTGTTGCGGAAAAGCCCCAGGCCCTCGATGTCTTCATCGTCCTCGCGTTGGCGCCGATCCGGGCGCGAGCTGCCAGCGGCCTTCTCCTGTGCCTCCTTCTCGATGCGCGAGCGCTGCTCTGCATCAAACACAACCGGGGCGTTGCGCTGCGTGCGCCCAAAGTAACTCGGCGAGCTTGGAGGAGTAAGGCGCTCTGGATCCTGGTCATCGCCGCTGGCAGAGTCCATCGAGTCGTCTGACACGACTTCTGGCAGGCCTGCTGCAGCTGCAGCTGCACGTCGGGCGGCGCGTTTCTCGTTGCGAAGCTCGCGCGCCTTGCGACGGATCACTCGTCGCTTCTTCCATCGTTCCTCTGCCTTCTGCAAGCGTTCCTTCTCCTTCCGCTCGGCCTCGGAACGCTGGAACTGATGGAGCTTGATTGCACGCGCTGAGACGCGGCCACGCGACAAGGAGGCGATCTGACTGAGGCTCATCTCGCCCATGTCGACATCCTCCGCGCCGACCATGTCGTCGGCTTCAAGACCTTCTAGCTCTGGGTTCGGGATACGGGGTTCGGCTGCACGCGGCCTGGGACGTCGGGAGGCGGGCGCCTTGGCCTTTGACTTCCTCTTGTGAGATGAACTGCCCCCTTGACTATCCTCCGCGTCCTCGGCTGCGGCCTTCCTTTGACTGCGCTTCTTCCTGGGCGCCGCCACAGGTCGCGCGTCCTCGGCGTCTTCGTCTTCATTGTCGGCATCAATTTCCGCCGGTGAGCTGTTTGCCTCGGATCTCGGAGAAGAACGTCGCTTTCGGCGGCGGGTGCTGGGAATAGGCCCGGAGGTGTTATTGGTGATTGACGCGACTGCTTCGGCAGCGAGTAGCTTGGCGCCAACGGCGTCGATGCTTGAAGAGCTGACAGTGTGGGAAGGAACGGAAGCGACGATTGTAGGAGCCTCGTCTAGATTCGGGCCCACAGGAGAAACATCTTCGACGGCGCCAACAGCTGGAGGAACATCTGTAACAGCGCCGACCGTAGGAGGTCCGTCGCCGTCAAGAGCGCTGACCGTTGGAGGAGCCTCGGCCGCTGCGACAACAGGTGGAAGATGAGAGGCTGCTGCGACCGCGAGGGGGAGATTTGAAGCTGCTGTCATGTCAGGAGGTAATTCAGAAGCAACTACGCCCGCTGGCGTAATGGGCTCTGCGTCTGCCCTACTCGCGAGTGGCGTGCGTTTGGGCGCGGGCGCTCTACGCGCACTCGACGGTGTGGCACCTCTCACGGACGGAGGACGGTCCTCGCCTTCCCCGGCTGCAAGTTCAGGCGTAGGTGATGGCGCCACCGAGGCTCTGGGAGCCGGACGAACGGGTGCACGTCCGCGACTCTTGCCGTGCTTGATGATGGGAGAGGAGCTAGATGCCGCAGCGGCAAGTAGGGCTGAGGCTGGCTTTCCGGCTCTTCTCATGGGCGTAGTGGCACGACTAGGGGTCAGGGCGCGCGAGGTCCCGCTGGAAGCTGGGGTGGATGGAACGGCCGCGACTGCTGGTGGCATGTCCGGTGGCGGGAGGTCAGCGCCAGCGTCAAAGGAACCGACGGTGGGTGGCACATCATCGACCTGCGGAACGGCCGATACGGAGGGAGGGAAGTCTGGGTCCGGAGCTGTGCTGACAAGGGGAGGAAGCTCGTCGACCGGCGCGACGGAGGGCGGGAGATCTGCTGGCGCGATGGAGGGAGGGAGGTCGTCGCTCGCAGAAATGGGTGGGAAGTCGTCGCTTGCCCATGGTCGTGCGTCGACATCCTCGGCGCTTGTGAATAGCGGCTCAGTGGACGTTGACGCCGGCTTCGCCTGCGAGGACGGAGCGGAGCCTTGGGAGGAAGGCTGTGGGAGCGGCTGGGACTGGGCGCCCGTGGGTGCGGGAGGCTGTCCCGGACCGCTCGGCGCAGGCTGGCTGAGGCGCGGGCGCGGTTTGCCGCGCAGCGGCTTAAAGTTGCGTGCACCGGCTTCTGTCAGCGCGTCTCAAAGTGCGGACTCACGGAGACGCAGTGCCATGCCGAGATAAGTGGTGAGGAGACACCGACGATCTCGTGAATCATGAAGAGGGCGAGTGGAGGTCGGGTGCGAACAAAACACGCATTACCTAAACACACGTGACTGCCACTCGCCGAAACGCCGGCCCGCCGCACGCGGCCCACCCAGGAGTCTGCCTCCGAGGCGCCATGGCCTATGGCGTGCAGGCCATACCACCACGGCTGCTCGTCGTCACTATCCACGGCCACACCACCACCATGCTCCTCCGCGCGTCCCGCTCCCTCCGCCCCGTCGCCCTCCTCGCCCGCGGCAACGCGTCTCTCGCAGCACCCGCTGCCCCGCACCACCCCCACCACTCGCCTGCCGCCCGTGTGCCCCCTCCCCCGCCGGGCGTCGAGGTCGACCCCCAGCGTTAGTCGATGCGTGCCCTCCGCGCGCAGGTGCAGCGGCGGAGCGCGCGCGCAGACGTTGGAACGTTTGCTGACGACAGTTCACGGATACCCCCAGCTCCCAGAGGTGTCGCTGCAGCTCCGGGAACCGTTCGGATGGTGGGACATTCAGGAGCGCAAGAACTTTGACGAGGTGGTGCGTACGAGTTGGCGCTGGAGGGAAGAGACGGAGCGCGAGAAGCGGAGGCAGACTGGACTCGCAGAGGTGTGATGGGCCGGCAATGGCAGATCACAGGCCGCTCGAGAGCCTGCTGCACTGCGAACATGCGCGGACACAGCTGGTCGCGCCGGGCACTGCGCTCGGCATCAGATTGCGCCGGGCATTGCCACTACCGCGAGCGCGCGAGCGGTAGGGGGGCAGAAGCGGACCGATTTACTGGCCAATCACACCTTCCTCTGCCTCACCGCTCTCAGTGTGCCCCACTCCCTACCGCACACATCTCGAAGCTAACCCCAGGTCTTGGAGGAGGAGGACCGCCTCGGCATGTGGGGACCGGACGTGCACAAGATTGGCGGCGGCCCCGCGCTCGTTGCGCTGCTGTCTGCGCTTGGCCTCGTCGGCGTCTTTGGCTGGTTCGTCTCGCAGAACACTCTTCCTCTGCAGGCCGCGCGCCGCACCTACCCCCACGGTGGGCTCGAGAAGGCGCTTGGAGGATATGCTGCGCGCAAGGAGGAGGACGAGGTCGAGGAGTAGACAAGATGCAGAACATGGCTAGATTCTACTGCTGGGGGAGCTGGTGGCACAGCTTCACGACGGTGTGGTAGGCCGATTGTCGGCAAGATGATCTCCAAAATATCGCCTAAGGCTCTGATCGCCTTCAAATCTACATCTACAAGGTACTTGGCACTTGATGACCTTCAAGAACCAGATCGTCCCTCGCATGTTCATGCGTTAACGCAGACTCAACTGCCCATAATGTCAGAGTCTTTATCAATGATGATGGGCGACCAGACCGCCGTCCTAGCGACTTCACGGACGATGTGCGCGGGTACCTCGCTCTCCAGCGGGTGGACATCCCGCGTCCACTCTGCGAGAGTTTGAAACTCCACACGGTCGCCACCAGGCAGACTCGCGATGTAGTTCTGCACGTCCATGGCCCCGCCGGATGCGATGGCGGGCGGCAACCCCAACATTGAAGGCGGCACAGTCTCGAGGCCGACAAGTGTAAACCGGATCTCCCCCTCGATGGAGGTCGGGCAGACCAGCGATCCAGCGTTCTCCATTGGCGGCGCCGTGCCCTCCTTAGCCGGGTGCAGAACGAGGGTTACGTGGCGCGCGTGCTCTACCTTGAGGAGGTCCATGCCGTGGCCGTCCCACATGGCGTCAAAGAAGAGGTGCACGACTATGTCGACGGCACTGCACGCTGAAACTCTGTTCCGCAATGCTGTTCCCCGAAGGGTGCGCTCGCCCGGCGGCGCGCGAATGTTAAGGTAGATCACGGTGCGGGGGGAAAGGAGGGGAAAGGTGGCGCGCGTGCGCTCCAGCTTCGGGAGCGGCGGTAGTTGTTCGGGCGTAAAGTGAGGCCAGCCTGGTATTGGGAAAGAGTGGTCGTGCACATCTATCGTGCGTGTCATCTCGAGCGGTGTGAGGGAGGGGAGGTGAGCGGCAAGAACATACGCGCCGCCAGCTGTTGGTTCAGGGTCGGCACCGAGAGCGAGCTTGAGGCGCCGGAGGCGGTCGCCGAGGGAGGGCGGCGAGAGGCGTATGGGGAGGTGGGCGAAGGGAGGGTGCGGGGAGGTGATTGTGAGTTCTGTGCCCTCCTTGTCCCACTGGAGGAGTATGTGGTCGAAGAGGCGAGCATCCACGCGCGAGCGAAGGTAGCGGGATGCGGTGCGGAGTTGGACGAGGGCTGGAATGTCGGACAACTCGATGATGCGGTCGATAATGTGTGGGAAGGCGGCTGCGTCGAGCATTGTGCTGGCCTCACCCGCTTGCAGATCTTGCTTGGAAATCTTGACCTGCGATGAGCGAGGAGCCGAGGTGGTTGAACGATGAGCATTATTAAGAAGAGCGAGTGGGACCCAACATGAGGTGGCTGACCTCCACATGTCACGTGCCACTTACATCATTTTGTCGGCGGCCCTACCCGACTTAATCAACGATGACGAATGAGCCGAGGATGATACGACGACAACTCCTCCTCATCCTCTGTGCTCGCATGCTCGTCATCAACTCGAGGGTAGCCGCGGACAACTGCGCACGGTGCGACACGGGTACTTCAGGTATACTCGGCCACTCCACTCACCGGTCGGACTCCGGAAAATGAGGCTCCAGATGTCGGCTGGCGACGACGGAACGCCCCGAGTCGAAGCATGGTATTGGAGAGCTGTGTGCGAGATGAGAAAAGGTGAAGGAAGTGTAAAGAGATGGACTGAGGTGCGGGATTGTGTGCTCAAGTGCGAGCTTATGAGACGATGTGCCAGTTGTGATGATGAAGGGAGACAACAACTCGCCTCGCTCACGCCCTTCATTGTTTCCTCCCTCGCAATGAGCATCAAGCGTGCATCATCCATCACCCATCACCGAGCCGAATAGGACACACTTACGCCCTCGCTGCTCGCCCTCGCCTGCATGCCTATGCGCTCACGCCAGCACTCATTCTCACTTATTCTCACTCATCCTCACTCACGTTCACTCACGTTCACTCACTCCTCATCTTCCAGCCTCCAACTGTCATTGTCTCCACCCCTCCATCACACCATGCCTCCCAAAGCAGCCAACTACCTGACGCCCGAGCACGACGTGAGCGTCTCACATCATCCTTCTTTATCTCTTCCGCGTCTCTCGCGATTTGCTGACCTCAGGCCATCATCCTGCGCGCCGTCACCGCCTCGGTCCTCGCTTCCCGCCGCACGATTTACACCACTCCCGGGCTCGAGGCCGTGGCCAACAACGGCGGCAGCCGCATCAACCAGCGCGTGCAGCAGATGCTGAAGAAGATGTGCGCGGCGTACGGCCTCGCCGGCGTGGTCGAGGAGGAGGTGGCGGCTGCGAGCGGCAAGAAGGAGGGTGCGGGCCGGCAGAGCAACGGCAAGGGCACGGGCAAGGGCAAGAAGCGTAAAATCAAGGACGAGGTTAAGGATGAGCTCGAAGATGAGGCCGGCTACTGAGGGATTTCGTATGTATGGAGCAATGGAAGAACACAATGCTTAGTGGGGTCTAAGTGGCCCTGACGTTGTTCGTGGTTGTTGACGGCGCGGCCACACAGGGGAGTTCAGAGATGTGTGGCGTGAGGCGGTCGGAAGCGGTGAGTTGAGGTTAGGAACGGTGTAGAGTAAAGAGTGAAAGGGAATGCCGAAGAATGCAGACTAAACAAAACATTGGATGCCTATTTCTCTGTGACTGTCGAAGATCGAGCCACTGCCCACGGGCTGGTTGGACCGCGCCCTCTGTATACTAGCTCCACTAACGCTTTTCGTTGAAGCATGCCTTGACAACTTGCGGCAATGAGGTGCGGCTGTGATCAGCCTACCATTAACTCTGTGCTCCGCCGTCCCACACGGCCGAGGTAGGGCGTAAGTGAAACTGTCTGCTGCCACAGACGACCATGTCGATAAGGGCACAGTCTCGGCCGCACCGAGTGACCACAAGATGTGATAACGATGCAAGAATGATGCCATTCCCCTCGTAAGTCTGCATCAGCGGGCGTCGTTTACTGCGCGGAGTTGCATCACAAGCTGGGGCAGGATACGCCCGGTTCAAGACAACCACATTTGTACATGACATCGATACAATCTACTGCCCATACCCATAGTACCCGTACCCGTACCCTCCGCCGTGGCCGTGCGTCCCCTGGCCCTGGAAGCCGTACCCATACTCCACGAGATTACCCCACTCGTCAACAGGCGGGCTGGGCGAGTGCGCGCCCGGATCCGGCGATCCGGGGAGCGTGTTGGTGCCGACGTGCGGCGACAAATGGGGCGACGGGACGTGCGGCGACGCCGAGAGGTGCGGCGACGGCCCGAGCGGCGACGCCGCGGGCTGCGGGCTCATGCCCCCCATCGGGCTGCCCATGCCCATGCCCATGCTGCCGGGCATCATGCCCATGCCCATCGGCGCGTTGGGCACTTGCATGCCCATGCCTACGCCTCCCATTCCCCCCATGCCCCCGCCCCCGCCCATCCCCATCCCCATTCCCATTCCCATCCCCATCCCGCCCATCCCGCCCATCATCATCATCTGCTGCTGCATGTGCTGCTGCTGCATGGCGTCGAGCATCATGGGCGACATGCCCTGCATGCCCATCTGGCCCATCTGGCCCATTTGCCCCATCTGTCCCATCTGCCCCATCCCCATCTGCCCCATTCCCCCCATCCCCGGCACCTGCATGCCCTGCATCTGCACAGGCATGCCCATCTGCCCCATCTGCATCTGCAGCATCGCCATCTGCTCCATGGGACTGAACGGCATGCCCATCTGCACATGCACCGGGAACGCGTTAGCGCCCATAGCGCCCATAGCGCCCATCATAGGCGCCTGCGCCGGCGTGAGCGCGCCCATGCGCATGACGCCCGCGCCGAAGCGCGGCGTGTGGGTGCCGGGCGACGCTCCCGGGCCAGAGTTGGGACCGGGGCCGGGGCCGGGGCCGGGGCCAAGGGAGCCAGGACCGGGGCCGGGGCCCGACTTGCGCCCGCGCCGCTGCGGCGACTTGGGACGCAGCAGCTCGATCTCGGCGTGGAACGGGACCACGGGTTTGCCCTCCTCCTTCTTGCGTGGGAGGTGGAGGGGGTATGTGGATGTGTCGAAGCGCTCTGCGTGCGGGGGTAGGTCGGAGGGGCTAGAGTCGGGCACGAGCGGCGCCGTGACCCAGCCGGGGCGGGCGCGCGCGGCGTCCCCGAAGAGCTCGAGGCGGCGGGCGCCGAGACAAAAGTTCTCGATTAGCGTATATAGGTATGGCGGGGTGCGGGGGCCGTCTGGGTCGCCTGCGGTCAGACACTCCGGCGCATTACCCACCCTCCCAGACGATCACGTCCGTGTCCACATTACAGTGGACGAAGTGGACGTCGGTGCTGCGCCGCACCGTGCCGCGGATGCCCATGAGGCAGTGTTCCTTTTGGCTCGCGAAGAGCCCCGTGCTCGCGCCGCCCGGGTTGCCGTCGGCCTTGTTGGTTTTGACCCACACGATGTCCTCAGCCCGCCGGAATCCCCATTTGGCGAGACACTCGCGGCCGCGCTCGAGCCCGTCGCCGTCGCCTGCGCCGACCCAGAGGAACACGAACGCTGGGTCCGCCGACAGGTGGCGGAGCGGGAGGGCGGCGACCTCGGCCCATGTCCCGCCCCATGCGCGCGGGTCGTGTAGTAGGATGACGTCGAACCTGTGTGGCGAGAGGGTGGGGAGGATGGCGGACGCGGTGGGGGTGGGGATGGGCGCGACGAGGGGCGGGTGTGCGGCCGCCGCGACGTGTGCCGCTTTGAGATCCATTAAACGGCGGAGGGCGGGAAATCTGGCGTCAGGTGGGAACTGAGGACTGGGAGAGCGCACTCGTCGCAGATTTCGCCGTCGGCGGCGCCGAGGACGTAGTTGCTCGGCCACTGGCCCGAGCACGCGTACCACGCCGCATAGTCGTTGCGGACGGCTTCTTCGCGGGGGACGTAGTTCGCGACGTTGGCGAGCGAGCGCGCGGCGCTTGTGCTCGCTTCGTCCGAGGCGGTGGAGGGGCCTGGGGCGCTTGGGGAGGTCGTGGACGGCGCGCGAGAGTGTGTGCGGCGCTCGGGCGAGAGGGCGGCGGTGGCCAGCGCGACCTGCGCGCGGCAGGCGCGCTGCCGTTCTCGGACTTGCTGGAGGTATGACCTGTGCGCGTCGAGCGCTGTTGCGAGTTTTGTGGCCATGAGAGATGGGAGATGGAGGATGGGAGCGTGTTCAGTTGCTTCGAGACATGGCGCATCAGGGGAAGTCAGGGAGCGGTGCAACAGATAAGCGTCACGTGAGGAGTGAGGAGGTGAGTGAAAATGAGGCGGTTTCGGGTGGGAACCGTCCTCTACAGTACATGCACAAGCATTACCACGAGGCTTAGAACAAGACGGTGCATTTCATACAAATGGTTTCATGAGACTGAGATTGAGACTGATATGATGTGGGGGTGCATGCACGCACTTAGAGCCCGCGCGCTACTGCGCGGCATTGGTGGCCTGCGGGTGCATCATATGCTGCATGCCGTGCACGTCGTCGCCGATTTCGGGGTCCATCTTGATGTTGAACATCGAAGCCCAGATCTGGCGTCAGCTCGTCAAAATCTCATAACGCACCTGCGGGAGCGCCAGCGGCTCGGTCGTGAACGGGCTCGTCATGCCGGCGTCTGGGCCGGGCTGGGTCAGCGTCCACGGCTGGAGGAAGGGCGCGGACGGCCGGCGCTGCTGGTGGCTGACGCGCTCGTCGACGCCCAAGATGCCCAGCTCGTGCTCGGAAGCTTGCGTGAGCTCTGAGGGGAACGCGGGCACACTGGGATCGACGGCGAGGTTGGGGAAGATGGGGGCGGCGGGGGTGAGTGCGTCAGGGCGCGGCGAGTGCTGCTGCGTCGCCGCAGTGGCGAGGCGCTCGAGGCGGTGCAGGCCCGCCGAGAGGTCGCCTTGTACCGGGTGCGCGATGTTCCAGTTCGAGCTGCGGTCGTCAAAGATCGTTATGGCGCCCCGGAGGTCGGAGAGGCAGCGCTCGGCGAGCGGCGTGCCGGGTTCACGGATGGCCAGGAACGCGCACACCGTGCCAGCGTGGAAGGCGCGGTAGGACATGGTCCACCATGACCAGACGATGCTCGATTTTGTACGTGCCATCGCCGAATACGCTGCGAGAATGATGTGAGCGGAGCGCCCGCAGAGTTGCGATGACTCAGGGTACGCGCTCGGGTCGGCGCGGAGGTACGGCCGGTGCAGGATGAGGCTGGAGTCAGCACAGCTCACATTCAACGTCGAGATCACATACACCAAGATGAACGTCTTGACGACCAGCGCGAGGGTCTGGTTGATGCGCATGCGCGTGCGCTGCTTGAGGTCGACGAGGTCCGGGTCGTCCGGGTCGAAGCGCATGCCATCCGGCACGTGCGTGTACCAGTCGAAAATGTCGCGGCCGAGGCGGATCGCGTCCTCGTACGTGTTGCCGACAACCGTGGGCGGGGGTACGGGATGGTCTGCGATCGTGGGGCTGAACCAGCCCATGAACGTGTCGCGCGCGACGAGCGGCGAGACGTGGAACACACGGTTGAGCAGCTCGAGACTCGGGAGCGAGATCTGGAAATACGCAGCGTGGTACGTCTGCTCGCTCGTGCTGGGGTTGAGCGCGTTAGTCGGGGGCGTGAGAGCCACGGCACTGCCAGGCTCCTCGGACAACACCTCGTCGTCGATGTCCTGCGGGATCGCGCATGTGTAGTAGTTGATGATGGTCGGACGGCCGAAGGACACGCAGAGAAGGCAGTCGAGGCCGGCGACAGTCCAGAAGACGCGGCGGCGGATCTCGGCCTCCTTTTGCGAAATGCGCGGGTCCAGGTGCGCGGGGTCGACGTGGTACCCGAGCGCAATGACTTGGCGGACAAGCGAGCCGGTAAGCGCCCACGCGTCGGCGGCGCGCTCGCTGTGCAGGAGGTAGACGTTGATGAGGATCTGGGCCTGGATGGTGTGCATGGTCGGGCTGGAGAGGAATGAGCACAAGCGCAGCGCCTGGTACGCGGCGGAGAGGTATAGCTCGCTCTGGAGGCGGGACGTCGTGAGGTCCTTGTCGCCTGTCGGGCGCTCCGTGTTGTGCGGAGATGGCTTGCCGTCGCCGAAGATTTCACTTGCGCTCGAGCGGATCATGCAGCCCAATGAGCAGATCATGATGAATAGCGACAACTCTTGCAGAGGATGGGCGCGCTTCTCGGCGTTGCTGCGCGTGAAGAAGTGTCGGAAGCTCGCGCACAAATCGGGTAGGACCCACGCCTCGAAGAGCACAGCGATCTCGTCAACGAACGCCTCGAGCAGCAGGTCGGCGTCCTCGGGCGACGGCAGCAGGCCGAGGATCTCGTCGATAAAGTTGTCGTGGCTCCAAATCGTCGTGAACGGGAACGTCTTGCGCGTCGAGAACCAGCCTGTGAACGCCAGATCCTCGGGGATCTCCGCGTGGTCCTTGCCCTTTCCGGAGACGACTTCGCGCAGGCGCCGGAACATGAGCTTGCCGGCCGGCGCGCCGAGGAACGTCTTGCTGCCCTGCTTGTCGCTGACGAGGTCTTCGCCGGGCAGCGATGCGGCGTTGTACGGCTCGGCGTAGTGGGAGCGGTTGAGGCTGACGCTGCTCTCAGGCGACGCATCCGACGCCGTCGGCGTGTTGGCGTTCCACGACATGCTCGTGCCGGCCGACACCTCGCCGAGCTTGAACTTTGCGAATCGGTCGACGATGACCTTGCGCTTGTCGTCGGCCGTGGGTGGTCCGGCGTTGGCGGCGTTGGCCGCCTGCTGCTGTGCCTGCGTCTGATTGCGCGGCGGATGCCGCTGGCGGAGCTCGCGCACGACCTGCTCCAGCTCGGCGATCCGGCGGCGCAGTCGGTCCGTCTCAATAACCTCGGGGTCATTTCTGCTGTCAGCTAATCGGCACGATGACTTGGCTGCAGGGCAGCCGAGGCTTCTCGTCCAGCGCCACCGCCACTGTAACACTTACGGATCACGCGCCTCGTCCACTTCGTACACACACGAGCCAGTCAAGCCGAGGGCGGTGCAGCGCCCGCATGGCCGCCTGCGGTCGCACTTGCGTTTGTGGTTGTGGCAGGGCACGCACGACCGAATCGTGCGGTTCCGCTTACGCTTGCGATGGTCGACTTTTTGCTCAGGCTCTTCGGGCGGCGCGTCGTCGCGCTCGCTTTTGACCTGTACCGGGGAGAGGAGCGGCCCTTCGGCAGTAGTGGGCCGCGACCCGTTTGCGTCTCTCGCACGCGTCGGTGACATATCCTGCCGCGGCCACGGGAAGTTCATCGGATACCCGCCCGCAGCGGCGGGAGGCGGCATCGCAGCCGTGTCGAAGCGGTCGGAGCGCGTCGGCTGCGGCGGGCGCGCAGGCGTCATGTGCTGCGCGGCCGCTACGGCCGCCTGCACGTCGTAGCCTGCGCCAGGGATGAACATCTGTGGGTTGTACCCCGGCTGGCCTTGCCAGTTGCTCGTGTAAGACGGGGCGAGGCGGCTCGCGTAGTCGCCCTGCACGAACTGCGGGGCTGGCGCGGGGGGTGGGCGTGCAGGCTGCCCTGGTGGCGGCATGGGGGGGCGGGCGCCACGCTGCTGCTCCATCGTATAGGGAGGGTTCGTGTTTGGGTGCATGCGCCGGATTGGGAGGGGCTAGGTGGAGTAGGACGGGGGGTCGGGGTTGGATGAGACAGTTGGGCTGAGGTACACGCCGGGGGCGATTGGCCGGTGCGATGCGGATGATGCAGCGGCGAAGAGATGAGGGGTGCGGCCTTGCGGCCCGCGCTGATGCGACGAGTTGGTGGAGAGGATGTTGGAGGTGTCTCGGCTTTTGTGAGCGCGAGGATGGATCGAGACGAGACGCGAAGAGGAGGATGGGGGGGGTTGGAGATGCGATCGAGTCCGGCGGCGGCGATGGCTGGGTGGTGGACGGCAGGAGGAGCGGGATCTATTTCGGTGGAGGTGGTGGGTGATGTGCCGCCGGGGTGATGGATCAGTCCAGTGAGGGCTGAAGCGATGGCTCGCTCGCGACTCGTGGTAGTGTCTAGAGGTGCGGAGATGGGGCGGGGGATCGGATGAGTGGGTGTTGCGAGTGATACGAGGGGTGTAGAGGGGCAGTTGTGGATTGTTAAGAGAAACGAGGTGATTATGCGGGGTCTGGTCATGGGACCTTGGTCTTCTTGGCCATGCCGAGTGGCGAGCTGTGGCATCTCTATTCTCTCTCCGTCTCTCACGCAAGCTCACTCCCATTCTCTGGGCGTCGACCCGAGGGCGTTCAGAATTTCCGCTCTGCAGTCTCACTCTCCAGCTCTCCAACGCTTGATTCTCCATGCAGGCAACACGCGGCGCTCCACCAGACGTCATATCATCATCATCAAATCCAATCCGTTGCACGCGGTTACTCGCCGAACAAACTTTGCTCCAATACTCTTTGGCTCTGCTCCAATGCATCAAGCTGATCACTCACCTTCAGGAACCCATGGTTCGAGAACAGGCTGGGCCTGCACCGCCCCATCTATCCACTCATGCTTCACTCGACGCTATGGAGCTCCGGTTCTCCCGCCCGCCAAGCTTGCGGAGCCCGCGGCCTTTCTTTGGGTCGCCAAGATCCCGACCGCGCCGCGCGACGAAAAGGGCAGGGCGCGTACCGCGATGATCACCTGCTCGCCCTGCATGCCGCATTCTACTTGTTACAAGTATCAACGTCGACGGGCGGGGTGTGGTTGTGGCGCGACACCTTGCTGTGGCATTGACTTGTTCTGTAACCTCACCGTGCCCCCGCCGGAGGGCGGAGGATCCTCACAGGCCCGCCCGCCCGGTTTAGGATTAATCCAACTGCCCCGGCCATGGCGCGCGCATTTATTTCCTATTGCTCAAAGCGGAGAGAGCGGGCAAAACTTTGAGAGAGGAGGATGCATACCTGTAGCCATGATAGCTCCATGCTCCAACTGTGCTGCCACAAGTCGATCGTGATCGTCGTCCGCAGCCACCCCACAAGTCGTCACGACGCATCATATGACGTCACATCATACCACGGCCAGCTCACACGACCGCTCGTGCTCGATCGTCGAGTCAAACAGGCAAAGTGCCAGCGTGACAAGCATGACTCCGCGCAAAGTCGCTGATGCCACATGCATCGCTACAGCTACACTACTCTGCTCGTACGTACTAGTACAACTTCGGGGCGGCGCCGATGGCCTCGGAAATGGGCCGAGGTCGCCCCAGCGCCCTCACGGTCTCCACGTGTCATGCGCCGTGACACGAGCCACACACACGTGCACACTACTGCGCCATGCGCTTCTTGAGAATTCTGTCCAGACTCCGCTCGAGCTTGTTGGCCAGGTTGGCGTACTGGTTCTTCTCGCCGTTGTACTGCCGACAGTTGGCGAAGATGAGGCGCGCGTCGGCGATAAAGTCGTCCATGCTGCCATAGTGATTGTTCTCGAGCTTGTGCTCCATCTTGCTCAAGTCTAACGTCAGCCCTGCTTCGCCTCTCACGCACCCATGGGATTCTGAATGACGTTGTAGTAGTCTACGACCATGGCCGCGTCGACGGGCTTGACAAACGGCCAGCTGCTCGGGTCGTTCTGCAGGTCGTTTAGAATTTGCTGCATGACCGCAAACTGCGGATTGCGCTTTGGCTGTCGCAGACTGGGATTAGCAACGTCTTTGAGCAAGGCCCACATTTCATCAAGGTCCGGGTTCCACCCGCTCTCCGCGAGACCGGGGATGTCCTCTTTTGCAAGCGTGATGCTCCCCGGCTTAGTGTCCATGAAGATCTTGAGACCAGGGCGCACGACATGGCTTTGCGAAAGTTGGCGGATCTTAGCTGCCACAGCGGCCTTCTGGTCCGCCAGCATCTGGTTGACCTCAGCATATGTGATCTTGGGCAGCATTGTACACTGCATGATCGTGCCGCCCTCGTAGTCTTTGATATATCCTACCCAGCGCTTGCGCGGGTAAGTAATCTCCTTCTTGAACCCCTGCTTCTTGAAGTAGCCAACAGCGTAGTTGTCCGCATACGTAAGAAAGGTGTCGATGGTCGGGTGCGTCTTGCGCACGTGGTCTTTGAGCGCGTTCATGACGTGCGAGCCGTAGCCTTTGACCTGCTCCGAACTGTCAACTGCGCAGAACACGATTTCCGCAAAGCCTTGCCGCTCGAATGGCCGGTAGCAGATGCCGCCCACAACGCGGTAGCCGTACTTGACAATGGAAAGGGTGATGTGGTTCGGGTCAAGCACCAAGCGAGCAATGTACTCTCTTGGCATCTTGGGCAGCTGCTTCATGAAGAGGTTCTTGGCGCCAACGAGTAAGACCCACTGCACCTCGTCGGGCAAGTCGCGTGATGATGCGATCATCATGCGAATCTCTTTGTTGTTCTGTTCCTGCGCTGCGGGACGTAGCGGAAGAATGGGTAGCTCCCACTTGCGCCACATGTTGACCTCGACGTGGGTTTTCTCTTCGTCGCCCTCATCGCCTGCTGCGCGCGCGATCGCCTGGTCCTCGCGCTGTCGCTCCTTCTCCTTGAGCTCCGCGCGACGCCGTCGTTCTCGGTCGTCCAATTCTGGCCTACGCGCCGCAAGCGGTGTATCGTCGTCGTCATCCGAGCCTTCGACGCCGCCAGACGGACCAGATATAGAACCGATGGTCCGCGCTGTCGTCCCCTTGCCGCCCTTCTTCTTACCCGATCGGCTCGGCTGCTTGCCTGCACCTTGCCCGTTTGCTTCGCCATTGGCCGAGCCTTCCCGGCCGGGCTTCTCGGGTGATCTCGAGCCAGACGCAGAGGTACGCATGCGTTTTCTCGGACGCCCGTCCTCGCCCTCCTCGCTGAATGGCGTGCCATTCTCCGTCACGTCGAAGCCACCTAACCGCGAGATCGGATTCTTCCCGGCTGGGTGCTTGCCAGCAGGCTGCTGCTTGACAAACTCGGTAAGTTGCCTCCTCAGCGATTCTGTCGCTTCGATGTGTGGTGTTGGAAATGTCGTGAGTAGATGTTCATCCTGCATGTCAGTCCGGTCGGGATGAGGAACTGACCTCAAGCACCTCCTCGATGCGTCCCGCGACCTTTTCCCGGCGGCGTCTCTCAGCGTCGCTAACTTCGGCAGCGAAGACGTGCCCCGACTCCTCCCAGCCATGCGAACATGCGCCGCAGAGCTTCCACCATCCCTCCTCGGTGCGCCAAGTGGACGTCGCTTCCTCGTCGCCGTCGCCCATCTCCACGTCCTCGCCGGTGTCGACCACAACATTGCTGCCTGATGGCGGCTCAAGGCCGGAACAGTCACACCCGTCCATGCTGCAGGGAAGGAATCGCGCCATCTTAAAGTTGCGCTCGCGCTCGGGGATCTGTTTGATATCCTTTGGTGCGGGAGGGTAGCGGAATGTTGCGCCGAGAGGCAATGTTGTGACGGCCGACTTTGTCTCATCGGCATCGTCGTCGTCCTCTTCGTCTTCCTCCTCATCTTCTTCTTCCTCCTCCTCTTCTTCTTCCTCTTCCTCCTCCTCCTCTTCTTCGTCTTCTTCTTCGTCGTCATCTTCCTCCTCTTCTTCCTCGTCGTCGACTTCATCCTCGGCCGCCTCCTCGTCCTCGGCGTCCTCAGCATCGCCGTCCATGGTCTCGTCGCCGACCTCACCCTCTGCCTCCTTCTCCTTCTCCTGTTCATCGAGGTCGCCTAGCATCTGTGTCAAGTCAACATTGTCGAGGTCGCCGAGCGCGGCCAAGTCGACGTCGGCCAGGTCGCTTCCCATGTGCTCCGTCAACCCGTCGCCGAGCTGGGCGGAGTCAAGCTGCGACGCATCTAGCTGAGAAGGGTCCAACTCTAGCGCTCCTTCAGCGAGCTGGCCCTCGAGCGCAGACAAGTCGATATCCGCGAGGTCGATCGACTCGTCCATCTGCAGCGCCATGTCGACGTCGGCCGGCACCTCTGGGTCCATCTCCATCGCTGTTACGGGCGTTGCCGCATCGGTCTCGGTATGTGACTTGACTGGAGACGAGAGGGAGGATGTAGAGGGCGATGAACCCGCGCCTACCTCTGGCGGCGGGGTCGCCTCCTTGCGCGCGCGACCACGGCCTCTAGGCATGCTAGCAGTGCGCGGGGAAGTCGGAACGCGTGTTTAATGGCGAAAAGAGTGTCTCCGAGGTTGATAGAGTGGAATGCGCGTTGATTGAGGCAGATAGACGCGTGTTTTGTGAAGACGAGGCGAAGATGGAGATGTAAGGGATGAGTGGAGTTGAGAGAGAGTGGATTGTGTGTCAACAACCGGCAACCGGCAGGGTGGAAGCGGACATTTGCTTCCGTCACAAGGCGCGGGCCACGTGTATCCCATGCCGGCGTTTCATCAATTCACCGAGTCTGCTTCATGGCGGCGGCAACTGCAGTATGTACCTGCAGAAAGCATTCTCGTCAGGCAAGTAAAGCTCCAAGATGCATGCATATGTTACAACAGCGTAGAGGTGGCAGGCGAAATCCGCCTCCTCTTGGAACACTCTGATCCCGAGATCATTGATACTAGTTGGTGGCCTTGAAGACCTGAACGGAGGCTATACCTCCACTCCCCTCGTCGACTTCCAGCACTAGTCCATCCAGCCCGATAAGCTGTGAGCGGCTGAGACCCACGACGCCCTCCAGCCCGCCCTCAACAGAGCGATCAAGAACCATAGCATCCGGCTCGGAGGCGGGCGACGTGTTGTTGGCTCGATCCCCGCCCTTCCCCTTCTTGCCCTTTCTCGCCGACTGTGTTTCCCCTTCAACGGGTGCGGCAAGGGGTGACGAGCCCAATTCTGACCGGAACGTAGATAGTGGTGCGGTCAGATCAAGCGGTTTGGACCCCGTCTCCACTTCCCAAGGGCAGCGCGCATACTGCTGGAACATGGGTGTTCCAGGCTGATGTCAGCCTAGCTGGCGCAGCGAGCTCACGATGTTAGAGTATGCGATAAGTTTGGTTACGACGCCGTCGACCACGAGCAGATCGAGCCCATACTGCAGGTAGTTCCAGAAGCAGGCGCTAGGGGAGGTCGCGTCGTGCCCTGGCGGCACTCGGCGGGACGGGCCCCACACTCGATCGAGGCGCTCGTCTTCGCGCCAGTACTTGCGCAGCGGCGGGCCGAGGTCGAGAAGCACGTCTTGCGCTGTTGTCTCGCCAAGTGTGATGGTCACATCGTGGGTGAAGGTTAGGGTTGCTCCACGTCCAGGCTGATGTCAGCATGCACAGTTGAAGGAGGTAGGCATTGGTTCCGGCAGTTAGGTCGTTGGTGTGATAGGGGAAAGGACGAGCATGAGGGCAGACCAGAAACTAGCAAGACCCACGAACAAGACCCACCTTGATGGAGCATTTTCGCAACCCATCCTCGCCGACAGGCTGCTCGCCATCACGTGGCATGATGTTAACAGTTGTGACGCGGTCGTCGCGTTCGCCACCGGCCGATTCCAACGCGAGGCCAGGGTACGCAAGCCGCGGCGTGCCGTCATTGAACGTTGGTCCGAGGGCGTACGCGACGCCGGCGCGAGTCAGAGGGCGAGGAGGCGATGACAACACCGTCCCTTCGTATGTGAGCGTGACGTCGCCCAAGTCAGTCACTACGATGTGCGAGAGTCGCTGCGCCGGCGATGGGAAGAGGAGGGCAAGCGCGCCCGCATGTACTGTCACAGAGGTGCGTGGAGCATTCTGAGGTCAGCAACGCGTCAATGAGCGTGCCGTACGTCTGGATCCCATGACACGTCGATCTTGGGCACCTCCGTCTTCCGGCTCCGCAGGAGGTCGAGGACGTGCCACAGGGTATCGCCGAGCACAAAGGGCCCCAGCCCAACGCCGGGGGAGAGCTCGAGCGTGTCCATTTCCTGGTGGCTGCCGAGGGACGAGTTTGAGTGGTAGGAGGGAGTGGGCGGTGGCAAATGCGGCGAGCCGTAGGATGGGTGCAGGTGTTGACTCGACTTGCTCGGCTTGGCCGGAACCGCGAGGGGGCGCGCTGACGTGGCCATGGCGCTGTCCCAAGCCCAACTGTCGAGGGGTGTAGAGTGGCGTTGATGGTTGATGGAGTGATGAGCAGAGCAACGCGGGATGGACGATGGGGAGATGGCGATGCATACGACTGTGATGCACGACTGACTGAATGGTAATACCCAACAGGGCTTGACGTCATGTGTCCGCCTATCATTTCATCCCCGCCACCTAATAACTCTCCTTCAACAACACACCATGGCGGCCCCCGACACGACACCGACATTGACCAGCTCGAGCGGGGGCCCGTCAAGCGAATCAGCCTCTCCGTCGGCGCTTTCTAGCTCCGAGTCCGGGGCCAGGCCAGAGTCCCATGTCCCCGATCCCAAGTCCAGAGCTGCAGCCGAAGCGGGGCCAAGCCAAGGCTTGAGCTCGCCTCCCCACTCCTCCTCCCGCTCGCGCTCCCCATCTCCCCTCCCCGCCCCGCCCGTCATCTCTCCTCCGGATGATGCGCAGACCGCCGCAATACATGCCAGTCTTTCCAAGAGACGCCGGCACCGCCCCGCCCTCTTCCGATCACACTCGAGCGACTCCTACAACCCTGAAGAGGTTGCCGCCAAGATCGCACGCGACGCCGAAGCGTGCGAAAGAGCTTCTAGACACATCGAGCTCGAGGTCGGCGGCCGCGTGCTGCACAGCGAAGCTGAGCTGCCTCCGCTCCCAAAAGTGACCAAGGCCCACTATGCATGGGAGAGTGAGTTTGCGACAAATGGTCCATCGCAACCCGCCGCCTTCTGCATGGCTGACTCTAGTCATGTACGAGAACCAGCGCGGCATCAGCATCTTCGGCAAGACATGGTACTCTTCCAACTCGCTCCTCCCTGCCGACCCAACACCATTCACGCTCCCTCTCACCTCGCCCGAGGGTGACTTTGTGCTGGCGCGCCCCGCTGCCTCCGACACGCCCGTCATCACGGGGGCAGCAAGGGCCGGAGGCGCCCAGAGAGACGACGGCGATGACAGTGCCGAGCCGCATCAGGTCAAGAATGGCCGCAGCATCAAGCGCAAAAGCATCAAGTCGGGATACACGCTCGCGACATACCAGACCCCCTCGCCGGCGTGGGCGTGGCTTACGCCATGGATGGCGAACATGCGCCTCGACACGGACCAGCAGGGGTGGCGGTACAACCTGTGGTTCCACACGACGCAATGGGCGCCGCACCCCGGCCGCTTGAACTGGTGGGGCTGGGTGCGGCGGCGCGAGTGGGTGCGCCTGCGTGCGTTGCTGCCGCCTGAGCCTGAGCCGAAGGAAGTCGAGGAGGAAGTGGACGAGCCGGGGTCGCTCGACGATGTCCTCGCGACGGAGCGGCCCGTCGCCAACATGATCCGATACCTCGCGGCGTACGCGCTCGACCGCGAGAAACTCGCGCTGTGGGAGCGGTGGGTGGGTGAGAGCAGCGCGGACGCGAGACACCGTCTCGCGGATATCGTTGAGGATAAGGAAAAGGTGAGTGTCACGCTGACGGGGCTGACGGCAGCTCGTCTTCATGGCGCGCGCGTTCATCTACCCTACGGCACGCAAGGCGTTCTACGCGAGCCTCGTGGCCCACGGCATCGTCGAGAAAGAAGAGTGCATGGAGTGTGTCGAGGACGAGGGATACACCATCGAGTAGGGCGCATGTATAGACACCCTAATAGATCTTGATAATGCATGGTTGTTTACTTGTCTAGGTAGGCCTTGAGCTTCTCGAGAGCGCGGTAGCGGTGCGAGATGGCGTTTTTGGCTGCTCCGTCCATCTCGGCGTATGTCCGGCCCTCGCCCTCGAGTGGCTCGAAGATTGGGTCCCAGCCAAAGTTGGTCGGTCCGCGTGCAGGGACAATGTGGCCGTCCGTACGGCCCTCGAAGAGGATGGGCTCGGACCCGGGCTCGCAGTACGCGAAGGTGCAGAGCGCGTATGCGGCCGTGTTGCCGAAGCCGGCGAGCATTTTGTTAAGGCCTGAAGTGTTAGCGAGCTGAGCTTAGAGGCGCCGGAGCGGGGAAACGCTCGCCGCAAGTGGAAGTAGAAAGCCCCTAGAGAAAATAAGCAAATTGTGAGAGCAATTGCCGCTTGGATTTCGTTCTCTCTTTCGCCCCTCCTCCCCACCCGCACCCACCGTCATGCCCCAGGGTGCCGAGGAAGTCCTTGATGTATGGCCCCGGCAGCCCGCCCATCGCCTCGAAGCACAGCGCTGTGTCCTCAGTCACGCATGGTGCGCCGAGAATCTTGCACGCCGTGGCAGCCTTGGCATTGGCGATCTCCTGCGTCGTGCCCTGCAGCTCGGGAACTGGCGTGAGCAACTAAACACGACTGATGCTGTGCCACTCACCGTCAACGGCCTGGTTGGTGACCTCGATCCCGCTGCCGCCGGCCGCCAGAATGGCCTTGACCTCCTTGAGCTTGTTGGCGTTGCCAGTGACGAAGACGAACGACTTGGACATGGTGCGTGCGGCTCTGAGCATAGAGTTGTTGCGTCGACAGAAATCTGGGGTGGAGGTGTGGAGGTTGACCGGCGCTGTGACGGCTGATCGGGGGCAAGCCGCCCACAGCGAGTGTCTATGACGCAACGGGTGGATAGTGGCGAATCTCCGGGCTGACTGTACACCTCCACCTGACATTCTCCACCTCGCGTTCTAGCACTCGCACTCGCAGCACTCGACTCCCAGCGCTCTCTCAGACAGCACCATGGGCGTCAAAGGCCTGTGGTCGCTGCTCAACCCCGTGGCGCGCCCCGTCCAGATCGAGAGTCTGGAGGGCAAGCGCCTCGCCATCGACTCGAGCATCTGGCTCTACCAAGTATGCACCCCTTCCTTCCGAGCTGATGCAGTTTCAATCAACGATGCGCGACAAGGACGGGCGCGTACTCGTGAACGCACACGTACTGGGTGTGTGTTTGCGTGGCTGGGCTGACGTCAGGCTTCCTACGGCGTATAAACAGGCTGCTGTTCCATGGCATCAAGCCGGTGTTTGTGTTCGACGGCGGCGCGCCGGCGCTGAAGCGAGCCACGATTGTGCGTTGTTGCGGACGCAAGGATGATGGCTTAAATTCAGGCGGAGCGTAAGCGGCGCAAGCTTGGTGCAGCACAGAGCCACGCAAGAATGGCGGAGAAGCTGCTGCATGCGCAGATGCGGCGCGCGGCCGTAACGCTGGCCCAAGAGTGAGCAACCAAAGAGAGATGGACGACTGACGACAGGGCAGAAGATCGAAGAGCTGCGCGGATAGCTGCGCGAGCAGCGGGCACGTTTGAGGAAAGCGAAGCGATCCCAGAAAACGCAGTATATCTCGATGAGCTGGAGGGCCGGCCCGCCCCTCGCCCAGTGACGGCCGAGAACTCTGCCGCAAGTGTCAGCGAGCCGCCAAAGAAGAAGTACAAGAGAGACCGATACGAACTGCCAGAAGCGAGCATGCCGGCATACTCGACTGACGACCGACCAGACGCCCGTTTAGCGACAGAGGAAGAGCTGAAGCATTTCATCGAGGATGTAGGCCCCACTGACATTGACGTTGAAAGTCCCGAGTTTCGCGCGCTTCCCACCGAGGTGCAGTACGAGATTATCGGTGATCTTCGCGTACGCAGCAGGCAGCAGAGTCACGCTCGCCTGACCGCCATGTTGAAGAACGCGCCGACTGCCCTCGACTTCTCAAAGGCGCAGATCAAGCATCTCTCTCAACGCAACGCGCTCACCCAGCAACTGCTGACAGTGACCGACAGCGTGGGCAAGGCGCATCTCACTATTCCTGTGCGAGTCGCGAGCGAGCGCAGTCGTGAGTATGTACTCGTGAAGCGAAGTCAGGACGAAGGCGGAGGTTGGGCTCTGGGAATCCGAGACGGGACAAAGGACAAGCCAATCGAGCTCGAGCCGGAGACGGAGAACGACCGGAGAATGCGCCTCGCTGCCGAGCGCCGAGTCATGAAGGAGGAGGACAGCGTTTCAGACTCGAGCATCGAGGAGGTCAAGCCTCAGGAGGAAGTCGCCAAAGACTTGCGCGACCATCGCCGCCGCGAGGTCCTGGAAGCAATCAGGCGGCGTTACGCGCCCGCTCCTAGGAAGGAGAAGGACGACCTGCCGCCTACTCGGCGGAACAAGAATGCTGCGCCGCTTTTTGACATCGACGAGGACATCATACCGACCGCGCACGATGAGGCGCTTGCTCTCGCTCTGCAACAGGAGGAGCTGGGCAGCGAGGAGGACGAGCCGGATGTGGAGCTAGCGCGTGCGCTTGCGTCGTCCCGCCGCGCACCGTCAAGTCCCCCACCGGTTGTGGCGCCAAGTAGCGACGATGACGAGTTCGAGGAGGTGTCCCTCGTCCCCTCGGTTGGCGTATCCCGCGCCAACTCTGTGCACGAGACGATCGAGATCAGCAGCGACGAGGAGAACGAGGGCTCGCCTAATCCCACAGCAGCCCCGGCAGTTGTCGAGGAGAGCGACGAGGATGAGCTCGAACTTGTCGAGCCACCAGATACTCGTCCAGCTGCGCCGACTAGCTCGCTGGCGGCCAAAGTGGCCGCGGCTCGTACGCAAGCGCCTATTGCTCGACCGTCCTCTTCGGCGCCAACGGCTGGGCGGCCGTTCACAGCCGCAATTGAGCCAAACAGACCCTCGTCCACTCACCAGGCTGCGACGGCGTTCAGTGCGCAAACAGCACCCCAAGCCTCCGCGCTCACAACGGCGCCTGTTCCTCGACCGGCACGGGAGCCGCAGGGGGCACGCCATCCGGAGCCATCTCGGTTGGTGGCTGAACCAAGGCGGTTAGCGACAGGCGTCGGCCAACCTCCGCCAGCAGCTGAGCTCCCACCCGCCCCGCGATCGCCCTCCCCTCGCAGAACTGCACCGTCCCCTTCTCCCCCACTCCGCACCGCGCCCTCTCCTCCGCCTCTGCTCAGGGGCGCTCCCTCTCCGTCACCTCCACCACAACTCACCGATCCGCTGAGAGGAGCTCCTTCTCCCTCGCCTCCACCAGCGGAGCCTGCATTCGTGCCGGTATCTGACTCCGAGGATGAGCTCGAGCAGGTTTCCACCGCGCCAACCCGCGCCACCACTCCCCACATTTTGGGTACCGTCACCCCTAGCGAGAGAGAGTCAACTCAACAGAACTCTCTTCCTGCTCCCAGCCGACTGCGTCACAATGCCCATGATGAAGACACGGATGAAGAGGGTGACGACGAAATTGACTGGTCCCGGTCACCAAGCCCTGTGTTGCGGAAAGGCTCAATGGGCAACTCGCTGTCCGCGCTTGCTTCCGCCGTCGAAGATTCCCAGCCTGGCGAGGGGTCCCGTCGAGAGTCCATGAATGTGTCCGAGTACGCCTCAGACGGTGAAATGGGCGCGGACGACATGGAGGCCGAGGAGGACGAGTATGCCCGATTCCTTGCGCAGATTCAAAATCGCGACCTAGCAGCGGTGCGCACCGAAATCGACGATGAGATACGTATTCTCAACCAGCAGACCAAAGCGGCAATGCGTGACTCAGACGAAATCACACAGAGCATGGTCGTGCAGATCCAAACGCTGCTGCGGCACTTTGGCATCCCATACATCACAGCGCCGATGGAGGCTGAGGCACAGTGCGCCAAGCTTGCCGAGCTCAATCTGGTTGACGGGATCATCACTGATGACTCCGACGTGTTCCTCTTCGGCGGGTCCACCTGCTTCAAAAACATCTTCAACGACGCCAAATACGCTGAGTGCTACGCGGCGACCGACATCGAGCGGGAGCTGAGCCTCCCTCGCCATCGTCTGATCGAGCTGGCCTACCTTCTTGGCTCAGATTACACGATCGGCCTTCCCGGCATTGGGCCGGTGATGGCACTTGAGCTTCTTGCTAACTTTCCCGGCGATGGCGGCCTACTACGCTTCAAGGAGTGGTGGACGTCCGTGCAGATTGGCAAAGACGACGTCACGGTCGAAACCAAGTGGAAACGGAGCTTCAAGAAGCGCTTCACAGGCACCCTCCACCTCGGTGCGGAGTGGCCCAATCCCCTCGTCCGCGACGCCTACTTCCACCCGCAGACGGACGAGAGCGACGAGCCGTTCCATTGGGGCTTCCCCCGCCTCTCGGCCCTCCGGACGTATCTGCACGAGGAGCTGAGCTGGAGCATTTCCAAGGTGGACGACGAGCTCACGCCGATCGTGCAGCGCATTGCTGCGCGCGGCCGCGGCGCCGTCCCGCGTCAGAGCACGCTGTTGCCGTACTTTGACCACTCCGCGGCAGCGGGCAGCCTGGCTCCGCGCCGTCGTACAACGGCCAACGTGAGCAAGCGGCTGCTGAGCGTTATAAAGGAGTTCCGGGAGGCCGAGGCACGGGCCGCCGGGCAGACGCCGCAGGGATGGGGCGAGATGCTGGCGGGCGTCGACGAGGAGGATCCGAAGGGAGTGGGGAAAAAAGACAAGGACAAGGGTAGAGGTAGAGGCAAACAGAAGGAGAAGGAGGGCGAGGGCGAGGGCGGGGGGGCTGAGACACAGAATGGAGAGGCAGAGGGCCCGAAGCGTAGAACTCGCAAGGCGCCGGCGAAGCGCGCGTCGAGAAGCGCGACGGCCGCGTCAGAGGAGGAGGCGCCGAAGCCGCGAAAGCGGCGGAAGGCAGTGTAGCCATAGCGATGTAGCTGTTGTGGTAGAGGTGACGTTTAAGATCTTGAGCCTCACTGGTCTGCTAGACGGAGGTTGGCCACGACGTTTCGCTGTGGCAGCTGAATAGCAGCCTTACTGACATCAAATGTGGTCAATCCGGATGTGCGTGTTTGTGGTAAGTTTGCCAGCGCCATCTGATCCTCTGTTTCTTGCGTTTGGTCAGCGAATTTCCAAACTGTATGTTGCCTATTATGGTGCATTTTGGTCAATCGATCATACCATTCAGGTTGAACTCCTGCGCGATACGAAAGACGCATTGTGGCGCGGTCAGAAGTTTGCGACTGCCACTTTGCGAGTGAGCGTGAGCATCACTCGTTCAATCAGCATGCGGTCGTGGCCTCTACTCGTTGTTTCTCGGAGTTCCTCTTTCTAATCCTCCCTCTCCCACTTGCACGACTTGACTGCGCAACCTGACACAACCTATGCATACACAATCGTCCTTTACTAGCCTATACACTCCCTCACCTCTTCGCGCGCCTCTTGGGAGCCTTCTTTGGCGCCTCGGCCTCGGAATCCTCGTTCTTATGCTTGTGGGCTTTACGCCCGTCCGGAATTTTTGTACCCCGCCGCCCGGCGCTGTCCTAATCGACCTCCTCGATCTCGACGTCCATGGGGTCGTCGTCGTCCGAAAAGTCGTCGTCGTCGGGGTGCTCGACGTTGTCGTGGTTCGGCACGACGACGAGCCGGTTCTTGACGTGGTCTGTAGTGACGTGTGCGTCTTCGCCGTCGCGCACGCGCCCCTGCAGAATCAGCTTGGAGAGGGGGTTGAGGATCTCGTGCTGGATGAGGCGGCCGAGCGGGCGCGCGCCATACATCGGCGAGTAGCCCGCGTTCGCGAGCCACTCGAGGGCGCTGTCGTCGCACACGACGCGGATCTTCTTGTTGTTCACGTCGAGGCGTTCTTGGATCTCGCGCAGGCGCACGGCCACAACGCGCCGCATGTCGGCGCGCGACAGCGAGCGGTACATGATGATCTCGTCGATGCGGTTGATGAATTCGGGGGGGAAAGTCGCTTGGATCGCGCCCATGACTTTGTCGCGCGTGGCTTTCGGCACGGCGCCTTCGGACGGGTTTTCGTTCAGGTACGCCGAGCCCGTGTTCGAGGTCATCATGATGATCGTGTTGCGGAAGTCGACGACGCGGCCCTTGCCGTCCGTCAGGCGCCCGTCGTCGAGGACCTGCAGGAAGAGCTGGTGGAACTCGCGCGCGGCCTTCTCGATCTCATCGATCAGGATGAGAGAGTACGGCTTGCGGCGCACCGCTTCCGTGAGCTGCCCGCCGCTTTCGTGGCCGATGTAGCCTGGCCCGGCGCCGATGAGGCGCGAAATCGCGTGCCGCTCCGAATACTCGGACGCGTCGATGCGCACCATTGCGTCCTCCGAGTTGAACATGACCTTGGCGAGCGTCTTGGCGAGCAGCGTCTTGCCCGTGCCCGAGGGGCCGACGAGGAGGAAGCTCGCAATCGGCCGGTTCTGGTTCGACAGGCCGGAACGGTTGAGGCGGATCGCGTTCGCGACGGCCTTGACGGCCTCGGGCTGCCCGATGACTTTCTTGGAGAGGAGCTTTTCGAGGTGCAGCAGCTTCTGCTTCTCCGTCTCGACGAGGCGCGCGACGGGCACGCCTGTCCATTTGGCGACGATTTCGGCAATCATCTCCGGCGTCACCTCCTGCAGCGAGCCGCGCTCGTCCTCGCGCGCTTGCAGCTCCTTGAGCTTGGCTTCGCGCTGCGGGATCGCCGTGTACCGGATATCCGCGGCGGTGGCGAGGTCGTAGCGCCGCTCGGCGTCGTCAGCCTTGGCGCGCAGCTCGTCAATCTTGCGCCGCAGCTCGTGGATCTGGTCGCCGAGCCGCTTCTCGTTCTCGTACTCCTTCTTGAGCGGCTTGAGCTTGTCGTTGATCTCGGCGATTGTCTTCTTGGCCTGCGCCAGGCGCTCTTTGGACGCGGCGTCCTTCTCGCGCTCGAGCGCGTGGATCTCGACTTCGACGCCGAGCTTCTGGCGCTCGAGCACATCGATCGCTTCGGGCCGCGTCTCGCGCGCGACCTTGACGGCACTCGCGGCCTCGTCGAGCAGGTCGATGGCCGAGTCTGGCAGCCGGCGCGCGGTGAGGTACTGCTTCGCGAGCTGGGCGGCGAGCACGAGCGCAGAGTCCATGATGCGCACGCCGTGGTGGGTCTCGTATTTTTCGCGGATGCCGCGCATGATGGCGACAGTGTCGGCGACAGACGGCTCCTCGACGATGACTTGCGCGAAGCGGCGCTCAAACGCCGAGTCCTTCTCGATGTACTCGCGGTATTCGTTGAGCGTGGTTGCACCGATGACCTTGAGCTTGCCGCGGGCGAGCATGGGCTTGAGGAGGTTGGCTGCGTCCATGCCGCCGCTGCTGTCCTTGCCTGCCTGTTATTGTTAGCGATGAGTTTGAACAGTCACACGAGGACGAACCATGATCAAGTGCACTTCATCAATAAATAGAATAATCGGGTCGCCCTCGTCGCCTGCCTTCTCGATCTCCGAGAGCACGGCCTTGACGCGCTCCTCGTACTCGCCCTTGTACTTTGCGCCGGCCATGAGCGCGCCCATGTCGAGTGCGAGGAGGCGGCAGAGGAGGGAGGCGGGCACGTCGCGGTCGACGATGCGCTGTGCTAACCCCTCGCAAATGGCGGTCTTTCCGACACCCGGCTCGCCGATGAGGACGGGGTTGCCCTTTGTGCGGCGGGCGAGGATGCGGATGACCCGACGGATCTCGTTGTCGCGCCCGATGACGGGGTCGAGCTTGCCCTCGGCCGCGAGCTCGGTGTAGTCGACACAGTACTTCTTGAGGGCTTCGAACTGGCCCTCGGCGCCGCGCGAGTCCGCCTTGCGTGTCCCGCGCTTGACTTTGATCTCGGCTTCGAGGTCCTTGGCCGTCACGCCGGCGGCCTTGAGGAGGTCTTTGAGCTCCGAGTGGTCGACGTGGGCGAGTGCGATGACGAGATGGTCGACGGCGACAAACTTGTCGCCGTTGTCCTTCTGGAGCTTCTGCGCCTCCTTGAGCACGGCGTGGTACGAGTTTGTGAGTGGGATCGGGGGGTCGGGGGCGGGCTCAACGACGGGGAGTTTGGTGAGACGGCTGAACAGCTGGCGCTGGAAGGCGGTCGAGTTGCCGCCGATCTTCTCAAGACTCCCGCGGAGCAGTGTTGGTGCTGACGAGTTCATGTTGTCGGCGGTGGACTCGTCCCAGAGAGCAGCGATAAGGTGGAGGGGGTGGACTGGTGTTAGCGGGATTGTTGGTGGGGTGGTTCGGGGGTCAGTTGAGGAGGAAACTTGCCTTGCGAGTTGCCCATCTCCTCGGCCTTCTCCATCGAGGTCTTGATGGCCTCGGAAGACTTGTCTGTGAAGTTCTCCATGATGGGCGGGTGGGGGTGCGGGTGGGGGGGGGAGGGGAGAGGGAGGACGTGGATAGGGGGGAGAGAGTTTAGTGGGTGTGGGAGTGGATGTGGTGATCCAAGTGGGTATGAGCGTGTGAGAGCTGAGTAGTGGGGAGAGAGGAGAGGAGAGGAGAGAGGGGGAGAGAGCAGCGTTAGATATAGTTGAGGGCGTGGGAGGAGGAGCGGCAGTGACGGAGAGGATGAGCGAGGCCAGCCGAGGCTCTATTGGCCGAGAGAGCAGTCTCGAACAGCCCACGGGGGGCGATGATGTCGACGAGAGGTGGAGATCAGGAGCAGCCTGGGAAGACAATGAGCTATGCGGAATCGCGCGCGTGTTCTGGATTCCTCGGTAAACCCTACTACTTGGCCGCTCAGCCAGCTGGAGAGCTGAAGCGTTGAGCAGATGAGAAATGACAGAGATACCGGGTGCTCACGGCATCTTTCTCGCATCATCGACGTCATTCCGCCACACTCCAGAAATCTCGGGTCGAATCTGGCCAATCATCGCTGATGAAAAGCACGTGGCGGGGGCGTGTGGCTCGCGTGGTTCGCGTGGCCGCACCGACCTCGGACTCTTTTCCAGTGCTCCAGCTCCGAGTCGGGCACGTCCTCACGTCCTCGCACCGTGGTGTCGGACTTTCATCTGCATACACCTGTGCTAGGTGCCGTTCGGAGAGTCTATGACAGACGGGCGAACTGCATCAGTTCTATGGTAGCGCAAACGAGACGCTCGGGCACAAGGGACGAGACCGAGGATGTGCGACAGCGCAAGCGCGACACGTATCTCGGAAATAGCGAGAATATTCCCACCCTCGCGCGCTCGCCGCTCCACCGTGGGTCGTGGGCAGGGTTGGCCCCGACTCCACCGTGAGAGCGGAAGGATGAGCCATTGAGCCTGATTGATTGCAGCGGCCGGCGGCCAGCGGCCAGCGGGCCAGCGGGCGATCGAGGTGGGTACCAGGTATGTAATTGAGTACATTGCTGCTTATTCGGCGCTTGTGGTAATGTCGGCGGCGGGCGGTGGGCGGCGGGGCGGGAGGAGGCCGCAGCGTGGCGCCGAGCTGGAATTGGCCAAGGCCACCACGCCGCAGCGTCGGACAATGGCGAGGGAGAGGACAGGACAATGGTGCATTGTCCGACGGCCTACGGCTACGGCTACGGCTACGGCCGAAGATGGCATTGGCTCGGGCTGCTGCGAGTATCACCAGTGGACGCCACATTAGACAATGGCCGCCACACCGGCCGCGTACGGTTTGCGCGGCTGCTTGCGCCGAGCATTCGGCCGCTCGGACGGGCCGGAATCCGAGCTCGACACTCGCCAGAGAGCCAGAGAGCCAGAGAGCCAGAGAGCCACGTTCCCATTGATGGTGTTAATGAACGCCCGAAATTCAGTCGGAATGAGGGGCGGCGAAGCGAAACTCGCTTTGCCCCTGCGCCCTTCCCCCTGCGCCCTGCGCCCTGCGCCCTTTCCCCTTGCCCAAGACTTTCAGGCACTGATCCTCGCCCATCCTCGCCCGTTTCAGGCGTGATCGGCGTCCCCCGCCCGCGCAGGGATCGGACAAGTCGGCGGGCGTCCGATTCCATGCGGCCACCTTGTGAGAGGGGACGCAGAGTTATCAATCAGCGCGTGGGTGCGACTGTTGGCTTGGTCGTGGTTGTCCGAGTGAGAAACGGAGCACTGTAACGATGTGGCGGTGCCCTCGGCCTTATCTTTGCGTTTGAGAAATCAAGACGTCGTATCCCGCCCGCTGCGCTGCCAGTCACCCGGGCGATGAGACAATGTCTCGGATGCGGCTGCGGATATGCTTGGCGACGCGAGGCGAGAGGTGTGAGCATGCGAGTGCCAGTGCGAGTGCGGGTGTTGTCGAGTCGAACGTGGGGGTATTGTGCCTCGGCTGGCTGGCTGAGGCCGGCGGGGGTGTGTGGCCAATGCGTGCCACACAAGACAGCAGACAACACTCGGACTTGATCTCGGACTGCACATAGAGGGTGCGGGGAGTACGGACAGCAGAAGGATTGCAATAAAACGAAGGAGAGAGGAGAAGGAGGGAGAGGATGCGGGTGTGCAGCGTGCTGAACCGAGGAACGAGTGTACGATATGGGGCGTCGTGGTGATCTCGCGGGCTGACGGCTGGCGGCTCGTAGGCACTTGCATGGCTGGCATGGCTGGCATCGGTGGCACCGCCCATGCTCCGTGGCGTAGTGGCACATCTCCGTGGCGCTGTTCGCCATGACCGCCTCCAAGGTAGATCGATCTGGCCAACTGGTCAGTGCGTGCAATCATCAGTCGTCTCCTCTCCTCCTCTTCGCCCCCCAGCCTCTCACACCGCCCTCGCCACTGTCTGCACATGATACCGTCTAACATGTATAGTGACTATATGTGACCTGTGCCCAACAGTTGCGTAATCTTCGTGCCGTCGTATGCTCGCGCCCGCCGGCCCTCGTTGCCCTCGTTGCCCTCGTAATGCCATGATTGATATAGTACAGTGTGTTGATGTGCGTGTCCCAAAGCCCAAAGAAATCCCAAAAAAAGAGTCGTGTATTCGCCCGCTCGTTCGTTCACTGTCGCTCGCTAGGTCGCGGCGGCAGACACGGGCCGTGCGGCGCGAAACGTCGCCTCAAACTCGTTGACTTCGACTGCCGCGGGGGTGGGCGACGGGCGTGGGCGCGTAGGACTGCGCGGCGGCACCTCGGTGCGGCGCGAGCCCGGTGTCGCGGGGGACGTGGGGCGCGGGGTCATGCGCGGCGAGATGGAGAGCTGGCGCTTGAGAAGCGAGGGCGGGGTGGGTGTGGGCATCTTGGGGATCTGGAAGTGGAGTGCGTGGGCGGCGGACACGCTCATGGCGCGGGAGGCGGGGCGGGACATGGTGGCAGTGGGGGGTGTTGGTGTGTGTGCGAGTCCGGTGGACATGGGTGTGCGAGTGTGCGAGTGTGCGAGTGTGCGAGTGCGCGAGTGCGTGAGCACGACGAGTTAGAGTAGTCGAGGAGTCTCGAGATGGAGTTGTGACGAAGGAGAGAGAAAGTGAGTCGCTGCGAGGTTGGATAAATACTACTCTGATCGACGATCCCCCGTGGCCCCTTCGGTCAGGGAGTCAAGGGCATGCCCGCAGGTCGGCGGATTCAGGGTCAAGGCCACTTGCTGCCGTGCGGCCCTGAGCTGACTGTATCCCCCCCCTCTCCCACCTTCCCTCCCTCGCCATCTCTCTCCATCCACTCAATCGATCGCATCTCTCTCTCTCTCTCTCTTTCTTGTCCATCTCCTCGGCGCCACTCGAGCCATGCACCAGCCATCGATACCGTCTAGCCGTGACAAGAGAATCCCGCTCACAACACGTTCGTCGCTCGCCATCCATCCTCAAGCACCCAAAAAAGCGATGCTGACGGATCCGCCTGACTCTGACTGACCCGAGCGTGCCGACCCGGCCGCCCACGGTGCCGAGGGGGGACACGAAGTCTGTTGCCGAGCTTTGTTTCTTGCCCGCGCCGCCGCAGTTGCATGGCGGCACGGCGGCACGGCGGCATGGCGGACACTGCCTCGTCCTCCGTTTTACGTGCTTGGCTGCATCCGCCGACTCGGTCCCCGATCACCGAGCCAGCTGAGCAGACGGACGACTAATAATAAGGCACTCAATCCACAGGAACCAGGCACGCTTCCACTCTCACCGCCGCCGGCCATCGCCAGCTGTCCGCCTCGGCCGCCGTCTCCTCCGATATGATAAGCGACCGCCGCCGCGACCGCGGGCCGAGGACACGCAGATCGCAGACCAGACAGACGCTTGACACGTTTGACACACGGTTCACCCAGCACCCGCTCGTCCGCGGCGGAGAGTCGTGCTCACCAGTCTGTTTGGCGGACGAAACACGTGAATCTCCGTCCGGAACGGACAGAGTCAGCTGCTCCATGCTCCTCGAGGTACAGGCACGCCCACGATATGAGTCCGGTCTCGGAGGCTCCCCATTTCCCAGCGGCGGCGTCTGCCACCCAGCCCACCCCACGGCCAACTGGCGGGGCATGCTAGCTGCAAGTCAGCCTCACGCGGAACCCCCACATCCTAAGCCAAACCCAAAGCCTCATCAGCCCTCATACCTGACGCCACCGGGTGCAGCCCGCGCTCATGCCTGCGGCTAAGGACGGCAGGGAGGAAAGTAGGTGAGGGAAAGCAAACACCAAAGTTGGGTTTGGAATCGTACTCCCAGGATCACAGGATCCAGTGCGTCTACTATAGAAACTCTCTCCGTCAGGTGAAGGGGGGAGGCCGTGCAGGTTGCTTGTCTTGCAGGATTGCAGGAGATTTCCAGGACGACATGTCGGCGCAGATTTGCACGTTGCCCCGCACGCCATACACGCCATGCACGCCACGCCCGGTCTGTGCTGTGGCGGCGGGAGTGAAATGGCATGCAGGGAGCGCTCAACTCGGCACCACGGTGCCCAAATACCACCTCGCTTACTACGAGTAGAGTCTGGCGGGAAAGGGTAGTCACCGCCACAATTGCCCAAGCAGATCACCATGCGTGCCGCGGCGATCGCCGCTCGTCGCCCAAACAGGCCGTGTTTCCACGTCAAGTAGTCAGTGATGCAGTGATGCAGTGATAGCGCCTGTCCTCCTCTCCGTCTCTGCACCACCTCCACTCCTCCACCTCCGCGCCTCCTCTCCCCATGCGCGGGTCCCTCCTCCCTCCCTCCCTCCCTCCTCCTCCTCCTCCACTACGCCCCTCTCGTCATCACGCTGTGTCCCCTCCCTCCCCCCACTTCCACCATCCCGACCCGCACGGATCTTGTAGATCGCAGTCGCCACGGAGTCTCCGTCGCGCCCTGCCGCCGCGAGCAGCTCGGCGTCTCGGCTTCGCGAGCGCCGCCGCACATCATCCCGCGGTATGTCAATCCGCTCCATTCTCCAGGATCCAGCGTCGCAAGTCTGGCCACTCCGTACCCCCGCTAGTCCGCTCTGGACACTCCACCGTGCCTATGGAAGGCGGCTTCGTCCTGAACGTCTGTGGAGCTAGGCTTGACGTCATCCGTGTTCGTCGGGCCCCATCATACAGAGTGCATACCGTGGCTATGAGCACATGTCATCGTCAGAACCTGCCGTTCGGCATGACTCGGCACTACTGCTCCTCCACGCCGCCGCCGCGCAGCACGCTGCGCACCGCGCCCTCGAGCTTGGGGTCCATCTCGCGCGCCGTCGTGAATGCCACGACGGCGTCCGCGTTCCGGCGCATTTTGAGGTAACACTTGCCCAGGAGCAGATGCACGTCCGGCTCGTCCGTCGCGCTGCGCGCGACAGGCTCGAGCTCCGTGATGCCCTCCTGCACGCGCCCGAGCGCGATCAACACCCGCGCACGCTTGTACCGCGTCACAAGCCGGTCGACGTCGTGCTCGAGCGCGACGGCGCGGTCAAACTCGGCCAGCGCACCCACGAGGTCGCCGCCGCGCTCGAGCGCCTCGCCGAGCGCGCAGAGCAGCGGCGCGCTCGACGGGTTGATCTCGCTCGCGCGCCGGAAGTGGTGTTCTGCATGCCGCCACTTCCCTTGGCGGAAATACACGTGCCCCAAACCATACCATGCGGCCTGTTCGCGCGCGTCTGTCCGGATCGCCGTGCGGTAGAACGCGATCGCCCGGTCCGTCTCCTCCGTCATCCACGCTTCGTGCCCGCACAGCGTCCACGCCGTCGCGCGGCCGGGGTCGACTTGCGTTGCGCGCCGGAAGAGCCGCGCGGCTTCTTCGTGCTGCTTCAACACGCTCAGCGTGTTGCCGGATGCGATCCACGCCTCCGCGCTCTCCCGGTCCACGCTCATCAGGCGCTGCGAGAGGTCCGAAAGCGCCGTCGCGTCGTTCATGTGCCACAGGAGCGTCGAGTACATGTCCATCTGCGCCAGCGTGTACGGCTCGAGCTCGAGCAGGCGCTGGAACACGCGCGCACCCTTCTTGTACTCGGACATGAAGTAGAAGCTCTTCGCCATGAGCCGCAGCACGAACGGCGACGCTTGCAGCTCGCGCGGGAGCGCATCAATCTCCGCTAGCGCCTCCCGGCACTGGTAGAGGCTCAGGGCGCGGTACACGCGCCCGCAGCGGCGCACGATGTCGCGCAGCCACTCGTCTACGGCCGCGGCGGTTTGCGCCTCCAGCGTTCCCTGGTTCTGGTTCGCCTCGTGCCCCGACCCCGACGACGCCACGGACTGTGATCGCGTCGAGCGCTTCTCGCGCGTCGTGACGCGCGACGTCGTCGTCTTGCCCGTGTTTAGGCGCGAGCTGCGGCGCACTGGTGGATCGAGCATCTTGTCGCCGCCGTTGATCTCCATGGACCGTAGATCACGGTTGAGCCGCGACTCGATCGCCATCCCGCCGACAGGCGTGTCAGACATCTTCAGGTTGTGTCCTCCGCGAGGCCGCTTCATGGCTGGTGGCGCCTTGGCGGGACCTTGCTCCATCGCGGGCGTCGAGCGCAGGCCAGGGATGAACTGCTGTATCAGAGTCGGCATGCGAGCGCGCCCGTTCGTGGGCTCGCCCATTGCAGAGAACGTAGTGTCGCCCATGGCTGAACCGGGAGAGCTGCAGTCAGTATTTTCCAGCATCGCAACTCACTCCCACCCTGCCATGCTCCCCATCATGTGTACACGCGACGGCACGGCGCCTGCTCCTGCGTCGGGAGTGAACAGGCTGGCGCTTGCAGGTGCGCCCATAATCGGGCTCAATTGGCGTCGGCTGAGAAAGTTTGGAACTTCAGAGGCAGAGCTACGCGGCATGGGCCCCGGCGATAATGTGGGTTGCCGCGATGCTCGCTGCGACGACGACGTGCGCATCATACTTGGTGGGTCGGTGAACACGGCATCCGCAGGAGGCGCAGCGCCTGTTGTCAGCCAGAGCGCCTCGTCCAGCAATACTCACCAATATCACAGAGGCCCGTAAACGCCTCCCACAGCCATGGGTCATCGGTGAGCGCCCGTGTGTAGTACTCGATTGGTGTGCCTGGCGTCGAGGCCTTGCTCTTATGTGAGAGCTGAGCGGCGAGCAGCGATGCCGTGGCGGCCGTTTCAATGGTGTTGTGACTTGGGAGTGCTGGTGTCAGTGTGCTCCGTGCGCTGATCGGCGACTTGCTCAAAGGCACGCTGCGTCGTATCGCGCGATCCAGGACTGCCTCGCCCTCCGTGTACCGTCCCAGCTTGGCGCAGCACTTTGCGACGATGACAGCACACCCGTAGCAGCCTGGGCGGCGAGCAGGAATACCGTTCTCGTAGTCTGGTATGTCGTGTGAGGGGTCGGCGTCCGCATCAGCAAACTCCCGCACGAGGTCAAGCGCTGGGTAGGTGTTTCCGCTCGCGAGCTGGACGAGGGCGAGGACGTGGACGCTGTCGTGCTCCAGCTCGGTGGGAGGGAAGTAGGCGCGATACTGGTACGCATAGAAGAGTGCTGAGGCGGGGGGTTGGGTGAGGGCGAGTGTGCGTAGCCGCTGGGCGAGATGGGGTCCCGAAGGTCGCGGTGCCATGGTGCTGGAGTGAGGGAAAGGTGGTTGTCGAGCGGTGGAAGGGGAGGGAGGGGTGCAGTTGAGAGGGAGAGAGACGTCGAAGACGTAGATGTGTGCTGATTCGAATACAGAAGAGGTGATGAATGCGATGCAGGATGTGAAGAATGAGCTAAGATGATGATGAGAGTCTGGCGAGAGACAGTCGAGTGGAGGCTACGAGGGCGAGGTGTTGTTGTTGATCCAGATGACCCGAAGGAATTACACCTGTATATGAAAACCACGTGGTTTTGACTGATAAGCTAAATGAGGCCACGTGGAAGGACGCGTCGCATAACGTGTCACCCCCCCGTTCACCCTCAACTCGTCGATCTCCAACTCTCCTCCATCTCCTCATTTCCCATCCCCTCTCTCGTAAACATGAACGTGAGTCGCTTCTCCTTGCTCACACCGATCGCCCCAGCTGACAATCCAGCAGCCACCACCGCCCACCGCCGCCCAGGCCTACCCCAACGTCAACCCTTACCCCGCCCCCGGCGCACAAGAGGGCCCCTCGCCGGCATCGCCCCCTCCCCCCGCCGCTGGTCCCGGCGCTGGTTTCCCCATGCGCTCAGGACTCGCGGGCATGCAGCCACACAGCATGGCCACCGCCCCCTCCTACGTTCCCGGAACGGGCGCGGGCATCCGCGGTGGGCTGCCAGAGGAGAAAAATGTCTTTGATGCACTCAAGGAGAACACGAATGTCTACGCCCGCCGCTGGCAGGCGCTGCTGGACCGCTCGACGCCGCACACGATGGAGCGTTGGCTCGGGACCGTGACGCTCTTCATCCTGTTTTCGCTCAGCGTCGTCGTCCGACAGGGATGGTACATTGTCATGTGTGCGTGGGAACTCGGGTGTCGCTGACGGCAGATGCGCTGTGCATTTACATCTTGAACCTGTTCCTCGCGTTCCTCCAGCCGCGCTTTGACCCGTCGCTTGCGGCGGATCTCGCTGCCGACGACGTCGAGGAGGGAGCGCCTGGTCTTCCGGGCTCTGAGCGCCCCAAAAGCTCGGACGGCATCCGCGGGCTTCTCTCGGGCTTCTCAAGCAACAATGACGACGAGGAGTTCCGCCCCTTCATCCGCCGTCTTCCAGGTGGGTGCAGCGCCGAGATTTCGGGGAATGAGCTGACTCTCAGAGTTCAAGTTCTGGTACTCGGCGACCAAGGCCGTTGTCATCTCGCTCGCATGCACCATCACCCGTGCGACCGATGTTCCTGTTTACTGGCCTATCTTGCTCATCTACTTCTGTGTCCTGTTTGCCCTAACTATGCGCCGCCAGATCCAGTGAGCTTGTTCGAGGACACGCGAGGAAGAGCAGTACTGACGGCAGGCACATGATCAAGTACAAGTACATCCCCTTCGATCTGGGCAAGAAGCGCGGCTACGGCAAGAAGTAGAGTGATTTACTAGCAAACCGAGCAGCCGGAAACTGCAAGACCGCGTGAGATGCGACGCAAACACGTCGGAAACCCTCCTCTCATATGAGGAGGCGCCGCACCGATTGGGAGTATGGATTTTTGGACGCCCACCCGTGCGGCTCACTACACATAGACTGAGAGTGCATTGACGGATGCATGTCCTGGGGTGATGATGATGCATGACCGAGTGATTGTGATGCGCAGCTCCCGGTAATACCTCGCGTTGCTACCGTCTGTGCACGATACGGCGTGCTCGGCCAAGACGTGGGCGGAGCTGGTATTCGCCACCCACAGCCGCTATATGGGGGGACGCAACAATGTCTCTCGAAAGTCCGTCATCTTGTTGTTGTCGCAGTGTAGTTCATCTCGTACTCCCTCCTACCACACTGCAGCACAATGGGCAAGAAGGGCTCAGGCGACCCCATGCAGGCCTTCCGTGAGTCCCACTCTGACAGCGAGCGCTAATTTTAGGCAAGGCGGAGAAAGCGAAGCAGCTGAAGAAAAACAAGGCGCAGCGGAAGGAGACGCGCGAGAAACAAGCCGTGTGGCGGGACACGCGCGACCTCGAGACGGACATTGCGCACTTGAAGGCCCGCACGCTCGACGACGAAGGCAAGGCGCGCCTCGCAACGCTCGAGAGCGAGCTGGCCTACGTCATGAAGCTCAAGGAGAAGTACGTCGCCGAACACCCCGAGTCCAAGGACAAGGTGTACCACACGCGCGAACAGCGCGAGCAGCGCGAGCGCCCGCGCGCGGCCCGGCCCGACCCCACCGCCCACCTCTACAATCCGGACGGGACGCTGCGCGATCCCAAGCGCAGCATATACTACGACGCGACGTACAACCCCTTCGGCGTGCCGCCGCCGGGCATGCCATATGCTGAGCGGCGTAAGCTCTCTCCATTCACCGCTGACACCAGCGCCGTCCGACGACTCGGACTCTGACGACTCTGACTCGGACAGCGACATCGTCATGCCCGACGGCCCGCGGCCGGACGAGAGCGACGCCGACAGCGATAGCGACGACAGCGACGACAGCGACGACATCCCCCTCCCCGCCGGCCCGCCGCCGCGCCCCGTCCGCCCACCCTTCCGCCCGCCCCCCCGACCCCCACGTACGGGCTGGGGCCACCTGATGCCCGGCGCCGCGCAGCCCGGCGCACCTGGCGCGCCCGCGCGGCCCGTCCGACCACCCCCTCCATCCTTCCCCGTCCGCCCGTCCTCCCTTCCCCCCCGCCCGCCCTCTCTCCCCGCCAAGCCCGGCACCGTCTCCGGCCCGAGGCCCGCCGCACCAGCAGCCGCGCCCGCAGCAGCAACGATCAGCGCGGCGCCGCAGCTGCGCGACTTGCGCAAAGAGGTGACAGTGTTTGTGCCGCGCGCGGCGCGGAAGCGGGCCCCGGGCGGCGTGACGGTCAATGCGACGCCGGGGGCGGGCGTCGTAGATGCCGACGGGGACAGTGTGCGCGTGCGCGCGGCACGGCCGGGGCTTATGGACAAATTGGGGCGCGTACTTGGTGACGAGGAGAAGAAGGACCAGACGGAGGAAGAGTATGAGCGCTTCCTTGCCGGGTTGTAGCAGGCTGAGGGAGTGCAGGAGTCAGCGAGACGGAAGTGACAACGCCGACCGCGAAGCGCACGGCCTTGCTATCAATCAATGCAGCATGCAGCACATGAACTAATACAACATTAAGGCAGCCTGACGCCGCCGCTCCCGAATATGCGCCCGATGATCGTCCTCCGCGGCGGCGCGTCGTCCCATGCCGCCAGCGTTGCCGCGACGTCTTCGCTCGGCCCGGCGGGCAGCGACATGCGCACTCTGGTGCGCGTCGGTCTGCTGGCGCCAGCCTCGGACTGGGCGCGCGCTCTCCTCTGCGACGGGGAGGGGAGGGCCGGGCGCTGAGAGATGGACGGCGAGCGCTGTGGAATAGCCGGCGAGCGGTGCGAGATGCTGTTCGAGCGCAACGCGAAGCCCGGCGACGCGGCGCCGATCCCGAACGCGAAGCCCGTCGGCAGGCCACCCGTCGGCGCGAGGTCGGGGATGAGCGTGCCGTACCGCGGCCGACGGCGGCGCGGCTGTGTCGGCGACACGGGGCTGCCTGTGCCTGTGTAAGGCCCCGTGCCGATGTTGGCGGAGGCCGCCGCGGCTGCGTCTATCCGGCTGAGCTTGGGCGGCGGGGAGCGCACGCTCGGCGCGCTTACGGGGTGGTCGTGGTCGTGTATCTGCGTGCTGTCCGCGTCTGAGACTGTGACGGCGCCGTGCGCGGGCTCGAGCACCTCGTGCGCGTCGTCGTCTGGCTCGTCCACCACCGCCTCCTCGAACCATGTCTCGTGGTCGTGCACCCACTCCTCCTCGGCCCATGTGCCAACCTCGACGCCACCGTCGCCGGTCGGCTGCACGGCCGAAACAGCCCACACTCCCACGAGAAGGACAGCGACGCCAATGGAGACAAGAACGACCTGATGCGTGCTCAGCCGTCCCAGTTGGTCATAGTAGACCAGCCCGTCTGCTGTCAGCTCGATCAACGAGGGGACGCACCAAAGATCGAGGCCAGGTTGTAGAAGCAGAATGCAAGAGGACAGATGAGAGCCGGCGAGGCAAACGCCAGACTGTAGTTGAGGTAAACGAGCTGGAGAACGGCGGCGACGACGAGACCCGCGACCAAAAACCAGGTCTGAATACGTGCAAACTCGTTCTGGCCGCGGCCCGTGCTCCAGTGCTCGATGGTGGCGATGACAAGCTCGACAGCAGACTTGGCGAGCACTAAGCAGAGGCCAGACAGCGTGCCGCTTGCCGCAGCAAACGCGAGCCCGCAGAACATGAGCGTGCGGTCTTCGGGCCGCTCGAGCTCGGCAAAGCGCACGGTCTTGTCGGCTCCATTCTCGTTGATGCCGATGCCACTTATGCTCGAGATGGAACCTTGCGGCGACCCGCTAACGGGCCGGAAGGGGATAGCGGCCTCGGCTTGCGGACTGGCGTAGTTACTCGGAGCATCGTCGAGGCGGATAGCCCCACGCTGCGCGCGCCGCTGCACACGCCATGCAGTCATGTGCGCGGCAGCGAGCACCAATGCGATGGCGAGACATATGATGACGAAGAAGGCTATGAAAGGGCCGCGCGCCCACAATCGCAGCAGTTCGTCCAGGCTGTGGTTGCCGTCAGGTACGACGCCAAAGATGGCGATGAGGACTGCTCCGGTGGCGATGAACACGGTGCCGAGGAGCATAGCGGAGGTGAAGCTCTCGCCAAGGAGGACATGGGCGAGCACGCTGTTCCATAGCAGCGACACGCCACCGAGCGGCGCAAGCACGACTATTGGAAGCGCACCGATTTGGAAGACTGAGGTTAGCGCCAGAGAGACGCATGGACGCACCGGACCCAAAGATGTTACTGGAGATGTAGATGGCGAAGCCGACGATCCAAAGCGGGCGGCGCACAGCGCGTGTGCGCTGCTCCAGCGGAAGGGCCTCGTCTTGCACGTGCGACTTGCGCTGGATCGTGAGACCTGGTGTTAGCGCTGTAGAGAAGAGACGCACCGAGCGACTGGATGAACGAGCAGGCCAAGCCAACGACGATGGCCAGCGCTACCGGGACGCCCATGGTGGAGGTGAATACGGGCGCAGCGCGCAGGCTTACGCGGGGCTCATGAACCTGGGGACGAAGGGAGAGAGGGAGTGTATCGGCGAGAGTGTGATGTGAGTGAGCGCTGGCGCGCCGATGGCTTGAGGAGATGAAGAGGAGTGAAGAAAAGATGTGATGCAAGTGCTGCAAGTGGTGCTGGAGCATCCAAGCTCAGGCTCAGCCGAGTGGCAATCGAGACGCGTGGAGCATAAGTGGAATTGCCGCCCTGACAACTTCGCGACGTTACCATCAAGCCTCACTCCCGCACCTGGCTTATGGAACGCGGTGCAGCATCGCTTAGACGGTGAGCAGCAAGTTCTAGGTGGCGCAGGCAACGCGTCGACATGGACATGGATATGAGGCTGCTGAGGACGACGAGGGCGGTGGCATGAGTGGCAAGCCCAGATTCATCACACATCGCAGATGACATGGTTGCTCCGCCAGGGATTCGAACGCCTCAAGCAAGCGGATCCAAATACACGTGGCCCCCGCTCATCTTGCATCTTGGATCTTGGATGCAACTCTCAGTTGTTGCTGCAGGTGACACTTCTTCTTCTTCTGCCTCTATCCTCGACAACACTCGGTCAACATGGGCAAGTACTACTGCGAATACGTATCAAAACAGTCTGAAGAAGAATGCTGACACCTTCCGCCTCCTCTCCGGATGCTCCTTGCTCTCTCGCTTCTTTCTACGCCGATTGTTGATTCTTTGGTTCGCCCTGCACTTACTGCGATATGTGAGTGGTTGAGGCCGTCAATCCACCCCAGGCAAACTGACAGCAGCTATTTGTGAGTCTCAATGGTGGCTCGCGTGTCGACTCTAGAGGACGTAAACGCCTCTCCTTGCGCACCAGCGCTCGTTGCGCGCCGCTCATACCAGGACGCACGACTCGATGAACGCGCGCAAGGCGCACAACACGGGTCGCAACCACATCGCAAACGTGCGCGACTACTTCGCCAACCTCGGCCGCGATGGAACCCAGAGCCATATCGACCAGATCGTCAACAGCCACGAGGGTGGTGGTCGCGCGCAAATGTTCGCCGCACCCAGTATGCGCCTTGGTGCTGGGTTCATGAACCCCATGGCGACTGCACCGCAGGGAGGTAAGCACATGGATGCTGGCTGCAGGGCCTGGCGTTCTCATTGCGGACGCCGCAACTCTTGCCGACCTCGCTAACCTCAGGCTCCGCCTACCCGCCGTTCCAGGGCGGCGCACCTGCTGCTCCTCCCTTCCCACCGCGTCCACCTTTCCCGCCTCAACAAAACCAGCAGTTCGGTGGCGGTGGTCCTCCTCCTTTCCCCCCTCCTGGCGGTGTGATGCCTCCCTTCCCTCCTCCCGGGCAGAACCGTGGCGGCCCAACCCGCCCCCCACCCAACTTTACGCCGCAGCAGGGCCCGCCCCCCGGCGGCAACCCAGGCGTGCACCCAGACCGGATGCGCATGATGAACCACTAGATCTAGATGCGGTTTACATGTAATACTAGTGTGACAGAGAACCCAAAAATCTACTCATCGTCGGCCTTGAGGTGCGCCGGCAGCTTGCCAGTGCGCGTCTTCTGCTCGCGCCACTTGCGATTTGTGGTTTCGGGTGTGTCTCCCATCGGGCGCTGGGCGACCGGGTGCCATGTTTTGGTGTGGAACGTCTCGCCTGCACCCGTCACGACGTGGTTCGTGTCCTCGAGCAGCGTGGGCTCGCCCAGCACCTCTTTGACGCGGCGCAGCGCGCCGCCGACCTGCCACGCGCGGATCTCGGCCTCCTGCCGCGCGCTCTCGAGCTGGCGCTCGAACTGGTCGAGGCCCGTCTCAGCCTCGGCGCGGACTTTCTCGCGCGCCTCGCCCTCGAGGTCACCCCACGGCCCGTCGTACGGCCCGAAGCGCCAGTCCAACGTGCCCGGCTTGTACTCGCACCGGTGCAGCGTCAGCGGCAGCGGATGCCCCATATTGTACCCCGGCTTGCCGGGGAAGCGGTGGACATCGAGCAGGTCCGAGACGATGGAGGGCTGCTCGAGCCCCGAGCCGACGAGGAAGAGCACGGCGATAATGTGCCGTACCTGGTGCCACAGGAAGGCGGTGCCGATGAGGTTGAAGACGATCTGGTCCGGCAGGGGCCCGGGCTCGAACCACGCCTTGATGACGCGCCGCGAGTGGTTCTCGATCTGCTTGCTGCCGTCGAGCTTGCAGAAGTTTCGGAAGTCGTGCTCGCCCAGCAGGAGCGCGGCGGCCTCCTCCATCCGCTGCAGGTCGAGCGGGGGGCGGCCGTGGATCGCGTGCTGGTGGAACGCATACTTGTAGTGCCTGTATTCTGTCGAGAAGCGCGAGTCAAAGTCGGCGGCGACGGGCGACCAAGCGAGAATGCGGATCGAGGGTGGGAGGACGCCGTTCAGGAGGCGGGGGTAGGCAATCTCGGCGGGCTCGCTCTTGGGTTGCGGCTTGGGCTCCTTCTTCGTCTTGGCCTTGGCCTTCGCCGTCGACTCTGATCCTTCAGCCTCAGCAGCCTCGCCCCCCTCAGGCTCCGCCTTCACCGCGGCGGGCTTCGGCGGCTTCTCCTCCGTGGCGGCACGCCACCCGTCGCCGAGCGCATACCCCCCGTCCCCCTCCTTGCGATTACTCCGGATCCAGAGGCTCAGCACCTGCCCTTCGCCACTCACGCCGCGGTCGGTCCGCCCACAGCGGCTGAACCCGCACCCCTCCCACCCCTTGCCTGGCTCGACGAGGCGACACTTCTCGAGAGCTTTCAGCAGCTCGCCCTCGACCGTGTCGAACGCGCTCGTCGGCTGGATCGCGAGGCCCGAGTACGGCCAACCATGATACGCGACGAGGAGCGCAACGTGGCGCGTGGGGTGGACGCCGAACGAGAACGTCTTCCCGTCGTCCTTGTGCTTTTTCTTCCTGCTTTTGGATTCGGCCGGCGTAGGCGCAGGCGCAGTCGCAGACGGAGCGGCAGCGGCAGCGGCCGCGGCCGCAGGCGTCTTGGCAGGCGGGCCGTGTTTCTCGTACGCGTACAGGCGAGCGACGAGCTGCTCGCGTGACAGCTCTGCGTACCGGTCCATGACTTTGCGAAGCTGGGCTGTGCTGGCGAGAATGCGCATGCAGCAGTCACGAGATGTGGAGCGGGGTGAGGTATGCCAAGGCCGACTGGCTGCTTCTCGTTGCTGTGGTGTTTGTTGAAGATGAGATTGAAATTTCAGAAGCGCAGAGGGAGGAACGGTTAGGCGGGTTAATCCAGCGCCCGGGAATTGTAATCAGCATGATTAGCCTGTGCCTGGCGGATCGAATGATCGAATCGACAATGACGAAAGGGGCGGCGGCCGCACAAGTTGAGCGGCGACGAGTGCTGGCCTCGTCGTCTTCATCTTTGCGTCCATCGCCACCATCTCATCCTCTCACAGCCCACAACCAGCACACGACTAGCACACACCCCGATCTGCTTGCATTGCCCCTTGCGCTGCACACTCTCCTCCCCGGTTGTACTCGCGTCATCACAGACATTTTCCCGACACCATGGCCTCCGGCAACGGCCAACAAGGCCGGTCCAAGGCCCAGCCCGAGCGGCGGCCCCGCGAGCGCACGCCGTGGCTCCTCCTCCTCCCCGTCGTCCTAATCTTCCCCTATATTCTCAGCAGACTGCACTACGCACTCCCCGCGCCCCAGCCCCCGGTGTATGTCGCACACTGACTCCGCTGACGCCCAGAGACGCAGAAGGCCGCCCTCAACCCAGTGAGGAGATTGTTATTGGCCACATCCAAAAGTTGGAGGATATTGGCTACCGTACCGTCGGGACTGAGGAGGCCGTGCGCGGCGAGGAGTATGTGATCGCCGAGGTGCGCAAGATCGAGGAGCGGTGCAAGGCAAATGGTGTGCTCGATTGCGAGGTCTGGATCCAGCGCGGCAACGGGTATCACGAGTGCGTCGGGAGGCCGGCAGTGCTAATGGCAGGTTCTCGATTATGGGCCACGACGTGCTCAAAGTTTATGCTGGCATTCGCAACGTTGTCCTCCAGATCCGCGCTAAGAAGCCCCTCACACCGCGCACCCTCAAGAAGGACGCTATTCTTCTCGGCTCGCACATCGATTCGACTCTGCCTTCGCCCGGCGCTGCCGAGTGAGTGATTTTCAGAATTAGCTGACAGCAGCGACGGCATGGGAGTTGGTGTCATGCTCGACGTTGCGCGCGTCCTCGTCGATCGCAATGAGCCCTTCGACAACTCGGTCATTTTCAGTGGGTTTATTTCTTGAGAGGTTACTCACCGCAGTGTGGAACGGCGGCGAAGAGACGCTACAGGACGGCTCGCACCTCTACTCGACACAGCACCCCACTGCCGCCGAGTGAGTCACCCAGATCCCAACTCCGCGGAAGATCATGGCTAACGGCAGGGTCCGCGCGATGTTCAACCTCGAGGCGGCGGGCACGACCGGCGGCGCCCTCCTGTTCCAAGCCACAAGCCAGGAGATGATCGACGCATTCTCGCGCGCCCCGTATCCGCGCGGCACGGTGATTGCTGCCGATGTATTCTCGAGCGGCATTATTCTCTCCGACACCGACTTTGGTCAGTTTGAGGAGTACCTCAACGTCTCCGGCCTCGACATGGCCGTCGTGGGACACAGCTACTTCTACCACACCCGCAAGGACAGCACCCAGTTTATCGAGGTCGGCACAAGCCAGCACTTCACGTCCAACGCCATGGCGATTGTCGACTACCTCCTCTCGCCTGGCTCGCCGCTCGGAGCCGCGGGCGAGTGGTCGCCCCCCGACGTCGTGTACATGTCGCTGTACGACCGCATCTTCCTCTCCTGGACAATGAAGAATGCGGACAAGGCCTACCTCGCCATCACCGCCGTCATTGCCGCCATTACCCTCGCCAACATCCGCCGCGAACGCGGGCGCGCATTCGCCATTGCCCTCCTGGGCGCCCCTCTTGGCTTGGCCGGCGGTCTGATCACCGCCAACATCGTGGCTTTCGTCATGTCTGCCTCTGGCAACCAGATGGGATGGTGTGTTTCTTACGCTTGGGTTCAGCTGACATCAGGTTTTCGCACGAGGGACTCCCTGTCGCTCTGTACGGCCCTGCCAGCGTCCTCGGCCACCTGGCAACGCAGCACGCGCTCTCGGCGTTGATCTCACCTGCGCACCGTGTATTTCTCGAGCACGCGCACTACTACTCGCAGCTGGTTTCGCTCGCGGTGTGGATGCTTATCCTGCAGGCGTTCCGCGTCCGCTCAGCCTACCTGTTCGCAGGGATCGCGTGTACTGTCCTTCTTGGAGCGTTTGTCACCGAGGCGCGCACTCTCGTGTTTGGAGGGCGCAACCGGGCTCTCCCCTTCATTGGCGCTTACATCATGCCTCTTGTCCTCCTCCTCGCGCTTGCCATGGAAGCTTACACGACGGTAAGCCCACCGGCCAGCCCCGCTGACCCAGACTCTCGACATCTTCGTCCCTCTCACCGGCCGCATGGGCAAGGACGCACCGGTCGAGCACATCATTGCGATTATCACATCAGTGTGCACGCTCGTCTTCTTCCCCATCATTTCGCCGCTGTTCTCGCGTATCTCGCGCGCGACCCAGCGCAAGGTGCTCGTCGCTCTGGTAGTAGTGACGCTCGGCGTGGCTGCGCTCTTCGCATCCCCCTTCTGGTCGCCCTACGACTTCATGCACCCGAAGCGCCTGGGTGTACAGTACACATACAACCACACGTCGGGGCAGGAGACGGCGCACATCGCGTTCATGGACACGGGCCGCAACAGCGCGGTCATGAAGGAGCTGCACGACCAGTTCGGCGGCGGCGCCGCGCTCGTGCGCACCGAGCAGGCGGACGACAACGCCGACTGGGACGTGCTGTACCCCGTCTCGAGCTTCCTCGAGACGTACTCGTTCGCGCTGCCGAAGACGACGTTCGACTGGCCCGAGATGACGTTTGAGGCGACGCGCGAGAAGACAGCGCACGGGCACACGCGCATCCACATCAAGACGGAGCACGAGGGCCTCGTGTGGCCCGCGCTTTCGTTTGACGCCGACCTCGTAGACTGGAGCTTCGACTTTGACCCGCCGCACGGGCGCAAGCGCCACCACATCAAGGCCGCGGCCTCGGTGGACGAGCATGTCATGGAGCTCGAGCTGATCATGCGCCTCAAAGACGACGAGCCGTTCCACCTGCACTGGAGCGCGATGGGTGGGTCCTGGGTCCTGGACGATGCACAGCTGACGCTAGACCTCAACCAGATGGTGCCCGGCACGGCGCCGCGGCGCGGCCCCAACATGCCCGCGTCCAAGTGGCTGACGGCGATGGACGAGTGGGCGCGCGAGCGCTACGCCGGCGGCATCGACATCTGCATGAATGGCGTCGTGGTGGGCGTGCTCACCCTCTGAGACCATCAGATCTACATACAGTGTCTAGAATGAATACATGTTACGCCAACTTGGGCGAGTCGGCGGGGACGCTGGGCGCGAATGTCGACCCCGGCCGGCTGAGGCCGCCCATGAGCGACAGGCTGCCGAGGCGCGGGCGCGGTGTGAAGCTCGGCGTGCCCTGGTTGAGGGGCGAGAGGGCCGCGAAACCAGCAAGCGGCGTGCCCAGTGGTGTGGGCTGGACTGGTGCAGGTTGTGGCGGGGGAGCGTTGGGGCGGACGGTGGCGGCAGCGAGGGCTTCGAGCGTCTTAGCTTCCGCCGCGGCGTCGTGTGCTGGTCTCGAACTCGCCGCGAGCGTGTTGACGCTCGACAACGCCGCTCGCGTGGCCGCAAGCGCATTAAACAGGTGCCAGTCGGGCGTTGCCTGCTCCTTCTCCTCCTTCCGGCTCTTTTCTTTATCCTTGCCCTCGCCCTTCCCCTCCTTGTCCTTGTCCTTGTCCTTGTCCTTGTCCTCGCCCTCCTCCTTCTCCTTGTCCTTCATCTCCTCGTCCCCGTCCTCCTTCTTGCTCTCGCCCGCGACCCACATCCGCGCTGCGCGCGGATTCGCCGGTGGCCGCGCGGCCTCGAGCATCCCCAACGTGCGCTCCAACAGCGCGTTGGCATTGCCCACTCGTGTACGCACCACCGTGTGCAAGTTCGGCGCCATATAGATGCGTTCCTGCAGAATGAAGTAGGCGTGGGTCGGCGGCCCGCGCCGCCCCACGCCCGTCACGAGCCGCCGGTGAATAACAAAAAGGTCGGGCGGGCGCGCGTGTGCCACAACGTACTCGAAGCCACCGGTGAGACCGAGCAGGCCGCTGATGTTAGAGCGCGGGCATGGGCGAAGGTTGGAAGGGGAGGGGATGGGGGGAGGGAGGGGGAGGACTTACATGCGCTCTTGGGCACTGCCGTACCCCGGATCAGCAATGTTCTGGGTGCGCAGGACACCGTTGTTGCTTTGCGGGTCCCAGAAGGGGGAGAAGGCGAAGTAGTCCATTGCGAGGTCGGCGTTGGCAAGGGAGCGGGCGGGGTTGGCGGCGATGGCCTCGGGCCATTGCCTGGCGTAAGCTGGTGCCAGAAGAGATGTGCACGACGCTCACCAGTGGATGTGAGCAAGATCCTGCTCTCGATCTTCTTCCATGGTGCGAGTGATGTTGTTGAAGACGCCGTTAGAAGGTTGTCTCCAAGTTGGTTGACCTCCACCGGCAGTTTGATTCCGCTCTGCATGACCAGCATCACTGACATGAATGACTTGAGCTATGAACGAAACGAGGACTGCAGTTGGCTTTGGAAAAGTGTAGATAAGCAGAGCCGCCTCGACTGCCCAGCCCGTGGCGCGCAATCAGCAAGATCTGCTGCATCTATCACCTCCTTCTGCCTCAGCCAGCAACAATGTCTCCTCAACGACCACCTCTGCCGCCCAGCCCAGCCCCCGCTCTGACATCCCAGTCTCGCCCCCCGGCACTTCCTCCACAGTCCCGTCCGCTAGTCACCCACCCAACCTCACACCCTGCCCCACCCGTCTACTGGCGAGAGAAGAATACATCGGGCTAAGGATACCCCTCGCGGCACCGTCACCCCTGAAGACCCATCTTAGTTCTTGAGCTTCTTCTTGGGGCGGAGCTGCGAGGTGTGGCCGCACTTCTTCTTGCGGCAGTTGGTCGCACGGGGAGGGAGGCGGGCGTAGCACTTGCGGCAGATCTGCTTGTCGCAGTTGTACTTGGACGCAAGCACCTTGAGCGAGGGCTCAATGATACCGCCACGGAGGCGGAGGACGAGGTGGAGGGTCGACTCCTTCTGGATGTCTGGGGTTAGCGTGCTTGCGAGAAATAGGGTTGAAGCGAGCGCGCAGGCGGTCCAAGCTGCCTGCGCTGGGCCACGCAGGTAGGGTGTGCGGATACTCACTGTAGTCCGAAAGGGTGCGGCCGTCCTCGAGCTGCTTGCCGGCGAAGATGAGACGCTGCTGGTCGGGGGGGATGCCCTCCTTGTCCTGGATCTTGGACTTGACGTTGTCGATCGTGTCGGAGGACTCGACCTCGAGGGTGATGGTCTTGCCCGTCAGAGTCTTGACGAAGATCTGCATCTGGAGGTTAGTGCGCGAACGGGGCATGTGCGGGCAGCGGCGCAGCGACGCGACGCGACGATGGCGAAGCAGAGGGGCGAGTTGGGCGGTCCAAAATACGCGGTCGGCGCGATAGGAGCGAGAAGGGTCGGGCGAGCAAAGTCCGAGGGGGGTGGGGAGGAAAGTCGGCGGCGAGGTCGTTACGCGCGCGCGCAGAGGCAATATCTTCCGGTCCACCGCCAACAACCTCACAATGAAAACGAGCGCGCACGTCGACAATTCACTCGTCGTCGATGCGCGCCCCCTCCCATCAACCGTCCCTCCAGATCTTGGTCATCAAGACCACCCTCCTCGCCTCTCTGCGTCCTCCAGCCTCTGCGCGCGCGCTCGCGGATGTTCGTTGTCCCGTTCGTGTCGGCCCCATTCGATTGCCGTCGCGTCGTCGTCGCTGCCGGCTGCGAGGACACTCACGGTGGTCGGATCGGCTCGTTGACGGATGAGAGTCCAACAGTCGCCATATTCCGCCAGACCTCGCCGCCGGGGGAGCAGGCTGGCGGCGAAACTGGCAGTCGGCGTTTCGACAATTTGGCGGCATCCCAATGTGGCACTCGTGGTCATGTAGTCACGTGATCTATCCACGTTTCAGGCACATCCGGAACGAGTGTTGATCCGGCAAGATGCATGCCGAGAGCCGAGCTCGCCAGACTGCCGCCATCTTCCGCTCGGTATACCCGTACATATAAGGTGACAGGCCATCGAGGCCATCATGCATCTGCATTGCCTCCCCACCGTCTCACCGCCTCGCCATGTTCGTCCGCGCCCGCCTCCCCGCCGTGCGCGCGCTCACGCGCGCCTACTCCGCCCCCTCGGCGCAGCACGCGCTTCTCCGCCCCGCGTCCGAGCTCGTGTCCGGCGATGACCTGGACGGCATCCAAGTGCTCGTCCTGAACCGGCCGGACGCGCGCAACGCCCTTTCGCGCCAGATGGTCGACGAGCTCCGCGACTACATCTCGCGCCTGTCGGCGGGTAATGCGCGCGTCGCCATCCTCCATTCGCTCGGGCCAGTGTTCTGCGCCGGCGCCGATCTCCGCGAGCGCAAGGGCATGAGCCAGCCCGAGGTCGCCCGCTTCCTCGACGACCTCAACGCCATGGTGTGCGAGCTCGAGGCCCTCCCCATCCCCACTGTCGCGGCTGTGCCGGGGCCCGCGCTTGGCGGCGGCACCGAGCTCGCACTCGGGTGCGACCTCCGCACCGGGCAGAAGGAGACGAGCTTCGCCCTCCCAGAGACCAAGCTCGGCATCATCCCGGGCGCTGGAGGGACGCAGCGCATGACCCACCTTCTCGGCAAGAGCAAGGCTATGGAGCTCATCTTCACCGGCCGCCGCGTGAGCGCGGACGAGGCCGTTCGTCTTGGTAGGTCCTCGACGCGACAGGAGCATGGTAGGGAAGCTCTCAGCTCACGCCAGGCCTCATCGACGTCATGGCCAAGGACGGCCAGTCGGCCCTCGAGGCCGCCATTGACCTTTCCAAGCTCATGCTCACCTCTGGTATGTTTGGTCCTTGGTCCTACCCGCTTGGCCCGCTTTGCTGACTACAGCTCCCCTGTCCCTCCGCGCCGCCAAGCAGGCCATCAAGAGCGCACCCGGAACGCCCATTGAGCAGGGCATCAAGAACGAGCGTGCGGCTTACAACACTCTCCTCGAGACCGAGGACCGTCTCGAGGGCCTCCGCGCCTTCGCCGAGAAGCGCAAGCCCGTCTTCCAGGGCAAGTAAAATACAACGGTTGTATGCATATCGATGTGTATCTGCCTAATCTTTGTACCCCTGGTTCAGCCGATCTCGGCACGCACAAGCGAGCCTACTACGAGGCAGGCGTAGCCGAGGCGGCCGTCGAGCGGCGGCGCTTGGCGCGCGACTCGCGCTCCCAGGTCTCAGCCTCCTCGATGAGCGCGCGGTGGCGCTTGATGGCCTCCGGCCCACGTGTCCCGTCGCCAAAGGCGAGGAACGAGTCCTCCGTTGGTGCCGACGGGTCGAACACCACCTCCACGGACGAGTAGCCAGGCAAGAGTGCCGGTTTGGCTGATCCGTTCAACCCGATCCATGGCATAATCGAGACGCGCTCCTCGTGCGCTGTTGTGGGCTGCGTGCGCAGTGGCACATGCGGCATCTGCGTGTGGGGCTGGGCGTTAGCTGAAGATGGATTACCTAAACTCACCTCATAGGCAGCATACACAGTCCCAGGAACCCACTTCTCCATCTTCAGTCGGCCGTACTTCGTCTCCCTGTCCGTCTCGTACACAATCTTGCCGCCGGGATTCTTGTCCACCTCAGAAAGCTTGTTGAGTTCGCCGAGCGCCTCGGAGGTCGGATTCTCGGGAGGCGCAGGACTCAAAGGCTCACTTGGCGGCTCGGCTGTAATCTCCGTCGCGAGCGGATGCTTCGGCTCCTCCTTCTCCTCTTTCTCTTCCTTCTCCTCCTTTATCTCACCGGCAGAGCGCTGCTCAGCGACGTAGTGCCATCCGCGCAGGGCATCAGAGCCCTTGAGCGCGTTCAGGCGCTCCTCGCGATACCCGCGCAGCGTCTCGTCGATGCGCCGAGCGTCCTCGGCCGTCCGCAGAATCCAGTCCTCCTCAGTCACGCCCAGCTGACGCAACTTGCCCCGCTTGGCATGAAGCTCGCTCCATGGGTCGGCGCCATTGCCGCCAAACTGCGTTGTGAAGCCACCGACATTGTACCATGAGCCCAGTGATGACTTGCTCGCCATCGCATCGGCGAGAATGCCCGCGTTTGCTGCAGGGCGCCCAGGTCCGCCAGCTGAAGGGTACTGGTTCACAGCAAGCTCCTGGTCCAGCACCGGCCCATGGGGTGTCCACCCGTTCGCTTCGCAGTCGACCACGGCGCGCTCCTCGTCATAGTCGTCGTCGACCCACTTGCCGTTCTTCACTAGCCGCGCGCCCATAAGCTTGAACACGTTACGCATCGCCACCATTGTCACCGCGCGGTGCTTGAGGTTGCCAGTGATGCGGCCCACGTTGATGAGCATCTCGCGCTCATCCGGGTTGCACGACAACTTGACGAGCTGTGGGCAACGACGCAGGAACGCCAGCGAGTCCGTATACCCACACGCGCGCGCCGCGTCAATCGTCAACGCATATACGCGGTCTGGGCTGCCGCGGGAAGGTGAGGTGAAGGTGACCAGCTTGTACTCGCGGCCACCGAGCAGGCGCCCCTCGGAGTCGACCTTGGTGTTCCCTTTCTCGTTCTCAGGGAGTATGAGCTCGTCCTCGCCGGCCGTGTACTCGACACCCTTGATGGTGTACACTTGCCCCTTGATGACATTCTCGAGCGCGCCGCGAGGATCCTTCTTGATGGGTGCCGATGCACGCTGCTTCGGCGCCTCGGGATCCTCGCCCCGCTCGAGCTTTTCTCTGCGCACTTTATCCCAACGTGCGCGTGCGGCCGCCGCCGCCGCACCCTTGATGCTAAAACCGCCCCGACCGCTGCCAGATCCTGGCTCACGCTTGTACGGTTTGTCACCGCCATCTTTCTCCTTTTGCGCGCGGCCACGGCGGCGCGGCGTAGAAACGACCGGCTCATCTGCCGTCAGTTACCGCTAAACAAGAAGAAACCCACCATCTTCGTCTTCCTCATCGTCTTCCTCATCCTCCGACTCCTCCGGTGCGACTTCCTCGACGGGAATTTCTCTGTATGACACCTGCTTCGTGCTTCGTCTGCGGCTCGACTTTGACACGACCTCGTCATCCGAGTCCGATTCAGTCTTAACTCGCCGTTTGGTGGCCTTGGGCTTGCGAGCACTGCCGCGCCGGGACGGACCAGGTTCGTCGTCGTCGTCAAGGTCCATTTGCTCGGCCTCGTCAACATCCGTCTTGGGCGTGTCGGGCTCGTCCTTGACGACACGGCTGCGGGAGGGCCGCACTGGAGAGGCTTTTGCCATTGAACGCCTGGGGCGTGGCGGCATGGCGGTGGATGGAAGGGTGTAGAGGTGCGGAAGGTATGCGGCGACGAGTGACTTGAGGGCTCAAGGTGGACTTGGTGACAACAACCGGTCGCGCGGTCGCGTTCCTTGTTGGTGATTCAACCGGGCAGCGGGATGCTACGGTGGATGCTCCTGGCGCACCTATTTCTCACAACCACGTGTCAGGCGTGATTTAGGCGCGCCACACGTTCCTGCCAGCTGCCAGGCCAAGCCACGTCCACCACGTCGTCTTCCTTTTCATGTTTTTCGCTTTTTCTCCCAACTCCTCCACTCTCGACGTCCACTTCAGGCGCTCGCAATGCCACCCAAGCTAGATCATGACCTCGCGTCAAGTCGCGCCTTCGAAGACGCCACAGCCAGCTTTGCTGCTCTCGCGGCCGCCGGCGAACTCGACCCTGCCCTCCTCGCGCTCTCTGGCGCGTCGGGGTCTGCCCAGATCGACCCACAGCTCTTCGCCATCGAGTCCGTGGTCCAGGATGTCCGTCGCGGCCGCGTGGAGGACCTCGAGCGCGACCTGGCCATAGACGCCGCATCACAGGACGTCGCGGATGCGAGCCACCCGGATGGGCTTTTGGGCGACGACGAGGCGCCGGACGAGCACATCGCCATCGATGATGACGGGATCGACCCCGCCCTCCGCGAGATTGTCAACTCGCTCACCAACGCGCAGCAGGTGAGTTACGAGACATACAGGAGCTGACATCAGTCCCATCACCCGATCGGGGATGAGGAGCGCGAGCGCCTCGATCGTGAGCGCCTGCATAGCACGCTCCAGAGCACCCTCGAGGACTTCACCCACCACAGCCTCATGGGCCAATACAACGCCATTTTCAGTACCTCCTTCCCCCAGAGTCCCACAAATCTGGTGTTGCCGCTCGAAGAGCCCGAAGCCACGCCGATTAAGCGTGGGCGGGGGCGGCCAAAGGGGTCGAAGAACAAGCCTAAACCTGGCGCACCTCCCCCGCCACCACCACCCCCGAAGCGTAAGCGCGGCCGTCCACCCAAAATCCGCACGGCCGAGGAGCTCGAGGAGATGGAGCGGAGGCAGCAGGAGAAGGAGCTCGGCATTCAGCGCAAGCGCGGCCGCCCTCGCAAGTACCCCGAGATTGGACTTGTGCGCGAGATGCGCCTCAAGAAGAATCGGGCAGTCTTCGCCGAGAAGCTTAGACAGCAGGAGGAGCGGGAGCAGCGTGCGGGTGGAAAGGAGTACGAGTACAAGGGTGACGAGTACGAGGAGCCCATGGACGTCGAGCTCGGCCAGCAGGTCGCGGCTGCTGTCGCGCGCCAGCCCGTTCAGGATGGCGATTACTGGCCCTACTCCGACCCACAGACGCTGATGGACGTCGTTGGCTCGAGCCTCGGCGTGGAGGCCAGCTCTGACGTCAACGCTATGGGAGCCGACATCATGTCGGGCGACCAGAGCGACGAGATGCGCGGAGTCTTCGCCCTCCCAGACGTTCCCGAGGCTCAGCAGTAAAGGGCGGCGGTGTTGTATGTTATGTGTGTGATTATATATAGACACCTACGTTGTCAGATCAGATGCTATTGCATGTTCTACGGATTTACGAAGTTCTAGGCCTTGATGCAGAGCGCGGGCGACGGCACATTGGCGTTGAGGATGAGGGCCACGATGAGGCCATACAGGCCGAGAACCTCGCTGAAGTTAGCTATACCCGCCCTTGTCCGGCAAACGTACGCAAAGATTAGAATGAGGACCATGGAGACGAACACGCGAGACTCGTGGATGTACGCGCGAACGCACGCGTCGCCGACAATGCCGATGGCGTAGCCAGCCGCGAGACCTGTAACGCCACATGCTGCTATTAGCGCTGTACGAAATCAAGTCAGTATAACGCACCCAATCCTGCTCCGAGGTGGATGAAGCCGTCGTACAGCCCATATGGCTCAGTGGGGGAGACTAGGGTCAGCGGAGCGCGTCACACCCGCTCACTCCCGCCGGAGATCAACACGGCGACCACGAGGCCGTACACCGCGATAACTGACGTTAGACTGTTGATAATGCGCATCATAGCAGTGGTACGCACTACCGGACATCTTCGGTCAGTTCGTCGTCGGTACGAAGGGGGCAACTCACAACAACAGGGATGAGCGACTGGGGAACGTCAGCAGAACTCATGACGCGCGCGCACCTTCATGACCAACTCGGGTCTGGCGTCAGCAACGTATTAGATTTTAGGAGCTCACTTGAACTGTCCCACACCTGCGATTCCGATGCCGGCTTTGGCAGTGCCGAACGCTGCGCCGATGGTCGTGAAGATCATCTGCTATTAGCGGACCGTCGGTGGCGGTCAAGGCAACGCACAGCGCTAGCGACACCGGCGAAGCTGGAGTTAGCACGTTCAGCAGAGTCGGCGTACCCGAAGAATGGGGCCCATGGCGGGCAGGTGTCGTACATGATGGTGTTGATGGTGATGGGGAAGGCGCTTGAGACACAATCGCCAGTGACGAAGAGGTGGTGACCAACGTCACGACCCGTTGTGCGGTGGATGTGATTCATTTGATCCCGGCGCGTGGATGTCACGTGCTACACGCATGATATAATACGTGTTCTTGCATTTCTCCAGATATGATGAGCGCCCTGATTGTTGCACGCGCGCGTCGTGGCCAACGTTCAGCAACACTCTGAAAGATTCCATAACCACCTCCAACTCCATCTATCAACCTCCCCCTCTCCCCCCCCTCCGACCTCGCCTCTACTCGCGGTCAGAAAAGAAGCAGCCATGCAGGGCCGGCTTCCTTCCATGGTACGTCCTCCGGAGTCCGAAATACAGAGCTGACAACAGCAACCTACCGTGGTCCTCCTTCGGGGTACGTGTCGCCGAAGTGGCAACCGCATAGCAGGCGAGGGTGGACGAGCTAACAGACAGAGGGCACAGACACGTCGCAGGGTACACCTCAGCTGCTGAGCAACATCTCGGCTTGTCTTGCCGTCGCGCAGACTATCGCGACTACCCTTGGTCCCCGCGGAATGGACAAGCTCATTGTTGACGAGCGCGGCAACGCTACCATCTCGAGTACGTCTGCTTCCCTATCTTATAATAAGATTCTAACAGTTAGACGACGGCGCAACACTGCTCAAGCTTCTCGACATTGTCCACCCCGCCGCCCGCACTCTCGTGGACATTGCGCGCGCCCAGGACGCCGAGGTCGGTGACGGAACCACCTCAGTTGTCCTCCTGTGAGTCTATCCAGCCTCTTCCCTGCTGACAGACAGTGCGGCTGAGATCCTGAAGGAGGTGCGCCCATTCATTGAGGAGGGCGTCGGAGTTCACGTCATCATCAAGGGGCTGCGGGAGGCGCGTAACCTTGCGATCAAGAAGATCAACGAGATTGCTGTCACTATCGACAAGTCGGACCCCGTGTGAGTGCTCCTGCGTTGCCGTGGTATCCACTGCGATGTGGCTGACGATCAGGCGCTTCCGTGACCTGCTCATGAAGACTGCTGCCACCTCCATGTCCTCTAAACTTATCCACTCTCAAATGCCCTTCTTCTCCAAGATGGTCGTCGACGCGGTCACCTCGCTCGACCCCAATGATCTCGACGAGTCGCTTATTGGTATCAAGAAGGTGCCGGGTGGCGGCATGCAGGACTCGCAGCTCATCAAGGGTGTCGCGTTCAAGAAGACGTTCTCATACGCCGGCTTCGAGCAGCAGCCCAAGTCGTTCACCAACCCCATGATTCTGTGCCTCAACGTTGAGCTGGAGCTCAAGGCCGAGAAGGACAATGCTGAGGTCCGCGTGAACGAGGTGTCTGAGTACCAGGCGATTGTTGACGCCGAATGGCAGATCATCTACCGTAAGCTGGAGGCCATCGTGGCGACTGGTGCCAAGGTTGTGCTGTCCAAGCTTCCCATCGGCGATCTTGCGACACAGTACTTTGCGGACCGCGACATCTTCTGCGCAGGTCGTGTCGCTGGTGATGACTTGAAGCGTGTGGTGCAGGCGGTCGGTGGGTCGGTTCAGTCGACAACGTCGGACATCGAGCCCCAGCACCTTGGAAAGTGCGAGAAGTTTGAGGAGCGTCAGATTGGTGGCGAGCGCTTCAACATCTTTGAAGGATGCCCCGAGGCGAAGACTTGCACCCTCATCCTGCGTGGCGGCGCGGAACAGTTCATCGCCGAGGTCGAGCGCTCCCTGCACGACTCGATCATGATCGTCAAGCGCACGATGAAGAACAACTCTGTTGTGGCTGGCGGTGGTGCCTGTGAGATGGAGATCTCCAAGTTCCTGCGCCACCACAGCCGCACCATCGTCGGCAAGCAGCAGCTCATCATCGGCTCTGTTGCCAAGGCACTCGAGGTGATCCCGCGCCAGATCTGCGACAACGCTGGCCTCGACGCGACCGATGTGCTCAACAAGCTGCGCATGCGACATGCGCACGACGACACCTGGGCTGGTGTCGACGTTGACGATGACGACGGCGTTGCCGACAACATGAAGCGCTTCGTGTGGGAGCCCGCGCTCGTCAAGACCAACGCTTTGTCGAGTGCCGTTGAGGCTGCTTGCCTGATCCTCTCGGTCGACGAGACGGTGCGCAACCCTCAGAGCGAGGCGCAGCAGGCTGGGCCCCCTGCACCTAGGGGTGCCGCGCAGCGTGCGCTCCGTGGCCGCGGCCGTGGCATGCCCCGGCGGTAAGTTGTAGGCTAGTTATCTGCATAGTAGTAGAGCATGGGTGCCTCCGGACAACGAACCGACGATTGTTACCTAATACTACTGACAATGAATTGCGAGCTAACAGTTGACATCGGAGCGTTGTGTCTCAGACTCCAAAACTTGAAGGGGATCATAGGGTCACAATTGAATGCACGCATCCACAAAACAGTTGACTCGAATTGATTTATGGCGTTTGCAACCTGGAAGGGCAATGTGAAGCCATCGTCGTGCATATAATGTGGCCTGCACATGCTCCCCTCTAGCATAGCCCATTCGTTTGCTTCTCCTCGCCGCTCAACAGCACGCACCTACCTCCCCACACCAAGCTGAATGTGTTCCGACTAGCATGATCGACTTGGACTACCTCCCTCACGTGCACGATCAGATCGTGCAGAACGCCTCGCCAGAGGTCCTAATGAAGCTGCGCCAAGTCACGCGCAAGCTACGCATCATGTCCGACGAGCGCCTTTTTGAGCACGTCGAGATTGAGATCACACTCGACGGTGTGGTGCTGGTCCACCCCTTCGGTTGCGCTGGGTTCGAGTGGATGCGCCTTGACTACGAGATCGCGGGCGACCCGGCGAAGCATGATCAGCCGACTAAGGTTCTCGCCTACTCCGATCCCGAGACGTGCACGCCTGCGAGCATGGGCTTACGTTCGTACATGCAGCGGCTGATGGAGCGGGCGCGTGTGGTTGATATCCGCATGGAGCCTGAACAGCGCGACTTCAACAGGCGCAAGTTCGCCACTCTTCCCCTCCAGCAGGCCATCCGCCGGCTCAACGCCACCATTCGGCTCTTCCGCCCGACATCTGGATACTGCGACATGTCGTCCGACGACTACCTGCATCCCGACCTCGTCTTCCCGGACAGTCAAAGCCCCCTCGACTCGCACCTCGTGATATGCCCATTCTTTATCGGAGCCAACCGACTGACCACTCTTCCTGCCTACGGAAAGTTCATCGCGGAGCTGCTCCATTTCACATTTATCGGCGGCCGCGACAAGGGCGAGCACAACTTCGGCCAGCGCAAGACTATCCTGCACTTCCTCGACTCCGAGGTCTGCACCTGCCCCGGCAGTGAACCGAGTGCGGACCCCTGGACGCGCCGCCTCTCTGTCTACCGGCCCCTTGACGCGAATGCGGCGGCCGAGGGCTGTAAACCGACTGCCGAGAGCTCCGACTCGAACTTTGACGCAAACCAGGCCTCTAGCATCGTCGGGGGCCCACTTCCTCGTCGTCGAGCTGAAATTACGATTGTCGGCGGTACCGAGCTGTTCCGCGAGACTTTTGGGCTCGCTCATGGCAGCGACGAGGCGATCTGCCAGCAGCTAGATGCGATTGCTAGGGGCTTCCTCTACTGGCTGCCTGAGTATCGGATTGACCTGGAGGACGTTGGCTTGCTTTCTATCGTGACACCGATTATCCGCTTCGTTACCCCTGCGGCGTACGTCCAGGAAGTCGGGGCGGAGCAATTCGCGCTGGAAACCCAGTTCAACCCGTACAACGATCCAGCTCCCTGCTATCGTTTGTAGAGCGATGGCAGTAGTTAGTAGGAGCAACTTGAAGCTCAGCATGTAAGAATTGCGCTCAATGGAGTACCTGAGTAGGGAGGACGGTGTGGATGAAACGCAGTCGATCCTCTCAATCGTTCAATTCAATTCACTTCAACTTACTCTGGTCTGCATTTGGGAAACGCTTGGTGGATTTGCACTGCAAAGCCCGGCAACAGATTGCAAGCAATACATGCGAACTATGGAAGGGTCTCCCGTCGCCATACCGCCACCACGATAGCTGGAACAGGAGAAGTCACGTGACCTCGACATGACGCGACCTTATAACACCGGCCGAGCAGCCAGCTCCAAGTCTCTATCTCCATGACACTACTCCTCCACGATACAATGCTGTAGCGGGTAGAGGCGAGCTGAGTCCGGATAGCGTGCAACATTTGGGGTCGACAAGCGGAAGCCATGGCGGGCGAGCGAGCCGGAGGAGATAACCTGGGCCACAGAAAGGTGGATGACGTTTCCCTCTCTGATTGTGGAGCAGTGGAGTGGCGGCCTCCCCACGCCTGCTCTCCACTACTGTCGAGCGGTGACCCGCGTCGCTGTGCAAGTGCAGAAGGGTGGACAATCCCCGACCGTGTTCCGCGATCGAGCTCCGTGATTTCCGCCCCGGCATCTCAAGGTGATCGGACCGAGGTGGGCATCGGGGTCCCCGGGTCCGGGTATTCCACTACGACAGATACACAAATGCGGCGCGCGACATCTTCAGCATCCTCAACATCCATCATGATCAGAAACGGCGCGCGCGTGCTGCGAACGACAAGACTGCGACAACTCGGGCTGGCGGTGGCGGCACGGCCACGACTTGTGTGCTCCCCCCGCCAGCTCCAGCCCGCTCTCCACACATACTCGAGCACTGCGGCGGCGGTTGCCCCTACACAAACAACGGCGAAGGCAGCCGACCCCTCCAATCCGCTCAACCTGCTCACACCCGAAGAATGTGCGACTCTCTCCCAGCTTGGAGATGGCTGACTCCAGGCGAGGCGCTCCTCACCGCCCCCGGCAGCCCATATGAGCTCGAGATGCGCGAAGTAGCTGGGCGCAAGCTCAAGGCGTGGAAGCACACGCCGCGCGACTTTGCGACATTTATCCGCAGCAATATGGAGCGATGGGCCGACCGCGAGTTGCTGAACACGCCAATTGCCGCCCCCGAGCCCTTCGAGGCGCGCGAGAGCGTAACCTTTGGTGAGGCGTATGAGCGTGCAGCGACGATCGCCGCGCTGCTCCGCGAGCGCGGAATTGGCGTCGGCGACCGCGTGGCTGTCGGAGGCGTCAACTCGACCGGATGGGTCGTGTCCTGTCTGGGCGTGCAACTGCTCGGCGCTGTACCTGTTCTCCTAAACAACGGGCTCGTAGGGGAAAGCCAGGTGCACTGCCTCAAGCTCACGTCACCCAAGTTTGTGCTTGTCGACGACAAGCTCGCGGCACAGATTGGGACGGAGAAGATCGAGGGCGTCGGGCCAGTCTGGTGCTGGGGCCCGACAGGGCATCTGAGCGCCGAGGTGCAGGAGGCTGTGACGGTACGTGCACGCCGCGCGAGGTCTGACGAGAGGAAATATCCAGCATGCAAGCTAGACCGCAGCTCGTGGCGAGCGTGAAAGCCGGCGAGGGTCTTGAAAACCTCGGGCCCGACAGCGACAGCATTGTTTTCTTCACGTCGGGCACGACGTCGCTGCCCAAGGGCGTGCTGGTGACTCAACACCAGGCGCTGCACATCATCCACTCGTCGACGTATCAGAACGCGCGGACGACGCTGCGTCTTGGAGCTCCCGTCTCCGAGGCGCTCAAGGCATACGACCCCAAGCCCGACGGCGTCGCCATGCTTTCCATTCCCCTCTTCCACGTCCAAGGCACACTAACATGGCTCATGGTCGCGCTGCACAACGGCTCCAAGCTCGTCTTCCTGCGCCACTGGTCCGTCCCGACCGCCGTCAAGCTCATGGTGGAGCACCGCGTGGGCCGCATTGGTGGTGTGCCCGCCATCCCCGCCGCCATCCTTGCGTCACCAGACCTCCCCGCCGACTTTGAGCTTGCGTCGACGACATACGGCGGTGCAACTCCCCCCAGCGATCTCGCGCAACGTCTCGTCAAGCGCTGGCCGAAGATGCTCCCTGGCACAGGGTGGGGGATGACAGAGACGAGCGCGTTCCACACCGGCTTCAACGGGCAGGAGTACCTTGCCAAGCCACATGGCGCGGGACAAGCTCTCCCCGTGACGGAGATCAAGGTTGTTGATCCCCAGACACGGAAAGAGCTCCCGGCTGGCGAGGTCGGGCTCCTTCTTGCCCGCGGCCAGAACGTCATGAAGGAGTATGTCAACAACCCCAGTGAGTCGTCGGTGAGAAGTGAGAACCGGCTGACACCCAGAGGCGACGGCCGAGACGATCGACGCCGACGGGTGGCTCGACACGGGCGACCTCGCATTCATCGACTCCTTCGGGGACCTGCACATGTCCGACCGGGTGAAGGACATCATCATCCGCGGCGGCGAAAACATCCCCTCGGCGGAGGTGGAGCGTGTGCTCCTCGCCGACCCACGCATCGCCGAGGCGTCGGCCGTCAGCGTGCCGTGCGACATCATGGGCGAGCGTGTCGGCGTGGCCGTCAGCCTCGCGCCCGGCGTGAGCCGCGAAGACGCGACGCCGCTCAGCATCGCGCAGGCTGCATGGCCCAAGCTCCGATACTGCGCGCGCCCGGATATCGTCATGGTTCTCGACCAGCTGCGTACGTGCTGTAGTGGACGCGCTGACGCCAGCATGGAACCCGAGTCAGAAAGTGCTCAAGGGCGAGGTGAAGAAGATCCTCGGCGCAGAGTGGGAGCGCGTCGGCCGCAAGCCGCTCGTGGATAGCCGCGACGCCAAGGCGCGGCAGTAGATTATCACAAGTAACTACGAGCGGAAGGCACGGTTGGGATGTCCTTTGGACGGCGAGGCGGTCATATGCATTGCACTGTAAGGTTGATTGAGGCGCGAGCGAGCCCAATGCCCTGCGTGTCACTGCAGCTGCTTTTCGCTGGCTCTCAGGCCAGAGAGAATATCGATCGTACTGAGTACTCCAGGGCGTCCGGAAACAGGAAGTGCACTGAATGACACAAAAAACACAGATCTACAGCAACAATGTGGAGCCGCTGTTACACGTTATCACCATTGGGACTCTACAACATCGGTCAAGAACGTCCGGTATATCACAGAAAGAAGTAAATTAAACTTCAGTTAAAACCTTCCGGCAGCACCGCGCTCTGAGCTGCACGACGACTCAGGCAGCGTAGGGATTTTGCTGCGTCTCCAAAGCGAAGCGCGCAGCGCCAACCTCGGCCGCATAAGCATTCTTCGAGAGGAAGCGCGTGTGCGCGCGCACACGCTGCACGATCGTCGCCGACTCCGGCGTCGTCTCGCACAACTCATGATGAAGTGCGGCGTGGAAAAGGACAGAACGGTCCGCGAGCGAGCGGCTGCTGCGGCGCGTGCCGCCGACAACGGTGATCTGGAACTCGGGCGGGTCGAGCCAGCGCTCGTTGACGGCTACGAGGCTGGCAAGGGCGTCCGCGAGCCTGAAAACATCGACGCGCTCGTGGATGTGGATGATGGTCTGCGGGGCGACGATCACACCCGGGCCGGTGCAGGCGTCGAGGGTGAAGACCACGCGGGGACGGGTCTCGCGGTCGTTGACGATGTCGAGGGCGAAGTGGGGCGGCTTGCGAGGGTGGCAGGGGTGGTAGCACCGCAGCGTGTAGCGGGGGAGGGCGGTGATGGCGGCTTTGATCGCGCACATGTCCGCGAAAGTGAGCATGATCGTCGTGCGCGTCGAGGACTCGGACCCGTCTGAGGAGGAGGACGACGACTCGTCCTCGCTGTCCGGCCTGCGCACCGCGAGGGGATTGTCCCCCATGATAACGGTGTCGGTACTGCTCGAGCTCCCCGAACTGTCGTCGGTTTCTATCGCGGAATGGCCCATGTGGAGAATCAACACAAGCTCCGGGATCATGTAACCCGGGACGTCGAGCACGCGCGTGCGCTGCAGCATGGCGACAATGTATGCGCGCAGGCGCTTACGGGTCTTTGTGCGCCGCGGGTCGGTGGGGAGGATGGTGTTGGTCTCGACGCCGTCTGCATCGTCGAATTTGAGCCACTCGAAGCGCATGTTCGTGCCTTTTGGCACGACGACGACGTCGCGCGGGTCCCCGGGCTCGGTGACCATGACTTCGACGTGCGCAAAGAGGATGGCGTCGGCGCGGGCGCGCAGGCGGCGCGAGCAGGCGCGCATGACCAGCAGGGTGGCTGGCGGCACGTGGCTGATGATCCGGTCGATTATGGCCGGGTGGTGCTGGTCGTTTATGCGTGGGGGGCGTGAGCGGCGTGGGCGGCGGCGGAGCATGGTGATGAGGATGAAGGAGGGATAGCGCTGATCGTGTGACAGATTGGGTGGATAATTGGCGTGTGTTTTGAGGTAGAGGATGGGCTGGGTTATATACATGACTTGTGCGAACGTCAGCCTGCTGGCGGCGGAGAGCCATCAGCCAGCTCGCACCCGAAGCCACAGGCTGGTTGCAACTTTGCAAGTTTACTCCCCTCGCAAAGGGAATGTCATCAGATGGGTTGCAACTGCACCAGACACCACCAAATTGTTAAAGAGATGATGGCATCACTGTGCTGTGAAGGATTGCCGTTCGGGTCGTTGCGACGTCGAGTAGCCACGGGCTTTGGAGCAGGATGTCAACACAAGAGACGAGGTGAGTAGCAAAATCAGGGGGCTTGTCAGAAATGTCAGTGCCTATATCGTGCGAGATGATTACCACAGGCGCTCGCAACGCCGTTAGTATGTCATGCATTGGTCCGAAACTCTGGTCGTGCTCTACTTCTCCTCAAGCTCAAACTGCTCAAACTGGCCCCGTCTCTCAGGGCGGCTCGAGTTGGCCACCGGCTCAGCAAGGTGGGGCCGCTCGAGCGTGCGCTGCGGCGCGGGCTCGGCAAACGCCTCGCGCAGCTTCTCGGTCGCTATCCTCTTGACCTCGTTTGCGACGGTGCGCGTCACCTGGAGGATAGGGCCGGCGAGGCCGAGCTGCAGGACGATGTAGGCGCTGGCGGCGGCGACAAGGAGCATGGCAAAGTACAGCGGGTTAAAGAGGACAGCCATGGCTTCGTTCCAGCCCAGCACGACGAGGGCGCCGTAGATCCACATCGGAATCTGGGAGATGCTTGATACCATGCTGCGCTTGGCTTCGACGTACGCGGCGTCGGCCTCGCGCTTGAATCGCGCTTCGAGCTGCGAGAGGCGAGATGCCTTGACGAGCACAAATGCGGTGTCGGGGTCAAACTTCTCGGGGTCGGCGTCGGTGTCCGTGGTGTCTGGCACAGGCAAGGTCGGAAGCAGCTCCTCATCCTCTGGCGCCACCTTGGCAAAGAGGGGCAGGAGAGTGAGTGTCTCGTCGCGCGCCTTCTTGAAGGCGCCTTCGAGATCGTCCTCTGGTCGCCAGACACGCGGCACTCCGTTCTCGTCATATCGGAACCGCTGCTCGAAGTTGTCGCGCAACGTGGAAAGCACGACTGGATCGGCAGTCTGCTCTTCCAGCTTATGGCGGAGTGCCAGCCACGAGCGCGTCAACAGGCTCTTGAGTGCCGAGTCATTCTCCTCCTCGGTGCAGTCGTATGCTCTGGCCTTCTTCAGATACGACTTCTCAGCCGAGTCCGTCACGTCACGGTATGTCGCCAGGACCTTGTCCCACATGGTAGGGGAGGGCTTGCTGAGCGCAATCTCGACTGGCTCGTAAAGCTGCCTCTTGACGGTCCGCTCCACGCCGTTGACCATCTTCTTGGTCTCGTCCGCGCGCGACTTGTCCGCGATTGCCTTAAGGTTGTCGTCCAGCATCGCCAGCTCCTGCTCGTATTCCCACCCTGACCCCGCGACGGTGCTCTCTAGATTGTTAGCTCCACCCAGCCTCTGTTCTCACCCTTGGCGACAGAGAGGAAGGACTCGCGGGCGTCACGCGTGCACCGAGACACAACCTCGGCAAAGTCATACGATGGCTCCTTTAGCGCGGCAGCCAAGTCGGTTACGAACTTGGCCGACGCGGCCTTGTTCGCGTTTTTAAGCTCGCCAAGGTAGAGCGACGACAAGGCGGCATGGAGGTTGGTAACAAGGTCCTGACGCTTGCGTGTGTACACGCCAACATGGTAGCGCGAGGCAGCGGCGTCAAAGCTGGCTGTGACTGTCAGGAATCGTCCGAAAACGCGACTCACTCAGAGCAACCTGCAACCACTCGGCCATGAGCTTGCCGAGACCAGGTACAACCTTGCCGCTCTCAATCGGACGGCGCACCGTCTTGGCGCTGACGTTGAACACCTCGGTGACACCAGCCGCGAGCTCATCGCAGCGGAACTGGGCAAGGAGCTCTTGTTGCGTCGGCAAGTCAAGGTCCTTGTTAGCGAGGACCTGCGCCCATATGCCCTCCATGTAGTGGCTGAGGCCATCGGCGGGAATGCGCTTGTGATAGGCGGGCTGGAAAACGTAGTCGGGGCGCGTCTTGTCCACGAAACGCTTCCTCAACTCCACGACGTCGGCCTCAAACTTCTCGGGCTGGTGAATCTTGTGCGGCAGGACGGCGAACGACAGGTCAAAGTATGTCTCGAGCTTGGCGTTCGCGAGATGAGTTGGCTGCGCGTGAGCTTTACCCGGGAGCACAGACGGGTCGCACCTTGGAGAGACTCTGCCAAATCTCGGCCATGGAGTCCTTGAGCGTGTCAGACAAGCTGTCGATCGTTGTGTAGCCCGAGTGGTCGCGGATCACAAAGAGGATGAGCGTCTTCTCCTTCGGCCGCGCTGCTGCTTCTGCGCTTCCGCCGAAGAGGCTGAGATTGACCTCAAAGACGGTCTTGAGTAGGCCGAGGTTGGCACCCTGGTAGAGACCGATCTGGTGCTCCCTTTGATCAGCATCGCCGCGGTGCCCACACGCACCAAATGTTGACGATCAAGACCTCGCTACTTGCGAGGGAGAAGAGCGCACTCTTGCGCTCAAAGTCCTGGTCCTCACCGCGCTCACGGCCGTCCGTACCCTCGACATCCATGACAAGGGCGGACGAATACGCCGATGGGCACATCCAGATACCTTTCGTCGTCTGCTGGCGGCGCTTGCTGTCCATGACATCGAAGGTAGTGCCGAAGAGACGGTTCAAGAGCGTCGACTTGCCCGTTGACTGCGACCCGAACACGGCGACGACATTGTAGTCGAATCCACTGTCTATCAAGTTCCACTTGGTAAGGTACTTTGATAGGTTGGGCCTGGGGTGAGCTGCGGCCGACGTGGAGGCACGGCAGCGGCAACGTACGTGAAGTGCTGGTTCTCGTCGATGATCTGCAGCTGGGCAGTCTTGCGAACTTGTCCATCCTGCTGTGCCAAAGAAGACGAGTTGGAAGTGCGGGCGGGCACGGCCATCGGAGCCCGAACGGCAGGGGCGGTCGGGGCAACCACGGGGGCGGCGGTCGGGAGTGGTGGGGCGGGGTTGGCGGAGGAGACTGGGGAGGCTGCAGCAATGTGGTTTGAGTGGGATGGGTCAGAGTTGAGACTCATATTGATGTAGGTGTAGTAGGTGTAGTAGGAATGCACAAGATGTAGAAAGAGAGTCGAGAATGGATGGAAAGGAGAGAGGGGAGGAGGGGAGGATGGTGGTGGTGGTGGTCTGTACGGTGACGGTTGTCAACACCGTCATAGACCACTGCAGATCCCTTCACCGCAGCAATCCGGGCGGGCCAGATAATCACAGCACGTGGGCTCATGGTGGAGAGTCCGTGGATCCGTCGTTCATTCTGTACGCTGTCTCACATCACCCCCACCGATGCATCCGAGATCTCTCTGCAATACATCTCGATGACTGATGAGCTGATGTGCGCGGTAGTCGTTGCGAGGTATGCAAACTGAAACAGTGCCAGGGCGTGGCAAAAGCCTCCTCGCTCCGTGGATTGGTCGCGGAGCGCTCAAACCTCGCGCCATCAGGCCGAACAACTACACGTCGGAGATGTAGTGCTCTCAGGCTTTCAAGTTGCTCGCCGAGCTCCGCTAGCACATGACACCAGATCCAAGCACTGACGGATACTTGATCAGCAGTCCCCCACCTCCAACCGTCACCAGAACTCTGTGCAACTAGCGCCAGGAAGTCTTGCTCACACTCTCCTCCCTCTTCGCGCTGCTTTGCGGCGACAAGACTGACCCCCCGCGCCGCGCGTCCGTCGCCTCGAATGTCCGCCCCCTTCGCTCATCCGCCCGCCACTTCCTACTCCCTCTCCCCTGCATCGGACAACTCTGGGCATAGGTGACGAGGTCCGAGCCTCGAGACCAATGACCATCATCGTCCATTGCCAGATGATATTCATTCCGACCCTAACTGCTTCGCCCTCGCAGGACCGTTTTTCTAGTGGTGGGCGTGGGCCTCGTAGTCGGCGTTGGGCTCGAACTTGAGGGTGTAGACTGCGCGGGGTAAGCAAAAGCGTTGCGCGCGCTCGGACGCCGGGGACTGCGCAATTTGCACTCACCCGAACCGCACTCGGGGCAGCGGTGGTTCTTGAGCTCCTTGGTAACGTGGAGCCAGATGGTGTCGTGCGAGTCAGCGGGGAAGCCAGTGCAGCCGACGTGGCGCTCGGGGTACTGTTAGATGGTGAGCGCAGTTCAAAGTATAACGGGAGGCGGCCGAATTCGGGCATGACGCACGTAGGAGAAGACCTCGATCGGGTTGTCGAGAGTGCCGAGGCGGTCGGCCTCGAGGGGGGTGAGGTCGAAGACGTCGACGCCCTCGGCCTTACCGATGAGCTCGAAGCGCTCGATACCGGTGGCCTGCTGGCGGCTGAGTGTCAGTTAACAGTCCGAATTGCCGACCCTCAGGCTCCAACCCGGACGTTCCCGGCGTGCACAAATGATGCGCGGAGGGGAAGGTCAAGCAAAGACCGGGGTGGGCGAGGGCAAGGATGAAGAACGCACTCGGTGGGGACCTCTCCGGGCTTGACACCTTGGATGAATTAGCACACCATTGCACAAGTTGAAGGTTGTAGACGTACCGTCACCGAGGAGCTGAGGGGGGCCACCACCGCCGCGGCGGAGGGCCGAAGCCGAGAAGGCGCGAGCGACCTGGACCTTGGGGAGGGCAAGGGCGGGGCGGGCGACGGCCTGAACGGCGCGGAAGGAGCGGAGCAGGGCGACCATGGTGGGTGGTTGGAATGAGTGGTGAGATGGAGACCAGAAGGCAAGGGCAAGACGGGAGGAGGAGTAGGAGCGGTGGATTGAGGCTCTTCGAGTGGATGAGCCAAAGGCGAGCTCGGATTGGCGAGCCTCTCACCGTACAGAGGTCCCTCCACCGTACGCCCCGTACGCACCGTACCACCGTACGCTCTGCTCCCACTCGAGATCCAGGCACGGACGCCAGGTGGAGAATGCCTATTGTCCTCACCGGGCGGAATCGTACCCAGTGTACCTCCGCCTACCTCCGATAATGTGGCACTCGGCCACGTGAACCACGCGAGGACGCGATTGACTTGTGCCTGGCCATGCCATGCAACGACGGCATCCTCATCATCTCATTTCAACCACCCTCCTCATCCACTTCCTTCATCGCATCGTCGCCACCACACCGCACGTTCACACCATCATATTTCATCTCCTTCATCGATAATTACTCTTCTATCCGTGTCTCGATCTTGGTCCTCCTTGCACTCACTCCCCTCGTCCGCTCCCGGCATCGCCAGCTATAGCATGACCGTGGCTGTCACGTGCGCGCCGCCTCGACCTCCCACCTAACACGACACTCATCCGCGCGCGCGCGCGCTTGGTCGCCTTCCTCTGCTCGCCGTCGTCCACCATGTCCAATCCTCGCTTCGACCCCCATCCAGATAAGTGGATAACTGCACCCAAGGTGCCAAAGCCCCCGACTCAGCGGCCACTGGTTAGCAGCTCGTTTCGCGCACACTCTGGTATCGCGACGCCTCCAACTACCACGCGCAAGGGTGCGAGCAACATCACCGCTTCGGCGTCCACATCCACCACCCGCAAACGCCGCGCTCCAGACGCGACCCCCACTGCATCAGTTGCCACACGCAGCATCCAGTCGTACTTGACACCACCGACTTCCACTTCCCAACCCGCCAAGAGGACGCGCGCGACGTCAAAGCTCAAGAGTGCGCCTCACCTTCACCAAAGTCCGACGCGTCGATCGCCCAGACTTCACCAAACTCGAGAGCGTGTTCAAGAACGCGCAGATCGTGATCGCTCTGCGTCCGTAGATGCGTGGCGCGCGTCTGTGCCTCCTGTTAGGTCGCCGGCCAAGACGTCCCATGATCCAAAGTCACGCAGCCCTTCGCCTGGATTCCAGATAGTCGAGGCACCCGCTACACCCAGTCCTAGACTCCCGACCTCTGAGGCCGTGATTACCCCCGTTCCCTCATCCGTCATGGCCGTTCATAAGAGATTGTGCGGACAAGACAGCGCCCGCCGCCGTCAGGCCATCTCGCCTTGGAGAGAGGTGACGGAGGAAGACAAGAAGGCAGCCCGTGCGCAGCGCGACGTTGCGCGCCGAGAGGCTGCGGGACAACTCGAGGACCAGCGCGAGCGCAAGCGCTTACGCATTGACGTTAAGGAGGTTGTTGACGAGAACGCGCTCAGGCGGGTCGCCGACATCAAGGAGAGAAGAGCGCTGGGCGAATTCAAGTCATTAGCCCATCTCTCGTCAGATCGATCATCATCACCTCGATCATCGTCCCCAAGCGAGCGCGTACCTCTTGCATCCAAGAATACCAACGCTCTTCGCCGACACTCCTCGGCCGTCGTCGAGCCAGTGTGCACTAGAGACTCAAAGTGGCCTCAACGACAACCCGCTCCGCGCACGCCAGTCATACCATCCTCCGTCCCCCCTCGCTCTCAAATCATCCCTTCCGCATTCCCTGCTCGCTTGCGTCACACGCCGGTTGCGTCACCTCAACCTTCCCCACCCACCAACACCAAGTCCGCAACTCAATCGGTCACTCCTCGAGCACGTCGTACCGCGCACCATCATGTCACTCCGCCCAAATCCCGCACCCCGCAGCGGCGTGAGCAACAGGAGACCTTGTTCGAGCTTCCTGCCGCCCCACCTCGGCAGCCCATGTTCAAGCCGGTCTCACCTAAGCCAATCAGTGGCTGGCGTCCCATGGAGATGCAAGCGGAGACTCTCATGACCTGGAGCATGGGCGGAGGGGCAGCCACGCTCGCCCCAGTAGCGCCGCCATCTTCCCCCACACCCGATTTGAACGAAGTTGACCGCTTGCCGAATGACGACGAAGTCGTGAGTCTTTTGCGCCGTGAATACAGGCTGATCTTAGATACACGAGACCATCCCATCGCAATCCTTCCCCCACCTCCTCGACACCTCGTCCTCGCCGGCAAGACCTCCCAGGGAATCGCCTCTGCTCTCGTCACCTCCGGAGCCAATCTATCACTCTGAGCATAGGGAGGAATCGCCGCAGGTTCAGTCCTCACCGTCGCCTCGGCGCCCGCGCCCTTGGGGGCATCCACCTTCATCCCCACCCCGGCTCTCCTTCGCACCACCCTCGCCAAAGGCCAAATCGCTTTCAAAGTCGCCCGCGAAGCTGATGCGGTATTCCAAGCAGGACGCAGAAACGCGCCGCCGAGCCATGGATCACGCCCTCTTCTCATCTCTTTCTGAAGCCTCACAGGTTCGGCCAAAGCCTCAAGTCCCAACCTTTCCCCTCCCACGCCTCGCGCAGCATCATCAGAAGGCCTCTTCCCCTGTGAAGTCAAAACACAGGACCCCTCCGCCGCGCAAGTCACAGCCTAAAAGCAAAAGAGGGTCTGCGTCGTCATCCAAGCCCCAAGCCACTCTTCAAGCGTATGGCTATTCTCGTTCAAGTGCGCGTCCCACTCGCGAGTTTGACACGTCCTTCTCTGACGAGGAAAACCTCGAGTTCGAAGACGAGGATGTGCATAAGCGTGCGCCCAGCCCCTCTGGAGGTCCGTCGGTCCTGCGCTCCGTTCCACTTGCGCCTCCTCACCCGTCCCTGCGGCCCATGGGCATCCGCGAGCAAGCTAAGAGGGACGCGGCCGCGATGAGGCGACATCTAGGTCAGCAAGCGTCGCTGCCCAGTAGTGACAAGTCTTCGTCTCTGCCCCCGCCTCCATCCGCCATCACTGAGGACAGCAGCAGCCAGTCTGAGGGATTTCTCGAGGCCCAGATTAGCGAGTCCACACGGACATGGTGGCGACGGCTTGGACACGACCTCAGTTCCGATTCGTAGATTGTATGCATGTTGTATGTTGGACGAGGCTCACAGTATCACTTTCGTGGCCCGGGCGCGAAGCTTCGGGATGCATGGGTGGACGCCGCAAGCGGGTGGCCGGCGGCGTGGAAAGGAGCTGATGGTGGCCCATCCCAGTCAAGTCACACCCAGAGATCCAGGACATGTTATTAGCACACGTACGTCCACCAGTCGGTCGACCATAATGAATGCAAAAAGATTGGCAGCTCCAGTCTTTTTACTTACTTCAGGATCCACTTGCTTCTCTTGATGTTCGTCCTTGGTTTAGCGTCTGTTCCTAATGGGGGCTTGATTCTTGCTTCTTCGGATTAGGCCCATTGGGGCCCAATTCCTATTTATTAGAGGGGCCTTTAGGTCCCCTCCTCTCTTCTTATTATCCTATTCGCGTCCTCTTTGGCCTTATTAGGCCTTGTGGGATTACGATCCCTATTTGCGTCCTCTTGGGCCTTATTAAACCTGGGATTACGATCCCTATTTGCGTCCTCAAATGGGCCTTATTAGGCCCGGGATAACGATCCCTAATCACGTCCTCTTGGCCCATATTAGGCCCGGGATAACGATCCCTATTCCCGTCCTCTAAGGCCTTATTAGGCCTGGGATAACGATCCCTATTGTATTACTATTCTGACCTACTGTTAGCATGGCCTAGCCCGGAGCTGCCGGCCACTATGGTGTTGGGACAGGTTAAAGGGTACACTAATGTGGGCGAAGGCCCTCCGGTGATTCTATAACGCCGCATATGTGGTGGCGGCCCTGGGGCGGGTGGTACGGCTGTGGGACGGCTAATGCATGGGCCAGGCGCGGTCAATTTGAGTCAATTGTCAAAAGACGATTTTGGGGTGTGGTGGAGGTGCGGGTCTGATGCCTTGTGATTATGGGCCGGGAGGGTGTTTGGTCCCGTGTTGGTTGATGGCGGGTGGAGGCGGGGTTAGTCTAGCCAGGATTCAGTCACGTTAGGGTTTGGGCGACGCGGCTGTCTTTGCTCCACATTTGGCGCGGGTTAGTGGACTCGAGTCGACCAGCTCGAGGCAATTCGACTTGGTATCTATTCAGGCTCTTCAAATACTTGGGCGGGTGGTATTACACAGCGGCGTCATCGGCCCGGTCGCCGAGTGCATGACATGGACCGTGAGGCACCGAGTGAGCGCGAGCGAGAGTGAGAGTGGAGGGACTTCACAGGTTGGACACAGGTTGACTTCAACTCACCGTCCTTTCACTCACACTTTGACCGCGCATGGTGAGATCCTGCCTCTACGCACGGAAAGCTGAGATGCCGACCCGCCAAGTCCCGGACGAGAAGGTGCAATAGACATCTCGCTCGCTGGGGCGCCACCCCATCAAAGGCGAAGGTGCGCCATCCACGTGATCGCGCAGCACAATGGGGACGTCCCGGTTGCGCGTGTGGCGGTTGAGGGAGGGTGTGGTGGCGATTGCGGTGACAAGGGTGACCCCAAGTGGGACCGATACCGGCGGGAAGACACAGTCGCTCACCCACACAGAGTGCACAGAGTGAATGATCGTCGGTGCTTCGACCTCCCCTCAGTCCCTCCCCTCAGTCCCTCTCCAGTTCGCGGAGGCCAATATGATTGTGGCATTAGTAGAGTTGGGCTGGCTCGTGTTCAACACTACCGGCGATCTTAGCGCCCGCCCAGCAGTCTCGTCGTTGAGGAAGACAACGGGTCCTGATCAAGAAGATGTCAGAACATGGTCAGTAGACTGCAGTCTGGTCCGTCGCCGCGCGGACACTGGCCACTTGAACGCGGCGATGGTGTGTCGTGGCCTTGACGACAACGTCTTGCTGAACAGGAATTCAATGGGCACTGGAAACGAATCAGCGCATCCCGTACAGGCATTTGTCTTGCCCAACATCACCTCCCCGTCTGATTGCGTCTGATCAGCAATTCCCGTCCTTACCTGGCTGTATCTCATCCTGGTCACAGTTACGTCCGCAAGGGATGTCAGCGAAGCCAGACAAAAGACAGTTGACGTGACTGCCGACCTCCGCCTCCGCCGAGCCCGCCAAAGCAACGTAAGAAGCAGGGACACCAGTCCCATACCGATTTCAACGCGATGAGCAGACTCACCTCCTTCGCCCCTGGGGGGGGGGGGGAATCGACAGCACAATCACACTGGCCCGAGACCGCACCCGTAGGCGCCGCTCTCGCGATGTGCTGTGGTGCCTGGGCCATGCAAAAGGTCAGTTTGTGCAGAAGGAGAGGCTGTAAGTGTTGCTGGGAGTTAAACAAGCGAATTAGATGGAAGAGGTGGTGTGAGGACGTGGGGGTCAGTGGGCGCATGCGGAGCAAACACCTCCACGGGCCCGGCAGGTCAGTCGCCAGCGCGGCCGCGGACGTTAGCAGTGCTCTCAAGAGACTGAGCACGCCCCTTTTAGCGGGCGGCCCAGTCACCAGTCGGGAACGTTCCAAGCGCGCCCGCAGCGGAGTTGGAGAAGAGAGTGTTGCGAGATAGGAAGAGTAACGAAGCGAAACGGGTGGTGCCTGCTTTCGCCGAGCAAATTTCGGAGGTGTCCGATCACTCCGGCTCCCATCGCGCCGATCCGCCAACATGACGACATGCTACGCATGGCCACCATCTCTCATCTCACAGTCTGCTGATAAAGCAGACCCGACTCATGAATTCCCCCCGCCTGGCTTCGGCATCGCGTCTCCATCGCTCTCTCCATCGCCCCTTCTCGAGCTCAATGTACCACTCCGCCCGCCGCCCCTTCAAGGGTTGGTGTTCACAGCTTGCGCAGCTCGCTCACACCAGAAACCGAGGCCGAGCGCCCCGCGTTCGACCGCGAGCGGACTTTTGACCTGACCAAGGCGCCTGATACCGAGTTCAAGGCGGGGCAGGGGCTCAACGACCTCGTGAGTGCGATATCGGAGGATCGAGGTCGGGCTCGGAGGCTCAGACAGCGGCACACCGGCAAGGAAGGCACAACACTGACGCCAGCCCAACGCGCCCAAGTTCGCAGCTGATGCTGGGGAGTGGCGCAACATCGTCCCCGAGACGCTCGGGCTCGCGGAGCGGTACAAACTGCTCGTTACAGCCATCACGCCGCGCCCGATCGCCTTTGTGTCGTCCGTAAACGCCGAGGGGGAAGCGAATGTGAGCCTTCCTCCGCCCGGGGGCTGGCGGGCTCTGACTTTGACTCTGACACCAGCTCGCGCCCTTCAGCTACTTCAACATGGTGTCGCACAACCCGCCGACGGTCATGGTGTCTATCCAGAACAACCCCGCAGGTCGGGATGGGAAGAAGGGTGCGCGCCCCACATGTACCAGTGGCGCTGATCACAGACACCACGTTCAACATCCTCCAGACTAAGGAGTTTGCTGTTAGCATCATCTCAGAGCCGTTTGTCGAGGCCGCCAACTACACGGCGATTGACACGCCGCCTGGGACGGACGAGTGGGCGCTGGCAGGGCTCACGAAGCGCAAGTCTGAGTGAGTGCCGCTGGCTGATGAACGAGGGGCACACTGCTCAGTCCCTCTGTCCTCGAGCACGCCACGGTCTTGGAGCTGCTATTCGCTACTGTTTGCGCAGAGCACGTCCAGATCCAGTGTGCGCCTGTGGCGTCCATGACTGTTAGAGTTCAGCGGGGTCCACCAAGTCACATAATCATGCGGTGTTCCACACCCTTAACCTCGCTGCCCCGCTGACATTAGCACGATCAAGCCCCCATTTGTCGCCGAGTCGGCGTTCTCAATGGAGTGCGAGTTGTCCCATTCACACGATATCGTGAGCGATGACAAGTCGATCATCTACACCATGGTGCTCGGACGCGTCAAGAGGATCCACGCGGTGAGTTCAGCGGCACCGAGCTCGACCCCAGCCCATCTAGGACGTGCTCCGCGCTGGGCATCCGTCACCTTCACTGCTTGTCACCGTTGGCGGTGCTTGCCGGCGGCTGTGGGGCAAGGCCGTGGCTGGGTGACAGTGTCGGTGTCATGCCGATAACGGCCAACGAGTGACCGCATCTGACAGATCAGCGAGAGTTTATCTTTGATCCAAACGACAAGTACCGCGTCATGCCAGAAGCACTGATGCCCGTCGCGCGTCTTGGTGGATTGAGGTGAGTTTATCAAACGCGAGCATGCAGTTCCCCGGCGCATCCGGCCCGGCCGGGTGTAGCGTTCCCAGGTCAGGCTTTTCGAATTCCCCCTTCCAAACGCTACATGCCATCATTCGGGTACTTTGTCGCGTAAACAAGATACCGAGCCATGTACAAGCGCTGACTGATAGCTTCGCGCGCGTCGTCCAGTGAGTATCTTTGCGGCGCATGTTGCGCCGCGGGTCATGCGCAGCACGGCTGTAGCGGCCCTACTCCGCCATATGGAGCGGGCGCCTGGCCCCACGTGCTATGTAGGTACTGCTCAGCGCTGACAACCAGGGGGTACGATCTGGCGCGCCCTCGCTGGGACGACGTCAAGGACACTGATGAGGTCAAGACGGCGCTCGGTAAGCTGTAGAGCGCTGAGACATGTCGATCGATGGTCTGTTCCTGTCCTGTCCTGGTCTCGGCCACTAGCGAGCTGAGAAGTCGGATAGTGTCAGCCAATACCGCACCTCCTCTGCCCCACAATGATGATGATATCCGAGATGATCAACCGTTTGATTGGACAAGCAATGCTTGTCGTCGCCCTCCCGCCGGTGCTGTTTGATTATGCATCCAGACCTCCAGCCAGCTCCGGGGGTAGTGGGCCCCATCACATTGCCCCTCGGGGTCGCCAAGACCGCCCCACACCCTTGCCCACACCACACGCGAGTTTCTTGTCTGATCAACAACAAGACATGGCGAGGATCAGCAATTGTTCCAGCAGATACCAAAGCAGTCTGTGCACGCCGTCGGATACACCGCGTCGGAGAGCGAAGGGCGTTCGATTGTGCAAGTGGAGGTGGAGCGCGATCTGTGCAAGGCGCGCCCAATCGGGCGTGCAGCATCTCACTGCCGAGCAGCGCCAACACCGTGCACAGGCGCGGCGTGATGCAAGGCGGCCGGCGGTGTGTGGGTGACATGTGTGTTGGTGGTGCTCCGCCATGACGAGCCACACGACCCCTGGTGCTATCCGATCGCTTGTCGCGTTCCAGCTTTCCAGGTTGTTCGATGCAGGCCGGTAGACATGGCCGGAGCACACCGAAGCGTTGGGCGAGCGAGGCGTCGCTGGGTCATGCACGCACGGCATGAGCGTGGCCTGCATGGCCTGGCCCATGGGGTGGGTCGGTGCAAGTGCGGGGCCTAGGGCGCTTGAGTGCGCTCAAAAGCCGCTCTACAAGGGCGCCGAGGCATGAGAGGCAGCGCGTGAGAGCATGCGAGCGCGAGATCGCGAACGAGAGAGCGCAGGAGAGCACAAGAAGAGCAGATGGGGTAAGGTGGGTATAGAGCGGTGTGGGGCACAGGAGTCCAGGAATGGTTGATCCGGGTGTCGAAGGGCGGGTGGCGGCAACGCCGGTGCGGATAGCCGAAGCCTCCCTCGCTCTCATGCTCATGCTCCCGGTGCGAGCCATGCCTCCCCCGCGACAGTTGTGCAGACGGCGTGCAGGTGGGACCCAAGCCCACACGACTGACTGCCCGGAGCCAGCTGCGACCTGCCCAGACGCCATCTTATCCCATTCATCACTCTTGCTTACGCTTACGCTTACGCTGACTCCAAACCCTCCAGTACATCCCTAGGCCTAGCTTGTTCCCCGACCCGCGATCCCTGCAGCCACACGACTGTCCTCCTCTCGGGCTCGCTCGCCTCTGCTCCCCTCTCCGTCCTGCCGTCGCGCCTCCTAGTGCCCGACTCTCCGTACGCTTTGGGCGCCGCGTGCCAATCCATGCCCCCGTACTTCCGACGCTCCCATATATCTTGACACCTCTCTCGGAGCGATGGCCCCACCTGCTCTTCGTCTGCGTCCTCTTCTGTCTCGTCCTTCTCCTCTTCGTGTAAGGTTCGCCTCTCCTCTTATCCGTGGTCCGTCCCCTGCCTACGCCTACGCCTACGCCCACGTCTACCCTCACCGTTACTCCTCCTCCTCTTCCTCATCGTCGTCGTCGTCGCCGCCCCCGCCGTCGCCTCCACCCGTCTCATCCACAATCCAAGAGTCCCGCTCTGCCCAGAACCTGTACGGCATCGACAAGCCGCTTCAGCGTGTCCATCACAACCCCTTCCTGCCTACCCCCCACGAACCGCACTTCATGTACTTCCCCGAGCAGCGCCACCTCCAGGACGACGTCCACAAGGAGTCGCTCCAAAACCCCGAGGAGTTCTGGATGCACCAGGCTGAGCAGCTGCACTGGCACAAGAAGCCCGAGCGCGCCATCAAGATGGGCAAGCGCAAGCTGAAGAGCGGCAAGAGCCACACCAGCTGGGAGTGGTTCCCTGGAGGCGAGATCAGCACCTGCTTCAACGCTGTTGACCGTCACGTCAACGCTGGCCGCGGCACCTGGCCCGCCATCCACTACGACTCGCCCGTCACCAAGACCAAGCGCACCATCACCTACGCCAACCTCCTCGAGGACGTCGAGGTGACCGCTGGCTTCCTGCGTGAGGAGGGTGTCAAGAAGGGTGACGTTGTTCTCGTTTACAGTGAGTTTATCCATGACGGCTTTCTCCCCTTGTGCATTACGGCGTGTGATCTGGACGGGCGGGTGGATGTCACCATCACCACGAGAGACGAAAGAGGAGAGGGCGGAGAGTGCAAACATAGGGCGGGATGCCAGGCACCTCAGCCACCCGATACCCCAATCAATCCAATAAACATCGGGCCCCGCACTCCTCCGATCTCTCATCTCAACTCCGAACCCCGCATCTCCCGCCTTTTCCCCGATCATGCACCTGTTATCAGCAATGCTGACATTCTCCAGTGCCCCAGATCCCTGCCGCCATCACCGCCATCCTCGCCGCCAACCGTCTCGGTGCCGCGCACTGCGTGGTCTTCGGCGGCTTCTCCGGCTCGGCTCTCGGCCAGCGCATCGACGCCGTCCAGCCCGACGTCATCCTCACCGCTTCGTGCGGTATCGACGGCACCAAGGCGCCCATCCCCTACGGCCCCCTCGTCCACGAGGGCATCAAGGCGGCCAAGTACAAGCCCAAGCGTGTCATCGTCTACCAGCGTGAGCAGGTCCCATGGGTCATCGACGAGGTCCGCGGCGAGCGCAGCTGGCAGAACCTCTGGCTCAGCGCCAAGGCCCGTGGCGTCCGCGCCGAGGCCGTCCCCGTCGCCTCCACCGACCCCTGCTACATCTCGCACACCTCGGGCACAACCGGCACGCCCAAGGGTGTCGTGCGTGACTCGGGTGGCCACGCCGTCGGCCTCCACCTCTCGGTCGCCATGGTGTTCGGTGTCCCCGGTCCCGGCGGCTGCATCTTCGCCGCATCCGACATCGGATGGGTCCTCGGCCACGCCTTCATCATGATGGCGCCCCTCCTCGCCGGTGCCGCCACTGTCCTGTACGAGGGCAAGCCCATCGGCACACCCGATGCCTCGGCCTTCTGGCGCATCATCGAGGAGTACGACGTCACTATGCTGTACTGTGCCCCCACCGCGCTCCGCGCCATCAAGCGCGATGATCCCGACGCCCGCTACATGTCAAAGTACGGCGAGAAGGGCGGCCTGCGTTCCCTCAAGGGTCTCTTCCTCGCCGGCGAGCGCTCCGAGCCGTCGCTCATCGTGGAGTACCAGGAGTTCCTCAACCAGTGGGCTGCCCCCGGCGCCCAGGTCATCGACAACTGGTGGTCGACCGAGGTCGGCTCGCCCATCACCTCGCGTACGCTCATGCCCCACGCCGGCTTTGACCGTACTACCAAGATCGACAACCACCCGCCTGCCCTCCTCAAGCCCGGATCTGCTGGCAAGGCCATGCCCGGCTACAACATCCAGATTGTCGACGACGACGGCAAGCCCGTCCCCGCCGGCGAGATGGGCAACATCGTTCTCGGCCTGCCTCTCCCTCCCACTGCCTTCCGCACTCTGTGGCAGGACGACGAGCGCTTCTACAAGGGGTACCTGGAGCGCTTCGGCGGCGAGCTCATGGACACGGGTGACGCCGGCTACATCGACAAGGACGGTTACGTGCACGTCATGGCGCGCAACGACGACGTGCTCAACGTCTCCGCACACCGCCTCTCGTCCGCCGCGATCGAGCAGGCGCTCGCATCGCACCCTCTCGTCGCCGAGGGCTGTGTCGTTGCCATCCCGGATGCGCTCAAGGGCGAGCTCCCCTTCGCCTTCGTCACCCTCGCCGTGCCCGACCACCCGACCTCGGCCATCCCCGACGCCAATCTCCAGAAGGAGTTGCAGAGCCTCGTGCGCTCGGGCGTCGGCGCCATCGCCTCCCTCGGCGGCGTCATCCAGGGCTCGGGGATGATCCCCAAGACGCGCTCCGGCAAGACGCTGCGCCGCGTGCTGCGCGAGCTCCTTGCCAACGCGGCCGAGGGCGACTTTGACGCGCCCGTCACTGTCCCCTCTACCGTGGAGGACATCAACGCCGTTGAAGTCGCGCGCGAGAAGATCCGCGAGTACTTCAAGGTCAAGGGCGCCGCACACAAGGCCGTGCACACGCGCACGCCGCGCGCGCGCCTGTAACTGGCGGAAAGAGAATAGACGCATGAAGAGGGCCGCGGCACACTAGGTGCCGCCACATAGAGGGCGCGGGGTGCATGCCGGCGCCGGCCGGCTAGCGGCGGGCGACCGGCCCCGTAGGGTCGTGTAAACGAATAAAAGCTATTACTATAGCTAGCTAGCTTGTTCAGAAGTTGTCACATCATGGATTGATTTGGACGCATTGCACTGGAGTGTCATTTGGGTGTGATGGAGATCTGGGAGTGTCGGGGCGTCAGAATAAGCTTATCGGGATCGTCACCGAGATCAGCGCTTGCCACCGAAACTTGGCGAGCAGATTACAAGCTGGCAAGCGCTCTGCGTTGCCCGCGTCCTCGTTATGACTGCCCGTCGCCTGCAAACACCTTGCCCGACTCAACCACCTGATGCTGATGATGCTGACCAAGATCGCGAGACTAGTCGCTCACCTCATAGCCGCGGCATCTAGATGTACATGACCGGCCTAAATGTCTCACTCTAATCCTGGGTCTTGGCAGTGTTGGCGTCATGTTCGAGGACCATCGTACTCCCGCCGACCCGCCGCCGAGCACGCTCGTCCAAGGCGGGATCTCCGCCGTGACGACAGCAGTCTGGTCCGAGGAACCGTGGAGGGGGGAGCCTTCACACGGGTCGTAATTATTCTAAATATCAGCATCCATATTCTAAATAGCGGGGTGAGAATGACCAACGCCACAAGATATCCTAAATACCTCTCTCGCTTATTCTAAATTGTCGTCCGAGTTCCGATGCGATGCAATACAGCACCTGGCCCGAGTCGACCACCTGCGCCTCGCTCATGTCAGTCCCAGACCCAGCCTCGGCATCTCGTGCGGGCCGGTGGAGCAGCCAAGCTTGCTCGAGCGGAGATGCAGCCGAAGAAGAAGCGCGGATTGCGCCGCACCGTGTCATCTTGGCGTGCCTTGGTCATCTGACGCACTTGCCCGCACGTGAGCTTGGCCGCCACGGCTGCGCGCTGCGCTGCAGCAGCTGCATTTATGGCGCCGCGTCACGGCTGACACACCGGGTCAGCTGCGTGAGAGCATGTTTGGACATTGGGTGCCGGAGATCTCGACTCGTATCTGGCTCGCGCCACTGGGACGTGGTGACGTGCAACGGTATAAGATGAGTGGGATGTCTCACAGCTCGTTTACGTCGTGAAGCCCATCAGCGACGACATAAGACAGACCGTCCCGCACGCCCACCATCAGTCCTCACCATCTCACAGCCCACAGCGCAACCGACTTGATCGCGCAGCCCGCTACCTCGCCTTGATCCCATGTTCCCCCGCTCCCGGCCGCGATGGTGTACATCTTCGGCCTTGCAGTAGTGTTCCTCTGCGTGGTTGTCTTCTGGGTGGGTGAGTATATCCCTCTCCCTGGTGTCCCCGCTCCGCATCCTGCACGTCTCGTCCCTCGCACGCCTTCTCACCACTAACCCACTCTAACCCCAGTACGCGCCCTCATTAACAAAGTCCGGAACTGGCACCGCCGGCGGCAGCCCAGCCTCCCGCCGCCCGTCACGCAGCCGACGCTCAGCGAGACAGCGGAACACGTCTTTGCGCGCTTCATGTCGAGCACGATGGCCGAGGACGTGTTCGACCCCGTGCCGCCGCCGCCCGCGCGCCGCCGCAGCAGCGTCTACTCGGGCGTGGTCCGCGCGCACCCCGAGTGCGACAGCGACCCCGACCTCCCGCACTACTGTACGAGTCCGTATCCGCAGGCTGACAACAGCGTCGAGCCCCACGGCGAGCCGCCCGGAACTCATCATCATCGAGGACGAAGACTTGCCGCCGCCGCTGACGCCGCGCACCGGCACGCCTGTGGCAGACGCGCCGGGATACACGACGCGGCCCGCGACGCCGTTGCGCATCACGTCCGACGCCCCGCCAGAACAGGTCATGACCTTCGTCGGGCGCGTCATCCCCTTCGCGCCGTATGCGGCCCCAGCTACCCCACCCGCCCCAGCGGCTGTACAGCACGTCGCGTTTGCGCGTGGCATCGCGCAGCGCGAGGATATGCCCGCGCGCCCGCCTGCCGCGCGCCGGAAACACAACCAGCGCCGCGCAAGGCCCGTGACGGAGTTTGCATTTATCGCGGCAATCTAGAGCTATAATCCAGTTGTTGTGATGAACTGATAATGTTTTCGGTCGGCTTGTAGCCCTGAGAACCGAACCGGCGGACGGAAGGATAAGTCTGTGATAATGCGCCAAGCATCGTGGTGGTGCCAGCGTGATCAAAAGCGGGTGTCCACTTGTCGAGTAGATGTAGCAACATTGTCGCAACGGGGAGATCACGGCCTCAGCTCCATGCATGTGTCACGGTTGGCTCTCGCCGACGACGCACCCGACGCGTCGCCTGCGACGTCCCGACTGCCGCAGCCACGCCCGCCATATCTTCTAATATACATGTCTAGTCCACTACGCCTTGCCCTTGCGCGCGAGCTCAGCCTCCTCCTCAGCCTGCAGCTGCGCATCGATCTTGGCGCCCCGGCTCGGCTCGTTGCCGTGCATGCGCGCAGGCGCCGTCGGGTCCTCCTTGAGCGCGGCGACTTCGGGCGTGTCCTTGTCGCGCTCGGCCTGCTCGGCCTCAGCCGCCGCGATGCGGTTCGCGATCGAGCGCTGGTCGTCTGCCGTCAGCGCCGGCGCCGGATAAGCACGACGCACTCTTGTCCGAGACGTCGTGCGCGTTCTCCTGTCCTTCGTTGAAGCGTTCAGAGTCGACCATTGTAGGGGCTGGGGTGGTAGGGAGGTAAGGAAGCTGGAGGTAAGAGTGGAAGCGGGAGTGATAGATTTCCGTGCTCAAGTTGACGACTTTATGGTGCAAGAGCAGAGTTGAAGAACGCTACGTCATGCTGTCTGGCGGTATCCAACGTCATATGTGGAGCGCCGTGATCTTTGCTGTCGGGCCGGCGATACGTTGAGCGCGCTAGTTATTAGTCGCGGCAGAGCATGTCAGCGTCAGAAATGCCTGAACCCGCGTGCAAGCATCGTTGGATCATCACTGGGGAGCGGAAAGTGTCGAGCGGTGTCGAGTCAAGAAAATGATGTAGCAACGTCAGCCACACCTGATCGGCGTCCCGATTAGCTTTGCTGATTGGCGTTTCTATTTCTAATCTACGTCACCGAAATGCGCTCTCAACCATCACACGCCAAACAAGATGCATTCGTCCATACATACCTGCAGCATATAGCCACAGGTTGAGCCAGTGGAGTGGCTCTACACTGTCCAAAATACCTTGGACTCCCTTTTGCACTTCTCCTCCTTAAACCGCCAGCTCAGCCGCCTTGATGTCCTTCAGGTGGGACTGGTACGGCGCGAGCGCAGGCTCGACCCACTCGGCAATGAACTTGTCAACCTGCTCGGGCGCGCGGCCGATAAACGTTGAGGGCTCGAGGAGCGCGTCAAGCTCGCCCAGAATGGGCTTGAAGTAGGGGTCGCGCTTGACGCGGTCGATGAGGTCGTTCTCGCCGCCCTCGTGCTTGACGACGGCACCGGCCTCGTGAGAGAGCACACGGATCTTCTCATGGCACTCCTGGCGGTCACCGCCGGCCTTGACGATGGCCATGATGATGTTCTCCGTGGCCATGAAGGGAAGCTCCTGCGATATCCTGCGGGCAATGACCTTGGGGTAGACGACGAGACCCTCGGTAATGTTCTGCAGGGTCGAGAGGAGGATGTCGGCCGTAAGGAAGGCCTCGGGGAGAGTGACGCGGCGGTTGGCCGAGTCGTCGAGCGTGCGCTCGAACCACTGGACCGACGAGGTCATCCACGCGTTCTGGCACAGGAGGCCGAGGTGGCGCGCAAGCGAGCACGCACGCTCGCAGCGCATGGGGTTGCGCTTGTACGCCATGGCCGACGAGCCGATCTGGTCCTTCTCAAACGGCTCCTCCATCTCCTTGAGGTTGGCGAGGAGGCGGATGTCGGTCGCCATCTTGTGGACGGTGGCGCCGAACGACGAGAGGGGCGCGAGAACGTCAAAGTCGATCTTGCGCGAGTAGGTCTGACCCGTCACGGGGTAAGCGTAGGGGAAGCCGAAGAGCTCCGTGACACGCTTGTCAAGAGCCTCGACCTTGTCGTGGTCGCCGTTGAAGAGGGCAAGGAACGAACCCTGGGTGCCGGTGGTGCCCTTGACGCCGCGGAAGCCGAGGTCGTTGCGTGCGCGCTCAAGGTTGCGCAGGTCCCAGAGGAGCTCCTGGAGCCAGAGAGTAGCGCGCTTGCCGACAGTGGTCAGCTGGGCGGGCTGGAAGTGGGTGAAGCCGAGCGTGGGGAGGTCGCGGTACTGCTTGGCGAACGCGGCAAGGCGGTGGATGACAATGGCGAGCTTGGGGATGAGAATGTCGAGGCCCTCACGGAGAAAGATGAGGTCGGCGTTGTCGGTGACGTAGCACGAGGTCGCGCCGAGGCTTGTTGTCAGCGACGAAGAGCATGAGGGCGGCTCACTGGATGATACCGGCGGCCTCCGGGGCGACAGTGCCGAAGGTGTGGACGTGGGCCATGACGTCGTCTGTGCGTGAGCTCGAGCCTTGTTGTACCGCGGACACCGGGGCCGCACTCACGACGGCGCTTCTTCTCCTCCTCGGCGGCGACCTTCATCTGGGCCTCGTCCAGGTCGAGGTTGGCCTTCATCTGCTCGATGGCCTTGTCCGAGATGGGGAGGCCGAGCTCCTGCGCGTCAGCTTTGGTGTGTGTGAACTCTGCTCACCTTCTCAGCGATGGCGAGGTTGAGCCAGAGCTTGCGCCACGTGCCGAAGCGCGTCTGGGGTCAGCGGGATGTCGGTGCTGTGGAACGGACGGCGTTGGAGAAGAGCTTGGACATCTCCTTGGACGCATAGCGCCTGCGGGGTCAGCAAGTGCGGTGTGGCTGCGAGCGTACGAGGAGAGGGGAGTCTGGTACGAGTCCATGATGTGTGAGAGAGACAGAGAGAAAGAAAGAAAGAGAGTGGATGCGAGTTCGAGGACGGCTGAACTCGGACTTGTATTGAACAACTCTGGCGCGGCGTACCTGGCTGGCATGGACAATGGCCATACCCCGGTCAGGTCCAACAACATTTTCGGAGAAATCCGTGAAAACCTCACAAAAATATTATAAAGGGGGCTCAGAGTGCTTTCCGCTCTCCTGTTGGCACTTGTAGTCTTGCAATGCAAGTCATGTCACCAAGCATTCTATCATGCCTTCAGCTGCTCTGCATGGAGTTGGAACCAAGGGGCGGCGGGGTGTGGACGAGAGGAAAACACAGTTTGGCAGCAAGGGCCGTTGGAGGTTCAAGCGACGGAAACATGTATCCGGATGGGATGGATTCCCACTCGAGCTGATTCTGTCAAGAGCATGTCTCACATGGTCTGGAGCCAACGGAAAGTGATCCGGATGCCAGATCCGCAGGAACCTATGCGCGTTATCTTAATGATCTAGCCGGTTGTTGAGCGCTAGTTCCTCTAGCTCTAAATTCACTTCACTTCCCAACCTCTGCTCCTCACAGCCCCCCTCCCACCACTGAATCGATCACATATTATCGTACACGCCTACTCGAGCTGGCTATACACCTCGTCGTCTGTTGGGCCGACAAAGGGCCTTACGAGACGGTGGAAGCTGGTCGACTTTGTGCGGATATCGCGCGGATTCAGCGCCGTGAGATACTTCATCGCCATCGACTCCCATGCGTGGTATCTTGACATGGTCAGCGCTGCGCTCCTCGTGCTCCTCTTCTAGCTCCCCCATCCCCCCCCCACCTCAAACTCACGAGTACTGCCCCGTGTTCCAGTCGTACCCGTCCTCCTGGTGGATAATGTCGACCTCGTTCCCGCTCCACAGCGGCCAGAACATGGCCGTCGTATTCAGCACCTGGATTTGGTCGGGGAAGAGCTGCGCCAGCTCCCACGGCTTGTCGACCGAGTGCCCGGCCCAGTTATCGCCGCTGAACGTGACATACGTCTTGAGCCAGTTGCGGATAAAGGGCGCATGTGGCTCAGCGATGATTACGCCGTTGCACAACCCTGTCGGTTCGAGCGGCGTCCGGCGGCTGTCGGGGCTCGCCTCCATGCCCATCGTCGAGGGCGCGTAGAGCAGGTCATCAAAGTCTCGGATCCTGCCGTGAGCGCATATCGAGGTCTGAAACTCACACATACATGTCGATGTCGAGGTAGATGCCGCCCATGCGCTCGAGGACCCACAGGCGCACGAGGTCGGCCTTGTGCGCAAAGTGGCTGACTTCGCGCCCGTATATCGATTCGGGGACGTTGGTCTTGATGAGTGTGAGGTGGGGCTTGATGAGATCCCACCATGGCCCTGTAGGCTCGTGCTTGTAGTGGCTGTGGTTAGCCGGCATGCCAGGTAGGGTGGGCAAGGCTGTTGGCAAAGTGGAGCGACGACGTGTATTGACAGCTAGCTGTGCAAGCAAGCCGATGTGCACAGAGTGCAAATGCGGTGTCTCCAAGAGAGCTGGTAGAGCGCAGGAGAGGAGGTCACGCACAAGTAGATCTTTTCTGGCCGGAGGTTGACGAGCGCACTCCGCATCCCGAGGTACGCATAGTACGGCAACGCGGGGACCATCTCGCCCTCCTTGACCGGCTTGAGACCATAGACGTAGTGCACGGCGTTGGGCACGCGCATGCCGAAGCGCTTCGGCTTGAGCGGTGGTGGCAGAGGGCCGAGGATATCTGCGCCCTTGTATGTCAAGAACTCGGTGGGCGGTAGGACATAAGGCGATGTGTGATACAATGCGGTGCGGAACTGTGAGGCCCAGATGATGATGATGGCCACGGCCACGATGGCGACCAGTACACCACGACGCCCATTGAGCCCTCCCTGCGGTCAGCGAGAAAGTGATCATCTTGCAAGAGACCGGCGCGCGTTAGCCGGGCCGAGGAGCCGAGCCGATGGCGCCGGGATCGAGGGGGGGCGGGGAGGGGAGGGGGGGAAATGGTGTGGAGACCGAGACTCACGGCGAGGTATCGGAGTCTGGATGACATGGGTGGAGCAGACCGGCGTAACCCGGTGAGAGCGAGGAGATGCAGAGATGGAAAAAGATGAAGAGATGAAGAGCAACGAGAGGAGGGATCATGGTGGGGAGGATTCAGGAACAAAGTCACGCAGGGATCGCCGTCGTTTACGACTATTGAGTAATCAACCAAGATCGGCGGCAGCGACAGAGCGAGCGTCGAGCGTCACCTCGCGCTTGTCTCTTGTCTCACAATCTCACAATACGACTACATATTGCTCTCTCTCATCTCCCATCACAACCTCGTTGGCATCGTCCAGCCCAGCCTGATCTCGCGCGTCAGTCGGTTGTGGCCCAGAGGCGGCACGCGACCCTGTTCTGGAAAAACGCCGCCGTGCATTGGCCCTCGCCGCTTGCCGCTCGGCGCATCCATGCTCATGCTACTGTACAGGTCCTACTCCTCATTCACCCACCGCTCCGCATACTCTCCAATGTAGGGCAACCAGTATCGGCTCAGTCCCTCCTGCGCGTCCTTGTACGCGCGGTACGCAGCGTACAGCGCGGCGCCGACGCCCGCAAGCACGATCAGCGTCTTGAGGAATGCTGGAAAGGGGAGTAGGAGGTTGGTGATGAGGATGAAGGTGAGGATGGGAGTTGTGAGGAGCGCAGACTGGTAGGCTGTGTGTTGTTAGCGTGTCTCGTCGTGCATGCGCATAGGGGCAACCCCCCCATGGCTTGAGACTCGGCAAGTTCGGTTGCAGAGGCGCCCGGTTGCTCCACTGTTCGCCGCCTCGACTCACCGTGAAACCGTACGTAGTCATTCTGCGTCTCGAGGATCAAAAGGAGGAGGGCTGCCGTCAGCTGGCAATCTGGCGACCATAATCGCGCAAAGTCGAGCGCACCTGACACTGGCCCTCCAAGGTATGCCACTGCGGCCATCAAGTCGATGCGCCACCCGAAGCGGCTCTCCCATGCATTGACGCGATCCTCGCCACTGCTACCCCCTGCATACCCCCCGTTTCCGTATGCGTACGCCTGAGACTCGACGTCATTCGTGTATGCCTGGCTTTGGACAGTTGGGTCCGAAGTGGACCCGCCAGCCTGGTATGACGAGTAGGATGAGTCGCTGCGGTCGACAAGCCCGAGGCGGACGGGCGCGAGAATAATGATGGGAGAGAGCGAAAGACCAAGCCGGGTCACGACACATCGATATCGTATCAGGCGAGGGTGCGCGCGCATCAGAAGCGAGCGATAGACGAGAATGTGTCAGCCCTGCCTATCATTTGCTTTCGCGCCTTTCACTCACCGATTAAACCAAGGCTTCTTGCCCTTGTTTTTCCGCGCAAAGCCTGTGTCCTCGTCGGCGTGCTGGTCGGGCGGTGGCTGGTCTGTTGTCAGCTGAGCGGGGGAGAGAGGGTAGAGCGCCTGGAAGGGAGCTCACATGGTGAGAAGTTCATGGCTGAGGAAAGTGGGGATGAGGTTGGAGTTGAGGCGTGGACGCTGCTGTGCTGCAAGAGGCTGATGATAGATTGAAGCGATGCTGATGCCGATAGCAATGTCGGCGAGCGAGCGATGACAATAGCAAGAGCGAGAGAGAGAGAGAGAGAGCGAGTTGAAGAATGATCAAGGTTGAGGATGCACGACGCGTTGGAGGCGACTGCCGCTCGAGGAAGGAAGCGACGATCCCGCCGACGTCACACCGCCACCCAGCCCTGCCCACCACCGTACAATTATTTACCCCGCCTTTTCAACCTTTTTGTCCCCGCCACGTGGTCATCCAGAGCCAAACAACCCTCAACCGCCGTAGCAGCATCACATCCGCTCTATCACTCATGACAACAACAATGGCAGCAATCTCCTTCCCCAAGGTGTCTCTCAAGGAGAGCCTCGACCGCCCGCCCGGCGCTCCCGCCTTCGACCTCGGCTTCGCCGCCTTCGAGGCCAAGATGCTCGCCTTCACCGAGGCGATCGATGCCTACGTCTTGCGCGAGAAGGAGGCCATTTCGCAAAGCGCGGCGCAACATACCGCCACGGTGCGCGACCTCCACGCGAGCAAGGAGGAGATGGAGGCGCGCATCGTCGAGACGCGTGCACGAGAGCGGGAGATGCTGGACAGTGCGTAGGCGCGTGGACGTGTGCTGACGGCAGCGATCGAGGCTGAGCGGCACCACCTCGCTGACCTTACCGCCAGCGTGGGGCGGCTGCATGCGCAGCTGGCCAAGATCCGGGAGCAGGCGTCGGCACTGGATGGAGAATTGGCGGGTGTGCGGCGAGAGGTTGGCCTCGAGCGCGCCGTCAAGGAAAGGCAGGTCAAGATACTCGGCGATATGGCGGGCACGGACGAGGCGCAGCTCGCTGTTCTCGAGGGCGCGCTGGGGCTCAAGATTGCGGGTGTGGGCGGTGAGTCAGACAGAGGGGTGTGCCGTGGAACGCAAGCGCAAAGCTGACCTCAGACTGCCGACTCCTGTTCACATTCACGCTCATCGACGAGGCCAAGCCCGACCGGGAGTTCTGCTTCGTCCTTGACGTTCAGGAAGAGTACGCCATCCCACAATGCGATCCACCCATTGCCACAGGCGAGCTCATTGCCCAACTCAACGCGGACCGAAATCTGGGCGCGTTCGTGCGACGAGGTGAGTTGCGCCGCCTGACAAGAAGCTGCTGACCACAGTACGCGCCGCGTTCGTAGCGCACGCCGCGCGATAGTTCCTGCCGTAGACCTGGACGCCAATGTTGTACACTTGTATCGCCTATAATCAGTCTCGGTTGCACTGAAGGAAAGCAAGAGGAATAGATTGTTCATCGCGCCTGAACGGCGCTTTTTACTCTGGCGCATACTCGATGTCGCCGTCAAAGTTTACACGCCCGCGCGTCACCTTCTCGCCCTTGGCCTTGACGAGCTCCTCGACCGTCTTGTGCTGCCCGTCGCCAGTGACCTCCTGCGCGTTAGCGGTCGCTTCACGCGAGTCTCCCGAGTCTTCCACGTCCTTCCAGATGACCTTCAACCGGTCTGCATCCCTCCATCCCCCACCCTCCACTCCTCTTTCGCTACGCGACACTCACGTTGAACCACCCCAAGTGATCAGCAATCAAGTGCCGCGCCTTGCATTCCGGGCACTGGATGATGACCACGCCCTTCTCGTACGACTTGCGGCTGAACTCGTGCGAGCTGCGGTGCCCACACACATCCTGCTCCTTCTCCGGGCCTGCCTGGCACGTAAACGTGAGCGAGAGGCGCGGCTCCACCCGCCCAATAGGCTGCTTGCCGGTACTCCCGCCCTCTGCCTCGGCTTCGGGGGCGCCAAGCGCGTGCGAGTCGGTAGGAGTGGACGGCTCAGAAGGGGATGCGGAGGAGGAGGAGGATTGGGAAGCGGAAGGGGAAGGGGGGTTCGAGGACGAGGACGAGGACGACGACGAGTGCCACCGCGTCGAGGCGACGGTCGAGCGCGGCTGGGCGCGGACGACGCGCGGAACGGATGCGCGCACGACTGGCCGCGGGACCGGCGTGCGCTGCACCAGCGCCTGGCGCGCCGCGGCGAACGAGCGGGAAAGAAGGATACGGGCCGCGGTGGATGCGGATGCCATTGTTCAAGTGTTCGTGCGAGTCGCCCTGCGTTCTAGTGCTCGTAGTGAGCTTTTGAAGCGAAGTGAGGAGTTGATGAATGAAAGTGGAGTGTCTTCGGTGACCTACAATTTCGCCACCCAGGCCGTGCCTGGATACGGCCGTCGGGTCTTGCCGCCAGCGCTCTTTGTCTTCGTCTTTCGTCTTTCTTCATCTCCTCCCCATCTCCGCTTACGGCCAGCCCGCCATGCACGCCCCGCTCGGAGTCCCAGAACGTCAGATCGGTATGTCTTGACACACCCCCAGAGTTGACGCCAGCTTGCGCGGACCTCATCCAGGCGCTCGAGGAGTGCCATGCGCGCGGCACGATCGCCAAGTTCTTCGGCGCGTGCAACGACCAAAAGCTCGCGCTGAACATGTGCTTGCGAAAGGAGGTGGGTGTTGTTACGGGGCCGAGGCGAGTCGGCTACAGCTCGCATCGGGACATGAGGTCGTCACATCGAGCGTGCGCGCGACTTTGATGGTTGTGCCCCCCCCCCGCGCGGCCTGCTTCAGAGAAACAGGCAACTGACCCCAGCGCGTAGACCGCACCACACGGAACCGCGAAGCGAGCAAGGAGCGTAACCGGAAAAAGGAGGAGGCGTGGGCGCGCCTCGCGGAGGAGCGCGCGCAGGCGGAGAAGCAGGCGTAGATTGTACCAGCATTGCATGGCCCATGGCATGGCATCGGGTGGAGACGTCGGTGGAACGATGTTGGGCGGGAGACGTCGCAGACAGTGGCTCGGAGCAACAGGCCAAGGTCGACCCATGAGCAGACAAGCCAGGAGCGTCGCCGAGGCCGAGGCTGCATTGATCTGCTCCGCCCAAATGGCATTGCTATTACACTCACAGGTATTGGCCTATTGACCTGGGTATTTGGGATTACTTTACTTCCGCAATCCGCACAGGCCATCCTAATCACACCGCTGCACCCAGCATCCTAAACATGCATGGTTGAAGTGATCATGGCGATCAACCACCGCCGCACATTCAGTATGCACTGCAACCAACTCCGCGTCGTGCTTGTTGTGCAACGGAGATGGCCCTCGAGAAAGCCCAAGGTCGCGCGACCGCCACTTGCCACGTGGTGGACACAAACGTCATTCGCCCCATGCCAGAGGGTCAACAAACCTCAACTGCCATCGCCTCCCATCCTCGCCTCCTCCACTCCTCCACTCCTCCACTCCTCCATCCACACCATGCTCTCGATTCTACGCCACTCCATCCTCCCAGCACGCCGGGAAGTCTTCGCTGCGCGTGCGCTGTGGACTGCTGCGCCTCTCCTCAAAGAGGCCGGCAAGGTCGGGCGGCCGCGCAAGGTCAACACGGACGGGACGCCCGCGACACCTAAGCCGAGGGCGAAGAAGGCCGAGAAGCCCAAGAAGCCCAAGCTTGCCGGTGAGCACGACGCACGACGCACGGCGCGCGCCGCTGGCTGACCGCAGACGCAGATGTGCCCCCCAAGCGGCCCGTGTCGGCGTACGCGGCCTTCTTCAAAGAATGGTTCGAGGAGCACGCGCCGGCGCTGCGCGAGCGCGGCAAGCTCGACGTGACGGAGCTGTCGCGCGTCATCGGCGCGGCATGGACCAACCTCCAGACCTTGAACCCCGCCAAGGTCGAGGAGATGCAGGCGCGCGCCAAGGCTGAGCTCGCGGCGTACGACAAGGTGTACCGCGACTGGTTTTTTGCGCGCACGCCCGCCGAGCGCGCCAACATTGAGAAGATCTCGGGCCGCCGCCTCGTCTTCCCTGGCGGCCGCGCAAACTTCCGCCGCGACCTCCGCAACCGTCCCGGCAACCCCGGCCGGCCGAGCTCGAGCTTCTTCGAGTTCCTCCGCTCCCTCACCCCCGAGTTCAAGGACCATCCCGACGTCGTCGGCAAGCCGGGCATCCGGGGACACCAAGCTATGGCCAAGCTTGCGAGCGAGCGCTGGCGTGCGATGGCGCCGGAGGAGAAGGCGGTGGGTTGGGAGGGGGATAGGATGCTGACGCCAGAAATGGCAGGAGATCACCAACGACCGCAAGGCCAAGTTTGACGAGTGGTTCAAGACCCAGGCTGAGGCCGGTCCGCAGAAGTAGGCGTGATGAGATGGAGACTGCTTTGAGTGGGTGGCGGGGGGGTGGGAGGTGATGGGAGGTGGGTGGGAGATGGTGGGTGGCGGGTGGCGGGTGGCGGGTGCGTGGTGGGAACTGAATCGGAGTCGCGAAATGCAGGGCGTTCCCCGCCGCATCCGCGACTCTGACTCGTGCATCGCAGCAGCCTCTGACCGTATATCGCATAATGGATCCTGGGTGGCGCTCGGAGTTGTTGCGCTGTGGTCACAGCGAAGGCGCGACATGACATGCAGCACACGACAGACCCGACTAACATGACCAACAGGCTGACCTCTTCTCGACTGCAAGGCGCACCCCCAGCGCAGACCCGGCCTCTTTGAGGGTCATCTGTGGCCGACGTAGGTGGCTCCCAGTTTGCTCCGGTCTGCCTCCTCCGCGTGAGGTCTGCAACTAAGATTGTCAGATGCGAACATGAGCAGGATCTTGTTTGCACTGACCCAGAGCGTAGAGGGGTGATTATGGGTTGTCCACTCGCAGTCTGGGAAGAGCATGCTGCCGTTCATCGACATGCCGAGAACTTGCAAAGTTAGCGGCCACCCTCATCCATGAGGTATACACTAATGACGAAGGGTCCCGCCGCATGCCATGTACTGCGCACGGCCCTCACTAAATTCCCGTCCCAGAATCTTGCACATCTGATTGCCTCACACCCGCTCCACCTCCCTATCCACACCAGTACATGCAAATGTTCGTGTACGTACACGTACCCCCTGCTACCTACTTTGTAATGCGTCGCAAAGTTGTCCCCGGCCTTGTCGCCGCTATCAACACGCCTCCTCCAACTACCGGCCCTTAGTCATGCGCCCGCCTGTCCGGCTCGCCGCGTTGCTGTCAGACTCGTCCGTCGGTTCCCACGCCGGGTTGTACGTCGGCGGCATCTCCCCCGCGGGTGTGGTGCCGTGGAAGGGGCCCGCGTCCGTCGCGACCCAGTGCCCGGGCTGCTGCGTGGGGCCGAGGAACCCCAGCCCCGCGAGCCCGACGGTGCCGCGCCCAGAGCCGTCGCTGGGGTCAGCTGCCAAAGGGGGTTGCTCACGTCAACGAAAGCGGGTAGCCGTCCGACGACTCGGACGGGGACTGGTGCCGCGCTCTGATGGGCGAAATCGGTTGTCCGTGGTATATCATGGGCTGGTTTTCGGAAAACGTGGCGGCACTCGGAGAGCTGGGAACTGGGGGCGCTGAGTCAGATCTGTCGCCCTCCTCACTCACCGATGTAGGGCGTTGTTGTGTACGTCTCCGGCTCGAGATACGCAGTCGATTCGAACAGGCTGGGCGTCAGCGGCCGCAAGGGCGAGACTCACTCGTCGGTGCGTTTCTTACGCAGGAACAGGAACCAAGCGGCGAGTGCGAGAGCGGCGATCACTGCCACGCCTCCCTGTGCGTCAGAGGGATCTGCAGGCCACGTACCACCACGCCGCCGACGATAGCTCCGATGGGGACGCTACTCGAGCTCTTCTTCTGTTGTGGGTCCTCGCCGATGATGTTGGGGGCCTTAGCCTTCACGCTACGGTTAGCAAATTTCTTCAGGCAAGTTCCTACTTTGTTGGCACCTTCCAAAGCGTGAGCGACGTGATGTCAAACCACACGTTGTAGTCGTCCGGTTGGCCGTTCTGGCCTTGAATGTTCGTCAGAGTCAAGCTGTACTCAGTGTCCGGGTCGAGGCCGGTGGCGAAGAGAATCGTGTCTAGCACCTGCCACGACGTCGAGGCCCAAAAGTCCTGTGTGCCCTGGCGTCCGGTCGGGGCGGGTTCGATGTCGACGCGGAACATGCCATGGTTGGTGTTAACTGTGCCGTTGACACCAAGGAAGCTGTTGCCGACGCCGAGGTTGATCTTGACGCTCTCCTGGGCGACGCGGCTGCCCACGCGCTTGTTATCGTCGCTCGACTGGCCGGCCCAGCTGCCACTTGGAGACTCGAGCGCTCCGCCACCTGGAGGACCGAGGAACTGGCCGAATTTAGGGTTCAGGCCGAGCGAGTTGTCGCCGTTGACTATGTAGGGTTTGTAGATGCTGGGGTTTGCGATTGCCTGAGTGAGATCGCTCGCACTGCCGTCAGAGCGCCCGACACGGACCCCTCACCTGCCTCCAACATCGGTCTGCACGACGAGGTGAGTGAACGAGACAATGCCGTCTGTTGGGCGCATTGTGACGGTGTAAGTTCCTCGGGAGAGGTCCGCATACTTGCCCAGCGAGACGGGGCGACCGACGCCACTAGACGTCCCGGACGTCGCAATGTCCTGCAGCGAGTCGGGCCCGCCGCTGAGGCTCATTCTCACAGCCCCGGTGCCGACACCGCCCTCGCCGTCGCTCACACTCCCCGTGTCGAGGTATCCCCAGAACCCGAAAAACTCGGCGCCAGTACCGTAGAAAGTGATGCTGACGGAGGGACCACCGTCGGCGACACCGCGCACCCAATGGTACCCATCTCCGACGCCGATCTTGCCACCACGCTTGTCTTCGCGCTGAGCCCACGTTATCCCGGTGAAGCTGGCGTTCCACGAGGGCCCCTGCCCGGTGGTGTTGGTGGAGTCGGGCTTGTACTCGAGCTGGGGGGTGAAGGAGTCAAGGTAGAAGGGGGTGGAGACGGCCATGGCTGCGTGGGCCAGGGCGAGGGCACCGACGAGCCAGGCGAGAGGTATCATGGTTTGGGTGTGGCGTTTGGAGATTATAGGAGGATGCAGGAGGGGGAGGAGTCGACGACGAGTAGAGAGTAAAGAGTAGAGAGCAGAGATGGATAGAGATGAGAGCGTAGGATATAGGATGAGGAGCGGGAGTGGTCGGGCGAGTGAGCGATGAGCGAGTGAGAGAGAGAGAGAGAGAAGAGCAGTGCACACACACGGTGGAGAGAGCAGCGAGGCGAGGGAGCAAGAGGCCTGGAGACCTGGAGAGGGAGAGAGGAGGGGCGGTGAAAGGCGCAGAAGAAGCCTGTGTGGTGGCGATGTCGACTACCCAGATGGCGTCCACCACCGTCAACGCCCAGACCTCCTCTCTCTCTCCTCGCTCTCTTCGTTCTCCTGCCTCTCCTGCAGCTCTTCAGCTTTGCGCTCTCTGGGTCACGCAGGCCGCACATACTCTATCACACGCCCAAAAGTCTGGATCTCTGATCTCTTTGCGCTTTGAGATCTCTCCTCTCCTCCTCGTCCTCCTCCTCCCACTCATCTTAGTACGCCTCTACGCCATCATGGCTGCATTCCTTCTGTCCGGCTCTCTTCCGCACCTCTCCTACCCCTCTCCGCTCCTCCGCTCTCCTCCTCCTGGCCTTCTGATCGATTAACGCGACTCGCGACCTCGCATCCATACCCAATGCACCCGAACGATGTCCGACTCGCGACTCCTCCTCTACCCACATACTCATGCACCCACGCACCCACGGCCCCGTTGTGACCATTGGACTCGACCAAACTGGCACCGTGGATCGTGGAACCGCGCTTCCGAGTAACGAAACGAACAACTATCGCCCCTCCTCACAGTTGTTCCCTAGCTCCACTGCTCCCAATTTGGCACCGCCGAGCCCAGCTGAGGCCTGATCGAGTTCAAAGTGAAGTGCACAGTGCACCGTGCGTCCGGCCTGCTGCCTGCTGTCTGCTGCCCGCCCTTCGCATCTGCGGTCTTGAACCGAGTAGGCGAATCCGCGGCGCACAGACTCGCCAGATCGCCAGAGTGCATGTGCAGGCTCCTCGTCGTCGATTTATAAGCTCGGTGCGTCGTAGATTGCAGAGAGCTCGCCACAGTCTCCTTCCAAGGACCGGCTCTACGGATCATATCCACTTATTGCCTGTCACCAGACCATCACTCTCAGCTCGATTTACTCCCTATACACGCAAATGGCGACTATAACCACGTCACCTCGACGCCTCTCCCTTCCGGCCGCATCTTGAATCACGCCGCTGGTATACACTTGACTTGCACTTCTGCACATCAGGCGCGCTTGGTGTCGGCTCCAATGGGTGTGGTCAGAGGCGGCACAGGTCCATAGGCGCCACCGACGGGCAATGCAGGATCGACCCCAGCGGGCATCTCCATGTAGTCGGGCGGGAGCGTTTCGGTGGGAGAGCCAGGAGGGACGGCTGAGCTCGGACGCTGGCTTCCAGCGACAGTCGCGCTGGGGAGAACATGACCTTCCATAACGGCCGGGTAGAGACCAATGGTCGGGCTGCCGCTGGTCTCAGCTTCTTTCTGCAAAGGGACTCACTAAGCAGACATTGGCAGACCGCTCGACGACTCGCCCCAAGACATCGTTCGCCCCTCCGTAGGAATCGATAACGGGGCCGCAGCATACGGATACTGCTGAACCACGGTGATGTTGGGCGGGCCAGGATAAGCTGGATAGGACGGATTGAGACCCTCGGATTCTTCCGCTGTGGTCAGCAGAGGACGCATTTAGTGGCACTAACAGATGAACGGCGTTGCGGCGTACATCTGGGATTGCTCAAGGTACGATGAGGGCTCGGCGTGACTAGGCATCAGTTGTCGATCTCTCGGCTTCTTACCTTGCAGCGCGCTTGTTTCGACGCCACAAGAGCCACGCAACAACTCCAACAAGACCGATAGCAGCAACGCCACCCTGTGCGTTAGCTTGAACGGCCGATATAACCTACCACCACCCCACCGACGATGGCCCCCACCGGCGGACTACTCTTGGCTGCCTTGGTCTCCCCCTCGCTTCCACGCTCCTCCCCGATAATGTTGTCGGCCGTGGCTTTCGCACTGTTGTTAGCCGGAAGCACGGCGAACACATACCTCGTGGGCACCTTCCACAGCGTGATGGCCGTGACATCGAACCACTGATAGTCAAGGCTCTCCGAGCCGTAGTTGTGCAAGTTGGTAACGGTCAAATTGTACTCGGTGTCGGGATCAAGGCCGATCGCGTACAGCTGAGACTGAAACACCTGCCACGGGCAATATCCCCAGAGTTCTACCACTGCCGGATAACGCGGGGGTGCAGGGCTGAGAGCGACGCGGAACGCTCCGTGGTTACGGTTGAGCGTGCCGTTGACGGTCACAAAGCCGTTGCCGACGCCGAGGTGCACGTCAATCCTGTCCTGCAGCACCTTGGTTCCCGCGCGCTGGCTGCCGTCGTTCTGCGTCCCGCTCCATCCCATCTGCCCGTCGGGCGGTCCAAGAAACTGACCAAAGCTGGGGTTGAGAGAAAGAGAAGAATCGCTTGGGTTGACAAGGTATGGCTTGAATACTTTCGGATTGGCACGGCCCATGGTCACCTGGTCGTCGCTGGTGTAAGTAGGCGGTTGCACAGGTGGGAATACTCACGTGCCACCAAACTTCATGTTGACCATGAGGTGGGTGAAGGAAACGATTCCCGTCAAAGGGCGAAGAGTGACGGTATAGAGGCCGAGTGTAAGGTCGGCGTACACCCCTAGAGACACCGGGACACCGGGGGTGCCGGTGAGGTAGCCTGTGTTCCCAATGTCGGGTCGAGTGTCTGGCCCATCGCGCAGGCTCAATCCAACGCTGGCAGTGAAGTTCTCCGTTGCTGGACCGCCGTCACCGAGGTAGCCGTAGTAGCCGAAAAACTCAACCCCGGTACCGTAGAATGTGTAGCTGACCGACACGGGGGTTGTCCCACCACCCCGAGCCCAGTGGTAGCCCTGGCCGGATGAGATGCGCTTGAAGCGCCCCTCTTCTTCGCGAGTAAGCCACGAGTTGCCGGTGAAGCTGGCGTTCCATGACGGCGTGCGAGTAGTGTTGCTGTTGTCGGGCTCGTACCTGAGCTGTGAGGCGTACGAGTCAAGAACGAGGGGGTCGGATGCCGCCACCGCGGTGCGAGCCAGGGCGAGGGAGCCGAAAATGAGTGATGGGGAGAAAAGCATTATAGAATGCTGGCAGGAGAACGAAGTGGGGAAGAGCTTAGCTCTTGTGGGAATAGGAGGGAGCGGGGAGAACGGGAGAAGAGGATAAAGAATGATGTACGAAGAGGAGAAAACAACGAATATGGACGCCAAAGTCTGAGAAGACTTGGTGAGAAGGTGAAGGTCTCCGTTGTCTCGATGAGCACATGTCAGCTGGTATCCTCCATGGCCCGAGGGCAAGTCAGCTTGTGCAGCTTACGCACCAGTAGCGCATGGCCCACTGTGTCAATCCGCCAATCCACAAAGCTCCACAAAGCTGTGAGTGAGGATCGTGTCGATAGCTCGGGAGAGATCAAAGAAGGGCCAAACTGTGTAAAATGGATGTGCTCATGACCAGATCGTCCACTTACTGCTGAGGACTTGGTCAGTGTCATAAGACCCACTGTTCACTGCCTCCCGTGGCTGTATGGCTCAGACATAAAGCCAGTCGGTTGTTGGGCGACGGGTGTGCCCTTGTATCTGCCCGACTGCCATAGTTCACGGCGCCACGGCTTGCACGTCGTGACAAATGAAAGAGGCACTCGGACGCGAGGCGGACGTACGGACGCACGTCAATGCGCGGCGAGCAAAGCGGTGATCTGGGCGCGCCCGTTGCTGTCTTGCCACGAAGCCAGACACGGTCTGCGGATCCGGAGAGAGTCTCCTTGATCTCCTTCCGAGTAAGGCGCAGAACAGTAGGGAAATGCGGTCCATGCGACCCATGGCTGCAAACGCACGACGGAGAGGGCAGCGTGAAAGGGCGGCACAGCGGTACAGCGGTGCGGAGAGCGGCTGTGTTTCTTCAAAGCGCGGATACAGCAAGTGGCACTGCCACAGCTTTTGTTTTGCATTGATCAACTACAAACGCCACATTACCTCCGCGGCCTTTCATCAGCTCCATCTTGACATCTTAAGCCCGTCACTCCCCACAAGCATTACAACCCTGCACTGATGTCCACCGCTCCGGTCCACTCCTTCGTCATCATGTCCGCCAGACGCCGAATCCCCTCATCAACGTTGGCCTTGGGCTCATACGAGAAGGCGAGGCGGAAGTGCCCCGAGCCCTCCTCGTGCAGGCTGTGGCCCCCGCCCTCCCATGGCGAGAAGTACCATCCGGGGGTAACGAGGATGAGGGCGTCCACGAGGCGAATCCAGAACTTCTCTTCGAAGGCGCGCACGCGCTCCTGGTCCGTCCGGTCGGGCTGGAACCCGGCCCACGCCGGGTGGGTGTCGTAGTGCGCCTTGCACCAGATGAACATGCCGCCAACTGGGGGTACGAACGAGATAATGGCCGGACCTCTCCGGCCATTCGCCTTCAGCTTCGGGAAGGCCACGAGCCCTATCGCGCCGGGTACACCGGCATCTTCGGCGGGTACGAGGTCGAAAGCCGCCGCCAAGGCATCAAGCATCCAGTCTCGTCGCACGCGGTACTGCTCGCACAGATTCGTGTTCCACTCGATGAAGCCGTCCACGCCCCACTTGTTCAGCAGCTCGCCCGTGATGACCTCGGAGAATCCGCTCGGGCCCTGCGTCTGCACCTCTGTTCCGCGGAGGAGCCGTTCCGCAAACATGGCGTTGCAGGTGAACCAGCCCAAGCGGGCTCCGGGGAACAGCGTCTTGCTGAACGTGTCCATGCGGATCACACGGCCCTGCGTGTCGATCGTGAGGAACGAGTTGCTCATGTTCGAGAGGAATGCGTCCACGTCCGCCTTGGGAGCTGGCGGCGTCGGCTGCTGGCCCACAACGTACGGCGGGAACTGGAGCATGCAGTACGGGTCGTCCTCGATGATGATGACGTCTGGGAGATGAGCGCGGCAACCACCATGACCCACCGTACTTGACACAAACGTCGTAGACGGACTTGCGGCGGGCCGGCCCCATCGTCGTTCCCAGCGGGTTCTGGCCTACGGGCACAGTGTACATGACGCGAGGCCTGCGCCCCCTGCTCTCATCCCACTCTTCAAGGCCCTTGGCCAGCGCCTCGGGACTCACGCCCTCGCCGTCGCCAGCAATCGGGAACGCCTTGACGCCCATAGGTACGAAGCCCGCCTGCGCCGATGGGTAGATCTGCGAGTCGCAGATGATGTGGTCCCCGCTCTCGACTAGGAGTGTGAGGATCTTGATCCACCCATCCGTGCTCCCGTTGTTCAGGAGCACGTCCCAGTCCGCGTACGCAGGCGGCCACAGCTTCTCGGTGAGTGCGCGGATCGGCACTTCGAGGTCCGTCAGCCCGCGCCCGCCCACGTACTGCAGCCCGCGCTCGAGATCGTACGCGGGCGCCGCGGCGCGGCGCGGAATCGTGAACTCGACACTCTGCGATGGCGGGGAGGGGTGCTCGGGATCCAGCACAGTGTTCGCGGGGTAGATGCTTGCGCTGAGCGAGTGCATCGGGAAGAAGTCGGCGGCGGGGAGGCCGCCGGCGAAGCTGATGATCCCCTTCACGCCCATGTACCGGATCAAGTCTTTGAGCGGGGACGGGTGCCGCGAGCGCGCGAGCAGCGAGAGGTGGTGGCTCAAGTCCACCGCGTTCGGGCGGGTATCGGCTGTCATGATCGGTGGGCGTGGGTGGGGGGTCGGCGTGGCGAAGTGTCGGCTGCGCCGAGATCAGCAGATGCCCGAAAAATTGTGAGATAAAGATGAGGTGGGCGCTTGTGTGCGTCTTCAAGAGGGCGACGATACCGAGACAGCATCCCGTCGTCTTATATCGGTGGGCAGGCAGCCGACGCGGGCCCGTCCAAATATCGCTAATAAACGTACCAACGTGGGCCTTGGCATATTGGCATCCAGCTTACAATAGCATTCCGCACGGCAATCGTCGGCCAGAACCCGACGTAAGCGCCGCGCGCGCTTGACGACACGATCCGAGGCAAGGTCCTGAGGCCAGAGGATCCGGAATCGAGTCGTGTTGGGACAATTATTGGACATTGGCAAGTGGACACCAGTCTCGGTGCATCAGTGCGTGATAAGCTGGAGAGTCTGTGCACACAGGGTGGGAGCGACAACCTGGTACCCCGCTTGCGGTGAGTGGAAGATACACAGATACACTGCGTCAATCTGCCTCGAGCCTGGTTATCAAGTCTGTGAGGATGGCTGGGACACAAACAAGATTGCAGTACCGCTCGAGTGCCATGTTCATCGTTGGCGGTCGGCCGGCTGATCAGCCGGGGATGTTGCTGACGTTTTGACAGCCGATCGGACACGGGGCACGGTGATCGCCGAGATCACGGACACCGATACCGACTCCGAGACACGGTATTTACACGTGACATCCGGCGATCATAGCGGGAGTAAATGGAGTGACACCGCCACTCCGTTATCACCGCCACCAAGCGGGCGCGACGCTTCCTGATGGAAGACGCGGATGCGCGCCGCATCATTCACTCTCTCGCCATCATCATCCTCGTCCAGAACGACTATCTCTTCCTCTTTCTTCCTCCCTCCATCTTGCCCTCCGTCCCCCCGCCCCCCCCCCAGCTGCGGCTGTCTTTGTCCTTGGTCCCTTGCCGAGCAATACCCCGCACCACTGACGATACCCTCGAAGGCCTGTCGGCAGTGCGCCCTCCTCCAGTACATCTGTATTTAACCTTCGCTGTTGTCAGCCCAAGCCTGAATATCACAGTAATCAATCATCATGGGTGAGTACTTGTCGTGTGTCGGAAGCCCGCTGATCACCAGGTGTCCCAAAGGTACTCCGGCGCGCGTCGATTGCCACTCACCCCAGTTCTTTCGCTGGATCTCCGAGAGGTATCCCCTCACCTCCCAGCTGATCACGCCAAACTCGATTCCTACATTTGACAACCTCTAGTGCGTGCCGCTGTTGACCCCGCTAACTCCAGCCTTGACATGGTGCGACCACCCTCTCCACTCCGCCATCCGTTGCTAATGACAGAATGGTATCATCCACAACTGCTCCCACCCCCCATCGTCTGAGAACGACCCGCATTTCCGCATCACCGAGGAGCAGATGATTCTTGCCATCTTCCAGTACATCGACTTCCTCTTCACCAAGATTAAGCCTCAGAAGGTCTTCTTTATGGCCATCGATGGCGTCGCACCGCGTGCCAAGATGAACCAGCAGCGCTCCCGCCGTTTCCGCACCGCCCGTGACGCGCGTGAGCAGCGCGAGGCCGCCGAGCGCAAGGGAGAGACGCTCCCAGAGGAGAAGGCGTTCGACTCAAACTGTATCACTCCCGGTACGTCCAAACCCATCGGCGTAGCTGATTGAAAGGTACGCCGTTTATGGCTCGCCTTTCCGATCACCTCAAGTACTTCGTCCGCAAGCGCATCTCCGAGGACGCCGAATGGCGCGGCGTCCAGGTCATCCTTAGCGGGCATGACGTACGTGTCAGTGATTGGACAACAGCTGACTGACAGGTCCCCGGAGAGGGCGAACACAAGATTCAAGAGTACATCCGCATGAGCAAAGCTCAGCCAAATTACAATCCTAACACACGTCACTGTCTGTACGGTCTCGACGCCGACCTCGTCATGCTGGGTCTCCTCAGCCATGACCCTCATTTCTGTCTCCTCCGCGAGGAAGTCACCTTTGGCCGGAAGGTCAAGAAGAGCCAAACGTGAGCTGCAGATGCGTGGGCGGAGCTAATGATAGCCTCCAGAACGCGAACATGTACCTCCTGCACCTGTCGCTGGTGCGCGAGTACCTCGACCTCGAGTTCGCCTCCGTCGCCACGAATCTTCCGTTCGCCTACGACCTTGAGCGCATCATCGACGACTGGATCCTGATGGGATTCTTTGTCGGTAACGACTTCTTACCTCATCTCCCCGGCCTCCACATCAATGAAGGAGCCTTGGAGTACATCTGGAAGGTGTACAAAGAGATCCTCCCCGTTGCCGGCGGGTACATCAACGAACACGGTACCATCAACCTTCCTCGACTGCAGTTGCTCCTCGACAAGCTGACGGACTACGAGCGCGACACCTTCGCCGAGCAGTTTGCGAACGAGTCTTGGTACAAGGGCAAGCAGGAGAAGGAGGTTGCTGCTCTGGAGAAGGCCCGCAAGCGCGGCAAGCTCAGTATGTTGAAGTTGCGGTGTCATTCTGACAGCAGTCATCACAAAGGACCAGAAGGCGCTTCTGGATAAGATCAAGACTTTCGTCAAGAAGCACCACCAGAATCGCCCCACTGCCGATGACCGTCTCACAATTGTCAATCAACTCGACGAGCGCGACCGCGCGTTTGTCCAGGGTCTTGCGGACGACCTGCACTTGCGCTGCACGTGGGATGAGGTTGACGACTACGGACAGCCGCTCATTGTGCTCAGCTTTGACATTGACGCGCTGAGTGAGCCTGGCGCAGGTGAAGAGGTCGGTGACGAGGACTGGGAGTCCGAGGAGGATAGCGAGAGCACAGTGGCCGTCCAGCGTGTGTTTGACAAGTTCGACAAGGCCAAGATCGTCGACAATGACCTTGAAGACGCTGGCCGCTCATTCGACGAGAAGATGAACGAGAAGATCGCCGAGTGGAAGCGCGGCTACTACAAGGAGAAGCTCAACATTCAGTGGGATGACCCCAAGTCGCTCCACCCAATCTTGTATCGATACATTGAGGGTCTACAGTGGGTCGTTAGCTACTACTACAAGGGTGTTCCTGCGTGGGGCTGGTTCTACGACTACCACTACGCGCCCATGATCTCGGACCTCAAGAACATCGCCAGCTTCAAGTTCGACTTCCCAGTCGGCAGGCCGTTCAAGCCTTTCCAGCAGCTCATGGGTGTCCTGCCCGCGGACTCGCAGGAGCACGTCCCACAGGCGTACCGCGACCTCATGAACGATGAGACCTCGCCAATTTACGACTTCTACCCACGCGGATTCGACCTCGACATGAACGGGAAAAAGCAGGACTGGGAGGCAGTCGTCAAGATTCCCTTCATCGACGAGGAGCGCCTCCTCAAGGCAATGGCTGCGCGCGACCACCGTCTCACCCCGGAGGAGATGCGCCGAAACCAGGGTGGCGAGCTACCGACGTCGTTCGTGTATGACCCTGAGAACGAGACGCACTACCCGTCGTCGCTTCCTGGCTTCTTCCCAGACCTCGTGGCTTGCCACGCGAAGGTGACCCAGTTCCACCTGCCCACCCTTGGTGACGGCGCCGAACTTCAGCTGGGGCTCATCGACGGCGTCCACCTTGGTGCCTCGGCCCTGGCAGGCTTCCCTTCCCTTGCAACTCTCCCGTACCAGGGCTCGCTGGGTTACCACGGCGTTCACGTATTCAATCAAGACAGCCGGAACCAGTCGATGGTTCTCACAATCACAAGGAAGGCCGAGAAGCGCAACACGGCCGAAATTGCGAAGGCCATTCTCGGGCAGCGTACCTTCCACGACTGGCCGTATCTGCGCGAAGGCATCGTGGTTGGCGTTGCCGACGACATGTTCAAATACGAGTTGTCCAGCGTTGGCGGCTCTACCAAGATTGTGTCGAAGACCCATCAGGCGATGGACACTATCAAGTGGAAGAAGGACGGCGACAAGGTCGACGAGTACTACTCGAAGCGCTGCGGCGTTATCGTTGGGAACGTTGATATCGTTGTCTACATCCGCCCCCTCAAAGGCCTAAAGCGCCTTGACACAGGCGCACTCGTCAAGGACTACGAGGGTGCTGACAAAGAGGTCGCGCAGGCCATGCAGATGCTTGTTAACCAGGTCGTCTACGAGGACGAGCGTTACTTCGAGAAGGACGCTCCCCCCATCGCGCAGGAATTCCCCAACGGCGAGCGAGTCATCTTCCTCGGCGCGCTCGCCTACGGCGGCGCTGCCCAGGTCGCCGAGACGCACGGCGACACGCTGGACATCGCCATCTCCTACTTCCCCACCGACAAGAAGGAGACGACGCTGTTCAAGGCATTGGTCGATGGGCGCCCTGAGGGTCATTGGTACCCGTCGCACGTGCTTTCGCGCCAGCTGGGCATAAGCGCGCTCTGCCTCTCGCGCGTCACCTCGTCCCTCATGGTTGCCCTCGAGAAGGGTGGCCAGAAGAGCAATATCGGTCTGCAGCTCAAGTTCGAGTCCAAGAGCATGAAGGTGCTCGGCTACTCGCGCAAGGCTGACCGTGGATGGGAGTTCTCAGCCAAGGCTGCTCAGCTGATCAATGCATACAAACAGGCGTTCCCTGAGCCATTCCGTCACTTCGACCAGCGCGGCTCCAGTATTGTGACATCGGCGCAGCTGTGCCCCTCATCCGAGAATCCAGACGAGGTGATCAAGGAAATGCGCCAGTGGATCAAGGAGCGTGGAATCTTAGATTTGGAACCCGTGTCGCTCAACTCTGAAGCCCTTGACAAGGTAAGCTTACCAATCCGACAAGATACTGACTTGCAGGACACGGTCATGCAGATTGAGGCATTGGGCGACCGCTTGAAAGAGCGCAAGTCGAAGGATCAACTGAAGCGCGCTCAAGTCAAGGGCATTCCCCGCCAGGCTGTGCTCAAGCCCTCTCACGCGGTATATCGCCTTCTTGGGCAAACTTTTGCGTTGGGCGATCGTGTCGTCATGGTCCAGGACGCAGCTGCTGGCGGCGTGCCCCTCGCCATGAAGGGCGTCGTCGTCGGCCTCGGTATTCGAGACATTGACGTCGTGTGGGACGTGCCCTTCATGGGCGGCGAGACCTTGGGTGGCCGGTGTTCCAACTACCGTGGCTCAACTGTGCCCTTCTCAGCCTGTCTCAACCTCACCAATCCTCAGTTTGCTGTGGGATCTAAATCGCAGCCCGCGCCTGCGGGCGAGGCAGCGCCGTTCAAGCCGCAGATTGGCCCACGCCCTGTTGTTGCGCCCAACAACTACCGGCCGGCCCAACCTGCTCGCAACCCTGTCCTCCTCCAAAACCCGGCCTGGCACGGTCAACCGACCAACCCCAACTTGCACTTTGGCAATGCCGCGAAGGGGATTCAGGCGTCAACTGCACCTCTGCAGCAACAGTCGCACCACGACCGTTTGACGACCGCGCTCAAGAGCGGCGCGCCGCGCCAACACGTTGCCAAGACACCGCATGTCAAGCCAGTGTCTCCAACAATGTTGCATCGTCAGCTTCCTAAGCCTCTTTCCCCGGCCACCACGCTGCAGCAACTCATGCCGCCGCTGCCGCCTATGCCAGCGCCGGTGCACACGTACTTCCCTCCTAGTCATGCGCAGGTCCCACATGCCTACCAGGGCGTCACCCACGGCGGTCAGTTCCACGGCCAACAGGGACGGGGCCGCGGGCGTGGAGGCTATCGCGTCCAGCAAGGGATGCCGCACCATCCCATCCCGCAAAACGGCGAGTCCTCTGCCACAGGAGGCGCACCCCACCGTGGTGGGCGTGGTGGCGCTCGGGGGCGCGGCGGCCGGGGTCGTGGCCGTGGAGGATCTGCTGGGGCTCCTGGTGGTGGGGCTGGAGCTGGTGGCTCTGCTGCACCTGCGGCTACATCGTAGAGTGCATGTGTCAGCAATCGTTGCAGTAGGAGTAGTAGTGGTAGCAGCGGCTGTCGGTAGCTTGGGTGCATTGATTGTGGAAGGTGCTGGGATGTGCCACACTCGGGGATAGGGAGGAATGAGGAGGATGAGATCTGATCCCGCTTGGAGAGAGATGAGCGGGACTGAGTGGTTGATGCGTCACTGAGGGAGCGGGATCAAATTGCTCACAGCGAGCCGGGGGGGGGGGGGGGCGGAGGCAACACCACGGGCTGGCGCACTCACTCTGGCACGGCGCTGGCACTCGCGCACTGCTTCCTCTCCATCTCTCAGTCAACATCCAACCCTTCTCCTCCTAGTCGACACATCCTACCCCCCTCCCCACCATGTCCTCAAACGACGAGGTCGACGGCTGGATTGCCCAGCTCATGCAATGCAAGCCCCTCTCCGAGACAGAGGTCAAGAAGCTCTGTGACAAAGTAGGTCGCTCACGCGTCCAAGCGCAGCGCCCACCCGCACGCGACCTCGCCGGCAGTGCGCACCGAGCAGTTTTGTCGCACCCTCCCGGTCCGTCAATGTTGACGATGGAGGCGGAGGGTGCGGCGTGAGACGGGATGCGGATTGCAAGCATCTGCGCCAGCAGGGGCGGCGCAGATGCGGAGGCATGACGCCGACGCGTCGCTACCCAAAGGACGCGCTTCCCACACTCGCGCGCGAAACGTTCACATGCCTTTCACGGCGGATGGACGGCGCTGCATTGCGGAGACTGTGATGAGGGCGGCAACGGCGATGGCTTTGATGCTGCACTCCCGCCCATGCCGCCCGTGCCGCCCGTGCCCCATACGCACCTTCCCCTTACCCTCTCTCGGCGGCGTATCGGGTGTGCGGCGAGAGCGCGCGCATTCTGTTCATTGATCGCGCGTCACTCGTTCCACTCCTTTTTTGTGCGGTTGGCGCTGTCGCTATGCGCATCTTCCCCACGCCCGCGTCCCCTCATCAGCTCCGCGCTTGCTTCCCGCGCTTTGTTGTAACCCATTGCTAACTCCAGGCCCGCGAGGTTCTCATGGAGGAGTCCAACGTCCAGCCAGTCCGGTGTCCCGTGACGGTTTGCGGTGACATCCACGGCCAGTTCGTGAGTATCTATGTTCGACTACCCTCCTCTTCTTCGACGCGCGCTTGCCTAGGCCGGCTCGCTGCAATACGAGCTGCGCTGACATCAGCACGACCTGTCTGAGCTTTTCCGCATCGGCGGCAACTCACCCGACACCAACTACCTGTTCATGGGCGACTACGTCGACCGTGGCTACTACTCTGTCGAGACTGTCACTCTCCTGGTCGGTCTCAAGCTGCGCTACCGCGACCGCGTGACGATCCTCCGTGGCAACCACGAGTCGCGCCAAATCACCCAGGTGTACGGCTTCTACGACGAGTGCCTGCGCAAGTACGGCAACGCCAACGTGTGGAAGTACTTCACCGACCTCTTTGACTACTTGCCCCTCACGGCCCTTATCGACAATCAGATCTTCTGTCTGCACGGCGGTCTGTCGCCGTCGATCGACACACTTGACCACATCCGCTCCATCGACCGTATCCAGGAGGTTCCCCATGAGGGGCCAATGTGCGACTTGCTCTGGTCCGACCCGGACGACCGCTGCGGCTGGGGCATCTCGCCCCGTGGAGCCGGCTACACCTTCGGCCAGGACATTTCGGAAGCATTCAGTGAGTGGCGACGAAGCAAGATTGCCTTTTTGTTTTGATGGAATGTTGGCTAACAGCAGACCACAACAACGGTCTTACGCTCGTCGCACGTGCGCACCAGCTTGTCATGGAGGGCTTCTCGTGGTCGCAGGAGCGTAACGTCGTTACCATCTTCTCGGCGCCAAACTACTGCTACCGTTGTGGTAACCAGGCGGCCATCCTAGAGGTCGACGATGCGCTCAAGTACACCTTCTTGCAGTTTGACCCTGCTCCGCGCGCCGGCGAGCCGCTTGTTTCGCGCCGGCCTCCAGACTACGTGAGTTGTCGTCTTCAGAGCGCACAACTGATATCAGTTCCTGTAAAGCATTTCGCATATAGAGCACGAGCCTCGCCCGGAGGCCCACAAGACCAACAATCAGACTCTCGAACCCTGTTACTTTCTTTATCTCCCGACCCCGCATCCCAGCCATATTACCGGGCCGGACCGCACCTAGATATCCCCGTTTACGCGTGCGTCAAGGCTCTGTACAAGTTTCGTAGAAGGAGAAGAAGTCAAAATGCCGTCCATACCGTAGACGCGGTCCGCCGCAGATATATATACCCAGATTACAGAAGATGTAGTCGATGCGCATGTCGGAGCGGGTAGTGGTTGAGAAAGGGGGTAGTTGCTGACTTGGACTCGAATGCATGAGAGACGGGAAGTGGGATCAGGTGGTGGAGGCATGTGGAGGTGGCCCAAAGACAAAGTCAGGAGTTTGTTCTGTTTGTCAACAACCCACCATGCCTGTCACTCCGCGCCGCTCCACGCGTCAAACGGCAATATTCACGCCGCTGAGCGCAGTGAAGCAAGTCCCAGCGCGATACGAGTGGATCTCGGGCCCGTCATCCACGTCGCCAACGGGGCGAACGCACTACACCTCGTTCGAGCGGGCGCGCGGTGCGGGCCGGAAGGCGGAGGAGGCGCGCTTCGCGATCGGCGATGGCGTGAGCGTGGGGCTCGAAGGCGGCGCCGAAGGCCTCGGGCTCCTCATAGATCTTTGGGAGGAGCCTGTACCCGAAGATGAGCGGGAAGAAGCCGATGACGAAACGCGCAAGATGGCGCGCGTACACTGGTTCTTCCGCCGCAGCGACCTGCCGAGCGTGATGCGCAACTTGACCCTGGAGGATGTGAGCTGCCCCCTCTCCTCCCTACCAGTTCTGCTCTCCACCCGCACCAGGCCGCGGCTAGCAGCGCTCACACCAGAACGAGGTCCTCCTCGCCGCGTCGCCGACGCGCCCCGTCACCTCCGACCTGCCGATTGCGCTGCTCGTCAAGACTGTGCCGGTGTACTCGCGCGCCGTGTTCAAGGAGCAGTTTCCGGACGAGGCGCGCACCACCAAATGGAAGGGGTATGCGTGGGCCAAGCCCGAGGGCGTGTATTGGTGTGCGCGGGCGTACGACAAGGGCGCGAAGGGCGGGCGCGTGTGGCGCGTCGACGTGGATGCGTGGAAGGACCGGGGCGTTGCGGGGGACTGGAGCGTCCCGCTGAGAGACGAGGAGAGTGGCGAGGAGAGCGACGCGTCCGAGGGCGAGGACGAGGTGAGCGATGGGGGCACGGAAGATGAGAGTGCGAGTGGGAGTGAGCAGGACGAAGAGGAGGAGGAGGAGGATGGAGAGGAAGAGGAGAAGCCGGTGAAGAAGCGCGGACGGCCACCCAAGGCGGCCACTGCGGGCAAGAAGCGCAAGGCTAAGGCCGTCCGTGGACGACCTCGGAAGATCCCCAAGGTCCAGAAAGTCAAGAAAGCGCATCCCAAAGCCTCAGCGTCGCACCTCCCCGCCGCGGTCGAGATTGACAGCCTCCCGACGGACCCGTACGAGCGTGCCCTTCGGCTTCTGCACGTCGGCGCGACGCCCGAGTCGCTACCCTGCCGCGAGGACGAGTTCGTGGATGTGCTCACGCGGCTCGAAGAGGGCGTGGAGACTGGCGGCGGGGGCTGTCTTTGTAAGTCGCCTCGTGCTCGTTATATACACGCTGTTGCTCACGGTAGACATTGCGGGCGTGCCCGGCACGGGTAAGACGGCCACTGTCCATGCTGTCGTCAAGGAGCTGAAGCGGCGCGCCGAAGACGGCGAGATCGCCCCGTTCTCGTACGTCGAGATCAACGGGCTCAAGATCCCGAGCCCCGCGCATGCCTACTCCATCCTCTGGGAGGAAATTTCGGGGCAGCGTGGGTCAAGTGCCAAGACAGCTCTGCGCGGGCTGGAGAAGCACTTTGCGCGGTCCAGCAGCGTGCGGGGGCCTAGATCTAACACATAGTGAGTGGCTCTTCCTTAGCGGTTATGCCTGTCCCCGTCTGGGGCTGACCCCAGCGTGGTCCTCATGGACGAGCTCGACCAGCTCCTGACCGCCAAGCAAGACGTAGTGTACAACTTTTTCAACTGGCCGGCGATGCGCGACAGCCAGCTCTTCGTGATCGCCATCGCGAACCGTATGGATCTCCCGCAACACCTCGCGACGAAGATCAAGTCGCGGCTGGGACTGCAAACGGTGCTCTTCCAGCCGTACGACCGCCCTGCGCTCGTCGAGATCGTCCAGTCCCGCCTCGTGCCCCACCCCCGCTCGACGGCCGACCACAAAGTCCTCACCTTGGACGCCATCGTGCTCGCCGCAACCAAGATGGCAGGCACGAACGGGGACGCGCGCCGCGTGCTCGACGCGTGCCGCCGCGCCGTCGAGGTGAGCGTCAAGAACGGCGCGGGCGTCGTCGGCCCGCGCGACATGGCCCTCGTGCTCTCTGCCATGAGCAACAGCCCCGTCGCGCTCTTCATCAAGGCCTGCGGGCTCGAGCAGAAGATGATGCTCGCGGCTATGGTGCGGTGCGTGCGCCGCGAGGGCGTGTCGGAGATCACGTGGCGCGCGCTGCGCGCCGACCATGATGCGCTGACGCGCGCCCTCACTGACCACACGGAGATGCTGAGCGATCCTATGCTTGCGCTGCTGCGCGCCGGGCTTGTTGCGAGCCATGCGCTCGTCGTCGCCCCGGACTTGTACAAGAGCGGTGATGAGCGGCGGCTGGCGCTTGGCATGGAAATCGGAGAGGTGGGGCGTGTGCTCATGAATGAGGGAGATGAGTGGCGGCGGGCGCTGGCGGGCACATAGAGGGTGAAGGCCTTATGTATCAGTTAATAGCATGCAGCTGCTTGTATTAGTGTGAAGCAAGATAAGGACAGGAGTTCAATTTCTGGTTGCAGCAATCATCACGGTCATACATGGGACACAGCGTGTTCTTGGTCACAAAGGGATGGGTATGCAAAACAAAAGTGGAAGAGGAGAGGCAGACAAGGTACTCGGCTGAGGGCCAGCGAGGCGCAACAGGCTAGAACATGACGGCAAGCGGGTCTTCGGGGTTGCGCATGCGGTTGTTGGGAGGCAGGCCGGCCTTGGGCCCGAAAGTGAACCCGATCCAGTTCTTGCGGTCGCCCATGCCGCGCTCCTCGACGGCCTCGACATCGCGCTGCTTCTTGAACACCTCTGCGTACTTGGCCATGTCCTCGGGGCTCGAGAAGCTGTCAAAGTACCCGACGTCGGTGTCGCCGTCGAGGACGGGGACGAAGGGCGCGTTCGTCTCGCGGAGATGCGCGAACGGCAGGGACGCGAAGAAGGGGAGCGCGGCCACGTCCGCGAGCGTCTGCACACGGTCGCGCGGCGCCGCGATGAGCCGGCACACGGCGTCCCACGCCACGTCCGACAGGTTGAATATCAGGTCCTCGGGCCGGTCGTACACCGGGCGCCGGAGGACGCGCGTCCAGTTCTTCAGGTTCGCCCACGTCTCCTCCGGACAGCTGCCGCTGAAGGGGGGGAAGCCGCACAGGAACTCGAACAGGATGCAGCCGAGCGACCAGTAGTCGGCGCTGAAGCTGTACGTCTTGCCGCGCAGCACCTCGGGCGGCATGTAGTCGGGCGAGCCGACGACAGAGTCGGCGTACCGCGGCTCGGCCATGCGCATCGAGCGGTAGATTGTGCGGCGCTCCAGCGTGCTGCGGAACACGAGGTTGTCGTCGCTGACCTGGTCGAGCTGGGGATGAGCGGGGCCAACGACAAGCCTACCTTCGACTTCATTTCCTCAATCTTGGCCGGGTTGAGAGCGCCCGTTGCCAGGCCGAAGTCGGTGAGCTTGACGTGGCCGGTGCCGTCGACGAGGAAGTTCTCCGGCTTGAGATCGCGGTGGATGTAGCCGAGTTTGTGCAGCTCGTTGACGCCCATGAACATCTCGGCGGCGTAGAAGCGCGCGTGCTCCTCCTTGAGAACGCCTGAGTTGTTCAGCAGCGTGCGGAAGTCTCCACCGGGGACAAACTCCTATATGTCAGCGGAGAGTCCAGCCTGAAGGGGGTTTGGGCAGGAGGCGGCCGTGCTGACGCCATACCCCCCTCCCATCATCAACGCACCATGGCAAGGTACACATGTTCACGGTCCTGGAAGGCGTAAAGAAGTCGCACCAGCCACGGAGTCTTGACGGCAGTGAGAATGTCGCGCTCGACCAGCACGTGCTTGACCTCGTCCATCTTAGCGAGCGTGCCCTTGCGCATCTTCTTGAGCGCGCACACCTCGCCCGTGTCGCGCTTGCGGGCGAGGTACACGGAACCGTAGCCACCCTGGCCAACCTGCGCGATAATGTGGAAGCTGTCCATGCGAGTCTTGGTGCGGCGCTTGCGCAGCAGCACACGTTCGCGGCCACAGTAGCTGGAGTACTCCTTCCGGAGTGCATCCCCAGTCACTCCGCGGACCGCCGTGTCCGCCTTGAACATCTCGGTACGCTTGCGGCGGTCCGCAATGTACCCAAGCAGGTCAAAGTAGTAGTCGAGGAAGTCTGCGTCAGCCATGTGATGGGTGAAAGGAGCTCACAGATCTGGGCGACGGTGGCGCGACGCTTGACCTCGTCCTTGGCGAGCAGCTCACGCTCCCACGGTTCAAGGACCTTCTCCTTGGTCGTCTCCTTGGCGGTGCGCATGTGCACATCCTGCGAGGCGCCTGGGACAGCGAGGAGCTTCTTCTGTGCCGGCTGGACGTAGTGGTAGCCCTTGGCCGGTGGCGCGGGCGCCTTGGACGGAGAGGGAGGGGCACCCTTCATGGTGTGCATGTGGACGTCCTCGTCCTGGGCTGGCTGCTGCTCCTGGCCCTGCCTGTCCTGCTGCCACAGGAAGGAAAGGTAGCTGGCACGGTCGCGGTCGGCGGGGGCAGTGTTCTCCTTGACGGCGGAGCGAGATTTAGTCGGAGTAGTGATGGGCATGTCTGTCTTGGATGATGGGGAGGGAGGCGGCTGTGAGGACTGGTTGCCTGCAGCCTTGAGGACTCGTTGGAACATGGTAGAGAGAAGAAGAGAAGAGGAGGGGGGAGTGTGGATTGTGTCAAGAAGTAGTGTCCAGATTAGGAGGAGTGATGGCGGGTGAGGCTGGCTTGAGAGCGAGAGGAGCGATAGATGTTTGTGTTGATCGCAAGCCATTCTCCCTCCCAGGAAACCAAAGTCAGTCGCGCAGGGCAGGCCCTCAGGGCTGGGCCAATCTCTGTTCCTGACGGGGAGAGTGACTGTAACTCCGCTTGCCCTCCACCACTCGGGATTAAAGCCGTCATAATGCCTGCGGTTATCCACGTGGGGAGGTGTCACGTGAGCACAGCCCCCGCAGCCATGACGGAGCCCACCCTTCCTCCTCCTCCTCGTCGTCATGGCCACACCTCTTCTCGCCATCATTCCAACCATCCCCCCCATTCCTTCCCACCAACACCACACTCCTCATCTCCTCTTCTCATCAATCGACAGCTCAAGCGCAGCCATGAACGCAGCGCTACTGCAGCAAATTCAACGTGCGTTCACCCCCCTCAGCTTCACTGACAATCAGAGGGCAAGGGCCTGAAGAAGGCCCAGACCAACGATCGTTCTGCTGTTCAAGGGGCAGGCGGTGTGATCGGGGAGGGCGGCGCTGCCGCTGCTCCCAAGGCTGCCCCACCCCGTCCGCCCCCCGCAGCATCCAACGATGTCGCCCCCGACAACCCGGCCGCGCAGCTCGCCGGCCTCTTCGCTGGCGGCATGCCCAAACTCAAGAAGACGGGCGGGCCTGGTGGTGAGTCGCGATGGAGGAGGGAGAGAGGCGCTCCTGGGCTGTTTGCGCAACATGATGGCTAACCATTAGGATCAGCTCCCAGCAGCGGCTTTGCGAGGCCTCCACCCATCCCTGGCGCTGGCGGCCGTGGACCTCCGAAGCCCAGCGGCGCACCTCCCCCTCCGCCCGGCTCCTCGTCCGCTCCATCGCGTGCCCCGCCTGCACCCCCACCCCCTCCTTCGGCGCCAGGTCGGGCTCCTCCGGCACCACCTGCACCACCTCGTCCTCCTCCTAGCGTGCCAGGACGAGCCCCTCCGCCGCCGCCCGCCCCGCCTGCCCCGTCCGCCCCAAGCCGTCACGTCCCTGCGGTCCCAGGCAGAGCGTGAGTCCGCCCACGCCCGTTCGAAACCGCTTACCCCAGTCCACCTGCTCCTCCTCCTCCGCCAGCATCTTCGGCGCCGTCGCGTTTCCCCCCCGCACCTCCTCGCCCGCCTCCTGCGCCCCCCGCTCCTCCTCGCGCGCCACCAGCTCCCCCTCGTGCTCCTCCCCCTCCTCCCTCGCCACCGCGTGAGATGTCCCCTCCTCCGGCACCCCCTGCTCCCCCACGCGCACCGCCTGCTCCCCCACGCGCACCGCCTGCTCCTCCCCGTGCGCCTCCCGCGATCCCAGGTCGCAGCCCTGCGCCGCCACCTCCACCGCGTCCCACTGGAGCGGGATCTCTTTCTGGGCGCGGTATGCCTCCTCCCCCGCCGCGCCCGGGAACATCGTCGCCAGCTCGCGCGAGCCCTGCTCCGCCTTCTCTGCCAAACCGCGCCCCGCCTGCTCTCCCAAGTCGCTCCGCCAGCACTGTGAGTGACTTTGCAGCTGTGATGTTTCCGCTGACACCAGCGGTCCGTGCCTCCTCCACCACCTCGTCCGGGAAGCACCGGCACGCCGCCTCCCAGAGCGCCTCCACCTCCACCGCGTCCGACTGGTGCACCGACTTTGCCTCCTCGCGCCCCAATGCTTCCCCCGCGTGCGTCCCCGCAACCGCCGCGCTCGCCGTCGCCAGAGCCTCCCGCGCCCGCCCTTCCCCAGAGACCCCCTTCCAACTCTGTCTCTTCCGGTTCAGCAACGCCAGTGAGATCGCTACCTCCCGGCCCGCCGCCCGCGCCGCGTAACTTGCCTCCTCCGTCGCGCGCCCACCCGCCTCCCTCCCGTTCCCCCGTTCCACCCCCAGTTTCCCGCCACGACGACAACTCCCCTCCCCCGCCCCCTATGGGTCGTAGCCCGGCCGCCGCTGCCTTGGCTGCCGCTGGCAGACTGCGCTCTTCCAGCAACGCTTCAAACAACGATGACGCACCTCCCCCTCCAATGGGTCGTAGCCCCGCAGCCGCGGCGATGGCAGCGGCCGGCCGTCTGCGCGCGCCGAGCAACCCACCTCCACCCGCTCCTGCGCGTGCGACCCCGCCGCCTCCTGTTTCGCCCCCGCCTCCGCCTCCTGGGCCAAGTCCGGCTTCGCGCCGCCCGCAGAGCACCTTCGCTCCGCCTCCCCCGCCTCCAGGCCTCTCGCCTGCTGCCAAACGGCCGGCGTCTGTGGCCGTCTCGCGCGACATGAGCAGCAACGGCATGGACGACGACGAAGTCCCGGAGCCGCCTGCTGTGCTTGGTCCTTGGACGTTTGCGATGAAGGGCATGTTCCCGCCGCCGCGTCCATGGCACGGGGGTCAGAAGACGTATGGCAGTGGCAATGCGCACGGAGCAGGCATTGGATACAAGGTCTAGTCCTTGCCGTCATGTAGCTAGCGGAATTTCAACGGCACCGACGCATGAGGCGATGAATAAAGTTGTGTTGGTAGGAGGTGGGATGGAGGACGTTGCGGTGACCTGAGGATTGCAAGTGATTGAGGGCATGAGCCCGATGAGCTCGGCACTGACGCATACTCGCAATCGCCGACAGCTAGGTCCTCGACGGCAGCATCACGAACTCGAGGGGTGAAGAGTCTGGCAAGAGTGCTAAGCTTGTGGGCAGTCTGCCCATCACGCAGAGTATTTCAGAATGCTTGTGCCACACGCACGCTATACTAGCCGGGGATAAAACAGTTGTACAAGGAGAAATACATCGCAGCACCAAAATTGGGAGTGACATGCAGGTGCCTCCCGTCTGTCTTGGATTAGCGCTCCTCTCCTGCCTGCGCTAACTGAACTCCCATCCTGACACTCACCTAAGTTGTCTTGAGATACTGGTAGATGACCCACCCCACAACAGCGTACATGAGAAGACGGACATATGGGGGCATCTCCGGCACAGCAAGGTCGTCGATCTTGACCTCTGCTGTCGCTGGCGCGGCAGCGTGCTTCTCGACGAGCTTGACGAGGCCCTTGGCGTCGGCGCCGCGCAGCGTGTCCACGACCTCGGGCTTGCCTCCCACCTTCTTGATGTACTTGAACGTCGGCATGGCCGTGACGCCGTACCGCTGCGCGAGCTCCTTGCACTGGTCGACGTCGATCTTGGCGACGACAACGGTAGGGTACGCCGCGGCGATGCGGCCGAGAACTGGGGCCACGAACTTGCACGGCCCGCACCAGACGGCGTGGAAGTCGAGGAGCGCCAGCTGTCCCGGCGCGAGGTCAGCGAGCAGCGTGTCCAGCGCTGCCGTGTTCGGGATCTCGGTGGGTGCAGGCATTGCGGTAGGAGGGGGATGATGCTGACGGCAGCGCAGCAATGTTCATTGCCTTTGCCAAGGGATCATGGCTGGTGGAGGCGATGAGACCACGTGGCAGTCTGGGGACCCCAGTGCGGGTTTGGGAATTTCATTGCGTGCTCTATCGATGGCGGCATGATGCGTCTCTTCGCCATCTCCCGCTCCTCCGCCATCCGTGATATCGGACATCTCGAAGAGCGCTTGATCACGCCGAGGTAAAAAGAATGAGAATAGTCAATACTCGGCTTGCTGTTGGTCACTCACCCTTTCTCTCTTTCTCTCTTGCACTCTCACTCTCTACTTACCTCATGACCCGCACCATGGCTACCAACATCACCTTCCACCCTGGTGAGTACTCCTGCTCCCCCCTTGCCGGCCCCCGCTAACCCACAGGCGCCGTCACGCTCGACGAGCGCGCCGAGCTCCTCGGCCAGCGCGGCGCGACTATCTGGTTCACCGGCCTCTCCGCCTCCGGCAAGAGCACCATCGCCACCGCACTCGAGCAGGCCCTCCTGCACCGCAACCTCCACTCGTTCCGCCTTGACGGCGACAACATCCGCTTTGGTCTGAACAAGGACCTCGGCTTCGACCCCCAGAGCCGTGTCGAGAACGTGAGTGCGCTGGGCCTGGCTATACGTACGGTGTGCGCAGCGGCGGAGCGTGAACAATGGCCCGGCTTCACGACAGCCCATGATCCGCTACCTGTCCCCGGCATCCGTTTACCCACCCAAGCCCGTTCTGCTAGACGGCACTAACCCCAGATCCGCCGCATCGGCGAGGTGTCGCTCCTCTTCGCCTCCTCCTCTTCCCTCGCCCTCACGGCCTTCATCTCGCCCTACGCCGCCGACCGTGACCTCGCGCGCTCCCTGCACGCCAAGCACAGCCCGCCGCTGCCATTCATCGAGGTGTTTGTCGACGCTCCCCTCGCTGTTGTCGAGCAGCGCGACCCCAAGGGGCTGTACGCTAAGGCACGCGCAGGCGAGATCAAGGAGTTCACGGGTATCTCGGCGCCATATGAGGCGCCGCCTAACCCCGAGATCCACATCAAGACTGACCAGGTTGACGTCAAGGGTGCCGTCGAGATCGTCATCAAGTACCTCATTGACAACGGAATCATCAAGGCGTAGGCTGGGGTTGTAAGAGAGATGTAGAGATAGAGCATGTACATGTCCACGGCTGCAATCTTGCTCTACTAATCATACCAGCTCACTTGATCGACTTACCGGCGGCCGCCCACGAAGACGTATTCATTCATGCAGACGGACGTATTAAGGTGCATCCACACGGCTCAGTACAGCCGTCCTCAATAACTAACATGGTACATATACATCCCAGGAATCTACCACTCTACCACTCACACCTGGCGCCTTGCACCTTCTGCGTCATCGCGAACACCTCGCCCACGATACTGAGCGCGTTCGGGTCGTGCTGTATGAGCTTGAGGACCTCGTACATGCCGGTGACCGCCTCATCCTCCGACTGCTCGTCAATCTGCTCGATGGCAGCCCACTCCTCGTAGTCGGTGCGCTTGGTGTACCGGTGCTGCTCGGCTGCGCGGTCCACACGCTTCTCGTACAGGCTGCGCAGCCAGTCGAGCGACGTGCGAATCAGATGTGCCACGTTGCCTGCGGGTAACGGCATGTTGATAACACGCAGCGAGTCGAACATGGATTGGTACAGCTGCGCGACGCCTGTAGCCTCCTCCTCGTGCGGAATGGCGTTGATCAGCATGCGGAACAGCCCTTCAAGGTTGCCCGCATCTCCGAGCCACATGTTGGCGTCCTTGGCCGCCTGGAGTAGTCCAGGAATGAGGAAGCACGCATACTGATGTCAGCTGCGCAACATGTCTCACTCACCTCGCGCACAGATTCCGAGCCCCACGACGCCACTGCAGCCAGCACGACGTCCATCGTGTCTGACAAGAAGGGAGCGTACTTCTCCTCCATGACCAAGACGTAGACTTGGAGCTGGGCGAAGGCCTCCTCCTTCTCCTGCATCTCGGCTGAACGTGACTGGTCGTACCAGGCGTCGTCGTCATCTGCTCATCAGCTTTGGAATTGGCGAGACTCACTGGCAGCGGGCGTATACTCTGCCTTTTTTAGAACGTTGGGCAGGACAAACTGCAGGAACGGCGAGAAATCCTTGCCGATCGTCTTAGCCATCTTGACCCATGCTGCCGGTCAGATCTATCCTGCTGCCGCAATCTCACCCTCCCCGAGCACAGCAACGCGAGGGTCTTCATCCGGCTTGGGCAAGTTTTGAATGCTCAGCATGATTTTGCACAAGGGAATTGCGTCGCCGAAGAAGTGCTAGACAGTCAGCGGGCAGCGCAAGCGCACCTTACCCCTTTGCCCACAGCTCGTCCAAGCTGCACTGCACACATAAGTGCACTGCACACGAATTTGACCTGTGACTCGTCGGTAGCAGACTTCTCAAGGGTGCGTAGGATAAAGTCCATGATGTCGCCTGATTGTCAGTCATGCTATGATATTGACTGACGATAGTAAGGGACGAACGCCTTCCTCTCCGTCTTGGCAAGAGTCGCTGACATCAGCGCTGAAAATAGTGACGACTCACCGATGGCATCCAGAAGCTCCTGGCGGAAGTACAGAGGCTCCTTCTCATTAGTGAGGCTGCTCATCAGTCGCTCGAGAATAGGCTGCAGTCTGGGCGCCAAGGATGGCCTCTGCCATGTGGCTTTGTCCTCCTCGTCGTCATGGACCAACTCGGGCAGTCTGAGCTCCATTCTCGGCGCCACCGGCGATGGCGGTGCCCCCTGCACCTTGGCAAAGTGCGTTAAAGCTGCGGCTGCTGCCGCGCGCACTCTTGTCACAGAATCATCAAGCATCGACAAGATGATTTGAAGTGTGGCGTCGGAGTATTGTCGCTGCACCTCGCCCTATCATTAGCGTGGTGAAGTCAGTCAATGTCCTCACGTGGAGCGTTTCACACATCACCCCAATGCAGTAAAGAAAGCCGTAGCGCACACGAGGATGATCGTCCATGGCGAGCGGTGTAACCAAGCTGCAGTCAGCGCGCCACCATGGTGACATACTTACTTCAGAACCTGCTGCAGTCCCTGCGTCATCGTCTGGAAATCAGCGTCCCACTCGAAATCTGCTCACCTCGTGACATCCTTCTGCAACGGACGCGATCGCCATTAGAGTGCAGTATCTAGCACGCCACTCCGATCGAGCAATGAGCGGCGCGGCCTGCCGTCCCACAGCGGCGAGAACGGACCCATCCCCTACTTGTCAGCCCAAACGGTACAACTTACTTACTGAGGATCATAGACAAGCGATTGAGCATTTCCTCCGAGTACACCGGATAGGTCTCGTCATCGTCCTCCAGCTGTGGGTCAGTTGCTGGACGTTTAGTTGCCCACATCTTCTGTCTCTATCCACTCTTGACATTGCTCGCCCTCCGCGGCAAACGACGCGATCTGGCGACCGATGAGAGCGTCGACAACGTCCGAAACCAGGGCTCCATTCTGCCACATCAAAACGTTATCGCGATCCGCAATGATGAGGTTGAATAACACCTCGAAAGCCATCGCGGACATGTCCTCCCATGCGCCCCATCCCATTTCGCGGTGCGGCACGCGCGAGAACGGGTGTCCGGATAGGGTGGAAGGTGGGGCGATGCACGAAACCAGAAAGGGGATAAGCAAAGGCAAAGATGCGATGAAGAGTTCGGGAAAGTCGGAGGCGATGTCGACCAGTGCCTCGAGGGCATGAACAAGAACGTCAGACGGCATCGAGGCGATAGCGGTAACGGATGCCTCGAGCAGAGGAGGGCCGAAACGCTCTCTTTCGTCCACCGTGAAGCCCTCCTGCATAACACCGCGGAGGGCGCGGAGAGCCTCGATCTTTACATCGATGCTAGGGTCGTTTACGCCGGCGAAGAGAAGCTCAGCCAGCCTTTCCTTCGGCCACGTCTCGTTCGAGAGGCTCTCAGAAAGGAGGTTGGGTGATTCGCTCAGGAGCTGATAGGACGTAAATCGATGGAAGGGGCGGTTCGAGGCGATGAGGCTGAAGATGACCGGTCCCAGGTCGACAAAAGGACCTGGAGTTAGCGAGGAGCAGTGCAGAGCTCGAAGGCTGAGGAGGAACTTACGTTGCCGCTTCGCGCTGCCTTTGACCCAGTCGCTGGTGCTCGAGCCAAGTGCCTTGCGGATACGCGTGTCCATCTCGTCCTCGAGTCCGGCCACGAGCACACGCTCGATTCGGCCCCTCGTCGCCTCAGGAATTGCATCGAACGGCGCAGTGGGCACACGAGCCGCAGCATTGAGGAAGAGTCCGCTATTTGTGTCAAAGGCAACGCGACGGAGAAGCACTAGCGCGAGCTGCCGCGACTGCCGTCAGCGGAGATGCGTCAGCGCTCACCTCGACCTGGAAGCCGCCGACGCCCAACGCTCCGATCTGGGCCAGAAGCAGTAAAACAGGCCCCGGAGATTCGGCGGTGAGCTGTGCGAGCCGAGTCTCCGCTCTGGACGTTAGCGATATCCCCTGCGCTTCTTTGCACGCGGCTCGAAAGGTGCACGCGGCTCGAAAGAAAGGCCGCGACAGGAGCTTTGCAAGACATGTCTTGATGACCAGCCCGCATGCGATACCCGCAAGGCCAAGGTGAGTTCCCTCCGCGTCGAGGAGATGGCTAAGCCCGTCGTTGCCAGAATCCGTCGTCGGCGTTGCCCAGCCAATCGCTCGGATCACCCTACTGTCCGCGTCCAAGGAGGCCGCTCTCGGAACACGATAACGACTCACTCATGGCGGGCTTGGTTATCGGGACTGGCGACACCCTCGAGGATGCTGCTAAAGTCCTTGAGTAGGTGCTCTGTCGACATGGAAGGGGGGATTGTTGATGAAGGAAGCGTCGGCCGCTAGAACTTGAAATAGTGGGGACCTCCACCAGCAACTTGGCCTCCACTCGGATTTATCCATCGCCGCACCGAACAGGAACTTGACATCGTCTAACACCCATGCTCTTGTCGCAGCTTCCCCGCGCGGTGGCCAGCTCCAGCCGCATTGCGGCTAGGGCTGTGCGCGTTGCACCACGCGCCTCCCTTACTCTGCGCGTAGCTGTCCCGAACTTCTCGCTCGCCCAGCGCCGCTTCCAGGCTACTTCGGCTGGTGAGGATGTGATAGCAAACCTCGCTGACAGCAGACACGGTCACGATCCGTGGTGAGACGTACCCCATCGACGCCAAGAGCAACACGCCGGTAAACATCCTTGGAAAAGTCGAGCGTCAGCTGCACATGCAGAAGGGGCACCCTCTCTCGACATTGCGCGAGATTATCGAGTCGCACTTTGAAGGCTATGTCAAGCTGCGGCCGTCGACGCCGGTCGTGACGGTGCACCAGAACTTTGACGAGTTGGGCTTCCCACCTGATCACCCTGGTCGCGCGCAAACGGACAGCTACTACGTCAACGAGACGCACATGTTGCGAACGCATACCAGCGCACACGAGGTGGAGGCGTACAAAACAGACGAAGACGCGTTCCTCATCGCGGCTGACGTTTACCGCCGGGATGAGATCGACTCTTCGCACTACCCCGTCTTCCACCAGATGGAGGGTATGCGCTGCTTCTCGGGAGAGCAGGGTCTCGACTTCATCAAGGCGGACAACGCGCGCATGGCGGCCGAGCTGGAGAAGTGCCCGATCATCATCGAGGATGAGACAGTCGTCGGGCCCAGCAACCCGTATCAGGAGTGCCATGACCCGGAGCTGGCTGCTGAGATCATGAAGAACCTCAAGCACTCGCTGAACGGCATGATCTTCAAGCTCTTTGGTGGCTCCACCGGCGATGAGCCGCTCAAGGTCCGCTGGATCGAGGCCCAATTCCCGTGGACCTCGCCTTCGTTTGAAGTGGAGGTCTGGTTCAATGGCGAGTGGCTCGAGATCCTCGGCTGCGGTGTGGTAGTACAGAAGACGCTAGAGACGGCGGGCATGGGCCACAAGTCGGCATGGGCGTTCGGCCTCGGCCTCGAGCGTATCGCCATGGTTCTGTTCGACATCCCAGACATTCGCCTGTTCTGGAGCGAGGATGCGCGCTTCCTGGACCAGTTTGCCGACGGCAAGATCACCACTTTCAAGCCCTACTCCAAGTATCCACCATGCTACAAGGACATGAGCTTCTGGCTGCCAGAGGAGGGCGCCAGCAAGGATATCACGCCGTGGCATGAGAATGACTACTGCGAGATTGTGCGCGACATTGCGGGCGACCTTGTTGAGAACGTCAAGCTCATCGACGACTTTACGCACCCCAAGACGGGCCGCCGTTCGCTCTGCTACCGCCTCAACTATCGCAGCATGGACCGATCGCTGTCGAACGACGAGGTCAACGTTCTGCAGGACAAGGTCACGAGCCAGGTTGTGGACAAGATGGGCATTGAGATCCGGTGAAGAAGTAGGCCGTTTGGGTATTAGGAGTACAAGTACGCAGCATTACTCAGCCATTTGGATCCGTTGCAATGGGCTCTGATAATCTTTTCGTAAGAGCAGCGCAACCTGTAATGGTTTGGCTTCTGCATTGCGGCCGTGTGATTTTACAAATGACGAGACGCGGACGCGCTGAGAGTATGCCCATTCACAATGCGGATCGCGCTCCTACCTCTTGACGGCGCCTTCTCCATCCGTTGAGCGCAAGTGCAAAAATGATACACTGTAAGGGAGTCGAACCCCTGCCGCGTCGATGGCAACGACGCATGATACCGTTTCACCAACAGTGTTGTATTAATTGATAACAGATTTCATTCTCATTGCTATATGTTTGGACTGCGAGCTCGTAGTACATGCCGATAATGCTCTGCAAACGAGCTGCTCATGGCATGCATATCAGGCTGTCGGTGCGTCCTCAGGAAGTCTCCGTGTTCTGGGATGGCTGGCATCCATCGATAGGTGGAAAATTCATCGTGGGGCAGAGACCCTCCGCAATTGAACAGAATCGATATCAGCAGATGGAGCCCCAGCTAAGGACGCCGTCGTTTCGCCAACGATCTTGCCCGAGCTTCTTCTGACACTTTTGTGCACACCACAATGCCCGACATCAAGGCGTGGCTAACCGCCGCCGCGCAGTGTAAGCTGCTGTCTCCGTAGCGCTGACCCCAGATTTGCCCCCCGGCGGTGTGGTCAAGCCACCCACACTGAGCAACATGGAAGCGATGAACGCGCTAGAGGTGCCCCTCCGCCTCCGCCTGGCTGACAGCAGATGATGGACCCGCAGATGGACTGGGGCATGCACTTCGCGCCGCACGGCAAGTTTGACCCCAGCGCGCCGCTCTCGCCCGCGCAGGTGTGCTGGGTGATGGACGAGATGGGGGCGCGTGAGCTGGCGTGGCTGCGCGGCGGAACGCTGGCGCAGACGGTCTTCACGGCGCTGCACAGCCACAACACGCTCGAGATCATGCCGGGCGTGCCGCCGAACGACAAGACGTATCTCGCCGCGTGGGCGGCGTGCGCGGCGCTGCGCGCTTTCGTGCTCGCGTATGCTAAGAGCGTGCAGCTAGAGGCGGCGGCGATGAGCGAGGCGTCGGGCGCCGCGCGCGACGGCGAGGATTTCTGGGCCGACCCCTACGGCGTGCCCCTCGAGACGGCGGAGGACGTGCCGGAGGTCGTGGCCTACGTCGACAGCGCCGCGCGCTGGTTAGCGCAGCGTGAGGAATGGGCGCCGGCCGTAGCGCGCCTTCGCTTCCGGATTGCGTGGATCGCCGCACTCCAGCTCCAGCCCCACGCCGCCGTGTCCATACCCAAGACGGAAACTGAGCGCGTGGACTGGGCGTTCGATGATGTCGCCGCCTTCCTGCGCCAGAACATGCCCCTCTCCGCCGTGTCCTACCCCTCGCACGAAGAGATGTGGACCGGGTTCCGCGACGCTATGGGACAGCTCGCTGCCGCGCCAGCGCTTGCGCACTCCTCTCTAGCCGACATAGAGATCCACCTCGCAGCCATGCCAGAGACCCTCCCCATCGTGCGGGCGCAATACCGCGCCCTTCTGAACACCCTCGACCGTGACGCGCTCGTCGACGAGTGGCTGTCGACCGCCACCTCCCAACCGCGCGGCGTTCTCAAGCGCCTCGACCACGAAATCCACACGCCCAACGACCGCCGATCTTTCGCACTCTGGCGCGACGTTGTCGCTGGCGTAAGGCGTCTCCCGGACACGCTGACAACAGAATTTCATACTCGGCCTTACAGTGCGCCTGCAAAACCCGCCGCGCCGGCGACGCGGGTTCCAGCACCTCAGCAGAACGTGGTGTGACCAAGCGTCGTCAGCGGCGCGCCTCGCCGCGCGCTATCCGGCTTTCAAGCCCATCGTCGCGGCCGTCCGTGCGCGCGCCCTCGACGCCGACCTTTCCGCTGCGCTCGCGGCCCTCTCCCTCCGCTTGCTCGCAAAACACGAGCGGCGCGCACACTGGTGGTGGATTGCGCGTGTCGCTGGGGCCCGGCTGGCTTTAAACGAGGTGGGCGGCGACTGGGCACGCGCTTGGGCAGCTGTCGCAAGCGGCATGTTAATTGTGAGTCCCTATCTCCACGACCTCCGGCCGAGCCTGACGCCAGCTCTACACGCTCGTGCCTACCGGGGACCCCTCCAGCTCTGAGTTTGCTTTGCGGCACAAGATTGCGCTTGGTACCGGGTTACACCCCGCCCCACCATTGTTCAGCGCGTGGGAGGCAGCAAAAGAGGCTCTTGACGAGGCGTATAAGGGCAACACCAAGAAAGGGCGCGACGCAGCGCTGGCGTGGCTCCGCACTGCCCACCGGCTCATGGACTCGCTCGGCGTACGATCCCTCCAGTCAGACTTGGCAGGGACAATAGCTGTGCTCGAGAGCGGGCGCGAGCTCAAGTGGGCGGAGGACGGGACCGCAGAGGTGGCGGAGCGCATCCCGCGGCTCAAGTAGATCGGGATCAGCCGCATGCTGATGAAGGGGACGGAGCAGTGGCAGAGCTGACCGTGTGGCTTGAGTAATCATGAGTAATGTACAATATGCATCTAATAACACTGCATGGGAATCTATGCGGCGGCGACGATGGGGGTGCTCTCGTCCACCTGTGCCTCCTTGACCTCCTCCGGCTTGGGCTCCGCCGTGGTAGCACGGCTGGCCTCCCACGCACCCCACTCCGGGCGCGCCCGGAGCTTGGCCTCGAGCTCGTCAATAAACGCCTTCCCCTGGCCGAGCTCGATGCGGAGGCTCTCCGCCAGCTCCTCGACGCTCTTGCTGCGCGCGATGGCTTCATTGACCTCCTTGCGCTGCTGCTTGCTCAGGGTGCTGAGCGGCGGCGGCGACGGGCGGTATTGCATGAGCAGGAACTTGGTGTTGCCCCAGCTGTGCTTGGCGTACTCTGCAATGTTAAGTAGCTTGGGCACAACCTGGGTGATGTTGTCCACGGGCCCGTCAGGCGAGAAGACGGAGGGGTTGTTTTCTGCGCTGCGCGCGAGCATCGCGCTGCTCGCCCCCGTCTGGGTCTTGATCGTGTTCCAGTTCGCTGTGCCCTCGCCGTCCCCATTACAGATGACGTTGATACCGCGCCGCTTGCCCAGCTCGACGACATCGCCGAGACGCTCCCAGATCGCGCGCTCGCCAGGGCGCATGTCGCGCGTCCGGCAGTGTACCGTGAGGTTGCGCACACCGGTGCGCAGGATGCGCGCGGCGAGGTGCCGCGTGTCCTGCTGTCCGGGGAGGAGGCGGATCTTACATGATACCGGGATGTCGACAGCGCGCAGGAGCGCGCGCAGGATGTCGAGGAGCAGGTCGGGTGTAGAAAGAAGCGCGGCGCCCATGCCCGAGTGCGTCGAGAAGGGCTTGGGGCAGCCGCAGTTCAGGTCGATGCCGCTCACGTCTTGCTCGACGACCTTGGCGGCCTGCGCCGCCAGCGCAGGGTCGGCGCTCCCGATCTGAAAGATGACTACAGTTAGGCAGAGGTGGTTATCGCGACTCACGGAATGGCTTCTCGATGGGGTGCGTGGTCCAGATTGCACCCTGGCCCTTGTGGTACGTGATAATGCCGGTTTCAGCTTTCGTCAGCTGGTGCACTTCCAAAATCACTCACGGTCCACAGTTCGCTGAGCCCCGATAATGGCCTTGTCCACAATTTCGGGGGTCCACACCAGCCCTGCGCCGTAGTAAAGCGAAAGAAGGCGGGCGGGCAGAGTTCCGCTGCGCACCATGGGTGCAAGCACGAGCTTGTTGCTGTACACGAGCTCGTGGGCGTACTTCCGCTCGAACTCGAATGGCAAAGCCATTGCTTCCTCGCAGGCGGCGGCCGAAGCGGCCTCCTGCTCCAGCGTGGGGACAACACTCCAGGGCCCGGTCTTTGACGCCTGCTTTGGCTTCTTCTTCTTGCCCTTAGGTGAGGAGGAGGAGGATGTGGAAGCGAGAGAGGTGACTGAATCGTTGGTTGGTTTGGGTGGGGCTGCCGCGACCGCCGCTGCAGCCGGATCCAGCTCAGACGAGAGTCGGATGCGCTTCGCGGCGGGCTCGCCGGTAGGTGATGCGGCACGCAAAGCAACGGGCATTGCGAGTCGAAGGCGGTTGAGGGCCGCTGTGAGGCGGCCGATGAGCATGAACGAGGGAATGGGTTGAGTCAGAATTTCGTGGGTGGCAATTCACGGATCGCGGAGACAGCCGCCCAACCTCCACCGGGGTTTGTCATGCCGATTCCGCTCTGCCCACATCGGACCTGTTCTCGGACATGTGGATCGGTGAGCGTGGTGGAGAGTATTGCATACGGCGTACAACATGTGACAAAAAACAGAGCTGCAGGATCGAAGGAGACAGGTTTATGCAATCTTGTATGATCCATAGTCCTTGTCGGGGTCGTAAACCTCCCAGCGACTAGCGGGGAAGATGTGCTTAAAGCGGTTGTACCATGACCGCTCAACAACCTTGCCCGCGTGACTCTCGTCCTTCTCCCTTGTAGCATCCGAGATGAGCCGCACATCGTCGTGCACGTCAAAGTTGAACAGCGGGCCCGACTTGCCTCGGGCCTTGTTGACGATAAAGTCGTAGAACGTGTAGTGGTGTGGGATGATCAAGTCCTCTTTGATGTACATCATGTTGTCGACACTCGTGCCACGAAGCTCTGGCACTTGAGCGCGACACTTTGCGAGGAAGGCCGCGATATCGTCACCTTTCTTGCACTCGACAGTTTTCCGGTGCCCACTACCATCCCAGTAGGAGTATGTGATCTCGATGACCTCGTTCTTAATGCGCTCTTGTTCGGCTAGCCATTTCTGCCGAAGCTCTTCGCGTTCAGCACGTTCCTGTGCTTCACGCTCGCGGTCGGGAAGGAAAGAGGTGTCAACCTCGGGGTTTTTGAGTAGCTTCTTGCGTTTCGGGGAAGGTGCTGGGTGGGGTTAGCTGGATATGCGTGTGCTGCTCACCATCCTCGGCAGGTGTCTCGCTTCCCTCCTCGTCGTCAGCGAAGGAGAGCATGACCCGCTTCTTCTTCTTGTCCTTCTTGGCCTTTTTCGCTGCAGAGCTTTCGTCAGCTCCTTCTTATCTTGAGCAACCTCACATCTTGTCCGCCGCAGTCTTGGCTGCCTCGCGACGCTTCTCTTCCTCAATCTCCTCCTTTGTCTTTTGGAAGTCTTCGAGGGTGACGAGACCAATAGTCGACTTCTTTAGCCGCTCGTCGACCGACTCGGTGACATTGACGAAGCGTGCTGCTGGTTGAGCACCCTGTTGTTAGCAAGTTGAGCCGACCTCGGGGTGTGCGCGGCCTACCTTTGGGCCTTGTGCATGACGTTCATGTTCTGTCTAGCCGCGGCAGTTGCCGCATTGTCAGTAACTGTTTGGCCTTGATGAGCAATATAAGACGTACCAGATCATTGTCACGATTTCCAGCCATGCTTGTCGGCGCGAGTGTGTGAGAGATGAGTGGTGGAGTAGTGCTGATGAAGGAGCAAGATGGAAATGGTCACCAGATCAACAAATGCTGTGTGTGAGGGAGTGGGGCATTTGGAGACGACGGTGGAGGGAGGTGGAGGTGGAGGTGGCCAGAAGGTGGGAGAAAGTGACGATAAATGAGGTCATGAAAATTCTCTGGGTGAGAGGGAGGAGCGGCTCCACCGTGGCTGCCAGATTTCAGGGGGGTGGGTGTCCTGGGTGGCCTGTCTCGTGGCACCCCTGGCGCGTGGGCGGCCTGCGCTGCCACACCACACACCACCAACAATTACAAGCGGCTTGCTCGCCATCAATCCTTCATTCCTCCATCTCTCTCTTCACAAACACCCACATCGCTCCATCAAAAAGCGTTTCTCGCTAATACCTCTCCCCCACCACCCTTTTATAGACATCCACTAGACTCAAAATGGCTGAGGAGAACGCCGCGACTTTCAAGCTCGTCCTCTGCGGTGACGGCGGTACCGTAAGTTTACATCTCTCGGCACACTCTTCACCTACCTCCCTCTCTCCATCTCCGTCCCAGTACACCTTTGCTGACGCCCATAGGGTACGTATACGCGCACACCAATCCTACACGAGTACTGACATGCGTCTTCTCTCATCTTCTTTTCTACAGGCAAGGTACGTTTCTGCTCTTCATGAGAGCTGGCTGCTCCTGGATCAAAGCTGATCGTGCTCAGACCACTTTCGTCAAGCGCCACCTGACTGGTACGTCCCATCCCACAAGCGACCATGCCCAACTCCCTGGGTTTGGATAGCGTCCATCTCCCCATCTCGGTGCTGCTGCTGACTATCTTTAGGCGAGTTCGAGAAGAAGTACATCGGTATGTCGAGCATAGGCATCAGGCGCAAGCGCGAGCGCAATACCGCCGTTCTCGTCACTCGAGTGCGAGCGAGCAGCGTGGCCATCGCACACTTGGCTTGATCAAGACAGCTAACCTTCTCCAGCCACTCTCGGTGTCGAGGTCCACCCTTTGAAGTTCCACACCGTACGTCCTGCTTTGCCACTTGAGATGAAAGAGATCAACTGCTGACGCTCCCAGAACTTTGTACGTCCGAGTCCGAGCTCGGAGGCTAGAAATTTGCCACTCGACAGTGCACCTGCTGACACACCAGGGCACCATCTGCTTCAACGTCTGGGACACCGCTGGCCAGGAGAAGTTCGGCGGCCTCCGTGATGGCTACTACATCCAGGGCCAGTGCGGCATTATCATGTTCGACGTGACTTCGCGTATCACCTACAAGAACGTCCCCAACTGGCACCGTGACCTCGAGCGTGTTTGCGAGAACATCCCCATCGTTCTCTGCGGCAACAAGGTTGACGTCAAGGTGAGTAACGAGCGCGCGCAACGGATACACTCGTGCTGACACCCCCATAGGAGCGCAAGGTTAAGACCGGCAACGTCACCTTCCACCGCAAGAGTGCGTCGATCCGGCAATGACAACGTATTCGAGGCGCGCTAACATCCAGAGAACCTCCAGTACTTCGAGATCTCGGCCAAGTCCAACTACAACTTCGAGAAGCCCTTCCTCTGGCTCGCCCGCAAGCTCGTCGGCAACCAGTCGCTCGACTTCGTCGCCGCCCCTGCCCTTGCGCCTCCCGAGGTCGTCGTCGACAAGGAGCTCATGGCGCAGTACGAGAACGAGCTGCAGGTCGCCGCCGCCAACCCCCTCCCTGACGAGGACGACGCCGACCTTTAATAGAGTGTCTATGATCTCCAGTGCGGTGAACGCCATTTTATAGCAGTAGTGTTTGCCGAGTCCATGAATCTCTGCATGTCATATGTGCTAATGTGTCGATGAATGGTGCGTGGGCAGGGTGGTCTAGTAGGGGGTTATGGCTGTATTGTCTATTGCTTAGTCCCGGTTGGTGGCTCCCAATCGTCACCTTGACGCTTGAGGTTGGAGACGTGGCGATGGGGGAATTTCTCCTGGATCATGCGCATGTTGCGCAGCTCCTCCCTCCTCTGGGCGTTGCACATCTCCCTGGAGATCAGCAGAGTTGCGTTGAGTGGTTGGTACTCACCAGGCGCCGAGTGCGACGGCGCATCCGCTCAGCACCGCCCAGTTGCACGCGCTGTACACTTCTGCATGTCAGGGGTTTGCAAGCTGAGTTATGGACTCACTCCTTGTGCCAAGGAAGCGGATCGCACCGATCCCAACGCCGCCGGAGATGCCATACAGCGCCGACGAGCGCAGGCAGGGGACCTGGCCGGCCCGCTCGAGGGAGAAGTCGTTCATGGAGACGCGCTGCGGTTTAGCCTTCATACAAATATGTTAAAGCAATGGACACATCGGTGCCCACAGCACATGCAACGGCCCTCTCGATCCGCTCGTCTCCCAGCCGGCAATCTTAGGCCCCAGAGCAGTCCCCCGCGCTCCAACGCTGCCGTCTGACCCACCTTGAGCGCGCGCTTTCGGTCCTCCCACCAGTTGCCGGTGAGCTTCTCCGCCTCCGGATCAAACTGCGCGTCACGATCCGGCGTGATAGGGCTGTTCCCAGCGGGAATGTTGAGTGGCGCGCGCGGTGCTCCCTTGTTATCCTCGGACATGGTCGATGGCAGGTGGTCGATGGAGAAGTTCCGAAAAGTGGCAAAGACGGAGTGGAAGCTCGGCACGATCTCCGGCCAGGCACGTGCCACGCCCTCCACCTCGACGTCAGCCCATCTTCCGTCCTCCAGTCCACAACACCCCGATTCCACAATCATGGCCGCGGACATGGGCGACCCGCCACCACGCGCACATACGCAGCTGGTGCGTGACCACGCGCACGCGGCGGCGACGAGCGCGTTCGTCACGGCCGCTGCGGCGGGCGTCGATCTCGACGGGCGCGAACACAGCCTTGACCTTCCCTCTCTCCTGCCGCTGTCGCACGACCACGCGCTGCTCAGCGGCAGCAAGTTTGACGTCGACGCGTTCCTGCTCTCGCGCATTCACATCCCGCTCGACGAGCTGCGTGGCGAGCTGCGCTCCTACCTTGCCGAGCTGCGCGAGGAGCTCGTACAGCTCATCAATGACGACTACGAGGAGTTTATTTCCCTTGGAACGGGATTGCGCGGCGAGACGGAGCGGCTAAAGGGCTTGGAGAGACCGCTGGGCCTCCTTCGTGGCGAAGTAGAGGTGAGGAGCAGGCTTGGAGGAGCTGACGCCAGACGGTACGTGACGTGTTGAAGGCGCACCAAGATGCCGTGCAGGCCAAACTCGACGAGCGCGCGGCCCTGCGCGAGGAGAAGGCACTGCTCGACCTTCTGCAGCGGCTGTTCGAGACGCTGGCGCGCGCGCAGGCGCTCGAGCGGTCCCCCGACGAGCGGAGCAAGGTCGTCGCCCGCCTCGCGGGCGAGTACACCCAGCTCGTGTATCTGCGCGGCAAGGCGCGCGCCGAAGGCTGCAAGATCGCCGACACGGTGTCGCCGGAGATTGATGCGCTGCGTGGGCGCCTCAGCCACGACCTCTCTTCTCTTCTCACGACGGCGCTGGAGACGCGAGACGAGGCACAGATGAGGGCGTGCCTCAAGACATACGATTCGATCGAGGGGTGGGCTGAGGCCGAGGAAGTTGTGCGGCGCGCAGTGCGCGCGTTCTGCTCGAAAACTATCACACCAACAGCGCTCGTCGCCCCGGCAGCCCCCGTCGCGCCCGAGACGCCCCTCCGCGGCCCCCGCGCAAGACTTGAGGAAACGACGCCGCTCGCGCAGCTGTACAACCGCGTGATGGCGCAGGTGGAAGGCTACGCGTCTCTGCTGTCGCTTGCGCACAACGTCTCGCCGCGGTTCGAGCTGTTCTCGCGCGTCCTCTGGCCCGAGATCTGCACCGCCATCGTCGATAATCTTGGCAGCACGATATTCGCTGCGGGCCGTCCTGACGAGCTGCACAAGCACTACACCACCACCCACGCCTTCTTGATGCTCCTCGAGAGCGCAGCGCCGAGCGTCGACGCTGTCATCGCGATGCGCACGAGCCCGGCGTACGAGTCGTTCGAGCGCCGCTGGCAGCTGCCTGTCTACTTCCAGCTGCGGTGGAAGGAGATTGTGAGCGCGCTCGAGGTGGCGCTTGCCGCGCCCGTCCCCGCCAACCCATCAACCAAGCCATGGGCGCTCCCGCAGAGCGGAGCAGCGTGGGACGCCTTCCGCGCGTGCTGGGCACCAGATATCTTCCTCCCTGAATTAGCACACCGCTTCTGGCGCCTTGCGCTGCAGGTCGTTGCGCGGTACGGGACATGGCTTAGTACAACACTCTCCTCGTACAAGCCGGGAAGCGACGACGACACCGGGCAAGACGACGACGCCCTGCGCTTCGCCGCGGCGGCAGTCACTGATGTTGACGAGCTGCGTACCCGCATCCGAGGTCTTAAGGCGCTTCAGCAGATGGACGTCGACTTCCCCCTGGGCCTGAGCACACAAGCTTTCGCCACACGCATCATCTCTATCCTGCAGCGCCGCTGTGCCGATCCACTCAAACACGTGCGGAGCGTCGCCTCACAGTTCCGCGCTGCGCCGCCCCGCTCCTCCGCTCCGTCCCATTTCATCGCGCAAGTCCTCCGGCCCCTTCACACGTTCCTCGACGTGCGGCCCGCGCTAGCGCCCTACCGCGCCGACTGGGCTGCCGCGGTCGTTGAGCATGTGCTGGCGCAGTATGCGGGCATTCTTGCGTCCGTGCGCAAGACGGAGGACTTGCTCCGGCGGCACCGGAAGAGTAAGAAGAGCGGGTTCAGCTTGTTTGGGAGCAGCAGTGCGGCAGCGCCGGAGGGCGACGAAGACGAGCGCTTCCGCCGCCAGATGCGTGCGGACATTGACGCGCTCGCTGCCGACGCGCGGAGCTTGGGCGCTGTCGTCGACGCCATGCCGCAGTGGAAGGAGCTCGTGGACGTCGTTGAGCGGCCCGCTGAGGCTTAGCATTGTGTTGTGGTCGAGTAGTGCCTCAACTGGGGAGTCGGGGCCGATACAGCCTGATCGACATGACACGACATGGCGATGACCTCATGGCCCGTGTCCAGCCACATGCATCAGCAGTTAGTTGTACAGGACAATGGCGACGGCCTTCTATCGTGGAAGCCTGGACTGCGCCAGCAGACTAGCAAAGCACCAGTAGGAAGGAGAACGGCGACAGGGGTGGCGATAACACGGCGCTGAGCGGTGGGCCGTGCGTGGATACCTTGAGGAGTAGCAGGGGATTTTCGGCTTACGGCGGCGGAGAATTGCGAGACTGACACGTGGTCCATGTGGGGAGGCAGGTGACGCGCCACTGTACGCGCCGTGCCTGCAGCAATCGGCGAGCGTCGGGGATCAAGATTTTCGACGCGCCCCGAGTCGCCGTCGTCTTCCGCCTCTTGCGCCGTGGTCTGCCGTCCGCCGTCTTGGCCGGATGTGCGGGGCCGTGCGGTTGGAGGGCGCATCGGATATCCATGGACGTGGGCGTGGGCCCGTCTCGGGCTGGAGGGTGCGGTGGCGGACGGCGGGTGCCTTGGATCTGGCCTGGCCGCAGCTTTGTCTGGCTTGGCTCGGGGCTGAGTCGGCCTACATGACATTGCACCGCTGATAAAAGCTCCTCAGCGCACTTCTGATCTCGTACTACAGAACATTCACATTCACTGCCACACTCACCCCCACCACACACACCATGTCCATCCCGTTCCCGGCAGAGATCGTCAAGCAGCTCCCGCACACGCGCTACCGCGTGCTGCAGCACCTCGAGCGCGAGGCCGGCGGCATCCCGCTCCCCCCATCGACCGAGGCGATCGAGGAGGCGCTCGAGCTTGCCGAGGTCGCGATCAAGTCGCCCGTGTTCAGCTCGGCTGACCAGGAGGAGGCGCGCAAATGGAAGGAGACGCTGATGGAGCACGCCGATGGTGAGTGGCGAGAGGCGAGGCTCTGCGTGGCCCCGCAGATGAACACCGGCTAATGCTGACCCCAGACTGGACGCGTATCCGCGACCCCTTTAACCCGCTCTACCGCGTCCTCGTGCAGATGCAGGAGGAGATCACGACGCTGCGGCATGAGCTGCGGCGCGCGCAGACGCGCCTGGACAGCTACGACGAGGCGCGGCTGAACACGGCGCGCCGCCTCGTCGGCCTGCCGCCTGCGCGCGTGATGCGCAGCGGCGTCGCCACGCCGCCCACCTCGAACCCCCGCTTCGCGTCGCCCGCTATGATCAACCGCCTCTCGGCGGACCGCCTGCGCGACGCCCTCGAGAGCTACCTCAACGAGACGCCACCCTTCGAGGCCAGCCGCGACAGCATGCAGCGCGCACTCAAGGTCTGCTGCGGCATGGAGGAGGAGCCTGGAAGCCACTAGGCCAGCGGCCCCAGCAATAGACACCACTCGCATTACTGTATACTACTAGACATGTATTCTAGACGACCAAGGGGGTGCTGCTTCGGGGTGCTACGGAGAGTGTTGGGTAGGGCCACTACTGTCTGGGCTGCATCAACGAATGACGTCTGCAGTGATGTCGCGTGAATCATGGCCGCGCACGCTGCACATTTACAGCTCACGGTCCAGTTGACATTGCCAGTTCTCCAGCTCGCGTGGTTCGCTCGCTGGCGCAGCCACCGACGCACAAATTCCAACGACCGTGATCGCCCCGGCGACCCCGCGATGCAGTATGAGAGCGCAGATATGAGGAGATCGGCGCAGATTCGCACGCATATTTCTAAACGATCTGCACGCCACATACCCCATCGCAATCTCACAACACCATCTGCAACTGCTTGAGCACTGCATCCCAGCTCGCCCACGTCGAGTGCACGACCCCTCTAGAACCCCGACGTCACGACTGCCGCGGCTGTCTTTCAGACGTCTGCCCCGCGCGTCGCAGATATGCCAAGCATTTGCGATATGAGACAGTGAGACGCTGCATGGACACAGCCGAGGCATGCGAGGCGCGAGGCACGTCAACACACCATTACGAGGGCATGCCGCGAACGTCATCGATGTGGCCTCAGCCACACTCCGCCTCCGTCCTTCTCGGTCTGACTGGGACCACTGGGCTGCGCAATGTATTAAAGAAGTCTGCGCATCGAGGGAGTGTCCCCATCTGTTTCCTCCCTCGCTCGCCGCCCTCTTTCTCTGCCGGACTCGACTCCCAGCCTGCCACGCCCCTCCCCCACCTCCATCCCTCATGTCCCTGTGCGACCGCCCCCTTCCGCACGACGACCCGCGTTACTACCTCCCTCTACCTGCATTCCGAGCGTCCGTGTCGCCCCCGCCGCGCGCGCGGCTCAAGGACGAGGCGCGGACACGCAGAAACGGGCCGCTCCGCATTCTCGCGGCGCCGAGCGTTGTCTGTCGCCGCGAATCACTGGGGATGGGCGTGCGCGCGTCGCCGGCGCTTCTCCTCCCCTGATCCGAATCGTCAGCTATCGTGAGACTGGCGGAGGCCAAGAATCTCGCCCTTTACCCCGCAACATGTTGTCGTCGTGGCTTTCATAATCGCATGCAATGCAATGTGCGGTATCTCCACAGTGCGGCTGCCTGGTGGAGTGGCGCGTTCGGAGATGATGGATTGAGGGTGGCGCAGGGACGAGATTAGAACGCTCAGCGAAGGAATGACGGAGGCCGACGTCGTTGCCACTCGTTATATCGTCATGCTGCGCGGTGGATCAACGTGGCCTCGGTTTCCATGCGACGGTTGTACAGGGCGTTAAGCGGTTAGGCGAGAAGCTGTAAGAACCTCGCCGACTCAGCAAAAGCTATAGTTCTACACTTATCGCTACATTTGTTTACTTCTTCCGTCAACTTACCTCTGCATGGACCCACACAGCTATCGCAGTCACAGCTGCTACATTCGCAACGCCCGTCGCAATCATCGCAGCAGCCACCACAGTCGGCATAGCAGCAGCCAGTACAGCATCCTTCGACGGCCTGCCTAGAATGGCCGTTATGCTGTGCGTCCTCGGCGGAGCTGAGGCCCGTGACGCCGGACGGGCCGGGTTGATGCGTGATAGGACTGAACATGAGCGCCAGCGATGCCAGCTGCAGCATACCTGGCCATGAGGAGAGGACATGAGCAAGCTCAAGACTGCTGGGCTCTCATCACAGTGGAGGAGTGTTATTACCCGTCTGAGCTGGCCCAGCTTAAGGCGATGGCCATATGATGCTCCTATCCCATGATCGCCAAGAGCGCCGCTTCGAATCTCCGGCGGAGTACAGAACGTCGCTTATCGCTGATCACATGGCACACGCGAGACGCGTCACGTGTAAGCGACGGATCTACGGATCTACGGATGGATGTACGTCAGACCACGCGTCCAGGCGCGCCTGGCCTTGTCTTTCGCCCTTCTGCCCTGAGCAATTACCGGCGGCTGGGGGGGCGTGCCTGGAAATTGAGAGCCCCACAAAGTGCGGCCTCCGCCAAGTCGCCCAAGTTCTCATGAGAGCTAGTTTTTTGCGCATTCCGCTGCTCGCGACGCCGCGACGGCGCGACGTGGACGAGGGCAGGGAGGGCGGCATAGGTAGAATTGGTGGAGCTGGAACTGGCATGCATAGCCTGAATGGTGGGAAGTGGTAGAGGGGACCGAGGGTGGATCGAGAGACGCGTCTGACTGAGGCTGGGAGGCGCACGCAGATGGGCGTCATCCTCCCTTTTCCCACTCGTCCCGCCTTGACATCTTTCATTCCACTCGCATCTCTCTTTCCTCTTCTCTCTCTCTTTCTCTCTCTCCATCAAAAATACGCAACGTAGGTTGCCTGTCTCTACCTCCCACCACCCCTACCCCTAATCTCTCCCCTCCCCTCCTCTCCCCTCTCCCAGTCTATCTTCCATGCGCGTCGCCATCGTCGGAAGCGGCCTCTCGGGTCTCTCAGCGCTCTGGGTACGTCTAAGCACGCCTCGAGCAAGTTCTGACACCCAGTTCCTCAAAAAGCACTCCGACCATGAGGTCAACATCTACGAAAGCTCGGAGCATGTAGGCGGGCAGGCGCGCGGCGTAATCTACAGACGTGCGTCTCGCTAGCGCGCGCGAGCTAACAGCAGGCGAAGGCAAGGAAGATGTGCTCGTCGATACGTGAGTCCGCCATCGGGAGAAGTGGCGAGAAGAGGGCAGGGAAGGAAGACGGAGGCGCAAATCGGAGCTGACTGTAGCGGACTCGTGTGTGCCCCTTATCGCCCCACCTGACGACAGATGGCCTTCAGCCCCGCCGGCTCGCCCACCCTCGCCGCCTTCCTTAAGCAGCTCGACCTTCCCACCCGGCGAACGGACATGTCGCTGACTGTTGCGCGAGAGCCGCGCCCGGCGGGCGTGTGAGTCGACTTACACACAGAGCACGAAGCGGTTAGTTTTGCTGATTGCAGGCTCAACCTCGTCAACCCCCGCGCATGGCGTCTCGCATTCGATAAGCTGCGCTTCGGGTATGCCCAGGCCGGAGATGAGCCGCTGGGTGCTTGGCTCGCGGCCAACGGGTACAGCGCGGCCTTCTTCGACGAGTGGTTGCTGGTGCGTACTTTAGCGAGTTGGATAGCCGCTGATCACAGCCGCGCATCGCGCGTCTTTGGCCTGTGACGGACGACCTTGCGGCCAAGGAGATGCCCGCTGACTCGGTGGTCCAGGCCGTCCAGGACCACGAGGGGTCGTGGGAGGCGATTGCCGGTGGAGGGTGAGTATTCCCCGAGGCGGCCGGCGGTCATGAGTATGGAGTGATCTGACGACCAGTGCTGCCCTCGTCGACAAGCTGGCGTCGATTATCCCGCCTGAGAACCTGCACACCCGCGCCGAGATTGTAAGCATCACGTCGCACGAGTACGGTGTGCGCCTTGTTGAGGCGGGCGGTGCGAACCACATCTACGACCATGTTATTCTCGCGATCCCGTCCAAGAGAGCCGTCAAGTTGCTCAAGGCTGGCGGCTGGGCTGCGCCGGAGGAGGAGGCGCTGCTCGACGGGCAGTGGATCAGACTGGACGCCGTTCCCGCGACCGGGGCTGGCCCTGCTCCCCTTTGCGTGAGCTCGTCCCCGGCGCCACCTGCATATGATGCCTCCATGCCGGCCGCAACGCAAACTCTGTCACTGAGCTACGACATGGGCCGTATCGCGGCCCAGCCCGGTATTACGCTTCACATTACCCCCGGATCTTCCCTCGAGGTACCCCTTCCTTCCACCCGCAGTCTTGCGCCGCTGCAGAACACACGCCGCATCGCGTACGCAGGTGCGTGGGCGCGCGGCGGCCGTGCCGAGGATGCGCTCATCAGCGCGCTGGAGCTTGTCAAGGCCGCGCCATTCGATGCAACTCCTCCTCTTGAGGTGACTCGACGTCGCGCGCGCGCCGGGGCCGCTTTTACGCTCGCCCGTATCGTGCTAGCATACGCCGAGAGCGTTCGTCACCTCGCCTCGCCCCTCTGGACCGTCGTGTCTTGGCCTGTTGCGCTTGCGCTCGCCCTGCTGGAGACGGCCACGCCGGTGCCGCGCGCGCGGCGCCAGGTTGCGCTGCTGCGCAAGTGCTGGGAGTGACGTGAATGACGCGAGCGTCGTGAGAGAGCGCGGCGGCGCCATGGCGGCGCCACTCGCTAGATCTCTGAGGCCTGTGCGGTGCCAAGCCGATCCTGCCAAGGTAGCGAGCGGAGAGGCGGTTGCGCTTTGTAGATAGATGTGTTCCCTTCGTTGTCCTGTCCTATCCCGTTTGCAATAGAGTCGATGCATTACAGTAATCGTGCGTGGCAATGCGAGCGGGCAAGTGCTGTGCACGAGCCGGCGCGATTGTCTTCGGCGCATGTTCGGCGCCGACTCGGCACGGGGGCACACGAACCGAGGGTCTCATCTCACATTCAACCCCGTGCGCTGGCTGGTTGAGACGGGCCGACGCGCTGGCGCGCGGCCGACACCACGGCGACGCACGCGATGCATGCGTTTCTTGGTTCGCCTGTTCCGTTGGACTGGACAACTCGCACTCGCAAGGCTCAATTGGGGATCCGCATGATAGAGTTGCAGCCTGAAGGGTCGCTTCCGCAGGGGACGACGGGAATGCGCAGGCACCCGGCTCGCCAACCCTTTGGGCATTGTCAAACTGCTGCGTTGTTTGTCAAGCATCAAGGACCCAGTGAGGTTCCAGCGAGGTTCCGTCACATTAGCGAGTCACCCGCTGCCCGCTGTGCTGCGATGCTGCTGCACTGCCGTTCGTGCCAGCCCTGCCAAGTTTTATATGCTTGCACACAAGGTGAAACGCAATCGAGCAGAGTTTACGGGCCTTGCGGGACGAGAAGCAGCAATGGCGCCTGCCTGTCGACAGTGTCTTCCAAGGTGCACACCACCGCGCACATACCCGCCGCGTGCTAAATTGTCCATAAGCTATAAAAACATAGATGTCGCCAGGCGCCTAAGTATAGCCAGCGGAGATTCAGCAATGCCAGTCAGACGATGGAGTGGTATACAGATTGCGCAATGGTGGAGTTTGGAGGGGGCCATGGTATTAACCACAAAAGTCCATAGTAGTTTTGTCGTTGGTAGTCGTGGTCGTTTACACGCGCGGAGGGTAGCCGCGGGCCGAGGGAGCTGCAACAGGCGCAGGTGTGGGTGTGGGCGTAGGCGTAGGAGCCGCAGCAGCAGCAGCGCCGCCGCCGCCACCACCACCACCGCCGCCAGCACCGCACTGGCCGGGACCAGTGCCGCCCTGGGGGTCGTAAATGGCGGGGTACTCGCAGTTGGCGACCTTGACGTATGCCTGCCCAAGGCCGTCGTTGGGGTTGGCCCATCCGGTGCCGGCGTTGATCGTCTCCTCAGGCTTGGCGGGGTTGGTGTAGGTGGGGACGGGCAGGGTGATGGGCGTGCCAGTCTTGGTGTACTGAGGGATCTGGTTCATCTGAGCGGGGGAGATGTCGGTGAACTGGGCTGGGGGCCAAGCGTACGAAGCAGTCTGGGCGGCGGGGAGCTCTGGCTGGATCTGGCCCTTGCCAGCCATCCAAGGGTCGGAGAAGGTGCCCGAGTACTGCTGACCCGAGACGCCTGCACGACGGCAGGTACCAGCGACCGAGCGGGGGTCGGCGGGGATCCAGCCCTCCTTCCAGCCGAGACGGTAGTGCCACATGGGGTTGGGAGATGGGACAGTGGTCGTGGCGTTTCCGATGCGCCAAGTCCAGAAGAAGAAGTTCTGGAACGCGTCCATGGACGAGGCAACCCACTCGCGGAGACCGTCCTTGGTAGCCTGGTCCCACTGAGTGTAGTCCTCCCAGTAAGCACACGAGCCGATGCGGCGGTCGGCAAAGCCGGCAAAGGTGCCGTCGTAGCGCGAGCCAAGGCCGACACCGTTGAGCCACTGGCCACAATCGTTGATGGCGGCCGACCACTCGCCGGCGTTGTTGGCGCCAAAGCGGATCGAGGTCTCGTTGGTGCGCTCAGCCCAAGCCTGGCAAGGCTGGTTCTGGAACGACGAGATGGAGCCAGTAAGCTGGGGCTGGAAGACGAGGTACTGGTGCTGGTCCATGGCAAGACGGTCGGCACCGCGAAGGAAGTCGAACCAGTTCTGGACGCCGAGGAAGGCATCGTGCATGGCGATCATGGGACCCTTGCCCTCGCCGAAACCAGTAACAGCACGGATAGTCCTGTAGGCCTCGAGAACAAAGGTGCCGACCTGGCCCTTGGCGTTCGAGTTGTCGATGGCAGCACCGTTGGGTTCGTTGAGGAGGCAGAACATAGGAACAACATCCTTCCACTCGTCAGTCGAGATAAACTGGGCGATGCTGCGGATGATCTCGAGGGTGCGCTGGGCGTTGGCGAGACCCATGGGGCCCTTCATCCAGTTGACTGTTCCAATCTTGCCAGAGTGGTTCCAACCGTTCTGCGAGCCGGGGGCAGTGTGAAGGTCAAAGTTGACACGGATACCGTACTTGCGGGCCCAGCCGAGGGCCTTGAGGACATAAGTCCAAGCAACACGCTCAAGGTAAGGCTCGCTAGGGTCCTTCTGGACAGCCCAGTGGCCGATCGGGAGACGGATCCAGTTGAGACCAGCAGCAGTAATCTCCATAAAGTCGCGCTCGGTGATGAAGGTCTCGTAGTGCTCGGTCATGGCCTTCTCGAGGTCAGCACCCATGTTGATCGACATGGTGTACTCGTCCACAGAGGTGCCGGCGGGGCCAGTCGAGTAGCGCTCGTAGAGGCCGGGGACAATGAAGGGCTCAGTGTTGAGCCAGCCGCCGAGGTTGACACCAAAGATAATATCCTTCTCCCAGTCCCAGCTCTGGTTGAGAGGCTTGGTCCACGAGTTGGCCTGGGCATTGTTGTTGAACGGGTCGGCAGGGTCCCAGTACCAGTGGCCGCCAAACTCGTTCTCATATGTCATGTTGGTTCCGTCGGCGAGAGTGATGATCGAACCAAAGCCGCCTGTAGTGGGAACAGGGGTTGCAGTAGGAGCTGCCGAAGTAGCAGTAGGGGTTTCGGTGCCGGTGGTAACGCCGACCGAGTCGGTGGCACCTGGCTTCTCCTTGGCCGAGTCGGAGCCCGAGTTGTTCTTGTTGAGGCCAACGCCGAGACCGACGCCGAGGCCGACACCAATGCAGATCAAGCAGATGAGCGCGAGGAGGGCCCAAAGCCACCAACGCGACTTGCGTTTGCGCTGGTTGTTCTGCGTGGCCCATGCGGGCGTCTTCTCGTAGTCGGGAGCGGTGGGGACGGCGCCTGCTGGGGCGTACGAGCCAACTGCCTCGTCGTCGTATGGCGAGGTGTAACCATGCTGGAGCTGGGACTGTTGGCGGGGAGCGTGGGCTGCGGCTGCGCCACTAGGGAGCTGGGTGGTGTCAGTGCGCAATTACAGGGGGATGCGAGGGGGTGGCCACTGTACGCCAAGACACCTGCCGCCCGCCGTCTCGAAGCGACCACCGCTGGGGATCTCGCTAGGCAAGGCAAGGCAAGGTGAGGGAGCAAGGTGATGGTCACACGAGTACCTGCGACACCCAGCAATGCGAGAAACGCGGTGTAAACGACTTACAGTTGACCCTGCGGGGGGAGCCTCACCGGCTGCGAGCAATTTGCTGCTACCCCAAGAGGAGCGGGCGCCGTGAGAGCGAACCGAGGGAGCGAGGGAGGTGTAGGTGGAGTCGCGAGAGAAGACGGAGGGCGCTGGAGCTGGGCCGGAAGGGCCGAGGTAGGAAGCGTCGGTCATCTCGTGCTGCTCGGCCGAGTGATAGGCGTCCGAGCCGGAGCCGCGGTCTCCGATGTCTCTCTCAACGGGATGGATTGGCATGTTGAGATATTAGGGGGGCAATGGGGGGAGAATGAGAGTAACGAGTTGACGGTGTGGGATGACAAGTGTGGAGTACAACTTGAGGAGAGGAGGGGGGGGGAAGGAGGAGGACAGTGCGCAAGTGTTGGAGTTGTTGAAAGTCACAAGAGTTCTGGCGAGATTGAGCGTGCGTGTGTGCGTGCGTGCTGTTGAGAAAGAGTTGAAGAGGAGGGGGTATGCGCAAGACGACGACGACGATGGTGCAAGAGCAAGGCCGGGATACTCGTGTGAGAGGGAGTTGTCTGGCGAGATCGACAGAAGGGAGGGGGAGGGGGAGGGGGAGGGGGGGGGGGGGGGAGGGAGTCGTCTGGCGAGATCGACAGAAGGGGAGGGGGAGGGGGAGGAGGGAGAGGAGGGAGAGGAGGGGATGGAGACACGAAGAAGAAGAGAAAGTGAAGAGAGAGAGAGAGAGATGTAAAGAAGAGAGAGAGAGAGAGAGATGTTGATGAAGAGAAGAGAAGAGAAGAGAGTTGATGATGAGAACGGCGGGATTGAAGGGAGCATGTTTGCTGTGTACCACCGCCCCACGGCACATCACCCGAGGCTTTAGAAACAGGAACCCCAGGAACGGAGCAGCAGGGTCCAGCGAACAGTCCACCCAGCCAAGCATCTACTCTCCCAGCCAAGCCTTTCTACCGTCCTCGCTCTCTCTCTCTCTCTCCTTCCACAGCAACTGTTACAGGTCGGTGCCTGCAATACGTCTCTCTCTCTCATGCAGCACAGCGCCTCAGCGGCTGGGACGGGCTGTGCAAACAATCTCCCGCTATCCGACCTGCGTCTCCCTCCCTCCCTGCTTCCGTTTCCTGACACGCACGACACCGCACGGGGCTTGTCCCAGGATGCAAGGGGTCAGCGGAGACTCAGGGTTACCCATCTCCCACTTTACCCCGGATTATCATCCCCCTGCGCCCTCCCCCTGCGCCCTCTGCGCCCTCTGCGCCCTCTGCGCCCTCTGCGCCCTCGTCCTTGTCTTGTTCTTGGCACATGCAAACATCCTCCCCCTCCTAATCCTCCTCGTCATTCATTCTTCATACATGCTTGTTTGCGCGTTTGTTTACTCCAACAACTCTCGAGATCGAGCTCCAAGCCATGCAAGATGGCCGACACAATCTATTCTATTCTATTCTCTCCACCCCCCACCCGCATGTGACCTCCACTAATGACGGGATCTCCTTTCTCTCCCCCAAGCAGTGGCGTCGCTGCGTGACGGATGTTCGGGTGAGAAAGTGAACAGATCAGGCGGCGGGTGGTCAGGCGGTCAGGCGATAGACCAAGCGGGCAGACTATTAGTCTCAGGTGGCAAGAGCAAGCAGTTCATCCCTCCTCCAGCTCCTCTGATCCAACGGCATGAGGCATGAGGCAACGCAATCGCGGCGCCACCGCACAGCTATACTACGGCATGCCGCCAGAGCAAGACTTTGCCCCCCAGCATCTCCAAGCCTTGGCTCTGCCCATGCTGCGATGCATGCCCCAATCCTGCAGGCACACCCGGTGCGTCCTGCAGGATGTGGGAGGCACGCACCGCGGTGCCGGAGCGGGGCGGGGGGGCCAATCCAAAGCGCATGTTCGATGCAGCGGGGTCCCGCACAACGACGCCGCGCACGTCCGTCGGAGTCGGAGACGGTGGAGGGACGGACGGAGAAAGGAGAGAGCGCTCGTCGCTCGTCGCTCGACCCTCACCCTCGCTTACTTGGCGCTCCGTCCATCGTCTCTTTCTCCGCCTGTCCGAAACCCTTCAAATGATGGCTGATGGCTGGCTCTCCCTCCCACGTGATGTGATGCCCGGCGTCCCTGCATGGGTCATGTCCATATATGGACCTCGTGTGTCGTTGCTCAGACTCTGTCTCCAGTCAGCTGAACATCTACTGTCCACGCAGCGTGGCAACATACGTGGCGTGGGATCTCGCAGCTGCCAGCCATTACCACCATTACACACCCTGCATACCTCATCTCGGGCCGTGAAGCCGTGATGCTTCCGAGGTCCGGGGACGGCCATGACATGCGCCGAGGCGCCGAGCTGTTTTGCTGCGTACTACGTAGCCTACTGCGCTGCTTGGCGACTGTGGCTGGTCTTGCTAGGCTCTACCGACCTGGAGGCGTGAGATGGGCGTGGGACAAACCCCCAATCGAAGCGAGGCGCCGGGAACTTGTCGAGGCAGGTGGAGAGCTTCTGCGCCGTCATCCAGTAGCACCCCAAAACACAGCTCCCGGCTCATCCCATCCTACTGTACATGCATGTCCTTGGATTAGTGGAGTCGTAATCGCATCCGCCGGAGCAAAACAGTCACAGATGCTCTGTGGTCGTCGCTTCCACCTCTCGCAATGTTTTGATCGGCTCCCACGACTGAAACGCCCGTCGAGCATCTGTCGTCAAGCATCCCCTCGCAAGGCACCGGATCCCTCCCACCATCCTCCACTCTACCACGCATAATAATGCATAATCCGCTTAAGCTCATCTTGTGGCACTCACCCACCCATGCATTCACACATGCCTAATCCCACCGCATCCGCTCGACGTACCGCTCAATCTCGCTCCCAATATGCGGCTCGACGAGGTCGCCCCGCCCGCCCGCGATCTTGAGGATCGCGTCGTTGAGCGGCGCGCTCCCCAAAATATCCACATGGTCCGCCGTCCCAGCGCCCCCGCGCAGGTCCAGCGCGTCCGGCTGGTGCAAGAACTCTGCCCGTCAGCCCACCCCGCACCCCACGTATCCCACGCACCGCGCGTCACGACCTCGATGCCCGCTGGGTTCCAGCGCGTGCGGCCGCGCCAGCCGCGTACGCACATTGCGCCCAGGCTCGCCGTCGCGATCGTCCCGTCCCCGTCGCTGAACTTGACGCCCGAGCGTACTTCCGGCAGCGCGTGTTTGAGCGTTACGTCGTTATCGATCCGGTGGTTCCGCATGAGCGGGAAGTCGCCGGGCGTGCGCTCGCACATGTCGTCTTCGGCGTCGCACTGCGTGCCGAGCGCATCGCGGCCCTCGCCTTCTTCATACTCCCCTTTAACGTACCAGTACGCGCGCTGCTGTCAGCTTCAGAAGGCAACTTGCACCCACCTCAGTCTCTTTGCCGTGCCCGTACAGACAGTAGATCTTCATGCTGGGCGCCCGCGGAAGCTCGACCTCGAGCGGGTTCGTCCACTTGGTGTGATCTTTGGCATTTTTGCGCAGCTGCTTCGGGTCCGTCTCGAACCCGACGCTGTAATTACTAGCAAACATGCGCTGGTACGCGCCGCTCGTGTGGTCCAGGACGTACGGCACCGTCTCCTCGACCGTGAGGTTGGGGAAAATGTTCGTGCGGTCCATGTCCTCCTCCTTCGTCGACGCTGTGCGCCGGAACGAGAAGAAGCGGCCGTACGTGTCCGTCGCGTTCGGCGGGTCGTCGGGCGCCCCGTCCAGATCGCCCCAGATCCGGTTCCCGCCCTTCATGTACATCGAGCTGGCGCCGGGCCAGCGGCGGAAGAGCTCGGCGCGCTCCTTCCGGCTGAAGAACTTTTCGAGGACATACGACCCGAGGGGGTTGATCTCGACCGTGTCGCGCATCTCGCCGCTCATGAACGCCGTCATGGCCTTTGGCACGCCGAGGAGCGTGCCGGCGATATTCACCCATGCTTCGAGGTGGTCTTCGACCCATCGCGGCCCGCCGCCGCCACCAAAGCCGAGCGCGTCCGGCTCCGCCTCGACCCACTTGAGGAAGTAGAGCATGAGCGAGCCCCCCATCGAGTGCGACGCCAGCACCACTTTGTGGCCCGAGAGCTTGTGCATGAGCTCGATCCGCGCCTTCAGGCGCGAGAGGTACGCATCCCGCACCTCGAGGTTGTAGTACGCGACGCGCCAGTCGTACGCCGCCATGTCCATCGTGTTCGTGTCGTACCCGATCGTCGCGAGGTTCTGCACTACCTTCTGCCACACCCAGTAGCCTTGGATGAACTCGCTCGCCGCGTCCAGTCCTTGCGCGGCACGCACCCGGTGCCCCGGCGGGTCGAGCCCCGTCTCGAGGTCGATCCCCATCGCCTCCACCCACCGCTCCTTGTCCGTCAGGACGGCACGGATCATCGTGCTCGTCCCCCACAGCCGCGACCGGAACCATGGCCGCGCTATCGGCTCCGTGCTCCAGCTCTCCAGGCCCGACGTCACCACGCCCGGCATCATTATGACGGGGTGTTTGGCCTCGAGGCCGAGCTCGTGCGAGAGAATGTCGCCGACGGAGAAGTCGCGCGACTCGAAAATGGCCTTTTTGGCAGCTGCGTTTAGTATCTCTTGCGGCACAATCCCTTTGAAGCCGCCGATCAATACTGCCACCTCGCCGTGCCATTCGGTACCTCCCCATGCACTCACAATCCAACATCGACATGTTTCCGAGAAAGTTGCTCATGTCGCTCTGCAGCATCGGCCACAGGTCCGTGAGCTCTCCGCCAAGCAGTTCCGGCTGCGTGGCGGTCCACACGGCGGCCATGCCAAGTGCGAATGCGCTGGCATCAGCTCCACCCCCGACTCAAACTTACACTGGGAACAGCACCCTGCGGCCTACGAACCACTTCGTCCACCCCTCGTCCCGCCGGTGCCGGCGCCGCTTCTTGTGCATCGGGTGGTCTATGTCGTGGAGCTCGAGCTCGTCGTACGGCGTGCCAGGTGCGAGGACCTTGAAGTTTCCGTCGGCCTGGGGTGAGCTGCGGCGGAGGCGGCGACTCCTCTATCCTGGAATCTCCATCATGCTACTCCTCCCCCGCGCAGACTCACCTTGCGCCGAATCCGCACACTCAGCTCCTCCCCCGCCTTGCCAATCTCGCGCGTCATCTCCGCAAACCGCTGCCGCAGATTCCGCGGGGTCTCCACCGCCGTGCTCCCCTCCGTCACGGGCATGGGCGTGCCCAGCGGCGTGTGGAGGGTGCTGGACGCGGCCGACGTGTCTCCCGAGGGCGGTACAGACGACACGGGCGTCTCGTCCGGCTCGTCCGGCTCCGCGTCCTCAGTCGGGACAAGGATACGAGGGATGCTTGGCCCAGCCACCGTTTCGTCGTCTTCATTGTGCACGACGTGCGCGTGCGCGTCATCCAATTGAGCGCGCTTCTTGTGCGTCCTCTTGCCCCGCCGCGTCGGCATGATGGTTGAGTCGTGGTAGAGTGTGAATTGTCATGGACTTTTTGTCGACGCGGCGGAACGGTGGGCCAAATAATGGCCATGACGTAAGGGCAATTGGGCGATCGATCGCTCACCACCATACATGAACTCCTCACCACTCACTGTGGACGTGCACTGCAGGGTTGAGACTGGTGGCGATGGCACGGAGAGTCGCCGCGTACTGTCTCGCATTCACAGCTAGCTCACCTCAGCTGCCTCAGGCGTTCAGCGAGCTGATCTACTGCAGTACTAAAGTGGAACAGGGGGGCACTAACACCCGGCCATGAAGTCGCCGCGTCTCAACAATCTTTTACGTCCATCAGCCTGACAGCTCGAGATAAGCCGGAAGCCGGTAGCCGAAGTGCCGCATGCGACAAGCATTCTTTCCTCCTGCCTCGTGACACCACGACAAGCCTCGCCCATGCTAGCCAGCCATGTTGCCCATGAGCATGTGCCCATACGCCTCAATGCCAGACACACCGGCACCGGCAGGCCTCCGACCCTGGCCTAGCGCGCCGCGCGGGTAGCAATCGCCTTGCCTTGCCTGGCCTGGACGCCAAGGTCAGCGCGTGGGGCCCGGCATTCCGCGGCGGCCCTCGCCGGTCATTTAGACGCCGAGTAGTCTGCGGCGGGGTACATAAGTCGCTGCTGGCGCCCAGCCGATGCAGTCCCCACACGTACAGAATACACCATGTCCAAGACCGCTGCTGAGATCGAGAAGATGCTCGCTGCCCCGGCCGCGCCGCCGCGCCCAGAGGTCACGGCAGAGCAGACGGCCGCCCTCGACGCCTTCAAGAAGCACTTTGCAGACTACAAGATCGAGTGCACCGAGCTCGGCGAGCGCGAGAAGATGTGGCTCGTACGTGCGCGTGGGGGCGCGCTGACCCGCAGTCGCAGGAGACCCTGCTGCGCTACCTCCGAGGTGAGTAGATGTTGCGCCCGCCTCCTCCAGCGCGTTGGCGACTGCCAGTACCATGCCGGCGCGACGTCGTCCTCCGCTAAATCCAGCGACGAAGGGCGACACGGACGCGGCGATCGCGCGCCTCGAGGCGACGCTCGCCTTCCGCCGCCAACTCAACCTCTACGACGTGGACGCGACCGCGGCCATCGCGGAAAAGGACACACGCAACGCCACGCGCTTCACGGCAGGCTGGAACGGCCTGCGGCCCGTCAACTACGTGTTCATGAACCGCAACCCGCTGCCGCTCGAAGAGCGGGACATGGTGCACAACCTCTTCCTCCTCGAGCGCATGATGGACCTGACGCCCGCGGGCGCCCAGGAGGTCTGCACCGTCTTCAACTTTGGCGGCAAGCAGATGGGGCCCAAGCCCGGCCTCGGGCAGACCAAGGAGATGCTCGGCGTGTACGACGCCCACTACCCCCTCCAGCCCAGCTTGACGATGCTGCAGGACATGGGGTGGGCGATGCGCGCGTTCGTGAATATGGTATGGCCGTTTATCGGCGAGGCCAAGGAGCGCACCATCACCAAGACGGGCGAGCAGGCGGTCGCAGAGGGCCTGTTCCAGGCCGACGGATTGATCAAGGAGTGTGGCGGCGCGCTAGACGTGAGTGCAGTACGAGAACTATCTGACATCCAGTTCACGTACGACCACGCGACATACTGGCCCACCCTCCTCTCCGTGTCCAAGACGCGCCGTGACGCATTCCTCGAGAACTGGCGCAAGCTTGGCGCGCCAGAGGTCGCGCGTTCCGAGTTTGACTGGAAATTTGTATAGTTGCAAGTCGGTGTTCATAGTGCAGTCCTGTTTGAGGTTGAAGTCAGTCGGGCGAGCAGATTCCCCATGCAGCAGATACCACATAATTGCCTGCTCGGACACATAGAAGCTTCCATACACATGCTGCGCTACACACTGCTGATTGCCGTCGTTCTACAGGGCTACGCCTTGACGCCCGCGGCGGCCGCCGCGCCCGCCGTGCGCCCGTACACAACGCACTCGAGCAGACTGCTCCCGCCGAGGCGGTTGTCGCCGTGCACGCCGCCAGTGATCTCGCCCGCCGCCCAAATACCAGGCACGGGCACCATCTCCGCGCCGTCCTTGCGGAGCACGCGCGCGCCCGTGTCGATCGCCGCTCCGCCCATCGTGAAGTGCGTCACGGGCGTCACCTGCCCGATGTAGACTTCGGCGTCGTCGCCGGGCTTGTAGCTCCACTTGCCAAAGCTCTTGCGCCCGAAGGGATCCGCCGCGCCGCCATGCACCGCCGCAGCGTACGCGTCCACGCTGGCGCGCACGGCGGCGTCGAGCTCGGACACGCGCACCTTGCGCAGCAAGCCTTTGAACGCGTAGAACCCGATGTGAAACTTGGCGGCCTCGCTCGCCCCGGGGTCGAGGAGGATCGTCGTCGCCCACTGCTTCGTGCCGTCGTCGCTCGCGTCGGGCTCGCGACCCATGATCGCGCCCGACACCTTCGCCCGTGTCCCGAGCTCGTTCACGAACCGCTTCCCGTCCGGGCCGAGGAGGATGCCGCCCTCGCCCCGCAGCATCTCGCCCGCGAGGAACTTGATGGGCGCCGTCACGTTCGCCGGGTCCACGAAGCCCGTGGGGTGCACCTGCACTCTGTCCATGTCGAGGAGGGGCACGCCGAGGTTGGCCAGCAGCGCGTGCGCGCCCGGCCGCTCGTCGTTCGTGCTCGGCATGCCTGCGAGATCGGGGCGGTGCTTGGCGAGCAGCGCGCGGTCGCCTGCGAATCCGCCGGCCGCGAAGACTACGGCGCCGTCGAGCTCCGCGGTTTCGCCGGCGTGCGTGTACTTCACGCCCTTGACGGCCCCGCCGTCCACCTTGAGGTTTGTGACCTCGGCGCCGGAGGAGAGGGTGAAGTTCGGGTGCTCTTTGAGCTTGTTCAGGAGTCCCATGACGATGGCAGCGCCCGGCGGCAGCTTGCCCCCGCCCCGGTGGGTGCGGGGCACGCTGTGCCCGCCCAGCACGGCGACGACGCTGAGGTCCACACCGATGTCGTCTACGAGCCACCCAACGGCGCCGGCGCTCTCGGCGGAGAGCTTGCGGATGAGCGCGGCGCGGTCGACGATCTGCTCGGGCGCGCGGTAGCGCTCCCCCGCGCTCTTGACTGTGTCCTCGGCGAATGCTGCGGGCGAGTCGGAAATGCCTGCCGCGGCTTGGGCGGGGGTGCCGGCGCCGTTGATGCCCGAGCTCGCTTTGATGCTGTTACCGCCGGGCTTGGGCGCGCGGTCGAGGAGGTGGACGGGAACGCCGCGTTGAAGCGCGGCATGGGCGGCGGACAGTCCTGCAAGGCCCGAGCCGACGACAATCACACGAGAAGCGGGCGATGAGGAGGAGGACATCATGCGGGAGAGCGAGGTGGATAATGTTGATTGAAGGGAGGAGAAGTGGAACATGAGAGTGAGGGAGACGACTACGACGGAGAGGGCTAGTAGCCGGCGTCCCATGGTCATGGTGGGGAGCTTGAGAGCACGAGAGAGAGTGCTTCGGGCGTGCGTGGGACCTCTCGAAGAGGCGTCTTCTATTGTTCATCTGGCGTTTTCCGGGGTCCCCGCATGCCGCAGTTTATCCGGAATCGCACGCGAGAGCGCGTGCTTCATGCTATACGCTGGGCTTTGTCTGTCATGTCTTGGTCTCCGGGGCCGGTCGCGCCGCTGTTCAAGTCTGGAGAGCTTGGAGGGAGCGGAGCAAAGCAGGCGGAGACGCGGAGAGCGGCTGACACCAGCTAGCCCAGCTAGCGGCAGAGTTCTTCCAACTTTGCTGCTAAAGCCTCCGCGTTGCCGTCGACGTCAACTCGCTTCACGCGTCCTGTTGCACCTGCAACGACGCGCACGCTGCCTTTGGACACGCCGAGCGCCTTGGCGAGAATCGCTGTAATGCTCTTGTTCGCTGCGCCGTCCGCGGGCGGCGCCGTTGTCGCGATAGCCACAGCCGTGCCCTCACCCGGGAGTTCGACGAGGCCGCGCACGGCATTTGTGCTTGAGCGCGGGGGTCGCACGCACGCGCACAGCGATGCCCGTCGGGAGGGCACGCCAGGCGCACATGTTGTCGTCTTGGGCAGGCAAAGTCTTGGCGGCGGGCGAGAGGCGGGACGAAGGGCGGCCTGAGCGCATGGGACGTTAGCGACGAGAGGGTTTGTGAAACGACAAACAACAAGACAAGATTGACCGATCAGGGCCGACGCTCCGATGCCATCAGCCACACCTCGGCGATCATGAACGATAGCGCCGACGCTCGTGCACCCAGCAGGCTGACTCCAACAGGCGCACTTGGACCATGGTCATGGACCCTTGTCAAACTGCAGCAACAGGAGATGCATACCTCACCCTCGTCTCCGTTGCCCGCCCTCCCTCTACAGCTCTACACCTCTCGGCGCTGCCGGGCACCAGATCTCGCCCGCACTGGCCTCGGCAAGGCGTCGTCTAAATGGCCAGGCCACAGCTCTACTGGGTTCTATTTTTCTGCTGGTCTACTGCGGACCAAGGGACATGTCAAGGTCCGAGAGGAGACCCGAGGCGAGGTCGTACACCCACCCGTGGATGTAGACCTGCTTGCCGAGGCTCCACGCCTCTGTCATGGTCTGGCGTCAGCTCGGCTGGATGCGGAAGCGAAACAAGAGTAAACGCACGGAGGACGCAGCGAGGCTCTTGACGCCGGCACGGACGTTCTCGCGCATGAGGTCGTCGAGCGTCGCGCCCTCGGGGAGCGAGTGGCGGAGCTTGATGAGGGGGTCAAGCCAGGCCAGGAGGGGGTGTTCGGGGACGGGAGCGTCGGCGGCGGGCGCGGCCGAGCCGAACGCCGCCTTGCACCCGCCACATGCGGTGTGGCCGACGACGACAACGTGCGTCACCCCAAGGTGGAGAACGGCGTAGTTGAGCACAGCGTTCGCCGAAACATCGTCACCGTGGAACTGGTTGGCAACGTTGCGCTGCTGTTAGCGTGCCAGCAAGGAATGGGGCGCCCCCCGGGTCGCCACCGGGCCAACTGGGGCCAGCAAACGTACGTGGACGAAGATGTCTCCGGGCTTGGCGCCACAGATCGAAGTCTCGGGGATGCGCGAGTCGGCACAGCCGAACCAGAGCACGGGGGGTGCCTGGCCCTCCGCGAGCTTGGGGAGGAGCTCGGGGGTGGCGGCGGTGGTGGCGGCAACCCAGGCCTTGTTGCCGTCAATGAAGGGGACGAGTGCGGGGAACGACATGGCTGCGACAGTGGTGCTGAAGATAAACGCCCGACAGAGCTGCGAGCTGCGAGTTTATAGGTCGCCCAAGAGCGCACAGTGCGCGATGCGCTCGGTGGTGGTGGTAGTGGAGAGAGCAGCTCGACCGAGGGCGAGATGCGGGGGAGCTCGCTGCTCCGCGACGATGGTTGGAGAACCAGTGGTGAGTCACCTGGGGTAGACAAGTCGCGTCCCGAGCACTCGGCCAATCCTGCTGTATGGTTTCGCCAGGTCACGCGTCGCAGCGAGGGGAACAGCAATGGGGTCGGAGGGCGATGGCAGCAGCGGCTGTAGGTCGGGCGGAGGACGAGAGCTCTGATTAGAGACCGTGAGGTAAGCGTTAGCGGTAGTTTGAGCGTAAGTAAGCTGCTGGTCAAAAGGGGCGACGCCGGAGCCATGGCGGCAGCTGTCTTCGGCGTCGTCGGACCACTGCGAGACAAGTTTTACAACGTCAACCTGAACACCAGTCTTGCCATGACCCGCCCGGTACAAGAGGTGACACGGAATGTGGCTGCCTCTTGGCAGACACTACAGTCTGGCCAGCGCCCCGTGCCCTCCCCTCTCCCTCCCACCGCGTGGTAAAAACGCCGAGCCTGTGCGCCGGCCCAGCTTATGGCTGATGTGCATGCGTATGAGTGGGCCAATTTGTATGGGGCGCCATGGCGCCGGTGCGAACCACTTGACGCGGTGTGCACAGGAGCGTACTTGCGAGCGCGGGGGCGCCCAGGCGGAAGCGGAATGGGCGGCGGTGTCGGTTTCGCACTTCATCATCGTGGCTTGAGGGGTTGAGATAAGCCACCAGCCAGCGCGTGATGGGAAGTAAGTGGAAGCGAAATATCACGCGCGTGTTCGGGAGAGAGCCTGCTGACCAGAACACCCAGAGCCATGGCGCGGCGAGGCCACGAGACCGCGGCATGTGCTGATGATGATTGAGTGATTTGAATGATCAAAGTTGAGGCTGGTGAGTGTGGCGGAGATGACGGCGGCGATCTCTCCATCCAAAATGTCGATCAATCCGCGTTTTCGGTTCGGCACAGCCTTCCGCCCTTGGCATGTCCCTGAACGCCACGAAGGGCCTCCACCGCACCTGTCCGCGTCACATACATCCAGTTCGCTTCCAACTCTCTCACACCTCTCGCTCTTGCCCATCTCGACGTCTCCCATCTCAGCCCCAGTCAAGCCTTCGTTCGACATGGCAGGCGAGTCTGGTGCAGCCGAGCTCCCGCCGCAGCTCACCAGCGGCGTGCCCATGCTCAAGGTGTCGTCCAAGAAGATCAAGCCCGTCATTGTCACCCTCTCACCGACGACCATTACCTGGCCCTCGCTCAAAGGCGGAAAGGGTGAGTATTTCGTCTTCATTCAAGCATTCTAACCGCAGTCGAGATCCGCAACATTCGCGAGCTGCGGCTTGGTGTCTCGCCGACAGACCAGTATGACGGGGCGCGCTGGATCACCATCGTGTACGTTAGAGACAAGCAGTGGAAGGTGGTGCACTTTATCGCGCATACGGACGACATCTACGCGCTTTGGAGCGACACGCTCAATGATCTCGTGAGCGCCGCGTCTGATCGTGTCGTCAGTGGGATGCAACATGGCCCCGCAGCCGACCCAGATTTGCTCTTCATTAAGCAACTGTGGCCGACAGGCGCAACCAAGATCGACGCGCGCACGGCCACGAGCCTGTGCCACTCGTTGGGGCTCAGCGTTGGTCCAACCCACCTCGCAAACTACCAGGCAAGTGCCTGCACATGAGATAGATTGCTGAGACAAGTTTCCACTCGACATGGGAAATTTCCGGCGCCTGGTTCGTGAGGTCCAGACGCGCCCCGAGCTAGGGGAGCTGTTCCAGGCTCTCGGCGGCGACATGACGCGCGACAAGGCTCGCGAGTTTCTCCGCGATGTGCAGAAGGAGGAGCTCACGGACGAACAGTTCAATCTCCTCTACGATCGATTCGCGGATGCCAAAACGGACCTATGGACATCCGAGGCACTATCCTCATACCTGGCCTCGCCCGACAATGTTCCCAAGGCCGTACAGGACCTCGGCCACCCCTTGCCCGAATACTTTATCGCCAGCAGTCATAACACGTACCTCGTTGCCGGGCAGTGGCGCGGCGACAGTACAGTCGAGGGTTACATCCGCGTGCTGCTGGACGGCTGCCGCTCGGTTGAGAGTGCGTCGCAGCGAAGGTCCGAACTAACAAAACAGTTGACGTACACAACGGCGAGACCGAACCCGTCGTGTATCATGGGAATACAATGACATCGAGTGTACCGATTCTCGATGTGTGTCAGGCGATCAAGAAGTACGCCTTCGTCGCCTCGCCGTACCCTGTCATCCTCTCGCTGGAAGTGCGATGCTCAGTCCCGCAGCAAGAACGCCTCGCCAAGACCATCAAGGACGTCTTCGGCGATCTGCTGGTCACTGAGCCGCTCGACTACATCGATGGCATCCCAAGTCCCGAAGACTTGAAGGGCCGAGTGCTCGTCAAGTCGAAGGCGGCGGTGCAGCCCACACCCGTCAGATCCGTGACGCTGTCATCGTCCCCAACTTCTGACTCGCTGTCAGACTCGACGACCACTGAGTCGGACTCGTCATTTGTCAAGCTCGCGAAGCGCCTGACGCTTGCGGGCGGGGAGAAACCCAAGTCGCCCAAGATTGGCATCCATAGATCACTATCTGATCTGCCTATCTACACGGCCGGTGTCAAGTACCAGGGCTTCTCCAAGCTTGTCACCTACGAGTCAAACCACATGTTTTCGGTGTCGGAGCGAACGGCACAGAAGATTCTTAGGGACGGGCAGCAGGCCGACTGGGTCAAGCACAACTTCAGCCACCTGTCGCGCGTGTACCCCAAGGCGGTACGGCTGACGTCCTCCAACTTTGACCCACGCCCGTTCTGGCAAATTGGCGCGCAGATGGTCGCGATCAACTACCAGACCTTTGACGAAGGTAGTCTGTGGAACCACGCCATGTTCCACGACGGTGGGTACGTACTCAAGCCGCTCGCGCTCCGGCAGAAGACGGCCGAGGTGTCGGTCGAGTATCGCGTGCGCATTCGCATCATATCTGCGCAGCGCCTGCCGCCCACAGACGAAATGTACGTCGAGGCGACGATTGGGGACGACGAGCAGGAAACGCGCGAGCTGAAGGAGGGCAGCCTGAGCCCGCGCTGGGACCAGACGCTCGAGTTCACCGTCTCGTCTCTCCCTTCGTGCCTCTCGCTAGTCTTCGTCAAGCTCGCCATCAAGGGCTCGCGCGGCACCATCGCTCAGTGGTGCCGCCCGCTCACTACCGCCGGCCGCGGATTCCGCTACCTGCCTCTCGAGGACAACTCGCGCTCCCGCTACCTCTTCGCGACCCTCTTCGTCCGCATCTCATACGAGCCCATCGACAAGCCCACGCACACGCGCGCACTCTCAAACTCGCTCTCCGCAAAGCTCTCGTCGCTCCGCCCCGTCTCCCCGCTCCTCCGACCGGCGTCGCCGGGCCGCCTCCCCGCCTCCCCTCTCCTCCCGGCCCCGGTCAACCGGTCGCCCGTGCCCGTGTCCACCACACTTCCGCCCAGCATCTCGCCGCAGTCTCCACCCAAAATATCGCCGCAGTCGCCCCCTCACCTGTCGCCGCAGTCGCCTCCCAAGCTGTCGCCTCAATCGCCACCGAAGCTTACCACTCAGTCCCGGATGCAGGCCCCCAGCATACCGCCTTTCGCACCATTCTCGCCTATGTCGCCCATGCCGTCGACGCCGACCATTAACTTTGCCCCACCGTCCAACCCCGTCCCCATTCCTCCGCCCACTAAGCAGCCTTGAGCATTGAAGCCTGAAGCGCACGCGGCTATACACCCTGCCGCCAGAGTTTGTCATTTCGTAGTGTTCAAAGATTGTATGTACGGCGAGTCTGACTTTCCCAACCCACACACTGGCTCTAAACTATCGCATACATTGCAGATATAGATGGTATGGGGTATGCAGTGCTGGAGAAGCGCTGTTCTATAGCACGAATGGCTGATGACGCTGCGCGTGCGCCGCAGCGCAGACGCCTTCTAAGTTGTGTGTATGTGTGGGGGGTCGTGGCGGCCGCGCCGCCGCCGCATAGTCGGGATTGGGCGAGGGACCAACTACGCCGTCTTACGCTTGGCGTACGACTCGACGATGCGCTCGGCCTCCTGGCCCTCCTTCTCGACCTGCTCGAGCTCGCGCTCGCGGATCTTCTCGCGCTCGGTAGCCTTGGCGGCGGCAACACGCGCCTTGTACGCGTGGTACTTTGCGTCGGTGCCGAGCGAGTAGTCCCACCAGCGGAACGAGGTCGAGTAGCAGTTGACAAAGGCCATGTGGTGGAAGTCGTGGTGGTCGGCGCCGGCCCAGAAGGGGAGGAAGTGGCGGAGGGACCAGGGGAAGTCGTAGCCCGAGTGGGCGTCGACGGCCTGGAAGAGGCGGAGGGTGACCCAGACGTAGACGGTGAGGATGTGCAGGTCGTTGCGGAAGAGGCAGTACAGGAAGGGGCCGGAGATGGTGCCCTGCGCGAGGATCATGACCTCGAGCGGGTGGGCGTATTCGGCCGCGAGGCCGATGGGCGCCGAGAACTCGTGGTGCAGCTTGTGGATGTTCTTGTACAGCGGGCCCCAGTGGAGGCCGCGGTGCGCCCAGTAGTGGAACATGTCCTCGAAGACGAAGAAGAAGGCAATCTGGGCGGCCATGAGCCACACGGGCGAGAAGGGCACCTCGTGCGTCGCCATGCCAAAGTAGCAGCAGATCGGGTGGAAGAGCCAGATGAGGGGAGCCTCGCAGGTGAAGTGGGTGAGAAGGACGACCTTGGTGCACTTCCAAATCTGCTCCTTGGTGATCTTCTTGTTGGGCTGCAGCTTCCACTTGTGGAAGAAGGGCATGGCGTCAATGATGAGCCATGGAATCGAGCGCCCGAAGTAGACGACCTGTGTGGGTGTGAGCGATCGGTTCAACTCGGCATCGCGCGATGTCAACTCCTGGGGAGTGTTCGCCCGAAGGGCGGCTGCGGGGAGAGGGGTGGGCGGCTACGCGCGATACCAAGAGCATCTCGCCACCACTGTAACTCCCGCCGCCGCCGAACACGCAAATCAAGACTCACCTCGTGGAGGACGAAGCTCATCAGGCCGGTGGCGAGGATGGCGTTGCCAATGTAGATGTAGTAGCTGGCCCAGAGACGCTCGAACCAGTTGAGCGAGGAGAGAGCGATGTCACCGTAAAGCTGCTCCTTGGTCGTCGTAGCGTTCGAGATGACGAGGTGCTCGGCGACGCCAGGAGCGTACTTGTAGAGGTAGTCCATCGCGACGTCGTAGGCTGCGGCGGCCATCTTGTCGCGAGTTCCGTTTGGGGAGAGAGAGTGGGCGGGGTCGAGGGGTGGGGAGGCCTGGTTTAGAGAATAGGAATTAAAGAGTGAAACGGTCGGAAAGGGGAGGAGACGATAAGTAGAAAGGTGGGCGTCTCTGCCGTGACTGTGCGCGTCGAAAGCAGTTAAATGTAGAAAGGCAACTCTGAGGACGCCGGGACTGGAAAGTGGTGTGGTGAGCACCGGGCATGGAAAAACACGTCCACAGGGTCTGGCACAGATGATCGTGCCACCCCGTCCCACCCCAAGCTGGCCGCCACCCTGGGCGCAGGCCTCTGTCCCTCACCTCGGGTCAGATTAGAGAGCATTAGTGTGCCCCCCTCAGTGCCTCTCTCCTCCTGCGCACCTCTCCGATCTGCCGCCCCAATACCCATGCCTCGTCTTGTACGCGTCGTGGCACGATGGCGCCGCGGCCCTTGCCTCATGAGCCGGGCCCCGTCAGGCTCTCTCGGGCGGCGGGACCAAAAAATCTCTTTGTGCCGGCTTCCCCCCGATACCTGGCTTGGACAGGCACAAACCCCTGCCCACGTTTGCCACGTTGAGTGTCAGGCTCTCCCGTGGAGTGGCCTTGTTCCCCACCCTGGATCCATGCAGTGGCCACCAACACCACCACTCGAACAATGGGCATGGCACCACTCCTCCAGTGCTGCTGCATGCATTGCACTCGGTCGATCGTGACGCGTCAGACATGGACCTGGCGTGCTGCCATGCCAGCTTTAGAACAGATCGCCGATGGTGCGCGTGGACGCGTCGCGGACAACAGCGGAATGGTGGCTTCTGGCGCCGGACCGGGAGTCGGCGACATCATCTGGCCGATGTCACGAGCCCGATATCGTACGGTGACGCGTTCTGGGTGGGACGACTGCGACTGCGATTGCGACTGCGTCAGCATGATCGAATGCTTAGTTAATAAGATGCCAACAGGTCGGGAAGATGTGCGCGGCGCTGTGCAAATGATTGCCATCGCCGCGTGCTGGATGTACGGTGGCTGGCGGTGGTGGAGGTTGCTGGTGCCTGCAAACTGCCACCTCCCAGATCTCCGGTCTCGGTCGCCGTGGTCGCCTGACGTCGTTGGCTCATACCTCTCCCAGCTCACCACCTCCTCACACCATCCCTCAACCACACGGCATGCCCGCCCTCACAGCCCTCACGCTGCGGCGTGCATTCTCCACACGCCTCGGCCCGAGCGCTGCGGCGCGCCTGGCTCCGCTGGCGGCCGTTCGCCCTGCGTCGGCGGGATTCTCGACGTCTGCCATTGCGCTCGAGGAGAACCGTCGGCCATCTGGCCCGTCGGCATTCGGGCGCGGCGGGTCGCGCGCCGCTTTCGCCCGACCCCGCGCGATGCGTGAAGCCGACAGCCGGGAAGAAGCCTTCGAAGAGCCTGCGGAGGAGGAGGAGGAAGGGGACGATGCGCCGCGCGGGAGACATCAGCTCCGGCAGCGGGGGAAGGAGGCGGCCCCGATCGACCCGATTATGACGCGGAACCACGACATCCCTTTTGAGACTGTCCAGCTGGTTGGCGAAGACAAGAAGCTGTCCGAGCCCCTCCCGCTTGCGCCCATCATCGAGTCGATCGACCTGGCCACCGAGTCGGTCGTCTGCGTGCAGTCCGACCCACCCGTAGTCAAGATTGTCAATAATGCCGAAGAGAAACGCAAGGAGCGGGAGAGGGACGAGCGGATCCGCCTGTCGAAGCGCCTCGCGATCGACGACAAGGAGCTGCAGATGGGATGGGGCGCCGCGGACGGCGACGTGCAGCACAAGATCGATACGGCCGTCGAGCTGCTCAAGAAGGGCGACCGCGTGCACATCGTGTTTGCGCTGCGCGCGAGCTCTGGCGGCAAGAAGCAGCGCGTGCCCGACGAGCGCAAGATGCAGATCCTCGAGATGTTCGAGGAGGGCGTCGCGGACGTGGCCAAGAAGTGGAAGGACGACGAGCAGAGCCGCGGGCTGTGGATCCAGCACTGGACGCCCAAGGAGAGCGTCATTACCGAGGCGCGCGCGAAGATTGTCGTCGGCGGGGTCGAGAAGCGCAAGGCCCGCGACGAGCGCAAGGAGGCGCGCAGGCTCAAAGAGGAAGAGAGGGCGCGCAAGGCCAAGGAGCGGCAGGCGGCCGAGGTGTCCAAGTAGAGCACAGTGGAACCATATGTGGCGCACAAGTTGACGTCCTCACATCTGAGCAGCCACCCTGCCTACTCCTAGAGCGCCTCGACAGCGAAGCAAGACGGAATCAGCAGCAATAACACAGCATAGCCGGCACAATATGCATGAGGTTCATCTAACTCGTTCTATCTGTGTACTGCTCGCCGCGACGCTATTCCTTGAGCCTCGAGGTGATGCGCTTGCGCGGCACGGTCGCCCACAATGCAGTGTATGCGGCGATGAGCGCGACGGCAACGGGCTGCAGCGTCCAGATGCCAAAGCGGTCGGCGATGCCGCCGGCCATCATGGGCAGCGCGGCGGCGCCAGCGCCCCCAATGCTGCCCATGAGACCCATGACGCCACCGCGCAGGTCATCGTCGAGCGTCTCGGCGATGACCATGAGCGCGTTGGGATAGACGGGACCGAGGAAGAAGCCGACAAAGGCATAGCACACGCCGTTGCCGACCAGGCTGTTGGTGAACCAGATGATGAGCTCAAGGGCGAGGGAGAGGGCGGAGCTGGTGTGAGCGGCGGACAGACAAGGCAGTAGCGCCCACTAACGCTACTCACTAGAGATAGATCGAAGGCTGGTACCCGAGGTAGTTTGTGACGGGGAGGAGTGCGACGCGGCCGACGGTCATGCCTCCCCAGAACCCCGTGACGGCGTAACCGGCGTTGGCGTTCCCACCGCGTTTCTCAATGAGGAAGGATGTCTTCAGTTAGCATACGCCAAGGAGGCCCAAACCCACCATCCAGGAGCTGATGGCGACCTCGACGCCAATGTACAGAAAGCTGAAGCCCATAAGTGCCCAGACGGCGGGCGTGGCGAAAATGCGCTTCATCTTCTGCCCGGACGTCGCGCGTTTCTTGGCTATCTCTAGTTCGGGTTCAGGCTCCGGTTCAGACTTGGCCTCGGCGCCTTCGGTCTGCTCCTTCTTCTTCTCGCTCAGTGCAGCCTGCGCCTGCGCGGCGGCGGCCCGCTCGCGATCCTGCGCCGTCTCCAGCCTCTCCCCCGCTTCCCAGTCCTCAGGCTGAATAAGCTGTTCCTCCGTCCGCATGTCGAACGCGACAAGCATAACAACGAACGCGACGATCGCCACCCCCATAGCCACGAAGTAGTAGTACCACGCCTCGACTACGTTCGCCGCGAACGCGGTGGAGAGGAAGGGGGCGAGTGTTCCCCCAAGCCCAAAGCAAGCCTGGACGAACGCCATCTTCGTTCCGGCATTCGGGAGGCGCGACGCAATGTTATTCACCTGCGCGTCCTGCAACGACAACCCAAACCCATTGAACGCGTACCCCACCAAGAAGACGGCGTACGGCGCACCCGTCCCGCACAAGAGGTAGGACACGACGTGCGCGAGCGCGCCGAGCGGGCACGCAAGCCCAAAGCCGATGCGGTCCGTGATCCAGACGTTTGCGAGGCCCGCCGCGATCGACCCCACAAACGCCGTCGTGTAGATCAGCGACATGACGAGGTAGTTGATCTGCGTGAGCGGAGTCCGCGCACCACTTACCCCGTAGTACTCGCGCAGCCGGGGGATCAGGGGGCCCGTCGAGCCCTCCGTCCACCCACATAGCACCATCGAGACCATCATCGCCGCGCTGTGTGAGCTCGGCAGCGGGGGACTTACAAGACGCCATGCAACCGCCGCCGCGAGGGCGGGGGGAGGGTGCGCCGCAGCCGCGCGAAGATGTACGTGTGTCCGTGGTCGGGCGGTGGGGGGGCTGAGGTCGGGCCGGAGGCGGAGGCGGAGGCAGGCGCGCCCGCTTCAGAAGAAGAGGTTGTTGGTGTCATTCTCAGGGGGGTCGGCGACGGCTGCGGCCCATCGCCCATCGATATATGCTTGCATTTGCGGAGCAGATGCCAGGGCTAGTCCGAGAGAGAAACGGGCCGATGTGGTGCCAAGCTTTATTGCAGCCTGCTAATTGACCTCCGCGGTGCCTGATGTGGGCTAAGTCAGTACGGGGATGGTGCTTGGTGCTTGCGCGGGAAACACGCCGACTGTGCAGAGGCGGCCAACGCGCCGCCGGTCTCGTTGGGAGGTGCATGGATATATCATCTCGGGACATTGCAGCTTGCGACTCAGTTTATCAGGTGCGGAGTGCAGTTGATGGACAGGTCGGGGTTGGAAACCTTGAGGATAATTGTCGGTCTAATGAGAGTTGGCGCTCAACGAGGTCGTCGAGCAGCGGACAGGCAGCACAACTCCGTGAGCTGCTGTTGTTTTGCTGCAGTGCTTCAGCCGCTAGAACACCACCTTGATGCGACATGTTGCTTGAACCCATCACTGTGGCATTCTGCGGACTGCCTCTTGCCATAGTGTCATAATTAAAATGCATATCTCACAATATCTTGTTGTGCAGTGCAACATTCCACCTGCACCGCCCGCCACACCACCCCCGCCACACAGCCGCCCTATTTGATCCCTCCCCTAGAATCACCAGGCACGGACCCTCATCGCCCCGTTCACGCGCACTGCATTCATCCATCTCGACGCGCCTCTCACTCTTCAATCTACCCACCACAATGTCGCACAACTACAACGCGTCCTATCGTGACCCCTACGCCGAGCAGGGCGCAGAGTACCTCGACGACCGCGGGAACCCGACCGCGGGCCCGCACGACCGCGACGGCGAGTACTACCCGCAGTACAACACGTATGGGGCCGAGAAGACGACGCCGGCCGACGTGGACGGCAATGTCGGCGGCACGGAGCGTCTGCAGCCGGGTCGTGCGCATCTCGGTCAGCCCCCCATCAGCAGCTTTGAGGCCATGGGCCCGCCGCCGCGCAGCACGGGCATCCTCCGCATGTGGCGCAAGGACGAGCGCGGCAAGCAGTGGACTCGGGTGAGTTGGCGCGATGGGGGGGGGGGCGAGGGGTGGGCATGCGTGCTGCTGAGGGTTTATGGTGACTCCGCTGGCGAGTCTGCGCGTGCTGCGCATATGGCTGGCTGCTGGCGAGGGATGGGAAGCGAAGAGCGCCGTGTCAAGGATTCGTGCTAACAACAGGGTGGCGGTGCTCGGAGTACGGGGCGTCTCGTCGTCTGCTGCTTGACGATCACCATTCTGATCATTATCTCTGTTATTCTCACGATCCTTATGGTGAGTTTGTGCTGCTGCATGCGCGGGCGCTTCTGGGCTGCTCGGAACTGCAGCTCGGCCACGAGGATCTCCACGTGAATGCATCTAACCCCAGTTTGTCAGACCACCTAGCATCACGTTGAACGAAACCAATGTCGATGCCACGACTGCCCAATTTAACCTGGACGAGAAGAAGATCAACCTCGACATCAAGCTGCTTATCAGTGTGCGGAACCCGAACTGGTTCGGGGCGAGCTTTAAGAGAATCGAGGCTACTATCAAGTATCCCGGCCTGGACAGCCAGTTTGGCGGAGGATCTATCGGCAAGACGGACTTTGGCGCCTACACCGAGTCGACGTTCGAGTTCCCGCTCTCGCTCAAGTGAGATATATGGTATGGCGTAGCTGACAGCAGTTACACGGCCGCGGCGGACCCTAACGGTGTCATGATCAACGACTTGACGCGCAAGTGCGGTCTGCAGGGTAACCAGGCTGCAGGCAAGATTACGATTGACTACAACCTAAAGCTGTGGCTCATAATCTTGTCGGCAACAATCGCGCCCACGATCTCGGGCAGTACATCCTTCGATTGTCCGTCTGCGAACTAACTAGTAGACGAGAAGAGGGGTGGGAGGGGGGAGGATGGAGAGGCATTGTGTATGATTACCGCCTGTGATTGATGCCGGCATCAGGATACCCGTAGAGATGCAGCTGGACTTTTGTGCGCGTAGGGAGAGGGGGGGGGGGGGGGGTTGGGGGGGGGGGGGGGGGGGGGGGGGGTGGGGGGGGGGGGGGGGGGGTGGGGGGGAGAGACACCATGTGGTGATTGATGACTTATTGCATCCAGTGATGTGATATGACCAAGAAGTTCCACGCGAAGTAGGACTGTACAGGAGTTGGAACATGGAGCGCGTGGAGTAGTCGGAACGGACTATACGAGTCCGTTGAGTCACGGTAGGGATTGATGGGCACACGGACAGGGGGGCTGTAGTTGTCGCGGCGCCGGCAGGCCGAAGAATGGCAAGACGGATATGGCGGATATGGCGGGGGAGGAGGCGGGGGTGAGGCCGAAGCACCGAAGTAGACCGTTGGACGCGGAGCATGTCGCGCGGAGGATGGTGGTCCACGTCATTGTGAAGTGGGGATCAAGTCGGGATGCGGGAAGAGACGGATGATTGGACCCCACGCAACCCCACCTTCCCCGCACCTGGAGGTGGCATGACCGGATGACCGGGATGATTGCCCGCTTCCCCCCCCCCCTTCCGCTTGTATCTCCTCCCCCACGACTATAACCCAGCACCTTCCATCCTATTAACGATATATCCCTCTCCCCCAATCCATCTCTCATCCTCCCATCTTCTCATTCAGCCTCCCCTCCAACAAACAAATCTATAGACAGTGAGCTCTATCCGTCGTCCTCATCATCATTCTCATCCTCCTCGCCATCATCCCCCTCCCCCTAGCCCACCCTCCCCTCCCCGCTAACATCAGAAATGGTCAAGGCTGTCGTTTGCGGTGCTGCCGGTTAGTCTCAACTTACTCTCCCACCCACCTTCCTTCCCCCACCGCTTGCTAACCCCCCCAAGGTGGTATCGGCCAGCCTCTCTCGCTTCTCCTCAAGCTCAACCCCTCCGTCACCGAGCTCTCGCTCTACGATGTCGTCAACGCCCACGGTGTAAGTCTCCCACGTCACTCCCCCATTCCGACCTCGGGGGTCCGGGCTATTCCCCCGACAGCCGGTGGACCGGTTCCTTCCCTCTCTCCCCGACATCGGATTCTTCAGAGTTACCCCTGCTGACACGTTGACAGGTCGCTACTGACCTCTCGCACATCAACACCCCCGCGACCGTCAAGGGCTTCCTCCCCGCCGACAACGGCGCCGAGAAGGCCCTCGCCGGTGCCGACATTGTCGTCATCCCCGCTGGTGTTCCTCGCAAGCCCGGCATGACGTGAGTACATTTAGCCGAGAGCCGTCAAGAGCCGTCGAGCTGATATCTTAGCCGTGACGACCTCTTCAAGGTCAACGCCGGCATCTGCGCCACCCTTGCCCAGGCCATCGCCAACGCTTGCCCCAAGGCGTTCGTCTGCGTCATCTCGAACCCCGTCAACTCGACCGTTCCCGTCTTTGCCGAGACCTTCCGCAAGGCTGGCTGCTACGACCCCAAGCGGTAAGTGTGGCTTGCTCGCGCGAGCGGTTGCTCCCTCCCCATCACTTTGTCCGAAAGCAGAAAGCCGGGGTGGCCTTGTGTTCGCGCTAACACTCTAGCCTCTTCGGTGTCACCACCCTTGACGTTGTCCGTGCCTCGACCTTCGTCGCCGAGGTCATTGGCAAGCCCCAGGAGTCGTCCAAGTACGCCATCCCCGTTGTTGGCGGCCACTCTGGCAAGACCATCCTTCCCCTCCTTACCCAGTCCGACCCCCAGATCCCCTCCGCCATCCTTAACGACAAGGAGAAGCGTGACGCTCTTGTCTACCGCATCCAGTTCGGTGGTGACGAGGTCGTCAAGGCCAAGGACGGTGCCGGCTCGGCCACCCTCTCGATGGCTCAGGCCGGTGCTCAGTTTGCCAGCTGGGTCATTGACGCCGCCTTCAACGGCAAGCAGCGCGTTGTCCAGTCGTACATTGACCTCTCGGCCGCTGAGGGCGGTGAGGGCATCAAGAAGGAGATTGGCGGCGACTGCCAATGGTTCTCGGTCAACGTCGAGCTCGGCCGCGACGGTGTCCAGAACATTCTCCCCATCGGCAACATTGACGAGCAGGAGCAGGCTCTCCTCAAGGAGGCTGTTGCCGAGCTCGGCCCCTCGATCAAGAAGGGCCTTGACTTCCAGCCCCCTGCTCCCAAGCAGTAAATGTAGCCAGTAACCCGTAGGAGATCGCAGAGTATGAAGAACATCGGGGGGATGTGAGCCTGATTGGGGAGGAGCGAGCGGGTGCGGCATGTGACAACGCAAGAAGCTGCCGGCTTCAGTCTGACATGGGGGATTAGGGGCAGAGGCGGGGCGAGAGTGCATCTGTGCAGGCGACCAGACCGCGGACGAGCGGGGCGGACGTACAGGCAATCCGGTGCCGGACATGACGGGGGTTGGGACTGGGTTCCGATCCGGACATTTGTGGAAGTAGTCAGTTCTTATGGTGCAGCATCAGCATCATCGCAGGGGTCTAGAATCTACGTTCGCTTAGCACGTGAGCAGAGCCCTCTAGACGACGACGCGACGACAACAGTGCGGGGCTCGACAACATGCCATGTGCACGCCAAAGGCAAGCCGTCACGGAGAGGCGCCAGGCCCCGCGTACTGCAACGATCATATCGGAAACGGGGGGACAAGACATTGTCGGCTACGAGCCGTATAGTAGCTTGAGCAGCACGGGCGCTGCGCGGACTCGTGGAGACGAGCAAGTCAACTTCGGGCCAGGAGGAGCCCGCCCTCACACCACTCTTCTCTTGGAGGCAGACACGCACACATCTGCCCTCCGCGCCGGGAGACATATCAATCAGTGCCGGTCTGCGCCTCAGCGGGCCGCAGTACACAGCGGCTTGCGCCCATCAGTGCTTCTGACCACCACATCCGGCCGGGGCGGGTCATCCCACCTCTCTTCCCCTTCTTCTACTCATCCCCCTTCTCCTCTTCTCCTTGGACCCAACCGCCCGTCAAAAGTGGTATGAGGATGCATCGCTGCTACTGCGTGATGGCCGAGCCGCGGAGCTATCCCTGGCGCTATCGTCAGCTCTGCTCCCTCGCCTTCCGCGTCCTAGTCCCTCCACTCCCCTTCCCACATTCAGCTCACCTGCTTGTGCTTCGGGTTCTTGGAGCACACGACGTAGATGCGCCCTTTCCTGCCGTCAGTCCTCGGCGCACTCGACATCCTCTCTTCTGAGCAGGCCGCACCGCCTTAACCCCCGCCCAACTCACCTGCGCACAATCGAGCACCCGTCGCAGAACTTCTTGATGCTCGAGCGCACCTTCATCCCGCGCACTTGGCCGAGGACGCGCAGGGCTTGCGGCGCGGCCGCGGGGCGCGCGAGCGGGCCGAGGCGCGCGGCGAGCGCGGGCGCCGCGAGCATTGGGCGGGCGAGGGCGTGCGTCGAGCACTGTCGCGACGGGCCGGCGAGGAGGCGGGCGAAGGAGAACATGGGGGCGGGTGGTGGTTGGGGTAGTCCGAGAGTAAAGATGGCAAAGTCCATTTATGGTCGGAGGACGAAATCGGCCAGCCTGACATGTGGATGCCACGTGGTGCCGGCGCTTCCACTCGACCAGCGATTCAGTTACCCAGTCGATCACAGCTGCATGCATTACGCTCCCGGCGAACCGGATCTACGGAACTCGTACACTCCCTCCCAAACCATGTCTATCGCTATAACTCGGTCCAAAGTCATCACGCAACCGTCGCCGTGGCCAGGTCACCCGTGACAGGGCCCTCGGCCTCGTTCTGCGACATGTCGCCAAGGTTGTGGAAGTCTGGCCGTCAGTCACCTAGATACAACCAAATCAACTCACCAAGAATGTCAGAGTACATCATGACCTTCCAGGTGTCCACTGGAAGGTCGGCGTCGTTGAACGACCAGTCAAACACCTCGGCGGCAACCGGCTCGTCGGTTGGGTCGTGGTACGGCGCAAGGTACTCGTGTGCCAGGCCGTCAGTGGCAGAGATACGCGTGCGCGGGTCGAAGACGAGCATCTTCTCGAGCAAGTTGAGCGAGACGGGGTCGGCGTTCGGGAACTTGGTCGTGAACGGCACCTTCTCACGCTTTGGCAGGCTCTGAACAAAACGAAGGGTCTGGAGTTAGAGCCGAGGATGGGACGATGCAAGCACAACCTACGTTCTCGCTAGCGATGGTCTGGATGACATCGTCGGGAGGTGTGCCCAGAAGCTCGGTGATGATCGAGAATTGGTTGACGTGGTCCTTCCCGGGGAAGAGCGGCTTGCCCTCAAGCATCTCAGCGAAGATGCAGCCGGTGGACCAGATGTCGACTGAGAAGTCAGCACGGATTTACCGACTTGTCTGCCAAGGCCGACGCCACAACTCACCTGCGACGTCATACTTCTGCCAAGTCAACATGATCTCGGGAGCGCGGTAGTAGCGCGTCGAGACGTATCCAGTCATCTGAGGGTCCTGGATACGGGCAAGACCAAAGTCGCAAATCTTGAGGTCGCAGTTCTCATTGACGAGAATGTTGGAGGGTTTGAGGTCGCGGTGGACAACACCAGCCGAGTGGACGTACTTGAGACCACGGAGGATCTGGTACAGGAAGTACTGGATGAACTGCTTCTCCAATGGTCGCGAGGTGAGGAGACGGTGGAGGTCAGTGCCGAGGAGCTCGGTGACGAAGTAGATGTCCTCGAGGGGCGAGATAAAGATGTCTGAGAGTGAGATGATCTGTTGCTGGTCAGCTGCGACTCGGCCAATGTGCAGATACTCTTGCCTAGCAGCTGACTTTGGCTGCCAGTGCTTGCTCGCCCACGCGACACGCGACAAGACTCACATTCTCGTGACGCAAGTGCTTGAGAAGCTTGAGCTCGCGGTACGTCCGCTTGGACAGAACAGGGGTAGAGAAGGGCTTCATGATCTTCTTGATCGCCACCGATGTGCCAGAGAGCTGGTCCTTGGCCGAGCTTTGGCGTCAGTCTCCCTCCCTCTGTAGGCTAAAGCGCGACGCGCTTGTTGAGCTCACCATACGAGGCCAAAGGCGCCCATGCCTACAGGCTGAAGGTCGACATAACGAGTGGTCACCTCAAATACGGTGCCAAAGATGGAGAGCTTGACAAAGTCGGCCATGTTGGGAGTAAGGTGGGCGGAGCTGTCCATCGTTAGCGATGAGTTGGAAGAAGAGAGTAGATGGAGAAGTGGGTGAGGAGGAGGAGCGAGGACAATCACAGCAACGAGGGTGGTGGCGCAAGAGAGGTAAGGAGGAAGGTGCTGCGCGGAGAAGGCCGGGTATGTGGCTGAGAAGCAAGCCACGCGCGACGTCACACTGCTGTCGCTGACGCCGATAATCTTTGCGATTCCACTCGACTCCTCACTCGAGGCCTCAACGATCCAGAGATGCCACTCATTCCGGGGAGAACACGAGGGGGGCAAACGGCTAGATAAGCCGCCAAGATCATGGCTTGCTCATTCCCTCCTCCCGAGCCTCCTCGATCCAAGCTCGTCCAGCTCGCAAACCGTGTCCCTTATAACCTCGCCCAATGCTGCATCGAGCTGGATACGTTTCGAGGCCCGCCCACCCCAGGCCCCCCAAACGCCCAAACGCGATCAGGCCACGCACGCGCACTAGCTTGGCTTATCGCCCGCCCAGCTCTTCTTGCGCCCCAGTAGCAGCTTCTCGCTGCTCTAGCTGCAGAAGCTCTGGAGACTGCGCGCGCAAAATAGCCAGTCCGATTCAATCACAGAGTGTTGCGCGCTGCATCGTTGACGGGCGTTCTCATCGTGCTGCCTTGACTTGCACGCTGACCAATCCGCACCAAAGACGACTCACGTTAGATGTTCTAGATGAGACAATTATGCGATAAAAGTGAGAGCTCGACGCGCCGCGATCGTGTTCGAGAGGGGGGCGGGACGAGGGTGGGGACAGCGCGTGGCCACTACCGGGGGTTGATAGAGGGTGACGCGGTGTTGGGCTGGGTGCTAAGCCGAGGAACTCGGCAGCGGGGCAGTGCACGGAGATGTGCGTCGTGTGATTGTGGAGGAGTGTGATGCACGTGGCTGAGTGCGGAAGTGTGTGGGGGGTAGTGTTCTTTCTCTGGGTGTGAATGAGAAAGACGAGGCCGAGGTAGATGTAGATAGAGAGAGAAGGGGGAGGGGGAGGGGGTGGGCCTTTTGTGGCGGAGGGGTAGGGAGAGGAGGGGGGGGGGGGTATGAATGTAGCGGCGACGAGGGTGGCGATGGACAGCGACAGATGGGAGCGATGGATGAGGAGATGGGATGGAGATGGATGATGGACCGAGGATGGATGATGGAGGATGAGGATGGAAGGACGAGGCGGGAGATGGTGCCGTGTAGCGATTAATGCGCCTTACCGGGCCTCATGGATGGGGGGAAAGGGGGGGGGGGGCCAGGAGGGGGAGGCCAAGGGGGGCCAAGGAGGGGGGTTCAACTAAGAAACCCCGCGCCGGAGCCTGTTTGGCTCAAGTCTTGTCCCACCCAGCACCCAGGGTGACTGTACCAGGGACACGGACAAGAGTGTCCAAGAGCCTAGCCCACCGTTGGAATGCCGCCCCCCCCCCCTTACTCCTTCTATTGCTGGCGTCACATGAGCCAAACCTACCATCCGCCATCCACCAGTAGCCAGTAGCCAGTCGCCAGCGAGCCAGTAGCCAGCGCCCAGCTATGCAACTAAGCCGCTGAGCCGCCAACGACTACCCGCAGTCCAACACCATTGTTTCATTCCGAGACCGAGACGCAGTACACTAAAGCCACGGTGAAACAACTCTTTAATCCAACTCTGGCGATCAGACATTACTCGGATTTACTCCAGTCATCAGTCAGCAGTCCATCCTATCGCCATAAGCACCAGCACCGCGCACGCACCCGCAGCACCGGACGGAGAAAAGTTTGTACAATGTGCATGCATCTTCTCTCGCCCTTGCCGCCTCAAACCTCAGCCGCTGACGACACTGACACCCGGCCTACCCTGTCCTTCTTTTAGAGGTGCCCGCAGCTCGCAGCTCGCAGCTCGCAAGATCGCAAAGCTTCAGAGGCCTCAGGCCTGAGATCGAAGGCCGGGGGTTGCAGGGAACAGCCGGCCATACGGCAAAGCACTAAGAATAATGGTCTCATCATGCACCCTTCCAATTCGTTGCATTTTGCCTAACAAGCTAACAAGCTGACAAGCGGGCAAGCGGACAAGCTGACAAGCTAACAAGCTGACAAGCTGACAAGCTGACACTATCCTAACGGTTCCGTACGTACGTACTACTTTTCTGCAGAGTTCCGTACTAAGAGTCCAAGGTCCACGAGTTGGCCTGTATAATTCTGGTCCTTATATTGGCCGTCGAAGCGGCTCACCCTCACTTGCATCATACGTCATAGTTTATAAAATCAACATTCCTTGGTTCATGGCTCTCTTGCTCTTGTTCTCGCTCTCCTGCCCCTCTCATGGCTAATGGATCATTCGGTCCCTCTTGCTATCCTGCTTGATTATCTTGGCGCTCTCTCCGTTTCTCTCTCGCTCTCCGTTTCTCTCTCTCTCTTCTCTCTTCTCTCTCTGTCTGTTTTTCTTTCTCTCCTCTCCCCTCCTCTCCTCTCCTTCATACTGTATAACCTCCCTTGGCACTCTTCGCACCCTTCACTCCATTACTCTCTCACTCCCTCTTGTCCTGTAGTGACACTGCCGTCTCCATCATGCATCATCCTTAGTCATCCTTCCTAATCTCCTTACCAGCCCCCCAAGTCCTCACTCACTCTCCTCCCCCCGCCTCTCGCGCCATAGTCTTGGCCTTATGCTTGTCCATGCCTCCGACGCCCCATCCATTGCCCGACGACTCCGAACCCCGAGGCTTTCGTCAAGTCAAGTCACATGGTCCCCCATGGGCATTCCTCACTCACCTGCTATACTTGATAGCCTTGTGGCGCGTGTGTGTCAGGCTAACCTCTCCTCTATCCTTGCTAGAATCTACACATGCATACCCAATGCACAACATGGCTACCCTCTCGTATCGTCATCGTGGGCCATCTCTCCCTCTGTCGCTCTTACAATGTCTCCAAACCCCAACCCCAGGTCCCCTACTTGCTGCTGACAGGCTGCCACCGAGAGTCACGGCGCGTGTGGAGGTACACTTCGCGAATCTTTCCCGCCTTTGGCGGCGCCCAGTCCCCCATGCGGCCCGGGATGAGATTCGACACCTGCTGTTAGCTAATGGCGTTACGCACGCAGCCCATAACAACTCACAAGATATCGTTGCCCCTCCTTGAGCTCACTCCCTAGCTCCTTGACATCCCACACATTGAGCATCCCTGTGCGCGCTTGCTCCTTGTTCCCCTCACGGCCGTCCCGCACGCGAGCCATCAAAAAGCTGCGAGTCGAGCGTGGCGGGCACGCAGCTGAAAGCTGGGCCTCAATCTCCGCACGGCCAGCATCGATCTCAGCCAGAGCTCGCTGCCGCGCGTATGCCGCGAGATGGACGATTTTGGTGGACGGTAGCACTCGCACGAATCCCATGATGTTGCTGGTCGCCATGAGCGCATCGTAGTCCGCTTCTACGTCTGGCGGGGAGCTGGGCGGTATTGTACCCACATCCTCGGCGTGCGATGCAAGGATCGAGGCAACCTCTTGGACCTTCTCCAGGCTGCGCTGCATCTCCTCCCGTAATCGCGTTCTTTCAGTCTCATACTTGTCCTGCTGTCAGGTTGCTGAGGTATTATAACAACTCACCCTCCAGGCGTCAGAGCGCTGCAACTCTTCATCTTCGCTCCACGGCGGCTCACGCGACGCTCGATCGCTGTTCATGTAGGCGACGGGATAAACGCGGTCAAGGACAATGTCCATTAACACGATAAGCCCGCCATCGACGGACAAGCTGGACAGACCGGCCACAAATGGCAGGCGCTGCAGACCCAGTCGGGCATCCCATTTGGCCAGGTGTGTGGAGTTGCCGGAAAGCACAAGATGCGATTTGTTGTACGCTTCAAGCACGTCGGCGCCGTCAGCACCAGACTCGAGCTGGAGTGAGCTGATAATACATGGGGTCGACTCACCCTCGCACCAGAGAGACCAAGCTTGCGCCCCACGCGGATCTTGCCTTTGTCAAGTGCCCGCGTGAGGCAGTCATCTAGCAAAGCGCGCACGACATACCACCCATCGGTCAAGTCGAGATGCGGCTTCTGCGCGACAGCTTCATCGCCCTCATCCGACACGGGTTCCGGTCGGTGGATGGCAGCGACGCACAGGATCATGGGCAAGCTCGGCGACGAGTCGTGCTCCTGGATTCGACGGACAATAGGCCGCTGCGCCGCTCCATACTCGCGCTCATATCTGGTGTAAGGCTGACCTCAGCGATCGACACGTACCGATACCTCAGCTGGCACAGCACCTCGTACCAATTCCATTTCTGGTCGAAGAGCTTGGGTTGTGCCATTACCTGCCCAGCAATCTTCCAAAGGATGAGGCGCCAATGATTGTCGACCCACTTCTGCGTAGCAAGCTCGCAGCCCACAAGCTTCAGCTGCTCGAGAGCTTGCACCGTGCCGAGCACACTCGCATCTTCGCCGATGAACTGGTAGTACACGGCGTTAGTGAGGTTCAGTGTCCAGATCTCGTCCGGTCTGACATAAGCTCCTCCCACCATCTCCAACTCACAGGCCGAACTCGGCGAGCTCTGCCGGCTTGTAGAATCCAGGGTAAAGGAATGACTCGCGCATTCCTTTGCGATGCGGCGGTGCTGCGTGGGTCAGCGGGTACAGCAAGGGGACGCACGGGTGAGATCAAAGACCGACTTGTAGATGTTCGGGGTCCTTGGCGGTCTGGAGGGAGTGTGTACCGAGAGCGGGGCACGCAGCATCAAGGGCCCCGGCACAGTCTTTGCTCCGCGCTTAAAGGGCGTGATGAACCCGTTCTTGGGCTTTGTTCTTGCGTGCCCAAAGGTTGCGCCGAGGCCGATCCGGCGCGGTGTTGAGCCGGGTGTTTGAATGTTGATGCGGTTGGAGAGCTTGGATGTGGATCTAGGAGTTGCAAGCCCAGCTAATGGCACTCTTGACGGTGTGCGCATAGGTGCGCTGAAGCTGGTCGTGTAACGCGGCGCTGAGAACGCGGGCGTCGACGGCCTCTGAGGCGTAGCTGCACTCTCCGGCACGACAGTGGAAGTCGGAGGATCGTCAGCCATCAATGCCATGGCGAACGCCAGGCTCTCCGGCTTGGGCGCTTGCGTTGGCTTTCCAGACCCCGTCGAGAACCCCAGGCTGGCGCCAGTGGATGATCCGGCATTCTCGCCAAAGAGGGCGAGGGCGCGCGCTCGTGCCCCAGCCGAGGTTTGGGGCGCACTGGAACCGCTGCCAAGCTGGAAACCGGACGAGGTCTGCTTGATGGGCGTTTCTTCTCCGAACAAAGCGAGCGCGGGGGCGGTTGGGCCAGCTGGAGGTGGTGCACTGTATCCCGTCCCAAGCTGAAACCCGGGCACCGACACCCGTTGCTTCACCGGTGTACCTTCCCCGAGCAAAGAGAGAGCGTAGGACCCCGGATCTGCCGGCGGTGGAGCTGCGTCCGAACGGGAGTCAAGCTGGGATACAGTCTGACCAGACTTGAGTGGTGTGTTCTCTCCAAAGAGGGCGAGGGCCCGCGCGCGTGATGCCTCATTCTGAGGCGGCGCAGGACGACCACTCGCCAGGCCAAATCCGCGGCCTACCAAGGGACTTTCCGGTACAGATGATGGTGGAAGCTGCGAAAGATGAGGGATCGGCTTGGGCGACTCGGTGCGCGGCCGCTTATTGGGCTCGTCTTCGAGCTCGGCGTCACGCTCTGCTGCGCGTACGAGCTTGAGTGCGCGGTTCATCGCCACTTCACTGGGTCGGGCAAGTTGCCGCCCTCGCCCAGTAGCGAACGAGACGATTTCAGGGATGTGCGCGGGCGTGGGGGCCGGAGGCTCATAGAAGTCATCATCTTCGGGAGGATGAGGTGGTCGTAGTGGTGGTGGCGGAAGGGGTGATGGAAACAGTGTTTGGCGGTGGGAGGATGGTGGGTCGATGAAGTCGTCGTCAAAGTCGTCGTTGAAATCATCGGCACCGAGGCCGTCGAGGAGATCCCCAATATCGGCCGCGGACGTGTGAGACGCGCTGCTTGGGCGAGCTATGCGCGTCAGCTGTGTCTACATCACGACTTACGCTCCATTACTGTGCGTGTCCCATGCCGTGGGAGCCGGCGGTGGGGGGATAATGGAAGAGATGAGAGAGATGAGATGAGAGTGACGGATGGCGAGGGGGAAGGTTGTGATGGAGCGCGATGAACGAGGCACGCGAGGGCAGTCGCGTCAACCAAACACGCAATTGACATTAGGCGAAATCAATTGACCTGGTTCTAATCCCCCTTGGGGTCCGTAATTGAAGGTGTTTGAGTGGCAAATCAACCTCCACTTCTCAACTTCAACTTTTTCCAACTCCCACTGCGGCGAGCGCGATGAGCAACGACGGTGAGCCTTACAGCTCAAAACAACAAGCTGACGACAGCTGTACAAAGTACTACAGCATAGATGCCCCGCTAACTGCAGCACTTACGGAGGCGCGGCGCAAGGTGGGGGCGAGCACGCGCGGGCTTGGGCGGCTTGTACCCCCGTCCGGTCCGTCTGTTGCGGCGGGCCCGGTGCCCATGACGCCGGATGGGCTGGCGGACATCCTTGCTGCACTCCTGACGCAGCTTAAGACGACGACTACAACCCTCGCGCTGGCATTCAAGCCGCCTCTCTCGCCCGCCGCCATCAAGCCCTATGCCGACAAGCTCGAGGACCAGGTCGCGCGCGCTGTGTCGTGCGTGCTTGCGTTGGCTGGCGCGGCGCCGCCCAATGCTGGGCGGAGTGCGTTGGTTGATGCTTGGCGGGGGGGCGTTACGGGGATCGGGGAGGCCGCTGAGGCCTTCCTCGCCGTGCTGGAGGATGCGGCGAAGAGTGGCTCCGTCAAGAGGGAAGGCAGGGAGACCGACCAAAGCCCCTACCTTGCCCACACGGGCCTCGTGCATGCCGCGATCGACAGGTTCGCTACGAGTCTCCCGCGCACTGAGGGAGAAGCGGTGGCGAAGGCTTGGGAGGGCCAGAAGGGAACAATGCGGGACGCGTGGGACGAGTTCAAAGAGCTACTCGAAGACGACAGCGAGGAGGACGATGCGGACTTTGACGGCGACGTGGGTTTGGATGACGAATTTGGGATCCTTGAAGCATCGATGGGAAAACTCTCTCCCAGCGAGCGGAAGCGGGCTGAGGCTGTGAGTCGAGATTGTGAGGAGTGCTAACGGCAGGCCAAGTCTGTGCTGGGTTTGCACCAGGTTCTACATGCCTCTCTCCCACGTTTTCTCCCACTCCTTGTGTTGTCGCCGGAAGAGTCCTACTCGGACCTCGTTGCTGCTGGCGGCGCGCTAGTGAGCGCACTCGACGATGCCGTGGCTTCGCTTCATCCCGGACAGGATTCTGGCGAGATCAATGCGGAAGTGGAGGCGCTTAATGCAAGGGGCCGGGCGCTCGCCTCTGCTTTCGCTACACGCCTAGAGCGCGCTGGAGGGGAGCCCCAGACGCGTGCGGTTGCGGAAAGCTTCGTGTCACGCTGGGAGGCCAAGCTCGTGCAGGAGGTCGCCAAGTGGGAGGAGACTCGAGTCAGTTTGGCCGACCTTGGGGATGCGCTCGCGTAGAGAACGTAGATGCTATATATTATATTCGCAACGCCTGAGATATATCAGAGTGCACACCTCCGGCAGTAGACGTCGCAGTCGTCGCCCCACACATCGCCCATCGCCGTTGGCCAACACGTAATGAGTGGCGTGATGCATATTGAGTAGTGGTACACCTCTATCTAGCTAGCTCTTGTCACAGTCCCGTCGAGGGGTTTAGTACACCTCGGAGACAATACCGGTGCCGACGGTGCGGCCACCCTCACGGAGGGTGAAGCGCGAGCCGGCCTCGAGGGCGATGTCGTGGATCAGCTCACCGACCATTTCGACGTTGTCACCGGGCATAACAAGCTTCTCGTGCGCGTTCTCAGTGCCCTCGGGGAAGTGGAGAGCGCAGGTGACGTCGATGGTGCGGATGAAGAGCTGGGGGCGGTAGTTGTCCATGAAGGGGGTCAGGCGGCCACCCTCCTCCTTGGAGAGAATGTAGAGCTGGCACTTGAACTTCTTGATGCTCTTGACAGTGCCGGGGGCGGCGAGGACCATGCCGCGGCGGACCTGCTCACGCTTGACGCCACGGAGGAGAGCGCCCATGTTGTCACCGGCCTCACCACGGTCGAGCTCCTTGTGGAACATCTCAATGCCGGTAAGGGTAGTCTTGAGGTTGGAGCCCATGCCGACAATCTCAATCTCGGAACCCTTGGTGATGGTGCCACGCTCGACCTTGCCGGTGGCGACGGTGCCACGGCCCGAGATTGAGAAGACGTCCTCGACGTACATCATGAAGGGCTTGTCGAGGTCACGCTCGGGGAGGTCGAGCCAGGTGTCGGCGGCGTCCATGAGCTCCTGGATCTTGTTGGCGCCACGCTCGGGGTCACGGCCCTCGAGGGCGGCGAGGGCAGTGCCCATGATGATGGGGGTGTTCTCGCCGTCGAACTGGTACTCGGAGAGGAGGTCACGCATCTCCATGTCGACAAGCTCAAGCATCTCCGGGTCGTCGACCTGGTCGACCTTGTTGATGAAGACAAGGAGCTTCTTGATGCCGACCTGGCGGGCGAGGAGCAGGTGCTCACGGGTCTGGGGCATCTGGCCGTCGGTAGCCGAGACCACAATGATGGCGCCGTCGAGCTGCGCCGCACCGGTAATCATGTTCTTGATGTAGTCGGCGTGGCCCGGGCAGTCAATGTGGGCGTAGTGGCGCTTGTCCGTCTCGTATTCGACGTGCGCGGTCGAGATGGTGATACCACGCGCCTTCTCTTCGGGCGCCTTGTCAATCTGCGAGTAGTCCATGAACTTGCCACCGCCCTTCTCCGAGAGGTGCTTGGTGATGGCAGCAGTAAGGGTGGTCTTGCCGTGGTCAACGTGGCCAATGGTGCCGATGTTGAAGTGGGGCTTGGCGCGCGAGAAGCGGCCGCCAGCCTCAGCCGCGTAGTTGCGGACGGCTCCGAAGGCTGCTGTTAGCACTGCGGCGGCGATACTGGCGGTGCGACGAGCGGCAGGATGGAGAATTGGAACGCAGCCCAGCGCTGTGGCGAGCGTTGCTGATGCAGATGACGACCACACAGTATACGCTCTGCCATCTATCCGCCGCGTTGCCATTGAGCGGCACATCGCAGGGCATCATCTCGGTGGCCACCAATCCCCAACCAACCCGATAATCCGGATTATGCCGCTGTCGACCTGACTGAGAGACTCACTCATGGGGGTAAGCATGGCAGCACGCGCGACCGACGGGCGGGTGTACGCGCGCGCGGCGACCTTGGCCTGGAGCGAGGCAGCGAGCGGGCGCGCGGCTGAAGTCAGCTCAAGCCCGTGCGATGCAACTTTTGACGACCTCCACCGCGTTTCGCCGAAGTCTATGCGCCCGGACCGGGATCATGGACAGCACGTTCGGCGAGTCGGTGGAGGGCGAGGCGTACGCACCACGGAGCTCGGTGCGCGCGGCGGCGGCGATACCGGACTGGAGACGGGACCTGAGCATTTTTGGTGAGTGGGGTGCGAGCTGCGAGCTGGGCGGAGGAGACGGCGAGCGAGGATCCAGTCGTCGCGAGCAAGGACAAGCAAAGAGAGGCCTCGGAAATCTCAGCACAGTCCGTCCAGCCGAGCGAAAACGCCGGTGTGGCGCGCGTGGCTTCCGCGTGGCTTTAATTCCACTTACTTCCGTATTTCCGGAGTGCCCAAGTCACGTGCTCTCGACCATGCTTGCTGACGCCTACGCCGCTGGAATGATCACCATGGCAACCGGGATCAATGCCCTGCAGGCCGGGTGTGCGCCACCCGCCACCGTCCTGCAGGATGCATCAAGGCTAAGACTTCACCGCACACCCAACGTCGTGGCCGACGCTCCCACGCCTCCCCTCCATTTTCGGTGATGCGTCTGCCCCCCGCCGCGTCGAGTCCAGACTTGATCACGCACTGGCGCCGTCGGAGATGATGAAACAGCCCTGACCAACCCTGTGGCGGGTGGCGGCGCACGTCGAATCTGGCCACCACCAGCTCCACTGGACCGAAGCTACAGCTGAAGCAAGCGACTCAGAGCGGGACACACTGGATGGACTGAGATGTGCGAGGTATGGACAGAACCATCGGGACAGGGTGCGGCCGCCTCGGTCGGGCATACGTCTCTGTGTGAAGCGCGCTCGCCACTGTCCACGTGTGAGGCGCAGTGAAAACGTCGCACGTCTTCGTTCAACGCGCCAAATATATCGGGGTGGGAGGACACCGGTGGGCGCATAGAGGAAGAACATGGAACGTCTCAAGCCGACTTGTTCTAGTGCCGGGTTCTGCTCAGCCTTCGCAATCCCCGTGCACTCGAATGGAACTGACGGCGCCGAGCCCATTGTTTCTGCGTGCAGTGTCAAGTCAAAGTCGGGAACACCACAAATTCCCATCCGAAAGAGGCTCCGATCCACCAGCGGGGTCGATCCTTGTCGACGCCCATGGCCATACTTCAACGTCCAACGGGTCTCATTCGGATCGTCGCTGAGACACCAGCCCATCCTCCTCCTTAAATCGTAAACGCTATTGTGACTGTGCTGTTGCTTCCACTGCTTTCAGCTGGGAATAAGGAAAATCGGCTGTGGCAAACAAAGGTGGCGGATGGAACTGAGGACCTTGTAATCGGTAGCCGAATATCTTCGATACAACACCGATATCTCACTTTGATCTACTTCGGCCGGAGAGTGCCGCCCTGCCTCTCGCCAGATTTCCCAGGAGCGCCGCACAATATACATTTTGAATTATACAGATGCGGTGGCCCGCGCTACGTGACATGGCCGTCATGGGTCGTTAACTAGACTGCGCCAAAGGCCGGGTTACCCACGCGCGCAGCGCTGGCGGTGCCCCGGATACGAAAATGGGAGAGGATATCGATACACCGACTGGAGGGCTTGGCTGCTCCGCGCCGTTTTGCTTCGGATCGGCCCCAACAATTACTATGCTTGCAGAGACTGGGACAAGGGGCAGGGTAGGGGGTCAATCCGTGTATGTTCACATAAAGGTCGAGGGGCCGCCTGCAGCCCCCGCCATGCCCGTGATCGAGGTGCCGGCGATGCCTCCGACTCCAGGTCCGGTAGCCTGGGTCGCCGCGCCAGAAGCAGTAAAGGCTGGGCGCGGGGTGATGGCGCTCTGATCAAGGGCGACTGTGCTGTATGTCGCCGAAGCTGTGTCGATTGCCAGAGGCGGATTGTGATGACTCTGAAGGTCTTTGGGCTGTAAGGTGCCGGAACCGAGGAGGTTGGGACTAGGACGAGCGAATGCGGCCCGCCGCATACACGAAATCGTCACGTAGTCGTCGATCCACGTCTTGATCAGCTGAAACCAGCCAAAGGATACATCTGAACGGAGCGTCTGAGTGTCAGCGTTTAGCAGCATGATGGATGAAATTCAAACACACCAGCAGACGCATCACCTGGGAGGTGAGGTAGGACGCCTTGGGAATAATGGCGCGGATGTTGGATCCCATCAAGAGACCTTCAGCTTGCCCCACCGCCCCATCAACACACATGGCGAGCTGCTCCACTGGGTACGCAGCCATGTTAGCGCCCACTTCATGAAGCCAATTGCCAAAAGCTGCAAGAGCGGGCTCGAGCAGCTCCTCAGAGCAGTCGCATGCCATCATGCACTGGCGAATGACGAAATTGGTATCCAGCATCCGCCACGAGTTGCGCATGTTTGACAGCTGCTCAGGCTCGGCCAGGATAGGACCAATGGCTGTGGTGATTTGATGGAGGTCAAGGAAGCGAGCAAACAGCTGGCCAACTTGGCTGCTCAGCTCAATAATTGGGCGCGACACTTCCGTCGCTAGGCCCCCAAGAATGTCGGCGGTCATTTTGTCAAAATTTACAGCCATCATTCCGAGGGCGGCATGGGCGTTGGGCGGAATCGGGGCAAGAATCTTGTCCACAAGTGACAGAATAATGTGCTAAAATGTCAGCGCAACTATGAGCCGTGCTTCTTACGTCATACGACATTGCCATCCCATCCACGAGCATAGATGCGAGAGGCGGCTGAGAACATAACTGGAGCGTTTCGGGCGATTGTGACTCCCAGAAATTGCGGTACTGCAGTGTCAGAGAGTAGATGTACGGCGCCACATACGTTCTGTTGGAAGGAGTCAAGGTCGAGCTCCGTCACAAACCGTCCCAGCTGCTCCTGGGCAGCACAAAATGACTGCCAAAACGCGGCGGTTGCGGAGTCGACGCCAGCAGAGAGGGCAGGAAAGGGAGGCGCTGGTCGAGGGGCGCCTGGTGACGAGAGGCGGACGGCGGTGGATGCCCCCGATGAAACACCCGACACGGTGGGTGTGACATAGTGTGGCATGTGGGCAGGGCGCGCCGAGCGGATTACGAGATGCTCATCCTGTGAGCCAGACCGAGAGCGACCCCCCGGGCCACTCGGTTGGACATGAGGAAAGGGGTGGGCGGAGTACGTCATGCTGTGGATAAGTTAGCTTTGTGGTCTGGATGTGGCGCTGCCAGGGGTAGATGCCTCACCCTTCGGATAGTTCCGCCAGGTCGTCGTCCTCTTCCTCCTCCGTGTCATCCTCTGTCATGATGTCCCCACCGTGGTCTTCCATGCTGAAATCGCCGTCTTGAGGCGCAATATGCAGCTGACCGCTCGAGTCGCCGTATGCGTTGAGACGGTGGGCCTCGGTCGAGATGGCGGGCCGCAGTGAGACATAGTGGTACTTGCTAGCCCAGTCAGCAAACTCGTCATCGCCGCGGGTTCCACGACGAGGCACAATACCCACCTGTTACCGCGAACCCCCAGACGACGGGTTCGTATTCCCAGGAACGTCGAGCGCACAACCTTCCCGAACGATGCCGAATTGATGGGCCGCAGACCAAAGTCGTTACACGACATGGTGTAGGAGTGATACAGCCCTTGACGAGGAACAGTAAACCCGTTGACTGGAGTGTAGCTCAACTTGAGCCTGCAAGCGCGTTAGCGGAGCTCCCGCGGGGCGGGATCCACTAGAGATTTGGATCCGAAACACAAAAATCACAACGTACCAGCGTTTCGCCCACACAGCCCTGGCCTTACCATGCTGGCACGGGCTCAGAGCTCGGACCTGCTCTGCCTTGTTTGCAAGGTCTGCCCGGATGGCGGTTTCGCGCTCTGCTGCGGGACCACCGAGGTCTAGATCTTGCTCCAGAAAATCGAGGCTGTTTGAGCTCTTGCCCAACGAAAAGGAACGCGCGCGGGTGCGTGGAATGGGCTGCCCGGTTTGAGGGTCAAACGGAGTTGAGCTGGACCTGAGGAAATCAGCCGAAAGCACCTCGGTTGCCGCCGCGCTTGCTGTGGTATGGGTGGATGGGGCCACGTCAAGAGAATGCGGCGGAGAGAGCGTCACGTACCGGCGATGTTGCTCCAAGGTCATCTGATTCATGTCGCCAATCATTCCGCCGGGCCACGGTGAGGGATAACTTGGTTGACCGGGAGCGGCGTACAGCATAAAGTCCTCATCTTCCGATCTGTGATGGAGGGAGACGTGTCAGTAAATATAGTAATGATTGGTGAGGAGCGTATGAAATGGACTAGGAGTCGAACTCACTTGAGAGAGAGCGAGGTGGATCGAGAGCTCTGAAGATGATAAGGGCTTGGACGGGGGACGTTGCGACGATCATGTGGAGATTTGCCCATGGTTGGAGGATACCCCTGATTCTGCCGCGTTAGGAATTTAGGATAACAGGCATACACAAGCGTACCCCACGCCCGTGCGTGGCGCCACCGGCAAAGCGGTGGTCCTGCTACTCACTGGCATGATCATTGAAGGAGGGCCGACTGGCGACCGTCCCATCAGAGCTGGCTGAAGTGTCGCTGACATGGGAGTGGGGGGCAGTCCAATGCCCACGCCCAGACCGATATTGGGGGTGAGAGCCATACCTGGGTGCGGAGGTGGCATCCCCGGCGTGCCGAGCATGGGTTTGGTGTCGGGAGGGAACATGTGCGTGGGAGGCGGGCCGTACTCTGGGTTTGGCGTGAGGCCAGGCGCAACGTACATGCCCGGGGGCGGTGGTTCGGGATGACTGGCGATTGAGAAGCCAGTTGAAGACGACAGAGATGGAAGAGATGCAGTTGAGAAAGAATGGCTGTGGCCACTCTGACTCTGGCCGCTGGGAGTGTGTTGATGCCCAGGGAAGCGTCCGTGCGCCGAGCCAGGGGGTCCGCTCATATGCACGTCTCCGACAGGCCCGCTGCTGCTGCTCGTGGGGCGATGATCGACGTTGACTGCGGCGCTAGGATTGTTGAGCGATTGATCACTGCCCGCGGGAGAGAAGTGTAATCCTCCCCCAGGTTGTGGCTCGAACGCGTGTAGGAATCCGGACGATGTATCCACCTGCCCCGGTTGGTAATCACCAGGAAAGGGCGTGTCGGCAGTGTATTCTGCCATTGCGCCAATTGATAGAGTGAGGCACTGGGGGCGCAAGAAATGGGGCTTACACGGCACAGTGGAGTACGTGGAGTACGTGATGCGCGTGGTGTGCGTGGAGCAGGGCGGTAGATATGAGGCTGGTGGCGCGCGCAGGCCGAGCGGCGTCAATGAGGATGAGCCTACGCTGAGAGCGACCGGTTGGAGATGGAGGTGTGGCGAGATGAGGGAGGGAGGGAGGTGAGCCGGTCGCGCTCGTGGATGAGAAAGCAAGGGAGAGGCGCTCGTTGATGAGAGAGAACTTGAGGAACGATGCGTGGAATGGAAGAAGAGGGGGCCGAGGGGCGAGGGGCGGCGACCAAGGTGTGGCGCGGCTTGATGACACGCTGGTCACGGATTGTCGTCTGCACGCACCAGATGCAGGGGGCGCGATGTACGCAAAGGTTCGAGGGCAGATTGGTGAGCCAGCACTGGTGAGCGTATGCGTCGAGACTGACTTTGCACTACCCCCTTGACTGAGTTTAGTGAGGCTCTTTGCGGAGAGAGGTTTGTGAACACGCTCAAGAGGGCCGTCTAGCGGTGTAGCTGGGTTGATCACGTTCCAAGGGGAGGATGGGTTTACAGGGAAACTAGTTCGATTTCTTTGTCTGATAGTCAGCCTGCGCAGCCTGGGGAACTTGTATCACAACTCTGCAGACTTTGGCACTTTCGGCAGCAGCTGTTACACTCTCTCCACCTCAGGTTCCCGCTCCACGCACGTACCAAGCAGACAACGACACAGTCATATACGATTCAATCGAATGTGCGTTCGACCGGCGATGGTTATGATGGGGGCGCCTACGAGGGAATCGGTTGTTTACAGCCAGCCCCGCTCGGAACGAAGCCGAACCGAATGGCCACCTGGGTGGGTTTGCTATGGACGCACCACGGCGTGTGGCGGCGGTGCTTGGAGGGTGATGGGCGCTGGCGGCGACTTTGGAAGGTGCACTTGCAATGACCAAGACGCTCGGGTCGGTCAGGTGGGTGGAGGAGGAGGAGTAGGGCTGTCCAGACGATATGTACCGAACTCTTCGAAGAGATGCGCCGGGATGTTGGGGTGGGCGTGTGGAATGGGGGCGGTGATTGCTTTCAAAGCTGTGTGCAACCCACAGTAGTCCGTCGCAGACGAACAGTGAAGCTGAGTTCCCGATGTGGGCGGCCAGCCGAACAAGGGGAGTAGTGGAGGGGGTGAGATAGGTGTTGGTTGTGGTGGAAGAAGGAAACGATGACAGCGGTGGGTCAACGCGTGTTTGTGGAACGGAGTCGATCTAGCGAGGCCGGGGGGGGGGGGGGGGGGGGGGGGGGGGGGCAAGACGCCGGCGGAGTAAGCCAACAGTGGAGGCGAGGCCAGCCTGTAGCCCAAAGTCAAAGAGTTGGAGAGAGAAAAGTGAAGAGGGGAAGAGGGAGAGAGAAACGGAGAGAAAAAGAAACAGAGTGCCGAAGAGAGAGAGAAGGAGAGCAAGGCGAGAGAGAGGAGAGCACGGCAGTGCAGCAATAGCCAGAGTAGAGGCTGGAGAGCTCTGGAGGCTGTCGTCGAAGGCCGGCGCCACTTGAGCCACGAGGTATCGGCGAGGAACGAATCTGAAGGTACAGGGGAACGAAATCTAGACTTGTACAGACGCTACAGACGCTGCAGACTGCGTGCGAGTCTACGTCGCCGTACCCCGCATGCCGCCAGGCCGTAAGCCGGCCCGGCCCGGCGCACACCTGATGATACGCTGCGTTTGTATCATACGCTATTCTATTGTAAACGCACAAACAAAGTTCAAATCTCTTCTCCTATTTTCCTAGCCCTAGACCTCGTTGCATCAAACCACATTCTGTGACATGACACCCGACAAGCTAGGTCCAGGCTCTAGGGAGGGCTGCCGGGAGGGCTGAGAGGGCCCGAGTGGCTGAGGTCATTTGCAGGGTTGAAGGGGAGGAGGGTGGCCGGGGGTAGAAGCGTAGAATGGGTGGTCTGGCGCAGGATGACAGGATAATGGGTTGGGAGCGGATCTGGCGGCTGGCGGGTGGTAAGGCGGCTGGGTGCGCATCTTCGGCGGACCGGGGGCGGGAGTGCCCACTTGCGAAAGTTGCGCGAGCGGCGCGTTCTGTGTGAGCTGCTGGACGGACGGGCAGTCGTCTAACGACGAGATGACCGTTGGTGGGCAAAGCAAGAAAAGGAGGAGCAGCAGCAGCAGGAGGAGCAGGAGGAAGAGTGCGGGGGATCAACAAAAGGGCGCACAAGAAGGGGAACAAGGAAGAAGGGGCGCAAGAGGGCGCAAGAGGGCGCAGGGGTAAAACGGAATTGCTCAAACGACGATCACACGGGGGTCAGGGCGCTCGGCGTGCCTGAGTTTGAGAGAGGGAGGTCAGTCACTCTCCTGATTTCCTGCGTCTGACACACGGGGTACGGGGGTATCTCAGGGTAACGGCAGTTTGATATTCCTAGCAATAGTCGACTATCCATGCCGTAATCTCCGGTGCTCAAACTCTCTCTTCTCCTTGCTCTCTCTCAGTGTCTGTTGGTTGTCCATGTCTTTTGCCCTCGCCATGCTCTCACGCAAGTTTTGCAGAAGAAATTCCCGTAGTAATACTGGCCCCGACTGACAGTTGCCCGCGGTACACCATCACGCCAGAACGATACAGAGAGCAGTGCGTGCAGTATCCCACCGAATATCTCATTGCCCTCCTGCCCCGAGGATATACCGAGTAAACCCTGCTAGACGGGGGTCCTGGTACCTTTGATTGCGATCTTGCGAGTCTGGCCAGCTGGCCACCTCCGCGCTTGCGCGCTCCGTCCGCATTCCCGCCACAGCCCACTCAGTCACATGCTTCAGCTCGTCTAAACTCTCCGCAACACTGCGACACGGTCGCCAGTGACCAGCGTCCCAGCCCCCAGCAGCAAGATCCAAGCACCATGACCTGAAGTGCCAATGCAAGTGCCCGTGCGTCAAGTGCCAGTGGCAATGATAGCGGCAGTGTTGCAGTGCCGCATGCCCGCAGTACCACAATGGCAGTGTGTCAAGTGTCGATCGCACCCACGCAGGCCGGAGGCCCGACACCGAAACGAGGCGCCTTGACCCTCGGCCCCTTCGATCCGCCATCATATCTCACATGCATCGGCTCGGGTCCGACGGCCCGCAGCCGGGCGCAGCCGGGGTACAGAATGCGATCGGGTACAACGTCACAGAGCCTGAACGCAGGAGCCACAAACGCATGCCGCAGCAGGCCGCCAGGCCCTCAGGCCTGCAAGCCTCGGATGCAGAATGTCGTCACAAGACCGGAAGAGTGGCCTGCAGGGCTGCGGCCGGAGTGATTGGCCTCGCGGACGTAATCATGAGCCAGAGCAAGGTTAAGCAGTGCACCTTGCCCTGTCCTGCATCTCCTGCGTTCACGGGCATCCACAACCTATCGGTCTCAGCCCTTCCGTAACCCGCATCGCTCTCACTTCGGCCTGTAGCGCGTGGGACATGATGGTTCTGTCCGGTGGACGCGTGAACTGTGAGAGATGGAGCGGGTGGGGGGCACGTAACGGCCGAGGTTGGACGGGGGGAAGGGCTCGGGAGCGAGAGGGCAGCGCTGCAAAGGCGGTGCCGGAGCTACAATATCGCACTCTACAGCCTCTGCATCCGACAGCCGACAGCTGACATCGCCGGCAGCGTCGCAGCGTGTGGTGTTTGCAGCCATGCCCCACACACGCCCGGATCCGAATGCAGACTGGGTCTCAAAGCTGAAACACCCGAGCTCACCCAAGTCCAGACTCTGATCCAATCAGTCCCGTGCCTGTGCCTTGGCACCGTGGCCAAGTGGCGTGCAGCGCAGCGCGGCATTGCGATATGGCGTCGGGCAACCTGGCGTATAGCGCGCAGAATCAGATTGTAACCAACACAACCGCATCGTGCGTGTACATATGCCGTGCGCGTGCCCTACTAACGCTCACGGCCAATTGCCCGTGGGCGGCGACGCCTTTAGAACATGTTGGGTTCGTTTCAGAACTCCGAGGTCCGACACTTGTTTTTCATCCGTCAGTCACGAACGTGCTCGCCGCGCGCCGAGCTTGGCGCAACCACTGTCTTGCCTCACGATTGAATCTCCACATCCCCACAACATGCAATGCAGCAACCTAGCAGGCCGCCTAAAACTCAACAGCGTCCGAGAATACAGCGCGCAGCCTTCAGCCTGTACGTAAGGTACGGCTGAAACATGCCGAGGGCCGAGGGCCGCCGCTCCCCGTTCCAAACCCAACTGCTGCCCGTCCCCCGCCCCTGTCCTAGCCCGGCTCTATGCTGTCACGCATGATATGATGCATAGTTCGACAATCCATTCGCCGGCACCATCACCATCGTCCCATTCGGCTGTGGATTCAGACGGAGGTACGAGACCGTACTACAAACGGATATGGCCGAAATGCACTGCTTAGACCTAGGCCGACGGGGCGGCGACCTTCTCCAGGAGAGCCTGCGGTGTTAGCGTTATGATTCCTCATACGCCGAGATAGGGCTGATGAATGGGCAATGATTGTTTGTGCCTGCCTTTGATTTCTTCTCAATCATGCCGGCCAGCAAGCGCCAAACCAATGTCTCGGCGCCCCAAACCTCCATGTTGCCTCAATTTCCCAATAAACACTCACGGTCAGCTTGGCCGGAACAGCGCCGGTGAACTCGTCAATGACCTGGCCGTCCTTGTAAGCCTTGAAGGTAGGCATGGCACGGATGCCCTCGGACTGGGCGATCTCCTGGGAGGCGTCAGCTTTGGCTCCAACATTGTCACAGTCCAAACGCCGGCGTCTATGAAAGCGGTGAAGGGCTCTGGTGGAAAAGCAAGCGCTGATTCCAGTGTCACCAGACGTGCCTCGCGGAAGGCTGCTGACCAACCCGCTGCGGAACTGGAAGGGGGTTGAGGGAGAGAGAGAGGAGGCATGCGGAAATGACTACCAGGTAGCTGGACCCGAGGAAGCGTTGTGCGATGCGCTGATCGCCTGATGGGCACCCGCATCGTCAATCATTCAAGCCTCAACTGGTCAACCGCTCAGCCAGCCAGAAAAATGTCCGCCCACGTCGTTCGACGACCAGCCCGCGCTCATGTTACGAATAAACACGAGAACAGCGGGAACCATCTTACGCAATGCGCAAAAAGGTCGTGCTATGCAGTGGAACCAGAACCAAGGCCCGCGGACCTCTTTAGTCGCCGAGAGTATGGAGAGCCGCATGAAAAATGCGGAATGCGGGAGCGATGTTGGGAATGGAGGGTGTTTGGACGCAGGCACCAGGAGTGGGACGACGTTCCGGCATTTGCTTGCGGACATCTCACTCCAGGTCCAAAATTGGGTGGATCGGGCCTGTCACGCCCGGGATATGCAACGGCTGGGACAGAAGGAGTGATGGTGTGGCAGAAAAGTGCAATAGGCGATACACGTTCACCGCGCGTGCGCACAATGAACAAGTCATGGACGACAGGTGAGACGCGTCAAGACGCGTCGCGCTTGGGTGGGTCCCCACGCCCAACCTTCTCCTGGTCCTGCCCACCGCGCTGCGGGCGATGAACGAGCCTCCAGCACGATCCGAAGGGGCATTGACGCGCCGCAGCACGTCGCGCCAAGCGGGCGCCGCCCTCACCGTCCGCGCCAGCATAAATTGGGCCCTTCGGCTCGGGCAGCAGGTGAAGCTGCGCTCGAGGAATGCGAAAACGCATCCAGAGCGGAATGCCCCGCCCAACGTGGTGTAATCACCAGCAGCAACTCCTCCAACACGTGACACAGACGCCATCACGACAACACCAATACTCACGGGCTGCTCCTCGATGTCGACCTTGACAAACTTGACGTTGGGGAACTTGCCCTCAAGCTTGGCGAAGTGGGGGCCGATGAGCTTGCAAGGGCCGCACCAAGTGGCCCAGTAGTCGACAACGACGACGTCGCCAGAGTTGATCTGGTATCAGCAGTGTCACAGTGGTGGCTAGGCAGGAGCACGGGGCGAAGAGCTGGTCGGGTGTGTCGCGGCACGAGCAGCAAATGGAAGGCATCCACAGTCACGGAGCCGTACTCCCCGTCGAGCGGGGTTGCCCCTGCCGTGGGGGCTGGCGGATGCTTTCGAGACGAGCGGGTGGTGCGAGGCGAGCAGAATCATGTTCTCCCATCTCTGGGCGCCCGGGCCCGGCGCTCCTGTTCATCTTGTCTGGCCCAGCTCGGACCCAGCTCGGCCTGCGGAACAACGGACCTCGAGGCCGGCGGCGCGCATGGCAAATGTTCGGTCTCACAACCGTAGACAACAGAGTGTATCAGGCGGATGCTCGTCGCCCGTGCCGCTGAAGCCTGAGTGTCCGACCATTCAGAGATCCTAGGGCGCAGAGGCCTGGTGCGAAGAAGGCTGCTCCACACCCCGCGTACGCCTCTCCTGCTACCTTGCAATGCCGTGGTATTCGTAGTGCACTCACAAGCTGCTTGAACTCCTCGGTGGACTCGATAGCCTTGACCATTTTGCTGTATGTGTAGTGCGGTGATGGGTGATGATGAGGTGTCGGGGTGTTGATAAATGGGGACGGGAGCAGATTCGAGGGCGATTGGGTAATCGGGGGTCGGGCTCGGCGATCGATGGACTTAGCCTTCTCGGACTGTCTGTGTGATGGTGTGAAGATGTGAGGAATCAGAATCAGTGTGGGAGCTCTCTGCATCCCAACGCTCACGCATTTATACATGCATCTTCAGCACTGCTTAGTCACTTTGCCACCTCGCACTCCGACATGATTCATGAGTCGGTGACGAGCAGGATGGGATTTTTCACCATCGGCCGAGATGACGACGCACGAGGTATGACGTGACTGAACAGTTGGCATGCTGAGGAATTGGTTCTGCCCCACGACGTTTCTGGGAAGACTGCCCCACTTTGAGTTTTGTCTCGTTACTTGCAGGACATCACAAACGATGTATCGCCGCAACCGCCCCGCTGACACAAGTAGCACTGCGCTCCTGCCCTCGCCCTGTACGTGTAAGCATGATCTGAAAAGTGAGTACCAAGTCGTAGCGAAGCGGGCGTGAATCTGATCAGGCCGGTGAGCAAGTCTGTCTCGTTTGTCTCCACCTCCCCTGCAGACCGCAATCTCTCCTCACGGTTGGAACGCATTGGTTTCTGCTGGTCTTTGTCGCCAGCTCATCACCCTCGACTGAAGCCCACCTGCTCAGCTCCCCAGAAGGGTTGAGTTGGCAGGCGAGAGGGAGTGAGTGAAGCAAGTCCATTCGCTCTGCGAACGAAAAGAGTCACCACTTTCAACCGCATTGTCTGTATCTACGACCGTCCCGACGGCGATGGATCTTTTCCTGGTGGTCAATACAATTTGGCGGGGGGGCGTAACAACTCGGTGTGATAGACGACCTGCTGCATTAACACTACATCACTTCCAACTTCAACGAGGCTCGCCGTATTCCATCATTGTTAGGATGGTATACAACTTCATCGGCTGACTTCCATCGAAGGCTTCTTGGTCCAGGGGTACGATAAGCGCTTCGGGTTACGTCAGCTTTGGCTGTCCCGTCGTGAACACGACTGTGCTTGACCCGGGTTCGAGTCCCGGAGAAGCCCTCCTTTTGCATTCTGATCTGTGGCTTTTCAACCAGAGAGGCAACTAGGAAGAGAGACTTCGCCGCTTTCCTCAACCAAGCACACTGCGCCCAATGCATACATGCGGTCGTTACTAGTCATGCTGTTTGTTCCGCGACATCCATTATGAAGGAGATGCTACGTCTTGCCGCCGAGCCACCGCCCCAGCTTCTCCCACCAGGAGCGCTTCTTGCCCATGTCGATCATGGTAGCCTCCTCCTCGCCACCCTCCCGCACCCGGCGCTTGAAATCACCAGGCTTCTCAACTCTGCGCCCGCCCCACAGCCCGCGCCGGTGTTTCCTCGCGTCATCCTCCTCTGCCTGCAGCTTCTCGAGGCCCCACGGGCCGAACTCGGCCCCGCCTTGCGTGTAGACGACGGCCATGCCCTCGCGCAGCATCATAAGTGGGAGCGGTTTGTCCGGGAGCACAGCGCGCGAGATCCACGGCACAGCGACGATGCGCCCGTACTGGTCCTTGCGCAGGAGCTGGCACTTGACCCGCCGGCCCTCGACCGTGTCGATGAGCCACTGCAAGCTCTCTTTGGCGTGCGGCTGGGCCGGGTTACCAAAGTGCGCGAGCTCGGGCGCGTCGACGCCGGCGATGCGGATCGACAGCGTCTCATTCTTCAGTTCTGGTGTCAGCGCGCGGGCGAGAGCATACACACCCTTCGCGGTCGTGGGCACCGACCGCAGCTTGAGTGGGAAGCGCCAGAACGGCCCCGGCGTGTGGTACAGCCTAAACCCGTCTGTTGTCAGCTCCGCCGTCTCCGCAGCGCACCTCCGTCCCCCACACTGCGGTCAGCGGAGCCGTGGCCATACTCACCGGGTGACGATGCCCACGATCTTGCGCTTCTCGTCGATCATCGCGGCCGTCACGCTGTCCGCGTTCGGGATGCGCCGCAGGAAGCGGCGGTAGATCCCGATGCCCGCGAACGTCACGGCGACCGCGCACCCGCCGGAGAGGATCGCGGCCTTTGCCGGATCCCGCATCGCGTCGGCGAGCCATGGGGGCCACGGCGAGGGCGTCCCGCCCACCACGCCGCTGAGAGACTCGAGCGGCGCGTGCGCAACATGTGTCGGTGCCGAGCGCGGCGGCGTTCGGCGCGCAAGCCTGTCGGCGCACTCTGCGGGTTCCATGTGGGTATGTTGGTGAGCGGAAAGAACGGGACAAACCAAAACGCGCGGGGGGTCTGGGTAGACGATTCGACGGTCGAAACGTCATCATGCCTTGGCTTTCGACACAATCACATCCGCATACCATGTCCGAACCAGACACCTCCAACGGCGCGCTGGGCGCCCTCGGCCCCATTGGGCCGCTGCAGCGGCGGCTGAATGATGTGCGCGCATTCCAGCTCCCGCGCTTACGGACGTGCGCGTCCGTCGCAATGGCGCGCGACTTGGCCGCCGAAGCGCGCTCCGACCTCGAAGCCGTGCGCGCCGCGCTCGAAGAGGCGCACGAAGAGGCGGAGAACCTGCCGGCGCGCGAGCGCGAGGCGGCCGTCGCGGCCGTGACGGCGCTCGAGGGGGAGTACGCAGTGTGAGGGGAGAACACGTCGACCAGATCGGCCGAGAGCGGCGCTGATAACAGGACACACGCTGAATTCCGCTCCGCCCTCGTCGCCGCTAAGAAGGCGAGCGCGGCGGCTGCGCGCAAGCACGAGCTCCTCGAGCCACTGGACGAGCCGCGCGCCGAGCCCGCGGTCGTGGGGTGAGTTCTCCCACCCCGGCACAGCTAACGGCAGCGGCGATGACGCGCTGCAGACCAAGACGAACGAGGTGACGGACGCGCTGCGGCGCACCACGCAGCTCCTCCAGACGGAGCTCGAGCGCAGTGTGCTCAGCACGCAGATGTTGAGTGCGTAGCTCTCCTCGCTCGCGGCTGACTGCAGACGAGTCGACTACCACGATGCGCAGCACGCAGAGCTTGTACGACAACTACACGGCGCTGTTGAGTGCGTCGGGGCAGCTTGTGCGCGCGATCGAGCGCGCGGACTGGTGGGACCGCGCGCTCATCATGGCGGCCTTCGCGTGCTTCCTCCTCGCGGTGTTGTGGGTCGTCAAGCAGCGCGTGTTGGACCGCGTGGGCGGGGCGGCGGTGTGGTGGGTCGGCGGCAGCTACAAGCTCCTGCGCATGGTGGGGGGAGGCGGCGTGAGAGATGTCGCGACGGCTGGAGGCGCGGCCGTAGCGGCGGGCGCGGCGTCGAGTGCGGCTGCTGTGGCTGGCAAGGGCGCGGCGAAGGGCGCGCAAGGGAGGGTCGAGGTTGGGAAGAAGCTCCCGGTCATCGGCGCGGACTCGGCCGTCAAGTCGAAACGACTAAGCGATAAGGAGGCCAAGAACGCTCAGCCACCAGCGGATAGCCTGGTCGATGTGCCCGGCCATCGGCCTGTTGACAGCCCGGTACGCGCCCCCGCCCTCGAGCCGGAGGACATCGAAGTGCTCGAGGTGCCGCCGCGGGCGCGACCCAAGGAAGAGCTGTAAACTAGAACCAGTGGTATGTATCAACGGAGACTTTCTGCATACGAGCAAGTCTAGTACAGCATCGCAGAATGCGGGCATGGCACAGCTGAAACGGCCGTGTCGAATCGAGCAAGTAGAGGCCGGAGAGGGACAGTGTGGTCGTAGCAGGGAGTGTGGGGCCTGAGCCGGGGCAATGAGTGATGGTATGGACAGAGTGCTGGGTACTTGGAGGGGTGGGTAACGTGCGTCTGTCTCGAGTTTGAAGGTCGGCGTCTACTGCGGCGCGCGGATCCGCCTCGACTTTATAGAGAATTATAGACACGAAGATAAGTCACAGAGATAGAATATGCACAAGCGCGAAGTCTCCTGCCGGAGTCTCACTTCCCGCAGCGCCGGATCATGAAGATGCCGACGCGCGCCACCGCGGTCAGCCCTTGGCGTCACCGCGCGAACAGAGCGTCGTCTTGGTGCTTGCGCTGTCGCGCGAGCCATGAGGTGCCCGCGGGACGCTGGACAGCGGGACGCCGCAAGCCCGCAGCGCCGACGTGGTCGCGCACAACGCGCGCACCCAAGTCGTGCCAGGCTGCCAGCATGAGCTGCTGCTCGAGGCGGTAGCGGCTGTCGATCGAGAGCGCATTGTGCTTCTGTCAGCGGAGTTATGGAACCGGCGCGTGTGCCGGCCGCAAGTGCGGCCGGACCCACCTTGGCCACGCTGAGCTCGTTCTTGAGCGCGGCAATCTTGTTCTCAAAGTCCTGGCTCTGCTGCGTGAAGCCAGTAGACAGCTTCTTGTCATGCTCGGCGCGGAAGAGGGCGTCCTGGTTCTTGATGAACGCACGGGCCTTCTTGAGCTTGTCGTGGAGGCTGGTGACCTCGGTCGTGAGGACGTCGTTGCGCGACTGCAGGTCAAGTATCTGGGCCTGCGAGCGGGGTGATGCGCCACCGGCCTCGAGAGATGTGCGCAGGTCGTTAAGCTTGCGCTCACGCTCAAGCGCCTCCTGGTTGTGTGCCATGCCAACAGACTGGAGCTCAATCTTGTCCATCATCAAGCTGGCGTCAGCGCTGTGTCTCGGTCATCACGCACCGGCGAATCTCCTCAAGATGCAGGCGGTCACGCTCGCGCAGTGTCGCAAGCTCGTCCTTGAGGGTCGCCACTTGCTCGCTGAACTGGACTGTCTCCGTTTTGGCCTCGTCACGCGCTGAAGCGATGATCGAGCGCTTGTCTTTGTCGACAAGGCCGAGGTCCGCACGCGCAGACGTGAGCTGGCGCACGAGGTCTTCGTGAGCGTCTTCCGCTGCCTGCTTGTCCTTGAGCAGCGTGTCACGCTCGGTCGAGACCTCGTCAAGGCGTTGCCTGAGAGCCAGCGCCGTCTGGGTGTTGTCGCCACCACGCCCCGTGAGGATGTGCTCGAGCTTGGCCTGCGCCAACTGGCTCTGCCGGTTCGCCTCCATGTAGTCGTTCTGGTAGCGCTCACGAGCCTTTTCCGTCTCCGCGAGCAGCTGCTCGAGCGCAGCTATCCGGTCGGCCTCGTCGCGCGGCGCGTTGACTTCGGCGAGTTTGCGCTCGAGCGCACGAATGCGCAGCTTGAGATCAGTCTTGCTGACGCCGTCCTCCGAGTCCGAGTGCTCGAGCTCGATCTCAAGACTCTTGTCGGCGAGCTGCAGCATCGACTGCTGACGCCTGGGTGCGTGCTCCAACTCCTTGACGCGCTCCTGGCTCGCCTGCAGCTCTTCTTGGACCATGTCGCGCTCGCGCTCCATGGCGGCAAGAGACTCCTGCACCTCCTCTAGCCGCACGCTGAGGTGTGCAAACTCGGCGGCTTGATCGTGCGCCTTCTTCTCGAGCGCATCAATCTGGCTCTTGTAGTGGTCGACGAGCGTCTTGCTCGCGCCGAGCTTCTTGATCTCGCTCTCGAGGTGTGAGTTTTTGTCGATCAAAGCCGCGTTCTCCTCTTCAAGGGTACGTAGCTCGCGGCGCAACCCCGCGCCCTCCTCGAGCTTTTTCTTATACTTTTCAATAACGTTTTCAGATTTGTGCAGCCGGTCCTCGACCTGGCGCAGTTCGTCAATTTCGTCCTGCAGCTTGCCGACATCGGTGGCGGTGGCGCGCAACTCTTCCACCGTGCGCGACAACTCGGCGACAAGCGCCGTCTGTTTCTCTAGTGCTGCCTCAGTCTCCGCGAGGCCGTCTTCCGCGCGTGCCAGGTCGGTGCGCAAATTATCTGCCTCGGACGGCCCGTCCTTGGCCCGTATTGCTTCGTTCTCGATCGTTTTGCGGCGGAACGTCTCTTGGCTCTCCTTTGCTGCGTTCAAGTTGATGTTGAGCGCCTGCACTTGTTCCGTCATGCCCTCGATGCGCGCCCGCAAGTCGTCATTCTCCGACAACAAGCGGTCGCGCTCTTCGCGCAGGGCCGAGTTGGGGGGGCTGATGTCGTGCTGCGAGTCTTTGTGTGGCTCGTCCTCGGGACCCTTGGGAAGGGTGGCCATGACACCCTCTATGGTCTTCATGAGCTCGACCATGGATCCCTCGTCGAGCGCCTGGATCTTGGCAATGACGCGCTCGTTGGCGGGGCCCATCGCACCGACTGCCACACACATGCGGCAGATCTGGGTGAGGCCCGATGTGCCCTCGGCGCTTTTCGGAAGGCGCGCAATGGCGTTAAAGTTGGGCTCAGAGAGTGTCGTGACCGCCAATGTGGGGGCGTTGGGGTGGTTGAGCGGGTAGCTCAGCAGGAGGCGGTACAAGCGTTTCCTGTGGTCAGCCCGCCCGCCAGCTGCTTGCCGGCCTACATGATGTTCATGCGCAACACCCAATTGTCCTGCCCAGTAACGCCCGAGCCGGAGGTACGCGCGTGTGACTTGGGGCCGCCCTTGAAGTGGGTGCCGTCGCTGCATGTCAGTGTGTGTGTGTCCGGCCGGCGGCGTACATGGAATGCATGACCTGGCATCAGCTCTGAGAGACATGCGCAGAAAAGCGCGGTGGCAATGGCACGACGGGGACCGAGGCCGTGCAGATTTCACCCACCTCGAGCAGGACTTTGCCATCGCAGAGCTGGTCGAACGTGGTGACTCGCCGCGAGGGGCGGAACGAATTGAATAGCGCGAGCAGGGCTTCCTGCTCGCGTCGGGACATAGTGGGCCGTCCAGAAGTGCCAGTCGCCCTCGCGGGCGCAGTGTAAGGAGGAGAAAGCGGAGTGTGATGGAGTAGAATGTGATGCGAGGACGACGAGGGCGGAGGGAGCGGAGGAGAAAGGTGAGGAAGAGAGAACGAGCAATGCTCGCGATGGCAGTGATGGGATGGCCACCCAACTAGGGTTTACAGGACGTGGCCCGTGCGGAGACCCCGGGCTCCCACGTCGCGTCGCGCGTCTCCGCCAACCCCCGACGCCGCGGTATGCACTCTTGACCTCTCTTCAACTTCCGCCCATGCGCCCACCATCTCCGGGTCGTGCAGCTGTACATTGTCTCTTCATCCGTCTTGGCCAGAGTAGAGGAGTAGAGATGGGACGGGATAATCCAGTGGGGAGCGCATGAGCCTCCGCGCAGATCTGAGCGCGCGTTCATCTCTGCATTCCTGCAGCCTGCGGCCTGCGGCCTGCGCAGGGCCCTTGGCATCTGTCCCCAGCCTCGGTGCCGATAATGTGTCCTGCTCATCTGCGGCCATTGAGACTACCTTCATCTCGGAAGGGTGTCGGCCGGAGGATCCGGTGGCGAGGGAATTACAGCTGCAGACCTTTGGTGCCCGTCCACACTGCGCCCTTGAGGCTCGCCCGGTCGTCGAATGTCTTCACTCGCAAGCTGTTCAGTGCTGGAGCTTGCAGGTAAATTGCTGGAGGGATGGCTAGGAGAAATCCATAGGATCAGCTTGTCTACCCACAATGTTCTTGGCGACGTCAAGAAACTCGTGGGAGGTTTGTATTGGTTTTCTACGACCTGATGCGCCCAGAGGCCATCAGGCCATCTCCTCTCGAGGCCAACCAGCTGCCGGGTGCAGTAATGACTTCAGGACCAGCACTCCCGGTACACCAGCTCACAATTGTCATCTACCCTGTTTCTCCGGGTGTTGCAGCGCACCTCATTGTCTAAGAGTTGGGGAAATGCGTGCAGGGGCCCATTGACGGGATCGACGGTCCGACACTTTGGTCGTCGGCGCTCCGACATTGATTGGGGAGAGCATTGTGATGCCATCACATGTGTCGAGTCTCGTACGTTGCACCGTACCGTGCTGGAGCCGCAGGGCCGATCGACGGTCGGTCAAAAACAGGCAAAAAGCAAAAGAATACACTGTAAGGGAGTCGAACCCCTGCCGCGTCGATGGCAACGACGCATGATACCGTTTCACCAACAGTGTTCTATGTGAAGTTCATTGATCTCTCCCACTCGTCGCCGCCGACTTTGCATTTTACCTCTCGCCTGTCGTTCTCTTCCGCGACAACTTCGCTGGAATCAGCACATTCAGATAACAACGGTCATCACGAGCAACCGGGCAATACGTATGTGTAGCGCTACGGGAGCTGCACAGCTCGAGGCTGGCCAAGGTCATCTCAATGCCCATTTGCATGTTCAACGGACGTATGATAGGTAACATCAGGTAGAAGCCACTTTTCCCCCCCACTTAATGCCTGGAGTCCGACTGCATATCACTACATCACTATGAACGCCTTTTGCTAGATTAGATGCCGGCGTCCTTCTTCATCTTGTTGAGAGCCGAGCCGGCCTGGAACCAAGCCCACTGTCCCTCGTTGATGGTGTTGGTGGTCTGGAACGAGTACTCGGAGCCGTCGGCGCGCTTGCCCTTGACGGTGATCTCCTGCCCAGGCTTGAAGTCGTTGAGGCCGACAATCGAGAGCTTGTCAGAGCCCGAGATGAGGTCGTAGTCCTTGGGGTCCTTGAACCAGAGGGGAAGCATGCCCTGCTTCTTAAGGTTGGTCTCGTGGATACGAGCGAACGAGCGGACAATGACGGCGCGGCCACCGAGGAAACGGGGCTCAAGAGCGGCGTGCTCACGCGAAGAGCCCTCACCGTAGTTCTCGTCACCGACGACAACCCACGGGATGCCGGCGTCACGGTAGGCGGCACCGACAGTGGGGACGGCACCGTACTCGCCGGTCATCTGGTTGAGGACCTTGTTGGCCTCACCGTTGTCGGCGTTGATGGCACCGATCAGGCAGTTCTGCGAGATGTTCTCGAGGTGGCTGGAGCGTCAGTATGTAGTTTCGAGTAGATTTCGTCTACTCACCCACGGTACTTGAGCCAAGGGCCACCAGCAGAGATGTGGTCGGTGGTGCACTTGCCCTGGGCCTTGATGAGGACGGGGGCGTCAATAATGTCCTTGCCGTCCCAAGGGGCGAAAGGCTTGAGGATCTGGAGACGGTCCGAAGTGGGCGAGACAGCGACCTCGACCTTGGAGCCGTCGGCAGGGGGAGCCTGGAAGATGTTCTCTCCCGGGTCGTAACCCTTAGGGGGGAGCTCGAGGCCCTTGGGCTCCGAGAACTTGAACTCCTTGCCGTCGGCGCCCTTGAGCGAGTCGGTCATGGGGTTGAAGGTGAGGTCACCAGCAAAGACCATGGCGGTGACAAGGTCGGGCGAGGCGACGAAGGCGTGGGTGGCGGGGTTGGCGTCGTTACGGCCAGTGAAGTTACGGTTGTACGAGGTGATGATCGAGTTCTTCTCGCCCTTCTTCACGTCCTTGCGGTCCCACTGACCAATGCAGGGGCCACAGGCGTTGGCGAGAACAACACCGCCGATGCCCTCAAAGGTGTCAACAAAGCCGTCACGGGCAATGGTAGCGCGGACCTGCTCCGAGCCGGGGGTGATGGTGAAGCCCGACTTGGCCTTGAGGCCGTGAGCGGCAGCCTCCTTGGCAATGTGAGCCGAGCGAGACATGTCCTCGTACGAAGAGTTGGTGCACGAGCCGATGAGGCCGACCTTGAGCTCCTCGGGCCAGCCGTTCTTCTTGACCTCGGAAGCAAACTTGGAGAGAGGGGTTGCAAGGTCGGGGGTGAAGGGGCCGTTGACGTGGGGCTCGAGCTCGTCAAGGTTGATGGTGATGTGCTGGTCGTACTCGGCGCCCTCGTCGGGGGTGAGGTTGTGCTTGAAGGCGTTGGCGTACTCGGCAGCGGGGGCACGGTTGGTGGCACGGAGGTAGTCGGCCATGCGGTCGTTGTAGGGGAAGAGGGAGGTGGTAGCACCGATCTCGGCACCCATGTTGCAGATGGTAGCCATACCAGTGCACGAGAGCGAGTCGACACCGGGGCCGGTGTACTCGATGATGGCACCAGTGCCACCCTTGACGGTGAGGATGCCGGCGACCTTGAGGATAATGTCCTTGGGGGTAGTCCAGCCCGACATCTTGCCGGTAAGGTTAACGCCGATGACCTTGGGGCACTTGAGCTCCCAAGGAAGGCCGGCCATGACGTCGACAGCGTCGGCACCACCGACACCGCAGGCAACCATGCCGAGACCACCGGCGTTGGGGGTGTGCGAGTCGGTACCGATCATCATGAGACCCGGGGTGGCGTAGTTCTCGAGGATGATCTGGTGGATGATACCAGATCCGGGCTTCCAGAAGCCAATGCCGTACTTGGCGCAGGCGGTGGCAAGGAAGTCGTAGACCTCGCGGTTGATGTCAATGGCGCGCTTAAGGTCGGGAACACCAGAGATCTGGGCCTGGATAAGGTGGTCGCAGTGAACCGAGGTGGGGACGGCGGTCTGGGGAAGGCCGGCCGACATGAACTGGAGAATGGCCATCTGGGCGGTGGCATCCTGGCAAGCAACACGCTGGAAATGTTAGCAATGGATTGTGCGGCGGGGCGATGCATGGATGTACTCACGTCGGGGCGGAGCTTGAGGTAGGACTGGCCACGAGCAATCTCCTGTCCGTGCGGGTCGTCAAGGTGGCCGTAGACGATCTTCTCGGCGAGGGTGAGGGGGGCGTTCAGGCTGTATCGGTGTCAGTGACAGTTGTCTCTTGTTGGAGCGGGGTTGGCAAATGGAGCAGATGGTCACGGGACGTGGATGACAAGGTGTGAGAGAATGTGGGAGAAAATGGATGGGTAGAGTCGGAAGGTTGTAGCCGGGACTTTCAAGGAACGGCCATGGCTCCTCCCTCTGCGATTCCGCCAGGCAATTCCACCTCGCCCGGGTCCTGTGACGTGACGCATCCCCTCTCGTCCAACCACGGCCGCCGGTATAGAGCACCAGTGAGATGTCGGGGTTTCGCAGACCGCAGACGGCCGGCGATGAAGAACAGCTGCTGCGCCCAACGATGAGAAGCATAATGTGCGATGGGAGATGAGTTGATCGCCCAACTGTGCAGCCTAAACCCCGGCCGGCTATCCGGAGCAGGGGAGCGCAGTTTCCTATCTTGACTCGGACTAACGCACACACAACACGCACACCCGGACAACAAAGCCAAAGCGCGTAGGCCAGAAGATAGAGGAAGAAAGAGAATAGAGCAAAACCAAAGAAAAAAACTCACCGGTTGCGAACAATCTGGAGGTTGTCCTCGATGCGCTGGTAGTTGATAAACTTGCCCTTCTCGAGGTTGGACATGGGCACCTGGGTGGCGCCAATGTTGCTCTGGACGGACGCATAGGTGCGAACGCCACGGAGGAGGGACGAGGCCGAGGAGAGACGGGGAGTGATCATGTTGTGAAAGTGTGTGGTGTGAGAGTGGGGAGATTGAGAGGAGAGGGGTGGACGAGGAGCAGGGGTGGTGATGGAGGATGTGCCGTGCTCTTCTTCTCTGCTGCAACAAGGTGTTGTTGGCTAACGACCTAATGAAAAGCCCTTTGCCGTTTTAGAGATGGAAAAGTTGTAGGAGGAGGAGTGGTTGAAAGAGAAAGAGAGATGATGAGAAAGAGAAAAGCGGCGAGTGGATCAGCTTGAGAGATGAAGGGGAGGGGAGGTGAGGGGTGTGTGCTGTAATAGAAAGGCGCAGGCGCGAGTGCCCGAGAATGGCTCCAGGCTCCACTGCAACAAAGTACGCGCTCTCCTAATGGAGGGCTCTAGAGGGGAGGGGGAGGGCCACAGAGGCCAGAGGTTTGTCAAAAGGAGGCATCCTATTTGTTGAGCCTCACCTGGCATGTCCTCTACGGTGGAATGACGTGGGGTGAATCCCCGCAACATCCTGCTCATCCTGCTCAATTTCATCGGCCTTGAATCGCCGATGGTGGTCGCTGCTGCCACTTGCAAGGCACGGGCCGAACAAGTCCGACGCCGCCCCTCTATTACTTAACAATTCCTCCCATTTACTCTCTCCCTACTCTTCCCCGGTCTACTTGTCCTATAGTATTCCCTCCATTAACCCCATTAGTAGTAATGCACTCTACACCTCGACCACGTGACTCCATATCCGATTGAGCCGGTCTATCCACCCGCCACCGGTCAAACCAAACCCGGTGCATCCTCTGTACCTCTTCATCGGAACGCTTAACGCGGACTTCGGCTCCAGCTGCCACCAGCGAGCACTCCTCCCACGCACCCTGCTCCGACATGACATCGAGTTAGCGAGTAGCCAGCTGTACAAGGAGGAGGGCATCGGGCCAGCGGCTTGGCATATTGGCTGGCATACAAGATTCATGCGAGCTGCGATCCGATGCAATACGATTCCTCTCAACGCATCGCCGCGCGTCAAACACTCATCAATGTCCATGCATGCATCAAAAACAAGCGGCGTCCTCGCCCCGCTGACCCTTGCAAAGACCGAGCAGGCCGAGCAGGGCCGTTCAAGGGGCAGAGTGAGACCGCGGCCGGCGGCCCCGGCGTCAGCGAAAAGTCGTCGTTCATCGGCGGCATCCGATGCCCGATCTCCGACGAACGACAAGCTGTGTCAAGCTGATCGCCCTTCTGAGCCTCGGCGTTGATCGCCGACAATACCGCCCTCGTCGTTGTCCATCCATGACACGCCGTCCACATCATCTGCATGCATGCATCAACACGGCACATTGCACACGGATGTGTGTCGCGACGCGTATGCAATTTCAATGTCTGGGGCGTCTCCTCGCATTGTCCCTTGTCCTACAAGCCTGCCAATCACACAAGGGCTATTGGACAAAGGACAGACGAGCGGTCACAGTTGTGCCGCGGCGCCGCGGCACAACTCGAGCGCCGCTTTGAGCAAGATGAGCAGTGAAATCAGAGAGTCGAGGTCATCGAGAACGTCTGGGTTTGGAAACAAGCAGAGACGCGTCTCCTGGGATGACTAGACGACGCCGAGACGCGACTTTGCATCACACATTCCCCCAGTGGCCAGTGGCAAAATAACAAAAATCCCCCGAGTCCCCCTCCACCACCTTCCTCGTCAGTCTCATCAACCTCCCAGATGCTCCTCCATTCATCTCATCACACTCTCAGCTTTGATCATCTTTTCATCCTTCCATCTCATCACAACTTTCTCTCTCTCGCTCTTATCCTCTCCATTGTTTCTCATCGCTCATCACTCTTTTTTCATCCCTCATCACCCATCACCCATCACCCATCACTCATCACTGACCACTCACTGATCCCATCACTACTCACGTGTTTCTAACCACGCTCACCCCCTTCCCCTCCACGCCTCCACCGCTGACGCGTCCGCTCTTCTTCTCCCCATCTCCCGCCTCCTCCTGGACCCACATGCCATCTCTTGTCCAGCTGCTCAGCCCCCCCACGCACCCACGCACCCACGCCCCACGCATATCGTCCCATCCATGGAAGCAAAGAACTTGCACGCGCGCCATGCGCCATCTTCGAAGCATGTGCAAGGGGTGTTGCAGGGTGACATCCAGAGGCACGCTCCTGCATCTCCCTCCTGGCCTCTGCCTCTGGCCCTCCTCCTGCTCCCTCCTGCCCATGCATCTGCGATCCTGCAATGTTACACTCGTACCCAGATTCACTTTTGGCGCGAGTGCGAATGTGTGTCTGGCATTCCCGGGGCCCTGCACTCACACCCTGCACGGTGGCCGCCATCCTGCCACGCATACCACGGAAACTACGGATACGCACAACGGATACCACGGCCCCAAATTCCCATAACGGCCACATTGACCAAAACACGCACGGGCTACACTCATACACCCCCCAACTCCTTTGTGGTGAGCGGCGGACTGCACTCAAGGTTCAGTGGCGGACGTGGCGGAACAAGGCATCACAGATGGCGGTGTATGCTCTGCCCCAACTGATAGGTCAGGAGAGTTAAAGGGCCTGTCAATGCCCGTCGCTCACGACCCCAGCCTCGACCCCACACAATCACCATCCCTCAACATGACCGCTCACTACCTGTCATGCTGTCACTCTCCGCTCAGGATGGGCAATCAATGAGATATTTGGGACAGTTCTTCAGCCCTCGACGCTCTCGAGCCTCCATCATGTCCAATGTCCAGCACACCATCGCTTGCTGCACATGTACCGATGTTGTACATTAGGAATCGGCACGCATCGGCACTGCGCGCACTTGCCCTGCTGTAATGCAGTCCTGTGCGTTGCAACCCCAGACGTCCGTCCGTCGTTGACGGGATGCACAGGTACATGGGGTCCCAGAGGAATACGAGTGCAGGGACATGAGCAATGGGTTACAGGTTGCAGGTTACAATTCAGGAGTGGTTCTCGTGGCTCATCTCCATGGGTCATGGCCGTGAGCTGGGTGTCAGCTCGGCCAGCACCGCCAACAGCTAGCGGCTCTCGGGCAGCTGCCAGCGGCCAGCAGCCAGCGGCGTGGATCGCTGGATCACTGTTCGGGAATCGGGTAATAGTGTAACACTTCTGTGACCCCGTCTGCTATTGTCCGCCACACCATCTGCTTTTGTACAACACTGACTCTCCGGGGACAAGCATGTGCCGAAGGCAACACTCATCCTCTCGCTCCTACTCCCCCTCCTCTTCGTCCACTTCTCCTGTCGCCCTCCTCCTCGTACCGTACCCCTCGCTTCTGTTCCGCTCCCAACCGCCTCGCCTCGTAAGCTTCCGCTTGGCGGCGCCACCACGGGCACAGACATCCAGAGGGACTTGTTTGACCTCCAGGTGTGTGTGTTCCCTCCACCCATGCTACCCACCTGACGCCACCGCCTGCCTTCCACCATCCAGCAGCCAGCAGCCAGCCGCCAGCCGCCAGCCCGCCAGCCCGCCAGCCAAGCGCCAACACTCTTCCGACAGTCTGAGATTCACATCATCTCCAAAACTCTCACCTCCCATCTTGCACCAACTCCACGACACGACACGACTCGCCACGACACGCTCCACTACCCAAAGCTAGATAAGCCCCCTTCCGTTTGAGCCGCCGCCGCCGCCTCCATCGACGACGGCGCACAGCCGAGCCTCATTCTTCGCTCTCCGCCCTCTATCATCCGCCCTCCGCCCTCCGCACCTGTCTCCCCCACCCCCCCCCTCCCCTCCAGCCTCCCCCGCCTCAGCCCACTCCTTTGTCCCCTGCCGACAGCCACGCCTTACAGCCACCACCACGGGCGTGCGGGCGAGAGACAGCCGCACATTCTTGCACACTGGGCTCGGAGGCCTGTCTCCTTGTTTTGCTGCCACGAAAGCACAGTACTGATCGGTCCGCGCGTCGGCATCCTTCAAGTTTCATGGACTCGGCGCCATGCCGTCTGTTCCTCCTTCTCCAAACATTGCCTCGTCGTCTTCAAAATCATCGCGCCAGTCTTCCTCGTCGGACGCGAACGCGAGAACACCTCTCGACAAGGGCAGAGAAGGTGTGTGGGATTGTGCCGCGTCTGGCGACACGCTCGCACGTCCATCCTGCCGGAACATGCTCGCTAACACGCCTTAGGCATGCAGGCGCAAGACGAGTACGGCGTGGGGGGGGGTGTTGGTGTGGGAGTTGGTGTCGGCGCGGCTATGGGCGACGCTGCCACGCTCAACAGACACCCACCGAGCCGTGCCGGTGACCAGCCAGCTGGCGCACACGAAGTATCTCGTGAGTTATTTCCCTCTTCTCTTCCGTACCTCGCTGACTGACTCGAAGGCGTACTGCCCCCATACGAACTCCAGCCTCTGCCCAGCAGCAGCATGTTCTATAACAAAGAATTTACCACGAGTCCCTTTGCCTACGTGACGACGCAGCCGACGCAAGCTGGTCCACCACCAGCCCCGCCTCCCCACCAGTACGGGTACCACCCCTACCGCGGTGAGTCCGGCGACTCGCGTACACTAACCGCAGTGCCACACTCGTCATCCCCGCCCGCGCTCTTCGGCGGGCCGAGCATGATGAGCATGGGGTCGTTTATGTCGACGATGCAAGATTCCTACCCGCTCACGAACCCGAGCCCCTCGCCCGCCGGCTCCATCTCGAGCTCGCTCGGCGGCTCCGTCTCCAGCCCCATGGGCAGCCCGCTCAGCAGCTTCGGAAGCCACCTCTCCGACATGTCGAGCATGGGCTACTCGCCGCCAATGCATGCCCCCTCGCCCCTCCCCGGCATGCCGTACGCGAACCCGCGCGAGCTGGCGTCGCGCCGCCCGCGCACATCGCACCGGCGGATACACCCGCGGAGCGTCAAGAGCGAAGAGGAAGACGACGACGACGACGACGACATGCTCGACGACGACGACCGCGTCGGCCTCGGCATCTCCGTGCAGGGGTGAGTCGAGTAGAGTGCGAAGAAATCTGACGGCCGCAGTGCGCAGGGGGCGCGCGGCCCCATCCGCGACGCAAAGGCCGAGGCCGGCCGTCTCAGCCGCATACAGAGCGAACAGGTGCGTGCACGAATGTGCGCAAGTTTATAGCAGAAACAGCGGCTGATGTGGCAGAAGCGGCGCAATGTCCTCAAGGACGGCTTTGAGCGCCTGCGCGCCATCCTCCCGCCGACGAACCAAAAGGGGTCTAAGCAAGTCGTGCTTGACAGAGGTGCGATGAGCGGCTAGCTGCGAGCGGCGAGCAGCGCGGCCGGTGGAGAGACTAACGCCAGCGGTGCAGCACATCGACGCGATCAAAACCTCCAACTCGTTGCTGTACGAGGAGCGGGGGCGGCTCATGGCCGAGAACCGGCGGTTGACGGAGGAGCTGGTCGAGCTGCGCCGGTGAGTTATGGCGATACGCACTAACGCTCACGCCAGTGCGAACAACCTCCTTGTGAGCTCGCACATCCCGCCGCCGGCGTCGGGCGAGCGCGGCCCGAATGGGTCCTCGAGCTCGGGCAGAGGCAGTGCGCACTTTGGCGCGCGCGCGTAGCGCGTCCGACTTGATCACGGACCCACCCACCACATGTTACCTGTCACCACAACCTGTCATCACTGTCACTGAGCTCGGGCTGTGGCGGCCCACATATTACCCCCCAGCGCTCTGTCATTCACTACCATAGACTCTTGGCAGATGCATCGCTGGCACCTATCCACTTCCCTATCAGCCACGAGGGTATCGACGCCATTTCAGGAGGAAAAGCATTCCGCGCAGCGTAGCGTGACGGACGCATGTCCATCGGCCGCTGGGCTGAGGCGTCGAGGCGGAGAGGGTGATGTGTCACGCAGGAGAGCGATGGCCGCGGCATGCAGGTGAAGATAGCGGCGATGGCGTGTTATCAGGCGCGCATCCAAGCCCGTGTCGTGTCTCAAGGACCGGAAACGTCCAGAGGTGTCCCGGATGCGCCGGATGAGTATGTCCTGTCCCTTGTGGTCACGATCAACTCGGTCAGATCGCTATAACTCACGAGCCTGTCCTGCCGTGGCCTCATTGCCTTGATCGACAACGCCGCGTTCACGATACCGCGACACTGTCCGAGAACCGTCCGAAGGACAACATTATAGCACAGGCTCCGGACTCCGAAAAACGGGTCTGCCACATCCAGTGCTCAGCCGCGGTAGATGGTTGGTGGAGAGTGACCGGCGGAATTCCACATGTTTAGTGGAGCTCCCGACGGCACCCACGTCCACGCATCGCTACATGCATATGCCAGATTGGTGTGACTCTGATTGGTACCAACTGAAACCGCGACTGGGACGCGACCGCGCCCCCGTCGCTCTGACATGCTTTTACAGCCACACTCTAACATGGGCCCACTCCGGCCCGACCTGCCAGGAAGACAAACTTCCGCACACCCAGCCCCAACCAACCACCACCCCCATTTCTAGCGGTCATCCAGCCGCTGTCATGCTCAGTGCGTCCAGACCCGGCATTACGTCGGTGCATGGCTCCCGCGTGCACACGGGAAGCATTGCGGTTGGATGCGGTTGCACGATTTTTCTGTGGCACGACGTCATTTCCGCCGCGCTCATCGGCTGACGTCACACCGCACCTCTCACCATACGTGCGGCCACTCCACGTCCGTCCCCGCCCCGTGAGAGCGACAGCGCCCGCCATAAAGGCAGCGCCGGGGGGGGCGTTCTCTTCATCCCCCACTGAACATTGACATGATGCGCCCAATCGCCCTCCGCAACGCCGCCTTCGCCGCGCCCCGCGCCGCCGCTGTGAGTCTTCCCGACCGCTACCTGCAACGCAGCTGACAACAGCGCCCCGCCCCCCGTGCCCTGCACGCCCAAGCTCGCGTGACGCCAAACGCTGCGCGCCAGGCGTTCCGCACGTACTCGACTGAGAGCGGGCCGGCCGCGGCCGCCCAGAGCCAGGGCATCGTCCTCGGCGCCCTCGGCCTCATCGCCATCGGCGGATACGTCTACCTCAAGCCGATCCGGGATGTGGCGTCCAAGATCAACAGCACGATGGAGGCCGCGCAGCAGACTGTCGACCAAGCCAAGGCCAAGGCGCAGGAGGTCGCGGCCGTCGCTGCGGACAAGGCCGGTGCCGCCGCCGAGACCGCCAAGGTCGTCGCTGAGAAGGCCGGCGTCGAGGTCCCCGACTCTGCAGGCGATGCCATGGACGGCCTCCTCCAGTCCCTCCTCCCCGGCGGCGCGTTCGTCGTGTACCAGCAGCTCTCGAAGCAGCTCAAGTCCGGCGACTTTGGCGGCATCCTCAGCAACCTCCAGGACGCGGACATGCAGAGCACGCTGGACCAGCTGAAGAAACTGGGCAACGACGACGTCGCGCGCGTCGTCGACAAGGTCCAGGCTGCGCTCGACAAGGCCGGCGGCAAGGTCACAGACCTCGACTGGAAGAAGCTGTCGCAGGACCTCTCCAAGGAGCTGCCAAAGGAGTACCAGCAGTGGGTGTCGTTCCTCGTCGGCAAGGTGCCGAGCATGGACGACTTTGACAAGTATGTCGCAGACGCCAAGAAGCTCGGCAAGGAGTCGCTCAACGAGCTCAACACCGCCGCAGACAAGGTGTACAAGAAGGTGCAGGCCGCCAGCAAGGACGGCAAGAGCGTCGGCGACGCGTTCGTCGAGGGCATCAAGGAGACGGCGCCCGAAGACATCAACAAGCTCGTCGACCAGCTGCGCAAGACGGCCAAGGACGCCGGCCTGCCCGCCGACGCCATCGAGAGCTACCTCCGCTCCAAGGCAGTCGACTCGGTCGACAGCGCCGAGAAGTGGGCCCGCGACATCGAGAAGACCGTCACCACCGCCGCCAAGTGGATCCCCGTCGAGCCCGAGACCGTCGTCGAGCAGGTCTCGTCCATCTCTCCAGCCCTGGGCAAGCTTCTGCACGAGGTGCTCAAGGACGCCAAGAACAAGGCCCAGGAGGGAAAGAAGATCGCCGAGGACACCGCCGACAAGACCAAGAAGGCCATCAAGGAGAAGTAAAGACATCAGTAGTACCGCATATGGGTTACCCTACGGGGCGAATGTAGCAGGCATGTATCCAATGACTCGGCTGTGAGTGTGGATCGCTACTTGCATCCATCGCTGAGCAGCACTAGACATGGTCTACAGTGTGGTGCCTGGGGTAGTCTAATGTGTGACTCACGCCCTGTGCTTGGGCAAACAGCTTCGCGCCGAGCGCGGGTGCAGCGTGGTCTCCAGGCAGTGAGCTACCAAGCAACGCGAACGAGAGACGTTCGATCTTATCGAGGGTGTCATGTTGAGGTGGGTTGCGTCTGGGATATTCCAGGAGCATAGTCATCGCCAAGCGCGCGGCCTCGACGTAGATGAGCGGCAACCCTGCGACCTGCCCTCGGATCTCATCAAGCGCCTCAAGGGCATGGCGGGCGGCGCTGAGCTGCAGTCTTTCCGAATCGCGGTGAGCGGGAAGATCGCGGTACACGCGCAAGTGCACATACCAGGCCAGCGGAGTCCACAGGGCTAGTGCCGAAGATGGATGGACAGGAAACAAACGTCCGATAGCGTCTTCAAAGTCAGGCTCGTGGGCGTAGCTCTTGAATGGCAGCCCGGTCCAATCGCTCCGCTGACCCCTGTCTCGACCGGGCTGCCGCCACAAACAAAACTGGGCCAGGACTCGGGCGAGCCGGGCGTGGAGAAGCAGCACTTCGTCCTCCTCTTCCCTGCTCGGGTCGCTTTCCGCACCGTACGCCTCGCACAGCGGTGTGGGGTCGAACTCGGGCGCCACATCTTCAGCGGCCACTGCCGTGTACACACGACAGACCTGGCGTCAGCTCCGCCACGAGGAAACGGACATAGGCGAAGAGTATGAGGCGGATGGACTGGCGGCGCGTCGGTTCGCGGCGTGGCGTGTCCAGGCCAAAGAGCTGGGCTACGGAAACAGTGGACACTCCTGACGCGTCGAGCTGGAGTCAGTCCGCGTCGGCGGATGCCTTCAGTACGTACCTTGCCCAACCCTCGCGCCCAGGTGAGTGCAGACCGTCCAGCCGCCATGTCCCCCGTGAACACAGCACGTAGCGCTAAGGCCGTGATCTCCTCGGGGCCAATGCCCAGCTCGATGTCGATCGTCGGGTCCTCCTCATCCTCTTCCACCTCGGGGCCAGCCTTGAAAGGGGTTAGTTGCTCAAGCCGCTCCAGAAGAGGGTATGCTCCCGCTCGCAGGTCGAAGCCAAACGTGCCGCAGGCGCCGAGCGAGTGAAGGAAGTAGGTGACCATTGCGCGGGCCGTGGGCGCATCAACGATGTTCTTGGAGATCACACTGGGACGCGGGTCGGCGCTGCCGATCTCGGGAAGGGCTTCGGCATGCTCAGGCGCTGACAGGCCGCCGACAGGCCGGTAAACAGGACGAGTGGAAGGCACTGTGTTCTCCCCCTCCGGCTGCAGTCCGTAGATCTCATTGGGCTGGGTGACCGTCGTGATGGCCATGAAGTCAGCCGTTGGAAAGGTGGCGGCGCTCGGCATCTGGCGAATGGCAATGCCGTCTTCTGTTGGCTCGGAGCTGGCCTCGGCCTCGCCTCGCGTTCGGCGCTCCAGCGCAAACACCTAGCTGTCAGGCGCCCGCTTAGACCCACCCACCGTTTCGCTCAGCCTCTGGATCTCGTGAGTCGCCCACTGCTTCCACGCGTCCTCCTGAGATCAGCTTATGTCCCAACATCACTCGCCTGTACAGGCACACCGTAGTTACACGGCTCGCCCCGCGATTCGCAACGCTTGCATTGCCCCGCCACCCTCGAGGGCACACACTTGTGCTGCCGTCAGCGGTGAAGGTAGAACCCCCCCCCCCCCCCACCTACTTTCACTTTGCGGCAGGCAACGCAGACCTTAGGCCGGCGCCCAATGTGACTGTCCGCCGGTGGAGTGCGCTGTTGAGCGGCGCGCGGCATTGCCATAGATGTCAGAAGATGAATGTCGTCGCTTCCGCAAGGTGTGCGGCCATCTCGGCGGGTGCCGATCAACCGCCGAAATTCCCGCTATGACGTCTCTGGCGGGGCAGCCGATCACGCGGTCATTTCGGCGGTTTATCTCTGGCGCGGGGTTCTCGGCGCTCACTCGAACGTCTATAACTATTGAGCCTGCGCATCGCCATGAAGCAAGCAGCCCCCAGTAACCTCACGCAATGAGCGCCACAGCTACGCATACCGCGACTAAGCGGACAGGCGACATCGGGAGCGTCTTTGCGCAGTTCTCCGGCGGCACTCTCCCCCCCCACTTCGCGCGGCTGAAGCGTGAGCTCGTCCCTCCTGGGCGCGAAGAAGCGGTCATCGCGAGCTGGCACCGTCTCCTCGCACGCCTACACGACGTCACAGCCGAGATCGAGGCTAAAGGATCAGACCTGATCCCCGAAGTCCAGTTCGCCGAGCTGGATGACATCGCGCCGGAGGTGGAGGATGAGGTGCGTGCCCGCGGCATGGTCGTCGTGCGCGGCGTGACGGATACCGACTTGGGCGCACAGCTGCGGAGCTACGTCCGCTCCAACCCAGTCACGGGCTTCCCGAAGGAGAACCCGCAGGTGTTCGAGGTGTACTGGAGTCCGGCGCAGGTCGGCGCACGGGCGCACTCTCATGTCCTGAAAACACAGCGGTGGGCCAATCGGCTCTTCCACGCGGGGGACGGCGCCGAGGTCGACCTCGACACGCCGGTATCGTATTGCGACCGCGCCCGCATCAGGCAACCAGGCGACACCAGCTTTGCTCTGGGGCCTCACGCTGACGGAGGGAGTATCGAGCTGTGGGAGTGAGTTGTGCCATGCACCGCTCGGTGACGCTGGTCTGATGGCAGGGACAAAGGCTACAGGGCGCTCTACCGATCCATTTTCGCAGGCGAGTGGGAAAAGTACGACGCGTACGACGCAGTGCTACGAGACGGCGCCAACAGTAACCTGCACGATGCTGTCGCGCACTGTGGCGTGACCCGGACATGGCAGGGGTGGCTATCGCTCTCCCACACAGGCGCGGGGGAGGGCACGCTACAAGTTTATCCTGCGCTGCGCGAAGCTACTGCCTACATTCTCCTGCGCCCTTTCTTCCGCGCTCTCCTTCCGCCTCATGTACCAGGCTACCTCGCGCCGGAGAACTGGGTGCTGGACCTCGAGTCGGCTTCATTCCCCGGCGCAGCGCTAGGCAAGACCATCGAGCTGTCGCCCGAGACACACCCCCACCTCCGTTTGGATAAGTGTATGGTGCCTATGAGGAGGGTGCGCCCCGGCGACTACGTGCTCTGGCACTGCGAGGGCGTGCACGCCGTCGAGAGCGTCCATGAGGGCGCGGAGGATAGTAGCGTGCTGTATATCGGGGCGTGCCCGCTCACGAAACGAAACGCCTGTCATCTGCGTAAGCAGCGCGACTGTTTTGAGCGCGGCGAGAGCGGACCCGATTTCCCCGCTGGTGTAGGTGAAGCTGATTTTGATGGACGAGCGACGGCGGCGGATATTAAAGGCGCCGAGGGGAGGCGCGCAATGGGTTTGGAACCTTTCGATGCTGCTTGGGGCCGAACCCAAGGTGTGCAGGCCTTGCGACGGGCTGCCAATGAGATCCTCTTTAGTCGTAGTACTGGGACACCACTCCCGGGGTGATGCATATCGTGTGCCGCTCCAGTCATGCGCTTGTAATTGAGGCCCAGAAACTTCTCGTAATGGCGGATAGCAAGATGCAAAGCGACCTATGATGATCACTGCTTATGCACGTTGAATGCATTAGCCGTGTGAGGGTGATACATCTTTGGATCCCGAGGCAGGGCCGGAAAGCAAAAAGTATACACTGTAAGGGAGTCGAACCCCTGCCGCGTCGATGGCAACGACGCATGATACCGTTTCACCAACAGTGTCGGTTGATGATAGCATAGTTTTTGCCGGGCCATATGGCGCTAGCGTGCCCAGCTCACAGAACTAACTTCTTCGACGTGCGTCATACATGTACCACGGAACTGGCTGGCTGGTGTGGGGTGGTGCAATGCAGGACTATGCAAGGTGCATCACAATAAGATAGAGAATTTAGCGCCCCCTTGCATCCTCACCCACCTCGCCCCGCTTTCATGGCTGCCTCATCGCTCTTCTTCAGCTTCTCTGGCAATGGCCCCAGCACGCCGTCCTCGCCGACCAAGCCCAGCGGCTCCATCTCGGCAATAATCGCCTGATTGGCCGGGTTGCCCATCATAAGGTTGCGCACGGCGAACAGCGCGTGTTCGCGGAGGTACGCGTTTCGCTCATCGGTCTCGCACAATCCCAGCACAAGCTGGACGCCACCCGCAGCACGAACTTGGTCTCCCACGGCGGTGTCGTTGAAAGCAAGCACAGCGAGCAGGCGGACCAAGTCACGCTTGACATTTGCGAAGGCATGCTCGATCTCGCGCTGGCTCATCTGTCCTGCGGCGGCGGCCACATTATCTGCAGCTGTAGCGGCGCCGGGTTTGATGCGAGGCAGGAAATCGTGGGTTGCCGCGAGAACATTAACCAGTGCGGGGATGATGCTGGACGATTCTTGGGTTCGGCCTTTCAAGCACGCCACCATGGCCTCCTCTCCGCCTTCCGCCTCCTGCTTGTCCGCGCGGGCCTGGGCCGCGAGCACAATGGTGCTCAAGATCTCGGTATCCAGTACCAGGGCAGCCAGGACAGAGGGCAAGCGGGCGTCGTCCTTCCCGCTACGCATTGATGCGGCGGTGTAGGCGGCGGTGTCACGCCAAGCCTGAATGACGAAGAGACTCGGTGATGGGGTTGGGTGGGCGTGGGGGCGCGTGAGATAGGCGTCGAGAAGCTTGAGAAGCGTCACCTGCGACGGCGTAACAGTTTCCTCCGAAACCGCGAGGGCAGAGTATAGTTCGGATTGGTGACCCGCGGTAAAGAACAGTTCGAAGAAGGACACCGCTAGATCGAAGAGCGGTTCCGCATCGGCGTGCCATGTGTCGAGTCGGTTCAAAATGCGTGCAAGCCAATGTATCGCGGGTGCAGCCAAGAAGCGGGGTCTGAATCAGTATCTGTCGACCAACAAAAAGACCCACTGCCTTGTTTGGGTAGCCAAGTTGATCAGTAGTCGCAGAACGCCGGTGTTGACTCGTACGTCGCCGCTGTCGAGCAGCCGAATGATAACGTCGTCTTCCCGCCGCCCGCTTAGCCACGTCTTCAGCACACTATCAGCGAGGGCCTCGCTATCCGACCCGCCGCGAGAGGAAATGAGATTACACAGCAGCTGCGAGAGAATTCCCTGCAACTCGGCAACTGATTGTGTCAAGAGTCATTTCACAAGCGCGCTCACAATCGGGGTCCTCGATGCGCCCAAACGTCGTTACGTTGAAGATAATCCTGCGAATGTCCGGCTCACTTGGCCTGCTATCAGCCGAAACCTCACATGAGCTCACAAAGCCGCGATCTGCGCGTGGACACTGCCAGCCAGCATGTTGCGCTCCAGCTTGCCCAGCGATGATGCGAGCGCCACGGGCCCGCCGTCGCCGGATGGGTCCAGCGCGTCGGCAAGCAGCGGCCACAATGTCGCGCACAGCTCCCATATCGGAAGCGTCGCCTCTATCTGTTCACTGGAGTCAGTTATTTTCGTCGTCTGTGCGCATACCGCTCGTGCAGGTGGGTAGCGACGTAGCGTGCCGCGTCGTTGATTCGTGCGGAAGCAGGAGAGCGCACGCTCCGCCCAGCCTTCAGGTCGTCTCGCGCCTCTTCAAGCGCTTCCCTCAGAGCGCCAGTATCGAGCATATTAAGCGGAGGTGGGATATTGAGAATGTTGCAACATGAACATTGACGATCAACAAAATGACGAGCCCACCAAGAAAAGGAGTGGGGCCCCAGGGAGGACGGGGTGAATCACACCACCAACATGGCATTTCCGCCGCAACGACTGCAAGGGTGACTGCCGAGCTCTTCTCTTCTCTCAACCTCCCTCCTCCTTCTCAACCTCCTCTCTCTTCCGCTGCTCTTTTTGCTCTTTATCCTCGCATCCGACCCCGCGCACCCATCATGTCGGCTCCTCGCTCCCCCGCCGGCTCTGGGCGCGCCTCCTCCGCCTCACGCCCTGTCTCCCCGTCAAAACCCGGGCTCGGCATTCTGCGTGCCCAGGCCTACACCCCGCCCGTCTCAAGAGAGCCTCCAGTCGTTCTCGGTGTCTGCGCCATGGACGTCAAAGCCCGCTCCAAAGCTATGCGCGAGATCCTTACCCGCCTCAACCAGATTCAGGCGGGCGGTGTCGAGGTCAAGATCTTTGGTGACGTCGTGATTCTTGATGAAGGTAAGCACGTGCGCGAAATGATGGCGCGGTCGCGACGCCGCCGCCTTTGCCGTCGCCGCCATCACTCACGCCACAACTCCATCACTTCCTTCGCCACTAACCCTAGATATCGAGCACTGGCCGCAATGCGACGTGCTCATCTCCTTTTTCTCGACCGACTTCCCCCTCCCCAAGGCGCTTGCGTACACGCAGATCGCGACACGCACGCCGCCGATCAGCATCAACTCGCTTGCCATGCAGAGCCTTCTCTGGGACCGGCGTCTGGTGCTGGCGATCCTCGATCACGTTGGCGTGCCGACTCCCAACCGAGCGGAGGTGAACCGCGACGGCGGACCCCGCGTGCCCAGATTCCTCCGTCAGAGAGCGCGCCGCGATCTAGGCCTCGTTCTGCCAGGCCACAAGGCCAGAGACGAGGACTCTTGGGAGCCCGTCGTTGTTCCGGATCGTTGGAAGAACAAGCGGACGAAGGACACCGTGCCCCGCGCACGCGAGGTCATACTGCGCGCCGATGGCGATGCCATCATCGTCGACGGCCAGGTCATCGAAAAGCCGTTCGTAGAGAAGCCCGTCAACGGCGAGGATCACAACGTGTACATCTACTACAAGGGTGGAGGCGGGCGCAGGCTTTTCCGCAAGGTGTGTCATTAGCCGAAATTGGCTGACGTCAGGTCGGTAACAAGTCGAGCGAATACGACCCCGAGCTTTATCACCCGCGCACGGTCGGCTCGTACATTTACGAGGAGTTTATCAACGTCGACAACGCCGAGGACGTCAAAGTGTACACTGTCGGACCGCACTTTTCGCATGCCGAGACGCGCAAATCGCCTGTTGTTGACGGTTTGGTGCAGCGCAATGCCGATGGCAAGGAAACCCGCTTCATCACCAAGCTCTCAGAGAGAGAGGAGGAGTATGCGCGCGACATTGTTGAGGCGTTCGGGCAGCGTGTCTGCGGCTTCGACCTGCTGCGGTGCGGGCCGCGAAGCATGGTTATCGACGTCAACGGCTGGTCCTTCGTAAAGGGCAACCAGGCGTACTACGACAAGGCCGCCGAGATTCTCTCCGACGTGTGCGACAAGGCGCGCGACCGCAAGCTTGCTGAGCTTGCCGCCGCCAAGCCTGACGCTGCCCTCATGCCCCCGCCCGCTGAGGCGTCGACGAGCACCCTTCGGGCGACCGTCACGGTCCTTCGCCACGCTGACCGCACCCCGAAGATGAAGATCAAGGTGAATGGCCTGGACGACGGCAGTGCTTACTTCAGTTCACCTTCCCTGCGCACGAAAAATGGGCCCAGCCATTCCTCGCTTTGCTCCGCGGTCACCGCGAGGAGATCATTCTCCGTGACCCTCGCCAGCTGAATTACATCCTACTCGCCGCCGACGAAGCCGCTCTAGTGCCCGGGATCGCACCCGAGATCATCACCAAGCTTGAGGCGCTCAAGGAGGCACTCAATAAGAAGATGTTCATGCCCGGCACCAAGGCGCAGCTCAAGCCATCATTTGCCAAGAAGAAGGGCGCGGACGGCGAGGCCAAGAAGGAGAAGAAGGACAAGGGCGGCGGCTCCGATGACGAAGGCGAGCTCGATGAGACGGAGCGCAAGAAGAGAGTGGACGACTGGCTCAAGCGTGGCAGCCTGGGCAACGTCCCCGCCGGCCAGTCTGCGTTGTCGACACTCCGGTCCTCGACACCGCCTGCTGTGGCCCCGGGCGCTCCTATTCCTGCTACGCCTGATATGCTGGCTGTCCTCAGTGGCAATACAAAGCACTACGGCATTCCGGAGGGTCTTGAGAAGATGCAGCTCGTCGTCAAGTGGGGCGGTGAGAGCACCCACGCGGCCCGGTACCAGGCCCGCGATCTCGGCGACCAGTTCAAGAAAGTGAGTTTAGTGATGGGATACCGCTGACTCGCAGGACATTATGATAATGAGTAAGGCGCTGGTGCTTCCCTGACACTACTGACGGCAGACAAGGACGTGCTCAACAACGTCAAAATCTACACGTCGTCTGAGCGGCGTGTCATCGTACGTGGCGGAGTTAAAGCAGCAACTGACGAGCAGAACACGGCGCAAATATTTGCGCATGCTCTTCTCGGCGTCGAGGGTGGATCAGCGGGATCGTCCGTGACCTCACGCACGGGCGCCGTCGTACCGGAGCCTTCCGGGCCCGTTATCTCTCACCTCGTGCAACGCCGCGACCTGCTTGATGACAACAATGCTGGCAAGGAGATGATGAACGACGCGAAGAAGAAGCTGAAGATGCTCCTTCGCTCAGGCGAAACGGAGAAGCGCTCAGACCTCGCGTGGCCCAAGGGCATGAAGGAGCCCGTCGAGGTCGTGAAGGAAGTTGTCACCCAACTGACCGAGCTCCGCGCCATCATGAGAGCCAACTACGAGAACGGCAACGTCGAGAAGATCCCACAACAGCGCTGGTGCTCTGGCGACTCGCCCTGGCTGTTCCGCGAGCGATGGGAGAAGATCTTCGACGACTGGGTCGGCGTCAAGCAGGAGAAGTTTGACCCATCCCGCGTATCGGAGCTGTACGACTCGGTGAGCTGGCGCATCGCCTTTGCAGCCCTAGCTAACAAAAGATCAAGTACGACTCGTTGCACAACCGCAATTTCCTCTTTGCCGTGTTTGACCCTAAGGGCAAGGGGCTCGCGTCGCGTGCTGGAGCCGAGCATCAGGATCGGCGACTGCACGAGCTGTACGCACGCGCCAAGGTGCTCTTTGACCTGGTGGCGCCGCAGGAGTACGGCTTTGATGCCGAGGCCAAGGAGGAGATTGGTGTTCTGACCTCGCTTCCTCTATTGCGCAAGGTCTGGGGCGATCTTGAAGAGGCCAAGACGACTGGCAAGAGCCTCGCCTGCTTCTACTTCACCAAGGAGAGTCACATCACGACCTTTGTGCATCTGCTGCTCGCGAGCGGGATGCCGTTCACGAATGTGCGCATCCCCGAGCTCGACTACTGCTCGCATGTCACCATCGAGCTGTGGGAGAAGAGCACGCCACGGAACGGGCAGGCAGTCAAGGACTTCTCTATCCGCCTGTCGATTAGCGAGGGAGCGCACTCTCCCGCGGTCTTGGACAGCAATGTCGATGCTGTGAGTGTTCATGATGGTTGTGCGGCGTTGCACTACTTGCGCGATGAGGGCTAGCGAACACTGTTTCAAATTCTCAGATCCGGCCACGCCGGCTCTAGCTCAGTCGATGACATTGCTAACGGTCCAGCGCCATTCCCTCACCGTACAGCCGCGCAAGAAGCTGACGATGCACGTCGACTGGGCTCTCGCTGAGAAGTGTCTCTCCAAGCACTTTGACAAGGGACTTACCTTTTCAACAACACCACTTGAGGTGAGTGTGATGCGGTCGATGATGTGGGGATGTGTCACTCACAAGCAGGGTGACGAGGTGTACCTCCAGAAGACAGTGCACGACGAGGCGGTGCTTCCACTGTCGCTTTCACGAGGAGAGGACACGCCGCGAGGCCACATGTCATCAGCGAGCTCGTTCCGGAGTGCGGCTAGTGACGCAGGGTGGAGCTAGCTCTTGGCGAGTCGGCGACGCGTATAGTGACTGTAGATGCGTGCCTGGGGTTTGGTTTCAGATCTGGAATGCAAGTGAATTGTTTATGGTTCCCGTTACGCCACCCGCGCCACGGCGCCCGCGGTGGCTAGTGGGGTGATCATGTGCAAGGTGGGGGCGTCAGCAGTGGTGCGGATGTCTGCACCAGCAAGATTAGCGAGGTCGCACGTTGGCTGCCTGAACTAGTGACGCACGTGGTGAAGCGGGAGCGCGTACGAGTCGACAAGCGAGAGGAGACCGAGGAGACTGAGGAGGTGAGGAGGTGAGGAGATGGGGATTGTGATGACGTCGTTGGTTAATGCTTTCTTTTTTTTTCTGTTAGGACGCTTGATTACGAGGCCACGAGGGGGTATTTATTATTCTAATCCTCGTCACATCTCAGGAGTCGCGATCGAAGCAGAGGGAGGCAGCTTCGGAGTCGAGTGCTCGGATCCATACGGGCCACGCATGCTCCAGCTCGAGTATATTGTCGGATAAGTCGTGCACAACAATAGAGTGATCAAGGTAGATACCAATACCAGCAATAATAGTGAGTCGTATGCTGTAATAAGCGAAGCGATGATGCCAAGGAGGTACAAAGTAAATGTTTGCTGAAAGAGAATGCTTGGGGGAGGGGAGGGGAGAAGGAAGGACGTCACCATTCAGGTCCCGCCAACTGCCCATGCCGCCGCCCACATTATCGCTTGCATTCATCATCCATCTTTACATCTTTCTCTCTCCTCATCCCTCTCTTCATCTCTCTCTCTTCATCTCCTCATCTGTTCTACCTGTCTATCGCCCACTCCATTCCCTCTCTCCTCTCCCCCCTCTCCTCACCACCTCCGGCGTCCCCCCCCTCCGCCCATCCACCCCACCATGGGCCTCCTCTCGCAGGGCATGGACGCCCTCAACATTGGCAGCAAGCCCAAGTCGCGCCGCACCAGCCTCCAAGGCACTCCTATCGATGACCAGGCTCCAGAGGGCAGTGAGGCCGATACCTCCACCCTCGACAAGGACGAGGGCAACATTCTCATGGCCCTCATCTCGCAGTGTGAGTACTCGTAGCCGCTCCATGGCATACCCCGGCAAAAGCCGACGGAGACGGCACGTCACGACGACGCGTCGCGGCATCTCTGGTGGCTAAGCAAACGTGATACGACATCGCGTCATGCCCAAATGATAGCCATCGGAAGCACTCGCCCTCCCCTGTCATTCACATCGTCGTCCGATGCATTCGGACCTGTGCGATGAGCGGTATAACTGAGCCCATCGTCCCGACGCGATCGCCGGCGTGGTGCGCGTTCAGCAGTCTGAAGGTCGTGCTCGCCGTGCTGTTCTACCCTCGATTTGCGCCCACTACTACCGCACCTTCTCCTGCTATCTCTGCTCCAGCGAAACGAGACTAACCCAAGTGCGCCCGGGAATGGACCTTACCAAGATCGCACTCCCAACCTTTGTGCTCGAGCCACGGTCGTTGCTCGAGCGCATTACTGACTTCTTCTCGCACCCGGATCTGATCTTTGGGTGCGTACGGAGTGGGGTGGTATTTGAGAAGTGCTGGCTCAGGTGGCGGTGGCGGGAGGCTATTCCGTCGCCAGGCCGCCCGCGCCTTACCGTTCGCCACGTGCATGGCGAGAACTCGTGCATTGTGTTGGGTTCCAGCTGGCTCTGCACCGGTATAAAGTTATTCACTGATACACAGCGCTGGACAAGATCCCGACGCACGCGTGCGTTTCATGCGTATCATGACATTCTACCTCTCTGGGTGGCACATCAAGCCTCGCGGGTGAGTCAGGCTTTTCCTTTGCTGTGGCTCGACTTTGCTCACGCGTAGCGTAAAGAAGCCTTACAACCCAATTCTGAACGAGTTCTACCGCTGCACTTATTACTACCCGGACGGATCGCAAGGATATTATGTTGCCGAGCAGGTCTCGCACCACCCAGTAAGCCGCTGATCGTGTCATTTTGGCTTACCTCAGCCCATCTCCGCATTCTTCTACGTCTCGCCCAAGAATGGCATCCTCGTCACCGGAGAGCTCAAGCCCAAGTCAAGATTCCTCGGAAACTCGGCAGCGACGATCATGGAAGGCGAGGACCGCATTCGCTTCCTGAACCGCCCGGACGACGGCGAGTACTGCATTTCGGTATGTCGTGACGTGGTCAGACGGCGCACACGCTGACACACAGATGCCCAACACTTACGCGCGCGGTATTCTGTTTGGCAAGATGTTGCTCGAGCTCGGCGACTTGTCGACGATTCGGAATGATGTGACTGGCTACAACTGTGACGTTGACTTCAAGACCAAGGTAAGCCCGGCGTACTCAGCGTAGCTGAATGCAGGGATGGGTTTCGGGCGGCTACAACCTCATCTCGGGTAAGGTCACAGGCCCTGGTGGTAAATTGGAGGGCGAGATCAACGGCATGTGGAGCGGGACGATCGACTTCAACCCGAAGGGAGGAAAGAAGTCGACCTTGTTTGACGCCTCCAAGTCCAAGGCCGTCGCCAAGGCGGTTCTTCCCGAGTCGATGCAGGAGGAGAATGAGTCGAGGCGGTGAGTTTGCTGTGGGAGCACTTGCCGTCGACAGCCTCTGAAAAGGACTACGGGCTGATGACTAGACTATGGGCCAAGCTTACCGACGCGATCAAGGCCGCGGACATGAACGCGGCGCAGGCTGCCAAGTCGGCAGTGGAAGACCGTCAACGCGAGCTGCGCCAGCAGCGTGCCGAGCGCGGGGAGCCGGCTCCCACACCTCGCTTTTTCGTTCCTGTTGGGGACAAGTTTATGCCCAAGCTCGACGTGGACAAGCTGCCCAAGGACGTAGACGAGTTGGAGGCTGTTGTGCGCAACTTTATCTTTGGCGATCGCGTTCCTGGGCCACCGCCGGCCGGCTCAGCGCCGCCCACGAGCACTCCGGCGCTGTCCGTTGAGGTCCCCCCCGTAAGCTCGTCGACAGGGTCGGCGAGTGCTCAGGCAGCAACACCTCAAACCCAGCGGACTACGCAGACTCCCGCTTCTACGGAGGTTCCAGCACGGACACAGGCGGCGGTTGGGCCTCCAGGTGTTGCTGCGGCTGGCGCGGCAGCAGGAGGACGTGGAGCTGCTCCTGTCACGAACGCCGCTCCTTCACAGACCACCACCCGGCCTTCGGCAGCCCCCCGGCAAAACAGCGTCCACATGGCCGATGAGCAGCACCCAGTACCCGCCGCGCCTAAAGGAGTAGATGCCTTGGCTGCGGTCACTAATGCTCATCCAGGGAAGGACGGGCAAGGCGAGGATCCACGTAGAGCATCAATTGCGTCGACCATCTCGGATGACGAATTCCATGACGCCCACGAAGACTTCCACCCCCCACACGCATAAGTGTAGAGTTTGGGCCTGTGCAGATACAAGCATATGAGGACGAGCACGGCACGATCACGAGAGCACGACATGGGCGGGCATATGGGATAGACGTGTATAGTGATGCAGAGAGTGTGCAGTCAGTGTAGCGCAAGGAGCGCAGGTGTCTAATATAAATCAACGTATTCATTCAACGGTATTCGACCATATTAGACAAACCACGTGGAATGGGTTTGTATTTTCTCACTTTTCTCCCGAGATGTCGGAGATGGACAGCCAGCTCTCTTCGCGTTTCCAAGCGTGAAGCACGATCACCGCAACCACAACACCCCGCCATGCCGCTGTACGAGCTCTTTTGCATCGCCTCGCACAACCCAACATCACCAGTGAGTACGAGCGACGGGGAGGGGATCCGCGGAAAGAATGGCGCGGGCTGGTGGAACACGCCTGGGGCTGGAGGCCATGGATGTGGAGGTGCTTTGAGAAAGTCCGAACCTAGAGGGACTGGAGTCCGGCGAGATAGCGGGACAGGACAACAGGATGGCCAGCGACAAAGGTCTCGAATACGGCTCGACGCTCGCAGGACGCCAGGCTCGGCGGACGTCCGAGTATGACATCGAGGCTGGCGGAACTGGATGCGCCACGCATCGCGCGACATCAGCATACAAGGCCACGTTGGACCGCGGCAGGCGCACCTGCCTCGGCACGGACGAGAGATTCCGCCGCTGCAGGAAACCGTCCTCTGCAGCCTCACGCCGCGCCTCCATGTCTGCACGCGAGTAGGCCGCTCTCAGTTCGCGCGGAGGCCGTTCATCATCCATCGTCCACTACTGTCCTCGTCTTCGCGTTACTGCCTTCAGCACAGCCCAGTCCTCTCGTTTCGCCGGCCGTCGCTCTGGGCCTCCAATTGTCTCTGGACGTCTGCGATACCCCTCGCGGTCCTCGTGCCCCGCAGCTGTCCCAGGCTGCTCCTGTTCTCCTGCTTCACGTCCACCTGTCCGCTCCCTCCCCCTCCCCCCCGCCCCCCCCCCTTCCCCCCACCAATCTCTCCCCTTTGATCGAGCGCTCACCCCAGGCCGGCCTCCGGCAGCTGATCCGTTCCGTCGCAAACCAGGTGCACGGAACAGGCGGTGTTGTGCGCGACCTGCGCGCACTTGGTGCCGGCTTGACGCTACCTTACCGCATGAAGCGCAACCAGCAGTTTCACGAGCGCGGCGAGTGAGTATTCTGGCTCGGAGCGAGGGACTGTATCCGGGATCTGGACTGCGGAGTGGAGGACAAAACACTGCGGGACACCGGGACCAAGTTCACGTTTCAGAGACCTTGCCTCTGACATACCGAGCTGCCCTTGGCCTATACGCAGCGCCACCGCATAGTAGACCGTGTCGGGGTTTGGACCACAGCTTTCCTCCTCGATCCGACATTTGAACGGCTTGGGACCCCTGGACTTTGACCGAGGCTGACGCCAGCCACTTCACGATGTCATTTGACACCTCGCCGGTCGTGTTGAAGCGCATCAACGAGACGCTGCGCCGCGACCCAATGGTCGTGCGCTGGATGCTCACGAAGAAGGGCGCTGCAGTGTGAGTTCTGAGATTGTGTGGCGTACGGTCAAAGCCGAGAGTAGCTTGGCAGGAGGCCATTCCCATTCCCATTCTCAAAGCATTCCCGCTAATAGTTTCCAGTCGCGAGCTCAACCCCGCACCGCCCTCGACGGTCCATATGCTTGGGCAGGAAGACTTGGGCCGCTACTAAGTTGCATTGTACACTAGACAGAGATGATTGCATTACTCTTGACCGAGACGCTGCGTGCGCCAAAGCATGCCCACCCCCATCTGGACTTTGGTGGCAAATGGAGTATTTGCCAAGGGAGATGGGTGGCCAATTGAGGGGGTGATAAATCGGGACTTTGTTGGAATATTCGTAGAGTTGCCATTCATTCCCTTCAAACTCTTCGTACATGTCCATATTCAACGTCATGCCCTCCCCGCTCCACCCTCGCCGTTCTGCGCCTGCTCCGTCGTCCAGCTCCAGCCCCCCACGGCCCGAGATAATTCTCGGCGCTCGATTCAGGCTGCCACCCGGCGCGCCTGGCTGTCGGAGCATGCCGATGGATGCGCCTGGCGCCAAGGCCCAAGGTTTGGAATACCTCATCCTAACAGCTTCTCAACTCTGGAATCAGCGTCGGCAGCTGCATACATGCACCGTCTCCGCCGCGGGACTGACCACGTTTGCTGCATCTTCTCACCACACTCTTGCTCACTGCCACACTCACTTACATCTCTGCTCGCTGCGGAGTGCATTCTCAACGCCATCCCCTGCGGTTCCTTGCTTGCCACTTCTGCCATCGCGACATCCTCTCCACCACCACGCTCCCAAGCTCTCCCCTCTCCAGCGCTCCCCTCTCACACCCACCTGCCCGCCATGGCCGAGCCGTGCGAGCATGTCCTCGCCGAGCGACGAGAAGCGGCCGCAGCCTCGCGCGACATCGCACCCTTTCCCACCGTTTCTTTACCTGGACGCCCACGGCGGCAGTCCTCAGTCCGCCGGTCAACAACCTCGACGCCTGGCGGAGGGAGAGCCGAAGCCTGCCCCGTGTGCGGTTGTACATGTGACTGTGCGCGACCACGGGCAGCGCAAGCAGGATCAACAAACTCGCCGCGTGCCTCTCCATCAGACTTGCGCTCGCCCAAACCGTCGGCATCACCACTCTCCCCTCCAACCCGCCACGTATCTCCACCACCCCTCTCCCTCCCGCCATCACCCTCTGATACAGAAGCGCCACACTCGTCGTACACCACCCCGCACCACCGGGCCCATGAGACACCATCTCTCGCCCTCGCGCCCCGCACCTCCCCCGTGCCGGAGGAGAGCGGGCGCTCGTCCGCCGATACAACGAGCACCAAGGCCGATGACTCCGGCGGCCTAAGCAAGGCGATGCGCGAGCGCCGCCGCGACCGCATTTTCAGATATCTCCCGAAGAGCGAGAGCGACTTTGATGCCGAAGCGCAGACGGAGGAGGTGCCGCGCACATGGCACATGTGGGCGAACGAGAGCGTAAAGACGAGCGCGCTTGTCCCCGCCCTCGTGATGCAGGCGCTCGCGACGGGCCTGCTGGACGCCACGACATACACAGACTTTATGACGTTCGCGAGCAACCAAACGGGCAACGCGATCCTCCTGACCGTCGCGGCGGTCGGCACGGTGTCGCAGTCGACGACGCTGCTCATCCGCACAGCCGTGTCGTTCGGCTCGTTCCTCGCCGGCGCCTTCGTCTTCGGACAGGTCGGCTACTTTGTCGGCGTGCGCCGCCGTACGTGGCTGATGGTATCCACCGCCCTCCAGACCCTCTTCCTCGTCGTCGCGTGCATCCTCCTCTCGCCACACGGCCCGGCCGTCACCCACGTCGGCGGCCCGCACGACTGGGTCATCCTCAGCCTCTTCGCACTCATGAGCGGCGGCCAAGTCGCCATGGCCCGCCAGAGCAGCTGCCAAGAACTCCCTACCGCACCCATGACTTCGACGTTCGTCGACTTTGTCGCCGACCACTACCTCTTCACCGGGTGGAACGACCCCAAGGCTGTCAGCCGCAACCGCCGCTTGTACTATGTCGTCGCGATGATCGGTGGCTCGTTCCTCGGCGCGGTTATGCACCGCTACTCGAGCTCGTGGATTGTTGCGGTCATCGCAGTTGGGATAAAACTCGTTGCGCTGGCAATGGTCGCGCTCGCCAAGCCAGACGGATGCTACGAGGGATGACTCCGACAGAACCACAGTTACGACACGGCAGCATGACCAGCTCACGATCATACCACATGTAGACCAATATTATCATTATGCATTACACTCTTGCCATGACTGTACCCCGTAAGCCCACTCGACGCCCTCCCTCTCCGCAAACTCTCTTAACAACCTCTCCACCCTCGGGCCCTGCGTCTCGTCCAGCGCGCCCGCGACCGCCCGCCTGCTCAGCTCGAGCAAGTCCGCGCGCCCGAGCCCAAAGTGCTGCGCGGCATGCGCATGCTCCTCCGAACTGCTACTCGCGAATACCCCAATATCGTCCGTGCCAAGACAAATCGCCCCGCCGCGGCGCCACCACTCGCCGAAGTGGTGGTCTGCAATCCCCGGCCGCGCGTCGGCGCGCTCGGCGCACGGCAACATGCCCGCGAGGACATTACACGAGAGACACATCTCTACGCCGACGCGCTCGCGCACGATGCGCTCCACGATCTCGGGCGGCGTGTGGATCGCGTGGCCCACCCGCCGCGGCCGCCAGTCCAAGAGCTCGTGGAGCTCGGCCGTCGACGCGGGAATCTCGGCAAAGTGCAGGACGCAGGGGAGGTGCGCGGCGCGCGCGCGCGCAAACGCCGGCCGGAGGGCGGCTACGGGGCGCGGCGCCGCCGGGTCGCCGCACACGTCGAGGCCGACGACGGGCCGGCCTTCGGCGCGCAGCGCGAGCGCGAGGTCGACGATCGCCTCCGCTTCCGCCGGCCCGTGCTTCGCCCGGTCGACCGAGAGGATGAGGCGCACGGGCATGGACTCTGCGCGGTTCCATTCTTCGATGACGTCCAAGACGACGCGGACGCCCACGTCTGCCGGCGCGCCGGGGAGCGCGCGCGGCGTCGTACGCAGCTCGAGGTAGACGACGCCGTCGTCCGCGAAGCCGCGCAGGACGGCGCGCGTCGCGCGCGCCAGCGCACCGGGCGTACAGAGCAGGCGGTAGATGTACGTGTTGAAGTGCGCGAAGAACGTACGTATCCCCTGCGCGCCTGTGGGGTCCGCGAGCGCTTCGAGCGGAGGCGTGAGGGAGGCGCGCTCGGCCGCGGGCAGGTCCGCCCATATTTCTTGCAGGACGGCAGGCGTCACGCTGCCGCTTAGATGGGCGTGGAGCTGGCATCAGCGTGGGACGGAGCTGGGCACACCTCGACCTTGGGCAGGCGGCGGCAGTACTCGTCATCTGCAATGTCTGACATGCTGAGTTGAGGGTGCGAGGGAAAGTTGCAACGCGTCGAAGTGGCAGCGCGTGGTGGAGGTCCGGGAAGTACGTCACTCCTCTTTCATGGAATCCGCACGGGAATCGTCGCTCGCCATCCACCTCGCACCCAAGCCGCTCTCGCGCAGCAGTCCTAATCATACATGCATACTACGAACAATCTAGAGCTGCGCGACAGAAGGCTGCTCCTGCGGTGGTTGAGCACCCTCACCCGTCGGCACCGCCGCTGTCTCGGTCTGTAGCGCGGCGACAGCCGCCGCCTCCGCCTCGGGAGCGAGGCGCGCGGCCTGCTCGGCCGTGTTGGGAGCGAGGGCAGCACGCACGGCATCAACCTGCGCACCCGTTACGGACTTGGGCTCGTTGCGCGCACGCTCCAGCAGCCGCTCGACTTCGGACAACTGCTTCTGCACGGTCAGGCGGTCGCGGAAGAGGCGCTGGCGGTCGAGCTCGAGCTTGCGCTTCTCGTCCTCGAGCACGTCCTCGAGCTTCTCGAACAGGGCGAGCTTGAGCTCGACCTTGCGCGCTTGCGCGGCCACGAGGCGGGACACGAGCGCGCTCAGGCGCCCCTCTTCGTGACTTGCCAGCGTCGCCGCCTTGGCCGCCGCCGCACCGAGGGCCACGCTCGCAGCCCGCTCCAATGAACTCTTGGTCGGCGCGTCACCATCCTTCTCCGCGACCGCGTCCGCCTCCGCCGAGACCTCCTTGGGAGCCGACGTGTCCTTCTCCCCCTCCTCGGTCGCGTCGGGTGTGCCGGTCTGCCCTGCCTCGGGTTTGATGTCTTCCGACTTGGCGCGCTTCTCGCCCTCCTTCTCCGTGTCCTCGTTCTTCCGCTTTCTCTTCAGGCTCTGCGCCAGCTCACCGAGCGCGCTCTGCGCGGCGGCAGCGGCCACTGCAGGACCGACAGCGGAGGCAAGGAAAGTGACGACGCTCATGACAGGATTCTCCGCACCTTCGAACGGAACGCCGTTCATGCCGGCCTGGTAGCGGAGCGGGCCAAGCTGGGCAGCAGGGTCCGCGGACAGGTAGCTGTCCTCAATGGGGAGCTGCAGGAACTTGGCGATGCACTGCTCCTTGCTGCGAGTGACAACGTGATCCGCAACCGCCTTCCAGTCGTCGTCATACATCTCGACACCCTCGAGGAGCAGCAGTGTCTCCTGGTCGCTCCACTCGGGGCCGGCGCCGCTCATGCCGTGTTTGAACACCTCGTCGTCGAGGCGCACAAAGTCACCCGAGAACATGGTGCTCGGGAAGCGCCCGCTCACGTAGCAGCTCGGACACACAGTGTACTCGCCGTCCTTGAGCGAGTGGTAACGCGTACGCGTGCAGTCGGTACCGCACGTCTCACACGCGTAGCTTTTGGGCTGGGGCGGTGCGGCCCCGTTGCTCTGCTCGACGGCGGCCTTCGCGTTCTCCTCGGTCGTAGGCTTTGTAGTCTTGGCCGTGCTCTGGTAGATGACCTTGCGAAGGTCGAGGTTGGTCGGATGGGGCTTGATCCCGTTGGATGCTGCCAGAGCTCCCGTGCCGGGCTTGCTCCCCGGGTGCAAGTTGCTCAACCCCTTGGGCGTGTCGACGGTCACGCGGAAGTGGCCGGTGAAAGGCGGGCCGAGAGGTGCGGGGCGCGTGTCGGGGTCGACCTGGTAGTTGATAAGGCCCCACTGCTCGAGGAAGCCGTGAACGCGCATGATCGCACCCACATCGCCGGCAAGGTTGCGGCGGCAGGCAGTGACGGTAAGGTACTCTCCTGGGTTGAGGCGGTACGTGTTGATCATGAAGTCGCGGTAGTCCTTGTAGATAGCGGGTGTCTTTGAACGGTTGCGCTTGCTGAAGAACTCGGGGAGCGACTTGCGCTCAATCGGGTGGATGGTCGACAGGGAGAACCATGACGAGTACGAAGGCACGACAAGCGGGTGCGTCTGGCTCGCGAGGTACGTTGTAGCGAGCGCGTGCAAGTCGTTAGAACTCATGCGCGCGTCACCCGCACCCGCTGGCGTCGCGCCGTCTGCGGGAGGGTCGAGGCTTGGAGACGCGCCCGCCATTCCCGAGGCGGACTGCAGCGCGCCTGATGACTCTGTCTCGTAAGCGACTGCACCAGCACGGCAGCATTCATGGGTGACACACCTCCTCCGTTTGCGTCAACATCCATTGCGTCCGAATTGCTGATGTTGGCTGTGTCTCCGCCGAAGAGGGGTTCGCGCTCGCGCTCCTTGCCCGGGGCGCTGGCGATATCGTGGGCAGTGACGTCCCCAGAAAGCGCGTTGGAGTCATCCTGAGGCACCTTGAAAGAGATTTTTGGTGTTGACATGATGGATGCCGGATGGATGGTGTGGAAGAGAGATGAGAGATGTCACCTCGCACAAGCCGCACACCGCACGAGAACAACACGGCGGGATGGAGGGCATGGCCTTAAACAGAGGGACGGGATAACGTCGCGTTTTGATCCCGCGACACGCGTAGCGCGTATTTATCACTCCATTAGGCGCATCAAGCAACGGCCACGCCTATCACTGCATACAGAACAGGGTATATGGGCAATCCCAGCTAGAATGCGACTCCAAGGTCGACTGATGTACAACAACGGCAAAGCACTGACAAGTGGGTGTCAGGTGCCTGGGTATTTCTACCAAGAGGGGATGATCTTAACATCATCTCAGGATGTTAGGAGGGACTGGAGGAAGTGGATTTGGCGGGTCGTGGTGGAGAGCATCCAATGACGCGAACCCTCACCAGAGAGAAAGCCTAGTTGAACGGCGCCGGCGCGGGGTTGAAAACGCGCAGCAGACGGTCTGCGTAAGCTTTTATTCGTGGGCCGAAACTCACTGTGGCCGACCTTGTTCTTGTAAAGGAAGTGGACGATCGTCTCGCTCTCACGATTCTGGCCGCCGCCGAGACCCTTGGCCCAGTGCTGGTTAGCCTTTTCAGCGAGCACGGCATGGGCTGCGTGGATGTCTGACAGGGTCATGACGCCTCTCTTGATGGCGGGGTTGGGGGCGGGCGACGAGCTAGTCGGCTGGCGGTGGGGCGCAGTCTTGCTGCGCGTTGTGGGCGGGGCCAGGGCCTCGTCGCCCACTTCCAGGTCGTCTGTGACAGGCTTCGACTCAGCGACGGGCTCAGGTTGTGGCTCCTTCTCCTTCGGCTCGGGGTTGATGGGCACGATGGGCGGTGGGGGTGGGATCGTGTACAGCGCGTTCATGGTTGCTGCTCGTCAGTCACACTATAGACGGCATCCTCACGCGGTGTGCACGGCATCTCGGACCAGGGCGAGACGTCCCAGTGAGGGAGGATGTCGTTCGCCTCGAGATACCCGTACAACGCTTCTGTGGGCATCTCAAGGAAGTTGATCTGGGATTAGTCAAGGTAAGGAAGACCACCCTGCGGGGGACACAGCCGCAACGCATTGTACCAGTACCCTGCATCCCGCTCAGCCCGGCCGACTCACCTTCGTCTTAACGTCTGCAGGCTCGCTCCACTCCTCCTCGCGCCCCTTGACCATTCCCAGTGCAAAGTTGACGGGCTTACTCCGCGACGGCCCCTCCGGGCCGCTGTCGGGGGCAGGCGTTCCGGTTCCATCGCCCTTACGGCGCTTGTTGCGCGGCGCCGCTGGGCCAGCGGATCCGCGCGCCCGCTTTCCAGCAACTGAGGGAGTGGGAGACGGTGCGTCTTGTGGTGGCATGTAGATGGATGTGACGGGGAGGACGTTGACGAGGAGTGTTGGGAGGGGCAGAGATGGAGTGAGCAAGTGGAGGTGAAGGACGGAACCATTTTTGTCAACATCCCATGTCTGGCGGAATCAATCCCACGTGACCCCCTACAGGGATGCATACCTGCAGTTGCCACCCAGAAATATTGAAACTCGCTTCAAGGTGACTTCACCACTCCGTCACCACCACTCACACATCCACCATGGTGAGAACAGCTCTCGCCAACAGTCCCATCTGACAGCAGGGAAAAGCCAAGACGACGCGCAAGTTTGCAGCCGTGAAGCGGATGCTCAAGCCGAGCGACCCGCGACTGTAAGCCAGCAACGGCGGGCAGCAGCTGATAGCAGGAAGGAGAACGTTGAGAAGTCGGCCAAGAAGGCGGCGAAGGAGGCCGCGGCCGCCGAGAAGCGCCAGGTGTGCGTTTTTGCGGGACTACATCAGCTGACTTTAGGACGCAGGTGTCGGCGTCGCTGTTCCTGTCGCACAACACGGACCTCGGGCCGCCGTACCGCATCCTCGTCGACACCAACTTTATCAACTTCAGCATCCAAAACAAGATTGAGCTGGTGCAGGGCATGATGGACTGCCTCATGGCCAAGTGTGAGTTGCTTGAGCTCAATCACAGATGAGTCCTCGGCTGATCTCAGGCATCCCAACCATCACCGACTGCGTGCTTGCCGAGCTCGAGAAGCTGGGACCAAAGTACCGCCTTGCGCTCAAGATTGCCAAGGACCCACGATTCGACCGGCTGCACTGCGACCGTGAGCTTTCCCTTGTCTGTAGCGCTAACACCAGACTCGGGGACATACGCCGACGACTGCCTCGTCCAGCGCGTGACGGCGCACAAGTGTTACATCGTAGCAACGGTAAGTCGAGGCAACTCGTGCACGAATCTCACCCCAGTGCGACCGCGACCTCCGGCGACGGATACGCAAAGTGCCCGGCGTGCCGCTCATGTACGTCGTCAAGCACAAGTACCAGATAGAGCGGCTTCCGGACGGCGGGGCGGCGTTTATTTAGCGACTGGGACATAGATGGGACGGTAGGTTACGATTGCATGCATGTATCAGCTACAAACACATGGTTAGGTGGGGTACACTACAACATGGTGGCACAAGCCGTGGTGGTCTATGGATGGGTGGGGGGGGAGGGGAGAGGAGGATCACTGTGGACACTGTAACTAAAGTTCGACGCTTCGGAAGGACAGGCCTTCTACTCGCCCGCAAACAGTTCTTTGATAAGCGGCCGCGTCTCCAACATACGCCCGCCGACGACGCTGCGCCGCGCCCTCTCCGCATCCTCAGGCGGCACCTGCGTGCCATGCAACGACGCGTCGCGCGGCAAGCGGAGCATCCACCCCCTGCGGTCCATGAGCGCGACGAACTCCGCCATCAGCTTATCCGCCACGAGCGTGCCTGCGCTCCCAAAGACGACGAGCTTAGCCTTGGCGCGCGTAAAGCTGACGTTGATGCGGCGCCAATCGCGCAGCAGCTCGCCAATAGCCCCCGTGTCATTCGAGCGCACGAGGGACACGAGCACGACGGCCTTGTCGCGCCCCTGCGCGCGGTCGGCCGTGAGCACTTCGATACCGCCGATATCCCCGCTGATATCGGGAGAAGACTGCAGCACGCGCTGCACCAGCTTGATCTGCTGCCGGTACGGCGTGATAACCGCGATGTCGGCCGGCCGCGTGCCGGCCGCGACGAGGGCGCGGGCGAGCGTGCCGACCAACGCGGCTTCGGTGGGGTTCTGCACGAGCTCGCCGGCACGCGTTTCGCGCGCCGGCATCCCGTCCGTGTCGACGAATACGGCTTTGCGCTCCGCCCGCAGCAGGTCTTGCACCCAACACTCGGCGCAGGCGCCGCCGAGCGCGGCGCAGCTCAGCGGGCGCAGCACCAGCGCTTGCTCCGCGACAGCGGATGAGCCGCAGCGCAGCCGCTGCTCGTAGATCAGCGCGTTGGAGAGCGCCATGATGTCCGCGTTCATGCGGTACTGCGCCGCGAGCGGGGCGACGGCTGCGGGATGCGCTTCGCTCAAACGACGGAAGAGGGAGACGTCGAGGCCCCCGGAGCGGGCTTCGGGATGCCGCACCTGTTGTTAGCTTGGGACTAAGTCGTCTCACAATGGGAGGTAGTTGAAAGTGGTCGCCGACAAGCACGAACTTGTCGGCGCAGCGCAAGGGGCCCAGACAAGTCGGAAGCGTGATTTGGCTCGCCTCGTCGACGATGCAGTAGTCGAAGCGGCGGCGCTTGAAGAGTGGGTGGTCGATCGACAAGCAGGTGGCTGCGACGACGGGCGGGTTCATGAGGCGGGATTCGAGCTGGCCGAGCGTGGTGGCGGGGCCCATGGCTTCGAGCGTGAGGTGGCGCACATCGGGGTGGACCTGTTGTCAGCTGCGTCTCAGCAATATTTACCTTCTCGGCATTGCCCAGCCGGAGCACCCCGAAGTCAGCACCGACGAGCTTGGAGACAATGGTGTCGACAGCCGAGTGTGTGTAGCTGGTAAGCAGCACACTCTGGCCGCGCGCGACGAGGGCGCGGATGATCTCGACCACGGTTGTTGTTTTGCCCGTCCCCGGCATGCCGAGGATCAAAGCGTAGTCTTTCGCCGAGAGCACCTTGGCCATGGCGGCGCACTGGTCATCGTTGAGGCGAGACGAGACGTCCATCTCCGTCGAGCGCTCACGCTCGAACTGCGGCTCGGCAAGGTCGACGACAAGACGGCGGCGGCGCTCGTCGCCTCCCTTGACGAAGAGATGGGCGAGGTTGCCCCGCATGCGCGTCATGCCCGCGCTCAGCTCGTCTTTGTCGATGCGGAAAACAGGCGCGGCGGTAGAGCGCACGCGCTTCAACTTGGCCTGCACGTCGAGCTTGTTCTGCACGGTTACAATCACCGTGTCCGCGGTGAGGAACGTGACCATGCCTCGGGCGAGATAGAGCAAGTCGGGCTCGACGGAAAGGCAGATTGGATCGTTCACCGCAATGTGCCCCGAAAGAAGTGAGCCAGCTTGCGGATCCGCGCGCGTGAACGTGTACACCCAGCGATTGATTTTACTGAGCGCGCCGCCTTCGTGCTCCTCCTTCGAAATGACCATGTCGGCGAAACACCGCCCCTTGGCCTCGCGCGCGTGTGCGCCCATCGTCCAGAGCTGCGCGCGCAGCCGCACCGTGTCCTGTTCTTCGAGCGTGAGCAGGCGCTCCCAATGCTTGAAGAAGTGGGCGTCGGTGTCGGTGATATGCGCGGCCTTGTCAATAAAGGCGGCCGCACCGTCGTCGGGGCGCTCACCATCCGCTCGCCGGTAGAGCATGCAAACGTCGGCGGCATAGCAGTTCTTGCACTCGTGCTCGCTGTCCATGGGCGGCGGGAGGATGGGCTCACGGCCGCCCCCGCGAACCATGTACTCTGCCAACTCGTTGCGCGTCTGCACGAGCGCGCGCACCTCGTTAGCGCGCGCCTCGACGAGGACGATCGCGTCCCGCTGCGAGTAGTACAGCAGGCCAGCGGGGACGGGAAGGCCTGACGTGAGCGCGTCCGGCATAGCACTCACCATACCGGTCCTCCATTAAAAGGGTATACAGCAGCGTCTGAGCGCGGTGCTGCACCCCGCCGATCGAGCGGCCGGTCTTGATCTCCATCGGTGCGACAACCTCCATTTCCTCGCCGTCGCGCTCAAGCACGGCCTGGACACTCGCGTCGACCTTGCCCTTCAAGCCCCACTTCAAGCTCCAAATATCCTCTTCGACATCATGCAGCCCGCTGATCGCGACCGTGCCCACGCCCTCGTCGCGCGCCGTAACGACCGTGCCCTCCGCCTGGCGTCAGCCATGCCTCCGCTTCGCTCACCTTCGGCGCGGCGCCGATCCACCGGCGCTCAAACGACGCGAAAGCGACCTCGGCCCTCGCCCCCAAGTCGTTGATCACCGCCTCGGGATCAAGCCCCGCGCCCCAGACTTCGAGCCGCCGCTCGTCCCGCCCCAGCTCGGCGCGCACGCGCGCACGCGTCGCGCCCGCGTCGAACGTGCCGTCCCGCAAGCTCTCTTGCAGCAGCGCGTGCAGGATGTTGCCGTATACGATGGGCTTGGACAGCGGCTCCGGCAACCGCACGCGCTGGTTCAGCAGCGGGCGGCGCACGCATGGCATCGCGGTCGCGATGCCCGTCATCGTCACGAGGATGTCGGGGTGCGCGATGAGGAACGAGGGGGTGTTGAAGGAGAATGAGATCGGGGAGACGCCGGACAGATCGGCCGAGACGACGTTCACGATGTCCCCCGCACGCAGGGAGAGCTCGGCCCACCGCTCGTGCAGGTGCAGCAGCCGCCGGCCGGACGGGGCGGACACGACGAGGGTCTTGCCGTATCCCTCGCCAGCGCGGAATTCGTCCTCGTCCTCGGGCATCTTCGCGAGGATCCCGTTGTGCACGCTCTCGACGGTGTACCGGGCCCACGGGGATGGCGTGTACCCGGCTGGTGATGGGGGAACGGCGGGGTTGGCGATGGGATATTTCTGTTATGTCAGCCGGCTGAGGTCGGATAAAAACATACAATCGGCGCCTCGAATATCGTGTCGTCCAGGCCTGCGAGCGCATCGAGGTCCCAGTCGCCGTCGTACTCGTCCTCGCTGCCGGGTAGTGGGCGCGGCGACGTCGGCGGGTGGACGGCGAGGCTCGTTGACTGAGGGAGCTTGCGGGGACGAGGGGAGGGTGGTAGTGGCTTGACGTGGCGCTGGGCCCTGGTGGGAGAGGTATGCGACTGGGATACATGTGCATTGGGAGATAGCGAGGCGAGTGGGGCGCGCGCGTCGGATTTGGTGGGGCTCAGAGCGCGCTTCTTGGGCAGGGAGAATGGTGCGTGCTTTGCGGACGGAGTGAGTGCTGTCGTCGAGGGCTTGGCTGTTGCGATGGACGATATGGCCGATGGCCTGCCCGGAAGCTTGGCTATGGAGACATGCTCGGCTGGCGGCGCGTGTCGTGAGCGTTGCGCACTTGTTGGCTTGGAAGGCACGGAGCTGCTCGACGGCGGTGGCCGCTTCACAGAGCTGACGTTTGTCCGCGCAGTTTCGAGACGAGCATTCGCCTCAGTTGACCACGGCGCGCGCTTCGCCGGCGTACACAGCCTCTTCCTAGGCGTCTCCGGGCTGGGCGAGTCGTCAAACGCGCCGGCGGCAACGTCGGCCAAGAGCTGGGCCATGAACGCGTCCTCCTCGGCCGTGTTGGGGCGCATGGGCTTGGCGGCTCGCTGACTGAGCCCCATGGTGCAAGATGCAAGATGAGCGAGGGCAAGGGCGGGGACTGGCGTGTGTGGAGATAGGAGAAATGAATGCAATGAGGTGAGATTATTGCTGGTGGCAACAAGACATTCGCGCTTCAGGTTCAGGCACGATCAAGATCAAAGTCACGTGATGTTTGGCTTATCTCGTCCTCTGCGATCCGCGAGGCGGCGAGTCCCACCTGGCTCAGATTGGCCTTCTCGCTGAAAAGCCTGTAACGACCCTCCTCGGCGACATCATGGAGGTTAAGCATGGCACCCTGGACCTGGATCTTTCCAATCTGGAGCTGGACATCGTCTACGTCTCCCGGCGAGGCCCCAAGAAACTTAAATTTGCCGCTTCGTCCGCTCCCTCCGTTGTGGCTGTTGGACAGCAGAACGGAGCGCTGCTTCCATCTGATCTCACCTCACTTTTGGCTGCGATTCTGGAGCCACCAGCCTACAGGTGGGCAACTGGTTGTCCAGGTGGAAAGTTGGCAAATGGGCGTTCAGTAATCGCAACCTGTGTAAGGGCCTGTCGTACAGGGTGACAGGACCGACGAGGTGCGAGGTCCGAATGGGAAGTGGAGGCGGAATTAGGGGGAGAACGCACGGGGGTTGACCGATACTGGTGTTCGGGCAACCCTCGGAAGAACAGTGGAATCACAAGGATAACAGAATCGACACGGGTGACCAGTTGGGCTACAAGTCTTATATAGGCAACTATAGACGGGGGCCCGATCGGTCGGCCGAGTGTCGGGTGAGTAGGTCAACCGACAGCTGCCACAAGGTCGAGGAGTCGACCGAGGTGGTGAGCCAGTTGGTCGACCAAGCGAGGTGGACCGTCTGTCCGACGAGGGTCGATGTAGGTCGGCCCGACTCACCAGCGGGGTGGTCGGACGAGTATCGGTCGAGCGAGAGAGTGGAGGTAGCGGAGGTGCGGGTGATCTCCGTGTGTGCGGTGACGGACATACCGGGATCTCCGCGAAGGGTCATGACAACCTGCTTGGAGACCACGCAAGGGGAGCAACAGGGAGCAACAGAGCAACAGGCAACTAGAACCAGAGCCTCCATCCGCTTCTCCAAGGACATCAACCAGTTCAACATCCCTGCCTCATGGCTGGCCCAGCTCACGATCAGCGATTTGCCCGAGGTCGAGAACCTCCATGCACTTGATGAATTAGGCTTGTTTCCAGAGCCCCACCTCGTCCCCCAGGAGGAGATCAGGGATGACGACCCCTTGTTGACCCCCTTGTCTTTGTCAACCCAGCTTCATTTGGCAATGGTCACCGCAGCGGGACTTCTACAACACCTAACAGGGGACCTGGCTTTTATGCCTCAGAATGAGCCCGCTTCCCCACCTGCCCCCACATTCTCACCCACAACAATGCCAGTGCCGGCGCCTGCGGCACCTGCAGGGACACCCGCGCCCGCGCCCCGGCGCACACCTCAGAAACAGAAAGGCCGTTCCCTCGCACCCATGCCCTTGCCTCCTGTGAGGAACGGACTTGAACGCTTTAGACCGTATCACTAAAAGGTACAATATTAGGGCTGATAGTCCTAATAGCAGTTCTACTTAAGCTAGGTCTCGGGTCCGGGCCATGACACCTCCCCCACAACGACTCCTGGGCCCAAGGTCCTAGTACATTCTGCTGAGCTGGCTCCAGCAGTTCTGGTACACCCAGTGACACCAAGCCCCCGCCCAGCTACGCCCAGCCCCCGCCCAGCTACGCCGTCACCCCCCTCCACACCCCCTGCTCAAATCACCTCGGATTGGACCACAGTGGTCAAGCGGCGCTCAGCACGCAATCTGCAGAAGGTCTCTCCATCACCTCCGCCTGTGCCCAAAGCACCTAGCCGGCATAGGGATACGTAACCTAGTGCTAGGGTGGTGATGAAACTGGATGTGGCATGAAACTGGTCGGATGTGGCGTTGCTCTCGCGGTGCCGGGCGTATTTTGAAGATAACTGTCATGGCCCGTTCTACCGACCCATGACCTCTCGCGGAGATCCCTGTATGTCCGTCACCGCACACACGGAGATCACCCATATCTCCTCTACCTCCACTCTCCCGCTCGACCGATACTCGTCCGACCGCCCCGCTCGGAAGTCGGGTTGACCTACGTCGACCCTCGTCGGACATACGGTCCACCTCGTCTGTCGACCAACCGGCTGACCGCCTCGGTCGACTCCTCGACCTTGTGACAACCGTCGGTCGACCTACCCGTCCGACACTCGGCCGACCAATCGGGCCCCCGTCTATAGTTGCCTATATAAGACTTGTAGCCCGACCGGTCACCCGTGTCGATTCTGTTATCCTTGTGATTCCACTGTTCTTCCGAGGGTTGCCCGAATACCAGTATCGGTCAACCCCCGTGTGTTCTCCCCCCAACTCCGCCTCCGCTTCCCGTTCGGACTTCGTACCTCGCTGGTCCCGTCATACCGTACGACGGGCCCTTACAATAACCACGGGCCAGGACCATGCCACTCATGTTGGCATTGGTTTGCATTGACGTTGCGTTGCGTCTATGCGTTATATGTGTATGTGTCCATCACAGGGGGCAAGAAGCAGGCAGAGGACTCTTACACATCCCGACCATGTTGCTGAAATGCTGAGCTGCGGTCTCCTCTCATCCGTAGAAGATCTTGGGGGTCTCAGTCTGTGTACCATCCCCTACCTACCCTTTTGTCAGGCCCTGCGCCGTTCGGAAAGGCGGAGGCTAGGGAGTGGTTGAGCACAAAGGTGTTCGTACACCGGATGCCGCTCCACCACCCCGATGACTCGAAGTCGACAACTGTGATAGGCGTGCAATAAGACTATGATACTATGATGGGGTGAGAATACGACGAGTATCAAGAGTTGGGGGAAAAGATCCTGAGACGTCGCCGTATATGTGACGATACGTTGTGAGCGGTGCCGACATGGGTACCGATCGGTACCGACGCCGTTATGAGATGTGGAGCGTCTTGCGATCGGGATGCGTGGTTATCGCATGGTGGTTGCCACGTGGTCGACACGTGTAGTCGGTTGGTCAATAGTCGTTGTCGTTCGAATCGTCACAGTACCCCCCCTCGCAAGTCTCGAACTCCGTGAGAGGGGAAAGATTGACGTACGATGTGTGGTAACGTCGTCACGAGTGTATGTGAATCGTTGAACAATGGGCGCAAGTGGGGCGAGCTCGTCGCTACTTCCCGAAGTGGTAGAAAATGATTGTGAACGACGAGGATCGTAGTGGCGAGACCGTCGTGTGACGAACATGATTGTCGAAGCGGTGCGGGCGTTGTGTTGAGCGGTGCGAGCGAGTCATGCGACCTTGTGAATTCACATGCGCCCTCATGAGGTGGTGTTGTATATAAACGAGACTGTTGTCGTCGAGTTCCGCAACATCCCCTCTTTCCTTCGCTTCACCATTCAACTTCCGTGATACCTCACAATGTCTTCTCCTTCTCCCGTTACTCCCTCTTCGCACGCTTCAGTCAAGGTTGTCGTGAGTTCTCCTGACTTCGACGCTGACGTTTGCCTTCGGTTGACACACCTATTGACGATATTGATGACGGTACCGAGGGTTCGGTTTCCACTGATCACAACGGTGATCGCGACTCCGAGTATCTCCCCTACGTAGAAGGGAGCTCTACCGTGGAGAAGGATGGTGGTGTTGATTCGTCGGAGAAGGAAATCGCCATCGGTTCAAAGGCGAACCCCATTGACATCGATGACGAATATGAGTTCGAGACCATTTCGTTCAAGCGCAAGAAGGGTACGAGCGTTTTCGAGCCCCTCCCCGCCAAGGTCCGTCGCACCGAGACCGATTCGGACGCAATCGAGGAGTCGCCCAAAGGCAAAAACAAAACGCGGACGAAGCACGCAACCAGTGATGCGTTGCGCATTCGTAACGTGAGTAGAAGGCCAGCACGTGCTGATTATGAGCGCGAAGTCATCAAACAAGATGATATCCCGCGGCGTGTCTTTGAGACGATGAAGCTCCCGTCGACCGGGTCGGTCACCAACGTGCCGTACGCGTATGTTGTGACTGATCCGTCGGTTGGTCCTCTTGTTGAGCTGGTCGTTCAATTTCGCACCCAGGTCGATGAAGAGCGATTTTACGTGCCTCTCGAGATCGCTGACGTGGCGGTGAGCGCTATCGAGTGGGCCACTGGTCAAAATGCGAACCGCAACGTGAGTTGTTACCGATCGTTACTGATTGCCAGTATACTTCCTGTTGCCGTGCGACTTTGAATAGCATGAACCGCTTGATCATCCAGTTGGATGCCGAGCCATGCGATAAGTGCGCCAACGCCCGCATGAAGTGCGTTTTTTCGGAACCCGTCGTTGGCGATACGCGCAAGGGCATCCGCGGTTGCCTCTATTGCCACAGTCACGGTATGGGCGACCGTTGTTCGCGCCGGTTGGACGAATGGATCGCGAAGTATGAAAAGCAGAGCAAGGCCTTGGCCTCGCTTTACCGCCTTCATCAGCAAAGCGAAAGTTTTCACCAGAAGCTCAAGTCGCAGTTTACTTTGCCCTACAGCCGCGAGCGTGACGAAGTAATTGTCAATACGCTTGACCACTGGCGTCGCGATGTCGCCAATAACCTTAACTCGTTCGCCATCGCGGAGGGTTACGGTGATATGGGTTTGGACAAAAATTTCCACAAAACCGTTGCCAAGTACAGCGTGTTCGACACGCTTACTCAAGCTGCCGCCGCTTCCGTGAACACCGCGCCCGCTGGATTCATCACCTCGGCTCCCCCCGCTGCTCCTGTCGCTGGCCCCGGTCCGTCAAGTCGCAAGACGATTAAGGAGCGCACGACTATCGTCCTGTCTGACGATGAGGGCGGTACCCTCGATCACGACCTATACCGTCAGGTTAAGTTGTACGAGGAGCGGAAGGCGAAGGACAAGGGCAAGGGCAAGGCTGTCGACCGTTCTCAGTTTTCCTCTTCTTCAGACGTGTAGATTAAATACTTCGTGATTGATGTATACCGGTTCTGGTTGTTCAATCCTGATCGTTATCTATCGTTTTTTAGGCGTCTGTTTGAGGGTCGGCTGGTGCGGTTGGTGTGGGTAGCCTCTATGGTACTCATCCAATGCGTCAGCAGCATTGTCTTTGAGATTTTCATATGGTTCCCATGTGTTGTCGCCAGGATCCGTATAACCTTTCCATCGTACAAGGTATTCCACGCGTTGATTCTTGCGACCTCTAATCCTAGAGTTAAGGATGGATTCTACTTCCCATTCTTCCTCTCCAAGGATTTCAATCGGTCCGGGCGGTGGTTGTTTACGATTGTCGATGTCATTGTCGATCCATGGTTCCAGTCGGTTTACGTGGAAGACGTTATGTATGTGGAAGTCTTTCGGTAGCTTGAGTCGATACGTTACCGGAGATAGGACTTGTTCCACTTCGATGGGACCGATATATCGTACATCGAATTTCTTCATTGGTCGTTGCGTTGATAGGTTGCGGGTGTCCAGTCCCACTCGGTCTCCCGGCTTGAATCTTGGCCCAGGTGCGTGTTTACGATCGTAGTATTTTCGATGATTTTCCTGCGCTTCTTGTAAGGACTGTTTGACCTGTTCTCTTGCTTCGAATATGACGTCCAAATAAGACTTCGCTTCCATACCAGGGGTGTAATCGGGTGTATCGAAGGAAAATCGTGGATTAAAACCAAAGTTGACGAAAAATGGTGATTTACCTCCTAAGGAAGAGTGTGCGGAATTGTTGTAAGCGAACTCCGCAAGGGGTAACAACTCCGCCCAGTTGGTTTGTAAGTGGTCGACGTATGCACGCAGGTATTCTTCCAGAAGTGCATTGACACGTTCGGTTTGACCATCGGTTTGCGGATGAGCGGCTGTAGACAATCGGCGATCAATGCCTAATGTTGTGCAGACGTCGCGCCAGAAGGCAGACGTAAACTTGCTTCCACGGTCGCTAACGATCGTGCTCGGAATACCATGTTTGGCGAGTACGTTCTTAAGGAAGATGTAAGCCAAGTCCAGGGTAGTAATATCGTTTCGGCATGGTTCGAATATCGCCATCTTCGTAAATTTGTCTACGAAAACAATGATTGAATTGTAGCCGTCCGAGTCTGGCAGCGTTTCGATAAAGTCCATGGTAACTGAATGCCATGGCAATTCTGGTATGGGTAGTGGTCGTAGTAGGCCATAAGGTTTGTGTCGACGGATTTTATTACGTTGGCATGATTCGCATGATGCCACGAAGTGATTGACAAACGAGCGTATGGTTGGCCACCAAAAGTGTCGTTGGACCAAATCCAAAGTCTTCCTGCGTCCAGGATGACCTGCTAATTTATTATCATGACAAAGTTGCAGCACTTGAAGTCTGGGTTGTCCTGCGGGGACAAAGATCTTGCCGTCGTAATAGAATGTTCCATTTTGTCGGGTCCAGTGTTGTTCCCGATCGGTTTTGCTCGTGTTCCATGTTTTGTTTTTCACGATGCAATATTCGTCCGTCTTTTGAGCTTTGACGATGTCGTTAACGAGTGTCGGAACGAGTGTGTTGACTTTCGTTGATCCGAGGCGTAACAGGGAAGCTGTTGGTAATGAGAGTAATTGCAGGTAGTTGTGTTGTCGGTCTTCCTCTGTTACCTCGTAATCGGGTCTTCTTGAAAGAGCGTCGGGCTTCTCTCCCTTCTTTCCGGGTCGGTATGTGATTTCGAATACGAAGGATGTTAGGAATAGCATCCAACGTGCCTGTCTCCTTGTAAGTTGTCGCTTGGTATTGAAATAGACGAGTGGTTGATGGTCGGTAACGATCGTGATAGGGTGTTGGGCACCTTCAAGGTATTGCCGCCATTCATGGAACGCACTAACGATTGCCAGTAATTCTTTATCGTGGATTTCGTAGTTTTGTTCGGCAGGTAACAGTTTGCGGCTGAAGAATGCAATCGGTACCAGTCGTCCATCAATCAATTGTGAAAGGATAGCGCCTATGGCAGAGTCTGACGCGTCGGTCTCCACGGTGTATGGCTTGGTCAAGTCCGCGAAATGTAAAATATCGCCATTACGAAACGCTTCTTTGATGTCTTCGAATGCCAATCGTTCTCGATCGGTAAACTGGAAGGGTTTCGCATCTTTCGTTTTCGTAGATTACGTTAATGCGATAACTATTCGGGAGTATCCTCGTATAAAGTGGCGATAGTAGTTACAGAAACCAAGGAACGATCGTAACTCGTTCAAGTTCTTGGGTTCCGGCCACTCTAGGATCGCATTCACCTTCTTTTCGTCCATGGAAATACCGTTTGCTGAAATCACATAACCTAGGAATTCCGTCTTCTTCTGATAGAATTCGCATTTTTCGGCTTTGGCGTACAGCTTGCCTTCTCTGAGTCGTTGTAATACTCGTTGAATGTGTTTTGTATGTTCTTCCCGGGTTTTCGAAAAGATCATAATGTCGTCCAAGAACACGATTACGAAATCGTCGATCATGTCGTGGAACTGTGTATTCACGAGATATTGAAAGGTTGCTGGGGCATTAGTGAGGCCAAATGGCATCACCAAGTATTCGAATAAGCCGTAACGGCAGCGAAATGCCGTTTTCCATTCTTCTCCTTCCGCAATGCGAATCTGATGATAAGCATTTCGCAAATCTATTCGGGAGAAGAATTTTGCGGAACCAAGTCGGTTGAGGAGTTCCGAAATGAGTGGTAGAGGATAGCGGTTCTTAACCGTAACATTGTTGAGACCGCGATAATCTACGCAGAGTCGCAACGAGCCGTCCTTCTTCTTGACGAATAGGATAGGTGCCGCTGCGGGGGATTGTGATGGTCGAATGAAACCTATTTCTTGCATTTCGTCGAGGTATTTCTTTAATACGTCGAGTTCCACCGGTGATGACGCATATAATGGTCCATGCGGTGGTGTCGCTCCTTCGACTAGGGTAATCTTGTGATCGAATTTACGATGCGGTGGTAGTTTCATTGCTTGTTCCTTTGAGAACACGTCCGAGTATGGCCAGGACTCTTTGGGCACGTGTTCTTTGATTTCTTCTGTTATCTGTGGTTCACGACTGATCCCGGTCGTGATCTGTGCTGTGGAAACCCGCGGGTGAATCTGTGGCTGTGAAAACTGTGGCTGTGATAATCGTAGTACTCCTGTGACTTCTTTCTTCGCTAGTTGGCGAAATACTCGTGCGCTGATCAGCTTGACTTCCGGTACCCGCTGTGGCTGTGACTTCTTCTGTGGCTGTGGCTGTGACTTCTCTTGTCCTCCTTGAGTTCTTTTCTTCGGTCTTCTCCGTCGCTTTCCCTGTGAAGACTGTGGCTGTGACTCCGTAACTTTCACTTGTAACGCCCTACTAAACTGTGGCTGTGACATCTTCAGTTGCTGCTGTGGCTGTGACCCCATTCCATATCTCGCGTAATATTCGAGCGTCGTTTTGCTCGGACGGTACGGTTTGTCTCCAACAATTTTACGATCCTGGCCGGTAACGATCGTGAAGTTATAGTCCACGTGCGGTTGAGGTTCCCACTTCAATGTAACCTTAGCTCTATCGATCCAAGGTACGCCCAGTACGAGGTCCTCATCCCCGATGTCCATAACCTCCATACGATGTATGCCAGTCCTTGGTCCGTAACTTAATTCGACGTGTACATGTTCTGTGACTTGGACCGCTTTCTTCGGGTCCATCATGGTAACTGTGACTTCCTCATTCGTTCGATGAATCGGTAATTGTAACTCTTTGATTACTGTCGGATTGATGATGTTGATATCTGATCCGCAGTCAACGAAGGCTCTGTATTTGTCTCTTCCTATTTGTCGTCGAATGATCGTGACTTCTTCGTATATCCTTAATTTCTCTGGTGGTTTTCTTGCATCGAATAGGGTGCACCGCGCTGTGCGTAACCCTAGTTGCCCGCATTGCCCTCCCAGATACGGGTCTTTCCTCATCGGCTGGGAGGTCTTCAGTTTCCCTCCTGTCCCGTCTCTTCGACGGTGTGAGGCAACTCTTCCCAAATGACGTCGTGGTGTTGGATGTCGCCCTCTTGTTGCATATCGAATGTTACCGATCGTGCCCGTATCTCACTTTCTGTACGGAGTGGGCAGTCTTTAACGATATGGCCTTGGTTGCCGCATCGGTAGCACAGACTCTGTTGTCTGCGTTGGTCCCTCTCTGCTTGAGAGACTACTGGTGCGCTTGGTCGAATCATCCCTGTGGCTGTGGAATTAACTGAAGTTGTTGATCGAACCGGTGGCGGTCTATAACCTGTGCCTGTCATAGGTCCTGTTGGGTTCCGGTATCCTACAGGAGGTCGACTAGCATAGTGATAGATCGGTACTGGTCGTGGAGTGTAAAGGTTGGTCGGGTATCGGTACCTCGGCTGCATAGGAACGAATCCCGACCTCTGTTGCTCTTGTAAACGTTCTTGACGTCGATACTCCTCCCTGCTTCCCATTTCATGTGCTTGTACGTATAATTCTTGTAGCGTTGTCTTCCTTCCTGCGTCGGTAATTCGATCCTTAATGCTCGGACGAAGTCCGTTGTAATAAGCATGCGTAAGCATGTTATTCGGGATGGGGTCGTCCGTATATCCTAAGATCGTGATATACCGCTTGAACTTGGCGGTATAATCCGCAACGCTCATCTTTCCTTGCTGTAACTCGTTGAATTCCCGTGCCGCATTCTGTCGACGATACGGGTCTCCTCGATCCTTTACGAATTGCTCTTGAAATAATCGATAATTCAACATCCAGGATGGTCTTGGTCCTGTGGCGTACGTTTGATACCACTCCGCCGCTTCGCCGCGTAAGGTACGCCCAATTGAAATGATCTTTGCTCTATCGGCTAGCCGGGGATACGTCACCTCGAAGATTTCGTCGCACGCTGCTAGGAATCCTTCGGCGTTCCGTGATTCATTGTTGAACTCTGGTAGCTTGACGTATACGGCCTTGGGGATAGGGATTTTCGTTTGATGTACTTCCTCTTCTTCTTCATCTTCCCGATCGGTACCGTACGGTAACTCGGATTGACGCTCCAGGCTATGCCGAGCATCTGCGAGTCGATGGGCTGCTTCGATCGCTGTGACTTCTTCCGTTCTAGTCGTCCTTCTCCTCGAATCCGCTTCCGTTGTTAACTCGTTGATCTTTTGTGTCATCGGTTTCATATATTCCAGTAGTCGCTCCAACATTTCCTCTGTGTTGAGCGCCGTACTTGATCTTGTGGTTCGCTTGGAAGGTAGTTCTGGCATCGGTAGTAGTTCTTCACTACCGGTGGACTGTGACTGTGGCTGTGGCTGTGATCGTCATTTTCCTTTGGACTGTGGCTGTGGCTGTGGCTGTGGCTGTGGAGTTCCCTCTTCTCGAGGCTGTGGCGTCCTCTCTCCACTATCCTCCGTTCCTATACTACCTTCTCTTGAAGTCGATGGATCCATCTTGTCGCCTTCGCTTCATCGACGTGGTGCTGTGAACTCTTGATACTTCTGTCAGGCCCTGCGCTGTTCGGAAAGGCGGAGGCTAGGGAGTGGTTGAGCACAAAGGTGTTCGTACACCGGATGCCGCTCCACCACCCCGATGACTCGAAGTCGACAACTGTGATAGGCGTGCAATAAGACTATGATACTATGATGGGGTGAGAATACGACGAGTATCAAGAGTTGGGGGAAAAGATCCTGAGACGTCGCCGTATATGTGACGATACGTTGTGAGCGGTGCCGACATGGGTACCGATCGGTACCGACGCCGTTATGAGATGTGGAGCGTCTTGCGATCGGGATGCGTGGTTATCGCATGGTGGTTGCCACGTGGTCGACACGTGTAGTCGGTTGGTCAATAGTCGTTGTCGTTCGGATCGTCACACCTTTGCCGCTTCTAGCGACTCTTGTAATTTCGTATTGTCTCTCATAAAGGGGACAGGAAGCTAACAAGGCAGACTTTGACGCAGCTACAAGCATGAGAAGGACGGATTGGAGAGAAGGAGTCACCGGCCACGATCGCGTGGTTGATTCATGGTTGACGCTAGGGCTGTGCAAGCGACATATGTCTTGATAGTGGTACTTTGCAGAAATGAAGTGAAGTCGTGCTTGCAAGTACAGCCATGAGCTGGCTAAGCAGCCTGGCAGCTGGCAGAGTAGTACTCATAGATCACGAGGAAAGCGCGACGATCGATCTGAATTGGATGTACGATCGGCGCTAATCAGTCAGAGGGCACGTGGATATGACCGCATCGCGCACCCGTGCACCCGCATACCCGGCCACCCGGCCACGCGGCTCACCCGCCCTGTTTCCGCAGTGCTGCAGGTACAGGGACGACAGCATGCATTCATGATTCAACAACACTGACGCTCTCGATGCACAGATGCACAGAAGAGTAGAGGCGTACACGGTAGCCAGTGAATGGTAAGAGGAGTCGGGAGGCAAAGAATGAGAGAGAGAGAGAGTCAGAGACAGAGCTTGATGAGATCACATGCACACAAATGCCACACGGCCACACGGGGCACAACACCCGCTCGACCGTGGGTGACTCTCTCACCGCCTTCCTTCACTTGCTCTCCTTGTATATCTTGCATCTCTCTCTCCCCCATCTTTCTCTTTCTCTTCTCTCTCTCTCTCTCTCTCTCTCTTTCTCATCTCCCTCTCAGTTCCCCCCCCCCCCCCCCCCCCCCCCCTCATCTCACCACTCCAGGACGTCGCCGCGTCTCTGGTGTGTCTCCGGTCATCTCGCGACCGCGGCCCTCCCATCATGATCATCATCAAGGCAACTCTGCGTGACGAGACGCGCCGTCTCCAATTCGACGCGCATGGCTTCCCGGCCTACGACGAGATTCAGCGGCGGGTGAGTAGGCATTGGACTGGCTCGAGTCTCGAGCGGCGCTGTCACGGCCGGGTGGCAAATTCGTCCTCAACGGTGGTGGGGCGGTGCACAATTGCTTCCATGAGGCGCCTCGACATCTTGTGGTCGCGATGACGATCTAGTCGGGCGTCTTGTTTGTCGCGGCTGCTCATGGGCGCTGCACAGATCTCAGATTACTACACGGGACGCTGAAGGCTGGATGGTGGCGCTGGTGGTCTGGTGGAGGCAGCACTCGTCATCTCCCTCTGTTCTATCGCTGACACTCGTTCTTCCTTCATTATCTCTCCCTCATCCTCTTCTCACTATTCATCCATCTCTCCATCCATCCCCCTCCTCCTCCTCTTCACCGCAACTGAATCAACTCAATCGCATCGCTCGTTCGCAATACAGCTCCGCTCCGCATTCAGCCTTCCCTCGTCCGCCCACGCCTTCTGGACAAACGTCCTCTTCTTCCCGGACGACACTCAGTCAGCCCGCATCAAGTTCAAGCAGCACATCTGCGACCAAGCCGAGTAAGTTGACACAGAACGCGTAAGCGTAGCATGGCCTGCCTTCATTCCGCATCTGCACCTGTACGGATCCGACAGGAAAAGCCAGACGGAACAGGTGACGACGCTTGCCACCCACCCTCACGACCTCCACCAGAAGCCGGCGCTGACGCGTTTCCTCTTCAACGTTGCTTCCGCCATCCCACCGCAACATCGCCCCTCTGTCCATTCAATAGATACGAGCGTGCTCAACAGCCTTTCCTTCGCTACGGCGGATTCCCCGCTCCAGCTCTTGTCTTCACTATCCTTCTGTCATCCGACATCAGGATGAACGAGATCCACGACTTCCACCGAGCCGTTCACGGACGGAACGAGGCCAATAACATGGAGGAGGAGATCTACCGCCTCGAGACCGAACTCACCATTCGTCACCAGATACTCATTTCGCTGGAGGACAATCTTCAAGCGGCTCGCGCCATCAACGACAGTACCGCCGCCGATTACTGGGCCGACAAGGTCGCGCAGAAGCGTCTCGGCCTCCCTGAGCTCGAGGAGAAGCTGCGTGGGGTTCGTTGCCGCCACCGTCTCCTCTCGGAGGAGTTGGATCGCCTTGCCGCGACCTCGACCTCGACCTCGACCTCGACCTCGCCCGGCCTATCGCTTCGTGAGTGGTCAGACCATCAGGAGACCGATGACATGAACCGGATGGCCGAGACCGAGAACGAGCTTGCTGCTTGGCTGGTCGGACACGCTTTTCGTCATCCCAACCTCCCTGATCCCAACCTCTCAGGACCAGACCTCTTCTTTCCCCCACTCGACCAAGTCATGGGAGGTGCTGCGCCTCACAGGCGCCGCCCGTGGCATGCTCCATCCAACTGGGGCAACAACCTGACTGCGTGGGCGCTGCCGGACCCCCCTCAAGGCCCTGCTCAGCCGGCCAACTCTACGACGGGTTATGGTCTGCTGAGCTCCTTCGGTGACCTTTTCGCTTCTGAGGGCCCTTCCCCCAGCTCTGGTCGCCAGCGGTCTATCCTTGACCTGTTCGATACCCCCGAGCTCACCGCCGCTCCTGCGCGTGAGGTGGGCATGATGCTCGACCGCTTCCTCAATCACTTCCAAGGTCAGCTGGCCGACACTCTTGATGGCTTCGCGCAGCGCATTGCCCCTCACCCTTCGGAGGAGCTTCCCATTCGTCCGGCTGCCAACACGCCCGAAGTTCATGTTCCGGGCGCCTTTGTCCAGCCCGAGTCTGCACAGTCGTCGGACGCCCAGGTCCAGACTGCCATGGCGGAGAAGGCCGAGCAATTGAAGCCATCGGTCAAGCACGGCAAAGGCGGATACCGCCACAAGCACATTACATGCGACGGATGCCTCACTGGCATTCGCGGCACGCGCTACAAGTGTGAGCAGTGCAGCGACTATGATCTCTGCGGGTCCTGCCTGCCCTTCCTGCACACCGACGCCCTTCACTCCAGTTCTCACACGTTCAAGGCCATGGTTCACCCAGGGCTTGAGGAGCGTATCAAGTTTGGTGGCACGACATCGTCGCGGGCTCCTCATCAAAGCAGCCGGCACCCCGCCACTTGCGACATCTGCAATGAACTTATCGTTGGAGTACGCTGGAAGTGTCTCAACTGTCCCGACTGGGATTGCTGCTCGGCATGCTCCAAGCTCATCCCCAGCGTGCACCCAGACCACAGCTTTGTTAAACTTCACAAGCCCACCGATTATGTCATGAACGCGGCTTGGGACGCCAAGAACGACGTCCACCACCCCTATGTTGTTTGCGACGGCTGCAACATGACAATCCGTGGCCCACGCTTCAAGTGCATGCACCCAGATTGTCCTGACTATGACCTCTGCGTCAAGTGCGAGGCAGCGCCAGTGCCTATCCACCCGGAGAGTCACCCTATGCTCAAGACCAAGATGCCACTCAGGATCAACTCCAAGTCCTCGTTTGACCCGATTAAGAATGTCTACGAGGACCACTGCCGCTACCGCGTTACGCGCGACTGCAAGAAGCCCGGCAAGGACAAGGCGCCCGCTTCGCCCGAGGTCAAGTCTCAGCCTCCCAGCGCTCTTCCGAAGGCTGAGCCCACACCGCAGGCCACCTCTGGATTCGGAGGCTCAGTCGACGTCCGCTCGTCTGCATTTGCCCGCGGTGAGGACTACGCCAAGGCTGTCGATGCTATCCTGAAGTCGATGTCTAGTATTAGCATCGCCGGCACTAGCTGTCCTCAAGATCTCATGGGTGTCAACGAGGGTGATTCGGCTACCTTGACCTCGGCTCAGCCTATCAACCCCCAGCCGGCCCCTGCCTCGAGCATTTCCAAGGAACCTATTGGGTCGCCAGCCGCTGGTAAAGAGGAGCCTCTTGTTGTTATCGAGGACTCGCCCGTGGCTTCCGTGTCGGGCAATGACGTGCAACCTGCCGCTATTACGTTCCCCGGTTGCTCTCTTCCCCGTCTGCCCCGCGACTTTGACCTTAACGCTGAGGTCAAGAAGGTGGAGGAGGTCCAGGAGCGCGAGAAGAACAAAGAGATCAAGAAGCCTAAAAAGACCATTATCCACACCAAGGAGGGCCCGTCGGTCGTGACCAAGGACGACGACGCTCCGAACGTCCAGGTCACCTCAACCGCTCCCAGTGCTGCACCGGAGGTTGCTCAGTCGATCCCCGCTCAGGCGGCGGACCCGGCCGTCGCTGATGTTGCCGCGGCGGAGCCCGCGACTGCGGCCGTGGCCACGGAGCCCGTGACCGAGACCGAGCCTGCCGACCCTCTGGACATCCTCACCTGGGTCCGCCACGTCACAATTAACCCCTCGACGACTCTTCCTCCCGGCACTGAGTTTACCAAGACGTGGCAGCTGCGCAACTTTGCAAGCGGTGAGGACTACGACTTCAACCTCCTTTACCTCGTCCACAAGTCGGAGGGTGTCTTGGGTGATGCCTGCAAGATGGAACTCATTCTGCGCCGCGAGGACATCATCAAGAATGCGGACATCCAAGTGACCATCCCGGGACTCAAGGTTCCCCACCTCCCGGGCCGGCAGATTCTGGAACAGTGGCGGTTCGAGGATGAAAATGGTCGCGAGTACGGCCAGCCCCTTCGTATCAGAATCGAGGTTGAGGAGCGCCAGTCGTCGGGCGAGAGCACGGCCTCGTCGTCGTTCATTGTACCCCGCGCGCCGCTGGAGCATACGGAGGACTCGTTCTACCTCCCCACCCCCGTTGACCGTCGTCCGGTCCCGACGTCGGAGGAGCTCAGCGAGCGCCTCAGCTCCGTCCCTTCCTCGACTGCGGGTCACGATGATGACGCGTCGTCGACGTTCTCCTTCTCGGACGTCGAGCACGTCACGCACGATAGTGTAGGGCGCAACACGTCGACCGACGACTTTACTGCCGACGACTACGACTTTGTCGACGAAACTGACGAGGAGACCGAGGACGGCTTCTAGCCACCTCGCCAAGATTACAAGTGTACTGGTTGTTCGCTATCTGTCCTGCGTGTTGAAACAAGTTGTGTTGAACTAAAATAACAAACGTATGAAGTGTTGCTGTGGTATGGGCGATTGGTGCATGCGAACGTCGTGCGGCTGGAACAGTTCTAGGGGTTGACTTGGGCAGACGGCCAATTGCCAAAGTGGCGAGGTTTTGGGTTTTGCAAGCGTACAGTAAGTAGGTGGCGGCCGAGGCAGGCGGCTTGAATGTCGCCCTCGAGTACTCGATGGGAACATTCACTACACTGTGCATCAGTCCACGTGGGGATTCATGCTTCTACAGTACAAGATTGATGCAAGCGTGGTAGAGGGCGCGCAATGCATTCATAATAAGCCACCCACCCAGCCACCTGGGCACCACCACCACCACCAATACACCCAACGTCCAACCACCATTTGCAGCATGAAATAAAATTAAAAGGTGTCTCAAACCGGCCGAGCCGACGCGCGCCATTTCCAGAGGCCGCGATTACAAAAGAGCCAAAAGAGCCAATGATCTACGCACTATATGCACTCGGGATGAACTGGTGTTTCTGGTGCAGCAGCGGCCAGTGGGTCACGCGTCAGATGTCTTCTGTTTAGTCCACCTGACTCGACGTCGGGTCGATCGACGTACCAGCCTACCAGCGCAGGCGGCGTATGACGAATCAGCTGATCAGCTGCTAGTGCGTGCCTCCAGGCCTCAACGCCTCTACTCGTAGTGGACGAGGAATCTCAGCCTGCAGCCTGCCTGCTGCCAGCGTATGCAAGGTCATGGTCATGAGGTCATCTCTTGCTCGCTGGACCAAGACTCGTCGCCCCTCCATTCCGTGCATGACCGGCAGGCCACAGCGCCCTCACATGCCTTCCAACATCCCACTAGGCCACTCACTCTTCGCCATCGCCATAGATCCCTGTCCCATCGCCGTCGCCACTCTTTGACCCAAACTCGATTGCCCCGTCGCTCTTGGAGATTGGAGAGACAAACATCGAGAAGCCGAGGCCAGATCCGGCGGGTGGAAAGAACAAAGCAGCAACAAAGGGGAGGCAGTGGTGGAATTTTGCCTCCGTCCATCTCCATCTCCCACCCAGCCCAGCCCACCACCCAGGGCGTCCTCCCACCGTACACCATCTACGGCCTAGGTGTCGCTCCTCCGCTCCGCATCCATCCATCCATACATCCACTCTTGTTCTCTTGCTTTCCGAGTATCACGCGCTCGCTCGTCCTCTCCGCTTGCGACGAAGCTTGGCTTTGGCGCACTCGCACCGCCGCAACAGAAGTCAGCACCGGGTCGACGATCGTCGACTGCCACTGCCTGTCCAGCTGTCCAGTGCCGCCGCACCACGCTTTGCTCGCGTGTCTCTCCCCCTGGAGCGTGCCGCCCCACGCCGCCCCCTTTCCTCCCATCCCCCTCTTTCATCATCGCCCACCGCCTACACAGCCTGCCTCACCACCTCCTCTCTCTCTCTCTCTCTCTCTCTCCGTCCTCCTCTCCATCTCCTCCTCTCCATCTCACTCTCCTCGACTCTCCTCGACTCTCCTCTCACGCCTCTCCCTCCATCCCCTCCATCAAGCGGTCTCGTGTCACCCTAGACACGAGACCTAGCCCCCGCCCAACCGACCATGTCGGATGCCGGCCCGCCCTCATCCACCGGTGGTGCCAACTCCAACTTGGCCACGACTCCCACTAACCCCAACACGGCCGCCACCACCTCTACGCCTCCCCCACAACCCCACTTTCGTCCCTCCCCCGTGCGCTCGTTCACCGTCCACAACCCATACCTCTCCACCGTCAAGGGACGCGCGACCTCTCAACCCCCCGGCGAGCGCCAGCCAAACTCGTCCCCCGCTTCCGGACGCGGCAGCCCAGGCATGAACGGAAGCGACTTTGGCGTCATCGGCGGATCGCGCACCCCCACCGGAGGCAGAGCTGCAGTGGGCTATTCCGCGCCGACGCGCGCGAGCAGCTTCTCGGTCGGCGAAAAGCTCGACCAAAAGGTGAGTCTGCTCTGCTTGCTTTCTGGATCGCTTTTTGGCCTGGCATCGGGGCCAGCGCCAGAGCCAGCGCCAAACTCGGCGGGATGCGCCGTGTTTGGTGCTACCGCGCGCCTGTTGTATGGCAATGTTAGACGGGCGCTGACACCCGTGTGACACAGCCGTCCTCTCTCATCCGTACCCTTTCATCACATATGGAGGAGCGCACAATGGAGCGCACCACCTCTCCATCTCAGTTCCCGACTTTCTCGCCGTCCTCGTCCCCATCGACGTCACCTACGCTCTCCGGTCAACAGGCGCTCCCAGGCGGCAGTGGTGCGCAGTACTCGCCACCCATCGCCCCCGCCAACGTCTCCCGCTCGCGCTCTCAGTCGATGGCGACAGGAAACCGCCCAGACCGTAACTTTATCATGCCTATGACGACCTTTGACTCCCCGACCAACTTGAGGTTTGAGGACCCATGGCCCAAAAGCAAGGAGTCGAGCAACATGTCGCCATTTGGCGGCAATGTACGCACCTTTGGCGATGCAGACGAGCAGCCGCAGCGCCCCACTGCCACCCAGGCCGCTAGCTTCAGAACGCCCCAGGATCCGACGTTCGGCTCGCGCGCTGCGTGGAAGTCACCCACCACCTCTGCGCTCACAGCTTCAGTCAGCAAAGCTCTCGGCTCCCAGCCCAGCTACTCGTCGGTTGTCGGCGGGTTCGATGACACGGCAAACGGCGGCCGTTCAGGCAACAACAGTCGTCGCCACTCGATGTCTGTCGTTGGGGCCGGGCCTCGCCGCGGGTTCAGCTACAACGAGGGCCAGGCAATGAGCACGCTTAAAGCTTCCTCGCGCCGCGGCATTGGTCCCCTGGGCTTCAGTGACGAGGAGCTCCTTCCCGAGCGCTTGGGCAATGCGCTAAGCCTCACTCAAGTCGACGAGCCGCAGAGCGAGACCGAGGTTGCTTCCAGCTTGCCCATGTTCACTCCGCAAGTCGGGGAGGCGCCCCGCAGCATCCCGCGCTCCAACCCCGCTCCCGCCGACCCGTTCTTCAGCTCGTCGCAGGAGAAGCAGGAGCGCAGCAAGTTCCACTTTGAGAGCACGCGCGGCCGTGCCTCCTTCTCCATGCCTCCCAGCCACCCCGGCGCGCCCGGCCACCCCGGCGCGCCCGGCGGTGGGTCAGGCTCAAGCCCAGATTCCGGCCGCGAGGTCCAGCGTCCCACTCCGGTCGGTGCTCCTGTGCGTGCTCCCGCGCCTGGCGCTGGCGCATTCGGCAACTCGATGTATGACACGCGCTTCGGTGCGCCCTCGCGGCCCGGCTACCCCGGTGGTCCCTTCTCCCAGCCGCCCATGGGTCCCGGCCCTACCTTTGGCCGGCCGCCATCGGGCTTTGGCGGCTTCTACGGCGGCGTCGGCCAGCCGCAAGGTGGACCGCGCCCTCCATTCCCCCAGAACGGCGGCTTTGGCGGCATCGGAGGCGGAATGGGTGGTATGGGCGGTATGGGCGGTATGGGTAGTATGGGAGACATGGGCGGGATGAGTATGGGCGGCGGCGGGCTGGGCGGCGGCATGGGCGGTGGCATGGGTGGTGGAATGGGTGGGGGCATGGGCCCCGGATTCCCTCCCGGTCCTGGCAGCTTCCTCAATACGCCTGCTCCGCCGGGGCAGCACGGCGGCGTCTTCGGCGGCCCGGGTAGCCAGCCAAACTACTTTGCCTCGCAGCCCTCGGCGCCTGGCGCGCCTGGCGCGCCCACCTCGCCGTCGTCCTTCTCGTCCCTCTCGCTGGCGGATCTTGGCAAGGGCATACCGCTCGCCAACCTCCCGCCGACGACGCCGCTCTACATCGTCACCTTCAAGGCCGGGCGCCGCGACGTCTTCTACTGCCCGGACCCGACGCTGCTCATCTCCAACGGCGACCGCGTCATCGTCGAGGCGGACCGCGGCTCGGACCTCGGCACGGTCGTCCACGACCAGCTGACGCCGCTCGACGTGCGCGAGTGGCAAGAGAAGCAGGCGACCCAGGCGCTTCTGCACGGCGCCTCGCCCCACCAGCCGCCGGGCATGACGCTCTCCGGCGCCGAGCCTGCACCGCCGGGCAACACGAACGGCAGCGGGCACAAGCGGACGAACAGCGGGCCCGTGCGCCCCCCCGCGCCGGGCCAGCTCGACTTCTCCGGCGCCGACCTGAACACGCTGCTGTCCGGCGTCGGGCCCTCCGGCAGCCAGATGGACATGGGCGGCGGCGGCATCGGCGCGCGCGGCCCCCTCGCAAAGGAGATCATGCCGAAGCGGATCTTCACCAAGTCGAGCGGCGGGCCCGAAGAGCAAGCGTAAGTCTAGCTTATACGACGCTGACGCCAGCCGCATGGTCGAGAAGCTCAAGGACGAGTACGACGCCATGATGATCTGCCGCGAAAAGGTCGTCCAGCGCGGCCTCCCCATGCAGATCGTAGACGCAGAGTACCAGTGGGACCGCCGCAAGCTCACCTTCTACTTCAAGGCCGAGAAGCGCGTCGACTTCCGCGAGCTGACCAAGGAGAACTTCCGCATTTTCAAGGTGCGTCGGAGAGCGAGAGCGCGCGAGAGAGCCCGCTGACCCCAGTCGCGTATTTGGATGTCCATGGTGCCCAAGGACGACCCGCGCGGCGCGTCCGGCGCGTCCGGCGGCCACGCGCCGGCGTGAAGGCGAGGATAGAGATAAGACATTCTACATGTTCGGCGGACGGCGGATACCCACCCGCCGCCTGCCTTTCCGCTAAGAGCGAGAGATCGTAGACGTTACGCTAGTGTACGATAGGCGAGAGGCGAGAGGCGTGTAGTGATGCTAGTGTTGAGGGTACGTGGGCGTGGGGTGTTTGAGGGATGGGCGAGCAATACCTTGTGCCCATTGAAGAGTCTTGTCCTGGAATGAGTGTGGCTTTGCGAATGCACTTGGCGAGTAAACCGGTATCGGGGCTTGCCATGGCAAGACAGCCAACACCTTACTACCGCGCGCGCGCGCCTCACAACTCTCCATGCACTGTGTCTCATCCTATCACTATGCAACATGCACATCCCTCACAGACACGACCATCCGCCCCCATCGTTCGTCAGCTCAAGCTTGCGCGCACAGAATGTCGGCACGCCATGCTGCAGCCACACGTTCTTGCGCAACTCCTCAAACCGTCCCTCGTGCATTCTCTGACGGTGTCCGCGGCTGGATGTCAGTTTCTGTTCGAGGGCAATCACTCACCGCAAGTTCGTCTCCAACTCGCCAAATTGGTCGAGGTACGGCATCGGACCAAAGCTGCCCGAGCCCGCAAACAGGTACAGAATCACCCAGCGCTTGAGGTCGGCAAAGATGCCCACAACTCCACCACATTCTCTCATGTGCAGGTTGCACTCGCCCTGCTCCCCCTCCGAGCAGCAGTCGCCTGCCAAACACACCATTCGCCCACAGATCAGGCACAGCGCAGGATAGCTGGGTCGCATGCCGCAGACATCGCAGCGCTCGCCGGCGTAACGGATCGCTGCAACCTCGTATGCCTCAGGCAAACGCATGAGCTCGTACGTCCCAGGGTACTCCAGTGGAGGTATTATGCGGCCCTGCATCGCCCACTGCGTCAGCCATCGCGCGACAATCGGCGTCTCCGTCGAGTGCGGGTTGCCAAGCGTCTCCGTCGGACTTGGGATGCCTAGCAGGCTGAGCAGGCGACGGTACTCGCACCCCTCGGTCACAATGTAGTCGGGGTTGGTCACAGGATACGCGTTATTGACGGCGTAGTAGATGATGGCTGAACGGCGGAGGAAGGGAAGTGTGAAGGCGTAGAGCAGCCTCGCGACCGTCTCGTCCGGGATGAGTGCCAGGACCGCCTCAATGTCGATAAACGGGCCAGCATTCCGCAACACGGAAATCATGAGCTGACGGAAGTTGCCAAACACCGACAAGGCATCCTCGCGCGACACGTCTGGTGGGGGTTCGGTGCGAGGCTGAGGGGCACTGCGGCTCGAGACCGAACGGCGGATGAAGACCGACAAACCAAGCATTGTCCGAGTCAGCTCGGCGTAGTACGACATGACAATGACCGCTTGGAGCAGGTCTGGTGCAATTGCCGCCGCCTCGACTACCATGCCAAGCGGTAACCGGAACAGCAGAGGTGAAGGTAGCGTGGCGGAACGGTACCAATCCGGAAGGAAGCGTGCAAACAGCCCCACGCGTAATGGTGTGCGGTCTGTCTTGGTACCAAAGAACAAGTCGAGCTCAAGCTGTAGCGTGCCGATGAGATGCTTAATGAGCTTGAGGCCCGTCTCAGGAATCTGCTCGGCGACAGTCAAGCCAGGAGTAGCCATCCCGCGGTGCGTGATCTCGCACACGGACACGGTGTAGCCAACGAGATCGTCGGCAAGGTACATATGCGTCTTCTTGCCCCGAATTCTCTGCGACTGCTCGGAGAGGGGCCGAGTGAGCTGGCGTATCCGGTCGACCATACGGTGGACGTTCTTGTGGGTCTTGCGGTACGTTGCATCCAAGGCGTGACGCTGGAACTCGCAGTCGGTGAACCATGGCACGAGTTCGCCAGTCTCCACGTGGAAGTCCCAGATCTTGGCTGAGTCGGAGACACGCAAGAGGCCCTCCTCGCTCACCGCGCGGATGCGCTCGCTGAGTGTTGGTGGGAGGCCTGGTGCGACCTTGGAGCGAGGCATCGGACGTAATGATGTCGCTGTGGGGTCCAAAGGTACGAGGATGTTACCAATACTCTTGCACAGCGGGCACATGTACTCGTGCCGCATTGCGTTCTCGGGCTGATGACGTTGAACCTGGCTCGCTTGGCGAGTGCGTGTTCCCTCATTGTGCTGATATATGCAGTGGTCGTGCATGAGATGACCACACGCCGACACGTAGACGCCGAAACGCATGTTGGTTGAGGGATACGCGTCTGTGTTGAGCGGCTCACCAGTCGTGGCCATCCCGAAGCGCAGGTAGCGCGTATCACGGTCAAGATCCGAGGGCGTCTGGAGCACCTCCTCGTACCAATCCCGGTCCGTCACCGCATCACGGATAATGCGGCTTGGCTGAAGGAAGGCGAGCATGCCTCCCGTACGGCCAGGGTGGACAGGTTCTTGACAGACAATGCACTCGCCGTACCGGTCGTTCTGCTCCTGCTCCTCTTCCTCGTCGTCCAGATCGTCCATAAAAGTGGCGGCAAAGTTGGCCTGCTGCTGCGCAAATTTGGCCTTGAGAGCCTGCTGACGCGCCTTCGCCTGCGCCCTTGCGCTGTCGGCCTGCTGAGCCGCGGCATTCTGGGCAGCAGCAGCACGCCGTGAATCGCGCTGCGCACGGTAGTCAACGGTGTAGTTCTCGGGTAGGTTCTCGACGATACGCTCGAGGATGTAGTCGACCTTGGGACGGAAGACTTTGAAGGCCGAATTAGTCTGCATGAACCAGAGGTTCTGGAAGATGCTCATTGACCCGCTCGTCTCAATAATCTCGAGTGACCGCATTGCAAATCCTCCAGGATCGGCGTCCAGCACCATCATGGCGAGGTGCAGGGACAGGGTGAGAAGAGCGTCCATGGCCGGTAGCACATGGCCCGTCGGCTGCCTTTGGCTTGTATATTTACCAGGCCAGTCTTCCGGCGTGGCCATAATCATACAGTGACTCAGCGACCAATACACGATGGCGGAGGCTGTCGGGGTCTGCAGGAAGTCGGCAAGGTTGCAGAACGGCGCTGGGTGAGGGGGAATGCGGAGTGGCAAGGGTTTGATGACGGGGTTTGTTTCGGAAGGATCTTCCTTCAAGGCGCGATCCAGCAGCACCTGTGCAGCGTCGCGCTGTTCGTTTCGACTGTATTGGCGCCAGAAGGGGTCGACTTCAGCGAAGAATTCGGGCTTGAGAGTGTATGAACCCGTGGCGGTCTCGGTTGGAGGCCGGAAGGTTGCCAGCTCGTCCAGAATGGGTATCAAACTGCCTCTCTCGTGCGAGCGCTCCGGCAGCTTGCGCACGACCTCCGAGTACGGCAATGGCCCTAGGGCCAAAGTCTGAATAATATGTTTGCGCGTAATGTCACGAGAGTCGAGGCGGTTAATGACTGCTGTGTCCGAGACAAGGTAGATGATAAGCAGCAGAAGCTCCTCCATCATGGCGACCGCCTCCTTCGGGTCCATATCACCTTCCCACAGCTTGGGCGACATGACGTTGAGGCGGAAAAAGTCGCTCAAGCCATGTCGTTCGATGACCACCGTGAGGAAATGCTGCTGGTCCATGATGCAGAGGGCGAACTGGAGGAGGAAGAACTCTTGGTCGATCGTGAACTCGCGATGCGCCGGTTCGCGGTAGTTGTGATACTGGTGGCGCATCGCGGCGCCGTTCTTCATCCACATGGACAATCTGATCTGCGACAAGACGACGTGCTTTTGCAGCGGGAACTCCATGAGATATGTTGGGACGGTCCACGGAGCGGGAGGCGAACCCCAAGCTACTGTTATGAATGCGTTGGCGAACCTCGCCGGCGAGCAGTTGGTAGGGTCCGGAAAGCAGACGTGGCGGTACGCTTTGACGAGCTCGGCCATGACCAAGTGCATGTAGTGGTGGATCGAAAAGGCCGTGATACGTGCGACGTTGATGTCGAGGATGCTGTACGCAGTCCCTGGGCGGAATACATCCTCGACACGCTTGACCGTCGGGCTCTCGTACATGGCGCGATCGAGCGTTGTTGACTGCAACGTCTGGTCCTCTACGATCCGCCGCTGTACCATCGTGATAGCAGTGAGAATCTGATTGATGTCCGCAAGATAGAATGCCTCGCCGAACTCGCGAGCTAGCTTGCTCAAGTCAGGAAGCACGCTGACCGACTTGATCCAGTCGACTTCGTACTCGACATGACGCTCAAGTTCACGGCGCTGCGACTGCAGACCGACGAAGTGGTTGAGGAATAAAAGAGTTCTTTCGAAAAGCTCCTCATCCTGCACAATCTGCGCCTTGACCTCCTTGTACTTGAGTAGCGCGCGGAGGTGACTCAGAAGCGTTAACCCCTTCTTCCCCTTGAAAGCGGGGGAGTCTATGTCGAAACGTTGAACGTCGTACTCGTTCCACTCGTCCTTGGTTCCACGTAATGAGTAATAGTTGAACGCCGTTTCCAGGACAGATCGGAAAAGCTGGCTCTCAACGATGGCTTCGCCGCAGGGTGAACTTCTACCCAGCAGCATGTACGACATGGAGAAGGCCAAGCTCGAGTCGTCGCGGTCCTGATACAGATAGTGCTCGAATGTGAAGCCGTAGTTGATCGAGTACCGCGTCGCAAGCTGGCGCTTGAAGTCCCGGCCCAGCACAAATATACCGGCATAAATGTCACGCAGCTGCCACTTGGCGCGCTTCCACAGGCGGACGTCCAGACGCATCAGCCAGTCGAACCGCACAGCTTTTGACCCGCTCGCCTCAAGGTCGGCCAAGTCAGGAGCGAGAGGCGATCCAACGTCTGGCTTGGATCGTCTATTTCGGGGCTGGAAGAACGCCATAGCAACATATCGGCGCACCAGCTCATCGTCGCCACAAATGGTGGTTTTGCACATTTCGCTGAGCCACTGGATGAGGAACCCTGCCACGTCCTCGCGATACACGTCGTAAGCGTGGTGCAAGGTGACGCCAATGTCGATCTGCTGGAGCATTGAGGCGTGGTGGAACGCTTGGGTGTCCACTTGTACGACAGCAAGAACTTTGCGCCCCTGCATATCAGTGACTGCCGCCGGCGGGGTACTCACCACCTCGTCCCACTCCTTGGCGTCTCGTTCAGCAACGTCCCACAACAAGCCCGTGGCGTCGCGGAATTGGCGAGTGACTTCACGCAAGCCATGACGCTCGTCTGCCCACGCAACGATGGCCCATGGGCCTTTGCCGCGAAGCTCGGCGGGCTCGGCAGAGGGGATATTGCCCTCGGCCATCTCCTCGCGAGTGGCGGGCAGCTTGCCATAGTCGTTCGGCAACGCTGAGCGCTCAAAGGCTGCAATGATGTACTCGACACAGATGACAATGGTCTCATAGAGCGCCTTGCAGAGTGCGGAGGGCGGGTTTTGAGCCTTGGGGCGGGGCAATTGGTTGCCACGTACTGGTGGATGGTGCGCACACCCCAAGTGCTCGTTGTCCTGCCATGCGCTCGAATCCCCGCAATCGCACACAGCTGCGAACGTGTACGAGAGACCGAAGAGCACTTCGTGCCCTTCATGGTTGCTTGCTTGGAAGCAGTCGACGCAGAGTACGCAAGACGAGTCCTTGGCACATGTTCTGCAGTCAGCACGATTCGGTCATCACTCAGGAATCGGGATCGATGATGGATCTCGCACCACTCACTTGCAGATGTACGTCCGATCGTAGCGCTGAAGGACCTTGCCGCAGATTGAGCCGGGCCTAGAGACGCGTCCTGGTTTCCCGGCGCGGCGGTGGCGCTCCTCGTTCAGGCGCTGCGCGTCGAGCAGGGACCAGCATCGTTGTGGTTCGTATGTCGTGTCAGTATATGGAAGCAGCCACTCGCTCGCGTCGTCCCAAGATGGAATGAATGTGGAGCGCGCACCAGACGCTGAGGCTTGCGCACTGAAGTCGGAGTCATCCGCGGGGTCTGGGAGGAAGGCAGCAACCCATTCCGGCTGGTTGAGGATCGTCTTGTAAAGCTGCCGCACGACTTGGGCGCGTTCGGCTCCCAGGAACTCGGGGCATGGCGGCCCAGTCAGATGCTGGGTGGCCAAGAGATGGGCGAGCTCGGCCTGGAGCTCCTGCTGAGATTGCTGTGCCATGGTGCGCGCGGGGGCGCGACCGGCGCAGATGGAGGGGGACTATGTGAGGTGGGGGGAAGGGGCTCGGCTCCTTGAGGGTGGCAAGAGCCAGGAAGGCAGGGAGGACGGGGAGCGTGGGTCAACGGGTCGGTATGGAGATGAAGAGGCGCGATGGGGGAGAGTGGTAGCGATGGGAAGAGTTGAGATGGTGAAGAGAGTCAAGTGAATGATGAGGATGCCATGGCTATGTTCCCATCGAGGACACGCGCGCTGCCGCATCGTGATGGGACCCCCACCTGGCCACTATGCGGGGTATCACACGTCATTCCCCCGCACGTGACCCCCTCACCCGATCATCCATGTGGGTCGAGGCTATCAGTTCCATCCCCCCGCTGCATCTCGACTCGACGTCTCAACCGCAATGTCACAAGGTCACCGCCCCCCATCGAGCGCAACTACTCCCCATGCGCCTATCGCCCCCGTGGCTCCCCCAGCCGTACACCAAATGGCGGCGCCGGCGCCCATGCTTGTCGACGCCTCCTTGCCGGCCTACCTCCTTCCCGAAGCACTCAACGCCTTGGCAGACAGTGCCGCCGCCGCCGTGCGCCGCAGGATAGCGGACGAGACCGAAGCCGAGGGCGAAAGTTCGAGTATGCTCGACGTGGGGAACAAGGGCAAGAGCAAGGCAGCTGACATGCCGCTCCTTGTCAATGCGGCAGTCGCAACGCGCGTCGAGCGCATCGGGTACATGGTCGGCGGGTACATGGCAGAGAAGTGAGTTGGGCGGCACGAGCATGCAGTCTGCCAGCCAGTGCTCGCCCATCTTGGCGTGCACTAGGGCTGACTCTAGACTCACAGCGGCGCGCCCACCCCTTGCAACACACCTCGACATGATCAAGTTCGTGTGCAAGGATCTCTTCCTCCACATCTATGGCAAGCAGATTGACAACCTCCGTACAAATCACCGTGGCGTGTTCGTCTTGCAAAGCCACGCGTTTCCACCCCTTGAGCCGCTCAGCTCGTTCCGGGGAGCAGCTGCGGATCTCGACGCCGCGCGCCACCACCTCGTGTTTCCACAGGCTCTGATCCAAGGCGCACTGGCGCGTCTGGGCATGCACACGACTGTGACGTGCGAGAGCTCACAGCTGCCACAGTGTGAGTTGAGCAGAAGGTGGTGATCTGACGGACAGGTACCTTCCAGATCCGCACTGTGAAGAGTGCAAGCAGCCGCAAGGACAGTGCCGGGGCTGCCAGTATTCTGGGCCCCATGTCTCCACCAGCTCGGTAGAGTGTTGTATAGAGGTAATGTTGCATGTGCACACCGTCTCTGTGACGGCGGGGCAGACTCCTATGTTATTTGCTTGGAGGCCAAGTCGGGGAACCTGTGAGCCATGGCTGCCGACCCGGGTAGTGGATAATCACTTGGCCAACTGAGGAACGAGTGGTGAACGCATCGATTTTAGTCAAGGCGCTCATAGGCATATAACGCTGCCCATGTCTGCAGCACACGGGCTCCGGCCAATACGTCAACAACGGCAATGGATAGTGGTCGACATTCGGAGATGAATGCTATGCAACGCAGACATTCCAACAAGCAAGAGCAGACAATCCATCCAACGACGATTACAGAACTATGCTACAGAAGTACCTAAACGTCAGCGCAGTCCAGAACAGACAGCAAGAGGGTATCAGATGTCCAGTGAGAACATTGGCCCACGCGCCCTGCCAGCCGTAGCTGGCAGTGGTTGACGCAGGCCTAGGTCAAGAGGTGCCAATGGGGAGGATTCTCCACTCTTCATTTATATTTATGCGGTTCGAGACGGAGACTCACCTGGAAACGAAAGCGACAGAGGCGGAGTGTGATGTTGAGATGTTGGAAGCAACGGTAAAGCAGTCTCGCTCCTTTTGAACATTTTCCAGCCATGGTAGCTGGGCCCTTATCAGTTCACCCTCCCCTGTCCACGTCATTAAATGTTTTCGTGAGCATCTTGGTCTGAAAGTTCGTTCATCATCACCCACCCACCCACCATGCTCGCAGCCTACTCCGTGGCGCGCGTCGTGCCGTCTCTCGCCCGCGTTCTTACACCAGCATTTGCGGGCCTCTCATCCTCCGCCACTGTCGCTCTCACGCGCCCTCCAGCGCGGAGTGACAGGCCCCCACCGCGCGGCGAGTACCGCGAGTCTCGCGACGGCGAGCGCCCGCGCACCCGCTACAGCGAGAACCACAGCCGGGACCGCACCCGCACCCGCGATAACCAGAACGACAACCGAGACCGCACTAGCACCCGCGACCGTGACAACCGCGGCCGCGCTACAGCTCCAGCGGCGCAGACAACATCGCGGCGACTCGCCGCGGTGCCGCGCGCACCGCGCCTCCTCCCTCCCGCCCCGTCGAGCGCAGTGCGCGCCAAAGCAGCGCGGACAACAGCCGCCGCGCATGCAGCTCACGCCGCGTCGCCTCTCACACATGCGCGAGGCCACGAGAACGTGGCGCTCGCGCAGCCGCGCGCGTTCAACGCATTCGAGCTGCACGAGGGACTGCAGGCTGCGCTGAACGAGCGTTTCCCCGGCGGGCAGTCGACGCCGATCCAAAGCCTTGCGCTCGCAAAGCTCCTCGCCGCGCCGCACAAGCTCCGCGCCGTCCTCGGTGCCGAGACCGGGTCTGGCAAGACACTAGCATACCTCCTCCCCCTGTTGCACCACCTCAAAGCGACGGACACCGGTCCGTCCCCGCAGACGCAGGCAGACGTCCTCGCCAAACCGCGCGCGCTCGTTCTCGCTCCCACGCACGAGCTTACGCGCCAGAGCACGCGCGTCGCGAAAGAGCTCGCACACTCTGCCAAGCTGCGCATCCTTGGCGCCAGCTCGCCCGGCACCCTGTTCGGGCACGCCGACGTGCTCTTCGCAACAGGCCGCGGCGCGACGTCGCTCCTCGGCCTACCCTTCGAAGAGAAGGAGAAGGAGCGCCCCGGCCGGCCGCGGGCAGAGAAGCCCGAGCGGACATTCGAGGAGCGCCTAGACCTCGGCGCCGTCGAGTGGCTCGTCATCGACGAAGCGGACGTGCTCCTCGGCCTGGACTTCATCACTGAGACGAGCCGCGTCGTCGAGCGCGTCCGCGCCGCGTCGCCGAACCTCCACGTCCTTCTCGTGACCGCTACGCTGCCGCCCTCGCTCCTCCGCGTGCTCGAAGGCCCCCTCTTCGGCGGCCAGTTCGAGCACCTCCTCTCGCCCGGCCTGCACCGCCTCCCGCGCAAGCTCGACACGCGCTTTGTCCCCTGGTCCGGCGGCGGCAACCGCACTGCCGATATCGTGCACGAGATCAAGCGTGGCTTCGCGGAGGACAGCCACGACGCGCGCCTCGCGGGCGTCGACACGCGCCCGCGCGCCGTCGTGTTCTGCGGCTCCGTCGGGCAAGTCAAGGCCATCTCCACCGCGCTAGAGGACAAGGGCGTGCCCGCGCTCTCGTGGACGGGCGAGTCGCCAGAACGTGTCCCGGGCCACAACGGGCCGCTGGACGCCTTCCTTGCCCACGGGAGTGACGGCGATGCCCGCGGCGCACGCGTGCTCGTCACCACCTCACTCCTCTCGCGAGGCCTCGACTTCTCCGCCGCCGTCACGTCCATTTACCTCGTCGATCCGCCGCGCGACGTCCTCGACTTCGTGCACCGCGCCGGCCGGGCGGGCCGCGCCGGGCGCCACGGCCGCGTCGTCGTGTTCGGCGTCAACGGCGCCAACGATCTGCGGTACGGCAAAGAGATCAAGAGCGTGCTCGGCAAGGTTGAGCGGCGCGCGGCAGTCAAGCCTGGAGGCCGCACGTTCTCGGGCAAGGGCGACGACCGCAAGCGGAGGTAGAGGTTAGCATTTAGCACGTCGCATCACATCACATCTCATATGCATCATTACTCGCTGCGGTGGATGATGGTCGCGGCACCCTGCGCCGACGGGAGGACGTAGAGCTCGGCGATCTGCACGTGCGGCGGGCGCAGCGCGCACCACACAATCTCCTCGGCGATGTCCTCGGCGACGACTGGGGTCAGTGGCGTTGCGGAGGAGGCGCGGCGCGGACGCGGCACGCAGAACTTACGCGGCTTGAAGCCCTTGTACACGGCCTTGGCGGCCTCCTCGTCGCCACGGAAGCGGGTGACGGCGAAGTTGGTCTCAGCGAAGCCGGGGGCGACCTCGGACACGCGGATGCCCGTGGCGACGAGCTCCTTGAGGAGCGACTGGGAGAATGCCTTGACGGCGCTGGTGTGAGCGGGAACGGGGGGATGGGGAGAGAGGCGGTCGTGCGGCCACCCAGCCGCCCGCCTGCTCGTTCTTCTTGACGGGGCCACCCTAGCCAACACCCCCCGACTCACTGCTTGACAGCACAGTATATCGTGCCGCCGACATACGCCTCGCGGCCCGCCAGCGAGCCGATGTTAATGATGTGGCCCGAGTCCTGGCGCTTCATCTCGGGCAGGAAGACCTGCGTGATCTGGATGAGCGAGACGAGGTTGGTGTTGACCATGAAGTCGACGTCGTCCATCTTGATGTCGCCTGCGCGCTCGGTGCCAATCGCGCCGCCGGCGTTGTTGACGAGCACGTCGAAGGACTGCACGCCCGCCTCCTTCAGCGCAGGCACGAGCGCGTCGACCGCCGCGCGGTCGTTTACGTCGAGCGTGCGCACGACGATCTGCGGGCGGTGGCCCATGGCCTCCGCGGCGGCCTTGGCTTGCGCCGCGACCTCGTCCAGCTGCGCTTTGCGCCGCGCGAGGAGCACGAGGTTGCAGCCGGCGCGCGCGAAGAGGACCGCGGTCGCGGCGCCGATGCCGCTCGACGCGCCCGTCACGATCGCTGCTGTTAGCAAAGCCTGATATGGCGGCGGCGCCAGCGCCGCATCACGCACCAGTCTTGCCCTGCAGGCTGGAGTCAGCTCAGCCGTGCCGCGACTCACCGAGTGGTGTTGAAGAGCTCTGGCATTTTCAGGTGGGCGGAGTGGTGTGCGGAGTCGAGAGATCAACCACCTCGTCGGATTCCTGGCGGTCATTCCGCGCCTCGGGCCGAGGTCTTCCCGATTGGCGGATAGCGTCATCGCAAGCTTCGACCTCCTTGCTGCTTCATCAATTGTATGCATAATAATAAACATTGTCGCAAATTACAACACAATAAACATCATGCTAGCGGCGGTGGTACATCTCGGGCAGAGGGTTGGGGCGGAACACGGTGGCCCGGCGCGCTTGCCTGTCAAACTCGGCCTCGATCTCGGCGCGGATCCGCGCTTCCTCAGCAGCGACACGGGCCTCCTCTGCCGCCTTGCGATCGCGGCGCTCCTTGTTAAGAGCCTGCATCTCGGCGCGACGGCGTGTCGCCTCGCCGGGGATGCGGGCGGCTGGAGCAGGGGGCGGGGCAGATCGCTGAATTGGCTCTTCAGGCGGTGGGGCAGGCAGCTCAGCTTTGCCTGCGCGTTCAAAAACGGCCTTGCGGATGGCAAGCTCGCGTGCTCGCTCGTGGTCCGCGATGGACACTGGCTTCGCAGCCGGAGTCACGCCCTCGCCGGGTTTTGGCAGGCGCGCCAAAGCTTGCGCTACAAATGGCGTTATGCGAGAGACAGGCCGCGGCCGCCTTGCCGTCGTATGCGTATGCGTCGAGCTCTGCACGTTGGCGGCAGGCTGGCTAGCCATACGGCTGGCTGTGGGACGAGCATACGACGGAGGCGCCGATCCACGGACGGGCGGAGGTCCTGCAGGTCGTGACGATTTAACGGGTGAGGGCGGCTGCTTGCGCTTCTGGCGAAGTGCAGTCGCCTGGTTGATGACATCACCACGAGTCTCGCAGAGGGGCTGGCGTGGCGGGTGCGATGCTAGCTTGGACACCTGCTGAGCGGAGGGCCGCGTGCTGATGGCTCGCGCAGTCGCTCTAACTTTGGGAGCCGCTCTGATGATGCGATTCTCGTCTCTGCTGTCGGACACTCTGATCTCAGGTGCTCTGCCTTTGGGAGCAGTCTTGGTCACGCGTGTCTCGTCCCGGTTCATTCTGGCGGCCACCGCCGAGCGGCTGGGGCCAGGGCGAGAGCTCTTAAGAGCCGGGCGGGAGGGCGGCGGCGCACGCTTCGGCGCGACCTTGGGAGGAGCTGGTGGGTTGAGAAACAGGCCTGTGAGGAAGCCGAGTATGCCTCCCGAGTCCCTGCTGTCCTCCTCCGCTGGCGATTCGGACTGTGCTTGGGGGCGCTGCAGTCGCGGAGGTGTCAGACGCTGGGAAATCTCCTCACGCATGTTGAACGACAGCTTCCGCGGGACGTCCTCGGCAGCCACAACCGCAGGTACAGGGTGGCGCCTATCCTCCATCGTCGGTGCAAGGCCGCGCATAGGCGATGCGACTCCCATTGACAGGGGGCTGCGGATGCTGCGCTCTCCCCTAGCAGGTGTTGACGAAGCATACGGCGAGATGACAAGATTCTGGGCGGGGCGGCGGCGATTAATCGAGATGCCCGTCGGTGTGCCCATAGAGAGGTCCCACAGCTCCGAGCGGCCCTCCAGCGTCGCTGCGGACGCAGCTATCGACTTCGTCGATGCAGGAGTATCGGCAGACGGGCAAGCCTGGGATATCAACACGTCCCGTGACACGGGGAAAGTGGATGGGGATTGCTCATAGGGTTGAGGAGGGTTGGCTGAAGACAGCGACGGGTAGCTGCTGGTAGATGGCAGTGTTTGCGACATTGTTGATCGCAAGCTTGGGCCTGCCGCCGATGGCGGGCAGTTCTCGCGATCGACGTGGGGACGGTGGGAAACGGAAGCTCGTGAGGCGCTCAAAGCGACACCAGGCGCTTGGCTAGATGGGAGATCGTAGCGCGGCTGCGGAACAGGGCGGCGCAGAGGTGGAAGAACACGCGAAGGAGGGATGGCAATCGACCGCGCTGCAAGCGTAGGGATTCCTGCAGCACGGGCTCGCGCTGCGCGAGAGGACATTTTCGGTTTGACCACCGCCGGCTTGGAGACTGAATCGTGCGCTGGCAGCGCAGCCTGGCATTAGCGCGCGTCCGAGGCCTCAGAGGGCACTCACAGCTGACGGTGCATCCTGAAGCTGTTCGTCTGGAAGAGGGGCAAGTGGTGCCCGTCTGATCGAGTCCGCCAGCCGCCGCGCAAACAAGTCGTCCTGGTGTGGGGCGGGCGGCGGCGAGTGGTACTCGGCAGCCGGTGGTGCGGGGGTGTACAGCTCGTCTCGCCGGCGACGTTTGGTTTCAGGTGTTTTGTGCGGAGCTTTAACGCGCGGAGTAACGTTCGAGACAGTGGAGTCGGAGGCCCATGACGTCTCGGCGAGCGCGAAACCGTCGAAGACAGGCTGGATCTTGCCGAAGGGGGTCTCAGCTGGGCGGCGGAAGTGTGGTGTTGGTGCGGATGGGGCGAGCAAGGACGGCCGCGAGCGCCCAGAGGGGGGCATGGTGAGGATGTTTGCAGGATGGCGGAGAGTGTCGAAGAGAATCGAAGAAGAAGTCAGTCGCGGTCGTTTGTTTACATGGGTGCTATTGGGGGCTCGGATAACTTTTCTTAGCCTAATTGCCCTATTACTAATCCAAGCTAAAATACGAAATCCTATTAATGGGACTTGGCTGCTGCTGCGACGCGCCCAGCTGCCTCGACGGCCGCTGCCACGAACCCGTCGACCTCCTCGGCGCTATTCTCAAAGTTGAGCGCGAGCGTACCGCGTTGCGAAACCCAGTATCCCTTCTCCAGCAGCATGAAGAACAGGACCTCCATGGCTGCGTCGCGATCCTCCGCCGGAAGCGTGCAGTAGAGCTGGTTGATTGATCCGAGGCCCTTGGCGAAGAACGGCGCGTTTGTCGTCTTGAACGCAGCATTCAGCGCGTCACGCATGTGGTCGCCGAGATTGTTCAGTCGCTCCAGCGCCTCGGGGGTCAGGAGGTGCTCGAGCGCTGTTGCGCCGGCCACCATCGTCAAAGGCGAGTTGTTGAACGTGCCGCCGTGCGAGATGGCGCCGGGCTTCCTGATGTCGAACCTGCAATTAGACTTGCCTTTACCGTTTCTCACATGTCCATGATCTCGCGTTTGCCGCCAAATGCACCAAACGCGAAGCCACCGCCGAAGAATTTGCCCACGGTAGTCATATCAGGTGTGATCCCCAGCAGTGCTTGCCGACCGCCGGGAGACAGCCTGCTCGTCTGCACTTCATCGAAGATAAGGACGGAGCCAATTTCAGTCGAATAGTCTCTTAGGTCACGCAAGAACTGGGGCTCAGCGGGAACGCATCCTCCCGCGCCAAGCATCGGCTCGACTATGATGGCTCCGACATCCGCCTTGATGGGTCCAAGGAGGGCCTTCACCCCGTCGATATCGTTGTACGGTGCGATCACAAAGTCAAAGGGTGCACGCACCACACCCTCCGGCATCCCCTTGTCGCCCGTATGAAAGTGACACAACAGCGATCCGTGGTACGCGCCGTCAAAGACGACGACCTTGCTGCGGCCTGTGTGCTTGAGAGCCGTGGTGAGTGCGAGCATGTTGGCTTCGGTTCCCGAGTTGGCGAAGCGCACGAGATCCATCGATGGGAAGCGCGCCACAAGGCCTGCCGCAAAGCGCGCTTCGTGCGGCGTGTGAGCGCCGAACTGCAGGCCTTGCGCGAGGGCTTTGCTGATTGCCTCCAGCAGCACGGGGTTGCTCTTGCCATAAAGCCCGCTCGTGTAATCGGAGAGGCTTTGAGGTCAACAAGCGAGGCATGGACAGCCTTACAAGTCCTTGTATGTGTGTCCGTCCACGTCAGTGATCTCTGAACCCTTTCCACTCTCTATCATGAGCGGGAAGGGGTCGACGACCAGGGTTGTGCGTGTTCCACCTCCTGGCAGCGACTCTGTGGCCTTGCTGTAGGCGGCGTGTGACTTGGGGTTGCGTTCTAAATACGACGCGCGTGCTGACTGAAGAGCAGCCGCGAGGCCGGGGTTGGAGGCTGCGTTGGACTGACGTGAGAGGGTCATGGTAGGCGAGTGAGAGAACGAGAGGATGTGAGCGTCGCAGGGATGGGATCTTCGAGTTCGGCATTGCGGGGCCCGATCGGCCATCGCCGACTGGTCGTCTACTGGATGGTGGCTCGCGCAACCATCTCCTCTATGAGAACAGGTGAGTGAGTACCCAGATTGCCAGTAGTACTCGTGCAGTCTACCCACAGTCGGTCAAGTCGCGCGGACGTTTGTCCATGGCGGCAGCACGCTCCTCGGTCAAGGCGTGATTCATTTCCTGGGGCAACGGTTGACGTTATACTTGCTGCTGACCATTGAACTGCAAAGTCATAATCAAGAGTGTGATAGCTGGGACAGTGTTCCGGGGTATGACCGAGATTGTCCGGTGAGTCGCCTGGCGCTCGCTATCGCCGCACATGCGGGCGACGCCCTTAGTTCGTGTCACCGCTGACGTAGGCTTCGGGAGCTTGAGGTAGAGACAGCCTGTGGACCCCAGTGGTACCCATCTTGTGGACAACCACCCGGAGCATGCCAAAGGATGCGAGAGACGTCAAATACTTCATAAAAATGTGCGGACTGAGGTGAAGTTAATGAAGAGGTGTCCTGCATGGTTTCCATTTCTAGCGAGACAAGCCAAAGCACGTGGGAAATGGTGAGCGGAGTGGGCTCTTGGGCAGCTATTCACCTAATTCAAGCGCGGCCGTCAAGCATTACCCTATATTGAAATTACGTATCCCCCACCCTCCCCCGCGCGCCGTCATAGTGCCTGCGTCCCTCGCTGCCGCTACACCGGGAGCCAGTACGCTGGGACGCCGTGTGTACACCGAGGCTCTGTCCTCTGGGCGTGTTGCGTGTATAGCTCGCTCTCTCCCTCTGTCTTAAAAGCAAACAGCTCTGCACTGACCGGCAACCCTTTCGCACTTGCCTCACTCTCCTTACTCTGCACCTCACTATGGGTGCCTTCGACTTTCTCCACACCGACGCCAACCTTGATGGCTGGCATGGGCCCGTCACTAGCACTATTGGTGGGTACGGCTGCGGCGAGGTCACTGGTCGATGGGTTCTTATCTGTCCGCTCGCAGAGCAAGCGGGCGCGCATCGCACAGCTCCCGACCTGCACAAATCATGATGGGAATGGCGAGCGATGGTGGCCTAAACAAGGAGGGGCGCGCGATGCACTAAGCCACCGACTACGCAGAAACTGGCGCCCGCTAACCCCAGACTGGTGCGAGCTCAACTACACCACCTCCTACCTCATCGCCGAGTTCGTCAACACACTCACGAATGTTCCTGTCATCTTGATGGGACTGTACGGCGCGTGGTCGACGGTCGCAAGCGGCGCGCCAAGGCGATACGCGCTCGTGTTCATCGGCCTCTCCCTCATCGGCATCGGGAGCTTTGGCTTCCACTGCTCGCTCAAGTGGTCCTGGCAGCTGATGGACGAGCTGCCAATGGTGAGTGTGGATGTGTAATGCGGGCGACAAGGGTGCGCATGGTGATCTACCGATCCGCCGCCGATCCACTGGTCCGCCGATCCGCCGTGGAACAAGTGGCACTGCTGACGGCAGATCTATGTCGTCTCGTACGCCGCCTATCTCGTCGTTGACACTCTCCCCGGCTTCAAGCCGCGCTTTGGAATATGGGGTCCGGTGCTCCTGGTTGTGTGGGACGTGTTTGTGACGGTTTCCTAGTAAGTGCTTCTCCCCTACTCCCCAAGGCTGCCATCACTCTCATCCGTGTCGGTGTGATGCTGCCTCATCGCTGGATGCATCGCGGCCGGACGGGCTCCCATCGCCGAGACACTGGCCTGTGCCCAGAATCTCATGTGTGCCTGCCTCCCGTCCGTGCACTCTCCTCTCGGAATGTCGCTCACCTCCAGCGTCATGCTCCCCAACCCGGTGTATCACCAGATCGCATTCGCGCTCATCATGACGTCGGCGGTCCTGCGCTCGGCGCAGCTCATCCTGCGCCTGCCCGAGACGATGCGGGCCAAGCTCGCGCGCACGCTCGGCGGCGGCGTGGGCATCTTCGTGCTCGGCTTCGCGATCTGGAACGCGGACAACTACTTCTGCGTCTACCTCCGCTCGACGCGCGCCTGGCTCAGCGCCCACGGCCTCGGCCCGCTCGGCGCATTCACCGAGGGCCACGGATACTGGCACCTCGCAACAGGGCTCGGCGCGTACCGCATCTTCATTGCGTCTATCCAACTCTGCCTCGCGAACAAGACGAGTCCCGGCGAGTGGGACTACGACGAGACGCTGTGGTTCCCCGTCGTGCGCCGCGTCAAGCCTATTGCGCGCAGTGTCAAGGCTCCTATCGTGCCGGAGCGCGTCGATGAGAAGCGCACCGGCGACGAGACCCCATAGCACATAACCCTCTAGAAAACTCAGGTCACTCCTTAGCCAGGCGCGCGAGCCTCAGAGCTGCAGCCGCCGTAAGTACACTGTTTGCTGTACACTAGATTTCCAATGCAACCCCATATGTGCACTCTTGCTGGGTTAACAAGGCCCCACGCTACATGATCTCCATGCATCTACTCGTCGCAGCGCGACGGTCTTTTATCTACTACAAGTTCGCCTCCAGCGCCAACACGGCCGCGGCCAATCATCCCCCTTGTCTCCAACACATCCGCCTACCCCAACAAGTCGGGGTTGCTCGCGCTGATGGCCACGAGCAAGTCGTCGTCAAGATACTTTGCGACGGCGATGCTGTCGCTGAGACCCTTACGGCGGCGCGTCTTGAGCACGAGGTCGCGGGCAAGATCCTGGCCCTGCGCCGGCTCGAGAGGCCGCAGCTGGATCGTCTTATCTGTCGGATCGCCAGGGACGACCTGCCAGTGGTCAAACGTCATCTGCGGGAACGCCTGCCCCATGGTCGCGGTACGCAGGTCGGTCTCGAACCCGTTCGCGTCCAGCACAGGAATATACGCCTTGACAGTGTACAGCGGCGAGCCGGGCTTGGGGATGTCCTTGGTGACGTGGCCGCGGCGCCGCGAGAGCACCGTGTACACGGCCGCGACGCAGTCTGCCGGCGCCTGCACTTCGACATAATACACTGGCTCCAGGAGACGCGGGGACGCCAACAGCATCGACGAGTAGCACACGCGGCGAGCAGTCGGGATGATCTGGCCGCCACCGCGGTATATTGGCTCCGGAGACACAGTCGCATCCAGCAGGCGGAATTTCACGCCACGGATCGGCTCGTCGCACAGTGGCCCTTCGCGCGCCGCCCACTGGAAGCCCTGCTTGATGCTCTCACGCACGTTGGTCAGAAGCTTGGTGTCGACTTCGCTCGGCAGCGTGTCATTGACCAGCACGTTTGGCCCGTTGTCGTCTGGCCCGAACGCCCAGATATTCCGCGATGCCAACAGGTCCCACCCGTAGTTCTGCTCAAAGAACTTGCCTCGCTCCTTGTTCGTCATGCGCATCGTCACCTTGCCGTTTTCAATGTCCTTGGCAATCCCACTTTCGAGGGGCTCCGAAATCATGGTAAGCTTGTTCTTCTTGTTCGGCGTCTCGGCGTAGCACTTGAGGGCCGACGTCTCGACTACCGTCTCGCAGAACTTGGTCACTGGGTCCGACACCTTGATCTCGATCTCGGAGAAGAGCTTGCGCAAGTCGTGCAGCACGCTGTCGACGTAGATCTCGCCAGTACCCAGGATGATATGTTCGCCCGACTCCTCAACCTTGGTCTGCACCAGCGGGTACGATTTGTTGATCTTGCGCAAGCCGTCGAGCATTTTCGGCAATTCCGAAGGAGCGACAGGCTCGACAGCGACCTTGAGCACCGACTGCGCAAAGTGCCGGATCGGCTTGAAGATGTACATGTCGTCGTCGATTCCGCGCTCGTAGATGGTTGCTGTCTTGTTGATCGACGCATCGACGCCGGAGAGCAACACGAGGTTGCCGGCGTACGCGGTCTCAATGTCCACATTATACCGCGACTCGTCGAGCATGACCCCCTCGACGATTGCGGGCACCATGTCTTCTTCGTCGTCGAGCGAGTACCCCTCGCCCAGCACGTACACTGGTTGCCCGCGCGAGATCTTGCCGCTCATGACGCGGCCAAAGGCACGGAACTCCTGCGCGTCCGTCGTCATGAACAGTTTCGTCACCTGCACAACGGTCGGGCCGTCCGCGTCGCACGACAGCAGCGCCTCCCCAAGCCGCGTATTTAAAGGGCCAGTGAAGGAGCGCTCGACCTTTTGCCTTGCAGCGGCGACGGGCGAGGGGAGGAAGGTGGTGATCATGTCGACGAGACCGATCGATGGCCCGAAGAACGCGTCCGTCACAACCTTGAGCAGCGGCCGCACGTCCATCTTGTACATGGCGGGCTTGAGGGTGATGCGCAGGTCGGCGAGCGTCTCCTTGAGCGTATCCGTGTCTTCGCTCAACACCGTTGTGTAGAGCTTGTACAGTGGCTCGAGGATGAAGTGGACGAACGAGCGCTTCGACTCGGGGTCGGCGGGGTTGCGCACGAACTTGCGCCGCTCCCCGTCAAAGTAGATGTTGCCCCACAACCGCTTGGCGAACGCATCGACGTCGAGTGCGCCGTACGTGTCGGCGTACATCTGCGCAAAGGTGTTGAGGGTGAAGCACCACCCCATCTGGGTCGATGCGAACGCGACGTTGCCGCGCTCCGGCGACAAGCGGTACTTCTCGTCGGGGTCGATGGACGCGACGAACGAGTTGACTTCTTCGATCGTATGCTTGACCTTGAAGAAGGCCTCGGATGGGGGCAGGCGGAGCTCGAGGATAAGGCGGTCCATCTTGTTAACGACAAGCACCATCGGCAGGCCCTCCTGCATCGCGTGCCGGATCACAGCCTCAGTACCGGCCATCACGCCTTCGATCACGTCGACGACGACGACGACGCCGTCAGCGAGGCGCGTTGCGCACGCAACCTCGTCCATGAAGTTGAGGTGGCCGGGCGTGTCGATGAGGTTGACGAGATGCGACTTGCCGCGCGAGTCGGGCAGCACGAGGGTCATAGGGCCGCACTTCATGGAAATCTCGCGCGCGCGCTCGAGGACGTGCGTGTCGGTGTACCGTGTTGGCCGGTCGGCGTCCCATGTAAGCTGGTGCGTCTCGAACACGAGCATGTCCACGAGCGACGTCTTGCCGTGGTGGATGTGGCCGGCGACCATGACGTTGCGCGACATGTCGGGGTGCTGGAGCATGTCGACCATGAAGTTCCTGTCGAAGCGCGTCATGGGCAGGTCCTTCTCCTGCACGGTGAAGTTGCGGACCTTGACAGGCTGTACGATGGGCTCGGTAAGGAGTTGCGTGTCCTCCTCCTGCACCATCGCCTCGACGTCTGGGCCGTACGTCTCCTCTGCGGTCGCATAATACTTCTTGTCCTCGTGCAGCACGACCTGGTTGCCTGCGGTGCCGTCGACGCCGTGCAGCGTCATCTGCATGCCTGTGTCTTCGTCCTCGTCCATCGGCTCGTCTGCGTCCTGGTCCTCGTCATCAAAGCCCTCGAGAGGGGCATAGCTCCCACTGGGCCCGGCTGGCCCAGGGGCCGACGGCACGGCGGGGGCGATATCGACATCCGAGTCGTCGTCAGAGTCGAGGTCGCCGCCGATGTAGTTGCCGAACTCGTCGTAGTCTTCTGTGGACATGCTGGGGTGCCGAGAGGGGTATATCGCCAGAGCTGGCGTGTGGTCAAGTCAGCAATTCGACGAAGAACTCGTCAACAAGCGGTCGAAGATCCAAGATTGACATGTCACGTGGCATATTTTCCACTTTTCCTCCCTTTAATCCCCCTCCGCTCCGAAATGTCCCTCGTCTTGTGACTGAGGCCGTTACTCCGTGTCCACACCACACACAATGGCGTCCCGCATCCTGCTTCGCGGACTGCACACGACGCGCGCCGCGCTCGACGCCGCCGGCGCCAGCGCTGGTGCCGAGGGCGCCGCCAAAACGTCGCTCGGCTTCACGGCGCAGCCGAAGCGCACGCGCACCCTCCCGGCGCTCCAGATCCCCAAGTCGTCGTACCAAAACCTGCCGGGCGCAGCCGGGCGCGAGCGGCGCGCCGAGCGTGCCACCGGCCCGCGCACCGACGCCGCGCGCACCGACCGTCCCCGTGGCGACCGTGCGGGTGCGTCTCGCGGCGACCGTGCGGGTGCGTCTCGCGGCGACCGTCCGTCCGTCGCTCGCGCCGACCGCGCCGCGCCTCGCGCCGACCGCGCGCAGCAGCCGCGCACGAACCTCTCCGCGGTCTCCTCCGAGTTTTTCGAGGGCGCGGAACTTGCGCGCAAGTTCACGCGGCCGGACGCGCCGCGGCGCGCGGCGCCGCGCAAGCCGCGCGAGAGCAAGGGCCGCGGCGTCCCGGTGGCCGGGGACGGGTCGCGGGCGGGCGAGGGGCGGCGCACGCGCTTCGCTGCCGCTGCGCCGGTGCAGATGCGGCTGGAGCCTGTGGCGCGGGACACGAGTGCGGCGGCGCTGTTCGGCACCGCGCCGTTGTTGGCGCGCGGGGCGCGCGCGCGCGAGCCCGCCGCGTCGGTATGGGCCAAGGGCATGGAGCGGGCTGAGGGTGAGTCCGGGAATGCACAGGGGCTGATGGTAGCGTCGCGCGCGGATATGCTGCGTGTGGCGGGCGAGTATGCGCTCTTCACCCCGCCCAGGCCGCAGGGGAGCGGCGTCAAGTTTACGGCGTCCACCGCGGAGTGGGCGCTCGGGATGAACCACTCGATCAGCATGCGCCGCCGCGCCGCCGGCATCGAGGTCATCCGCTCGTACCTCGGCTAGATTATGCATTTGCTCAGTCCCGTGGTCGAACGGCACGTCTGATTCCGGCCTGTGGTTGGAACAGCACCTGACCGCGGCCTCTGCACCCGAAATCTAACGTGCATTCCTACAAACAGCTAAATAGCAGCCATGACGAGCCGTGTCGCCTCCTCCTTCTCCGCGCGCACCGCCAATTCGAGGGTGACGCCCTGCCCCGACGCATAAGTCATGCGGCAGCGCGCGAGCACCTTGCCGCCGCCGCCGGCTACCATGCCGCTCATATTGAGCGTGTGGACCGACGTCGACGTCGGCGCCTCGGTGCCGCCCAGCGCCTCCATGTTGAGCACTTCGATGAGGCTTTTGACGGCGTCGCGCAGCGACTCGGAGCCGGACAGCGCAAACGACTCGGTCACGCTCGGCGCCGTCGCGAGCTTGTCCCACTCGCTCGCGAACGTCACGTACGTCGGCACGATGTAGTCGCCCGCGCCCAGGTCCAAGTCTTCGACTTGGTACTCGTCGTCGTAGCCCTCCTCTTCGGGCTCCCCGCTCGTCGGGTCCACCTCCTTCGACACAAACTTGAGCGTGCAGCTGTACGTCGCGGTCTGGTACTCGGCCGGATCGTCGCGCGTGAACGAGACATACACCTGCCCGGCGCCCGTCGACGTTGTCAGCGACGGCACGGGGATGATAAAGTCCTCGGTGAGGCCCGTCTCCTCCTCGGCCGGCACCATGATAACCGACACCTGCTCGAGCACCGTGTCGGGGATCGTGTTGGCCGCGTTGAACTGGAACACGATGTGTTCCTTGAAAATGTGCTTGACGGCCGACACGGCGTACTCGGTCTCACTTTCGGTGAGCTCGACAGGCTTGACCGACGACTTGAGCACAGGACCGTAGCTCGCAAACTCGGGCACTGCGGCCAGCTGCTCGGCGTAGCTGGACGCAGTCTCGGCTGCGGTGGGCTGCGGGGTCGAGGACTGGGCTGGCGCGGCCGAGCTCGAAGCAATCGTCTGGAGCGCTGATGGCCTCTGCGAGACCTCGGCGGCCGCCTGGTCGCGGCTGATCTTGGGCACTGACGCGACATCGAAAGCCTGCGCGTGCTTGCTGTCGTCCTTGATGTACGACAGAAGCGAGCTCTCCAGGGCGCTTAGCGACCACACAGCTTCTGGGAAACGTCAGCAAAACGCCATGAAACGAGACGAGCCAAACTCACCCTCGCGCACATAGGCGTCGGCAAGCTGCTTGTCCTCGATCACCTTGAGGTACATGGCGGCGCGGTCGCGGACCTCGTCGTCCACGTCGTCAAGGCAGCGGCGGAGAAGGACACCGATGCTCTTGACCACCGTCGTGTCGTTGGCCGACACCCCAAACTTGGCGAGCGACGACACGGCAGCCGCGCGCACAACGGCGTTCTCAAGCACCACACGGTTGTAGATGTAGCGGATGTACTTTGTGGGGTTGCGCGTCTTGGGGCCCTCGATGCCGAGGAGGTGGAGGATGCGCACCGACAGCTTGGTGAACTCGCAGTCCTCGATGAACTCGCACAAGTGGGAGAGGGCGGCCTCGCGCGAGTCCTGGATGTACTTGATCATGTCGAAGATGGCGTCGACGACGGCGAGCTTGAAGTCGTAGCCGCCTTCGTCGCGCAGGACGCCGGAGAGGAAGGTGAGCATGACAGCCTGCTTGGTGGGGAACTTGAGGCAGAGCGAGCGGATGGCGTCGACGACAATGATCTTGAACTCGTCCGTGATGTCGGTCATGAACGACGAGATCTGCTTCATCAAGCGGTCGACGCTCGCCTCGTTGCCCGTCTTGAGCAGCGTCGTGATGGCGTACGTCGCGATGCTGCGGTTCGAGTCCGAGATGAGGTTCTCGAGATCGAGGTTGCAGCTGGTCACGGCGTCGGGGTGAGTCTGTGCCAGCTTGCTGAGCGTTTTGACAGCAGCAAACTTGAGCACGGGCTTGGGCGACGAGAGGAAGAGCTGGAGCACGGCGACGGGGCGGTACAGCTCGGCGCTGGTGACGCTGCGCATCTCGCAAATGGCGCGCGCGGCCTCGATGTTGACCATGTCCGACTTGTGGCGCAGAAGGCCCTCGAGATACTCGTGCATCTGCTTCTGGACGTTGGGGTCCTCGTCCATGATCTTGCGTGCGAAGCGGACGAGCATGCAGATAGCCATGGGGTTACGCACGACCGTGGCCGACTTGCCCGCGCCAAACTGCTGCACCATCTTGGTGACGGCCATGCGGTCCTTCTCGCGCATGAGGTAGAGCAGGCCGAGCGCGTGGTACTGCATGATGTAGCTCGAGCTGGACACGCTCTGATACCCGTTGGAGCCGCCGCCCGAGATGTACGCCGCGGCCATCGAGGGCGTGTATGACGACGATGAGACGGCCTTGGCATTGACAGCCTCCTGCGCCTCGTTGCTCCAGCGCTTGATGACGCCGCCGGCGATGGGGAAGAGGTGGTATGCCGAGGTGATGGATGCAGAAGACACGGGCGGCGACCGGTCGACCAGCGCCGACTTGAAGAAGCGCTCAAACGACTGCACTGTCTGCGCGTCGATGATGCGCGCCAGTGCGCGGATCGCGTTCGGCCGGTACACAACCTCGAGGTTTGGCTGCATGTCCTTCATGATTGACGACGTGACCATGATCACGTCCTCGGCGATGCTGGACAGCTCCTTGATAACAAGGTAGACCATCTGTCGCAACGCGGTCTAGAGGTCAGCGGCTGCTGCACGTGTAGCTGTCGAGCCGTCAACTAGAACCTACATCCTTGTGCTGGAAGAGCTTGGTCACGCCGAAGAAGAGGGTAGTGGCCTCGTGGGTGGAAAATGTCTCGCCGACATAGAGGAGGTAGACGATGCGGGTGAGGAGAGCACGGCATTTGCGCGGCGAGATGGGCGACTCGTTGAAGACGCGCGCCTCTTGCAGGACGGTGCTCTTGTCATGGTGGAATGCTGCGGAGCCTGTCAGTGACCGTCTGTGATAGTATCGGCGGGGTGTTTGGGGGCGCGAGTGCGAGTACGAGTGCGAGTGCGGACGCGCGCCGCGTGGAGACTCTGGAGGCACGAGAATGCGATTGAGACGGCCCAACAACATGAAGAGGGAGATGTTTGGGAGCGGGCGAGGGAAGTGAGGAGTGAGAGAACAAGCACTTACACATGACGCCTGCCTCGTCGTCCTTCTTAAAGGAGGACATGGCAGCGGGGGTTTTGAATGGCGGTCGGGGCGCGCTTTATAGGGTCGGGAGTGGGAGAGAGGAGGGGGAGAGGGGTGCTAGGAGAGGCGGGGCGGAGGAGGAGGGCTTGACGACGTTGAAGAGAGTGTCTGTGCTAGCGTCGAGCGTCCACACGTCGTCACTCGAAGCGATCCAGCCCATCCCCCCCACGCGTTCAATGCCGCGCCACGGTGGAAGCTCCAGCGACCTCCACCACCCACGTGGTCAATCTGACCCCGCTATTGTCAAACTCCGTCCGTGGCACAACCTCTCCTCTTCAGCGCAAGCAGTACAAGATGCGTATAGATGCATAACAAGAAGTGATCGATGATGAATGGTATCTCTGGATGGCCCAATGCACATGCTGCTTGCCTCAATACATGCCCCGGATGCGGCCTGTCCCACTCAGTGGCCCAACCGCCACCCAATGCACTGCTCCGCCGCCCTCGACCGCCTCGCCGCCCTCGCCTGTCCCCTGCCCTCTGGCGATCGCTTCCCGCGCAGCGCGCACGACACTGCGCGACTCGAACGCAGAGATCGTCTCCGACTGCGTGCCAACCGTCACGTGCAGGTTCATCTGGACCTCTTCCGGCAGGACCAGTTCCAGACCCGCCTCGCGCTGGTCGTCGCGCTCCTTCTCGGTCTCACCCTGCGGCCGGATGTTGCTGACCACGAGCGCCATCACCCGATCGTCCCACGCAAGGTGCGTCACGTCAAACTCGTAAATCGGCGCGATGCCCTTCTCCGCAAGCGTCTTGCACGTGGCCCAAGCCTTGGCGTGGGGCCCGGGAGCTGCACCCTCCCCGGCGGCGTCCTGCTCAGCCTTGACATTCTTCTCGTGCGACAGGGTGATGTGAGGCCGGGCGGTGATGCGCTGCTTCTCGCGGAGAGACTTGATGAACGCGGTGGCAGACTCGGCAGCCGCTGCAGGCATAGGGCTCCGGAGTGCGTCTCCCACCACCTCGTCAATGTCGATCTCGGGGGCGAGGCCAAAGTAGCGTACAGGCTTGCCCATGCGCGTCATGCCGTGGAACGGCGTGGTCACCTTGTATGCCTGTGCCGCTGCCAATGCCGCATCGATTTCTTCCTCCGATGGACGCTTCAATCCCAACACCTCCACGACCCCATCGACGGCCTTGCCCAATGAGGTGCGCTGGTCGTCTTCAATGCCGATAACGATCTGCTTGTCGAAGAGCGAAGCATCTGGCGTGGTAAAGTTGTGAAGGAAGTTGGCAACCACGGCCTCGTGCTCGGCGTCAACCGTCCGATCAGGGCGGAGAGTCTGATGGTTATCGCCGCGCTTGACTACTCGTTCTGAGCAGAGGCGAAGAAGGCGGTGATATGGCTGCGCATCAATGTCCCAGACGATGGCGACGAGTCGAACGTCGTAGGGCTTGAGCGCTTTCGCGAACTGCTTCTCATCGGGCAATCCGGCGAGCTCAGTGTAATGCTTGTCAATGTGGTTGTTACTGATGTTAGCCCCGCCCAGAACCTGGCTTACCGGTCGGCGTAGACGACATTGTGCGTCTTCAACAGCTCGACAATGTTCTGCTTGAACTTGCCCGCCGTGCTCTTCTTCGACACGATGTCGTCGCTTTGGGTGTGGGCAAAGCCGAACAGATCGGCAAGGGCCGTCCCGACGGTGGTCTTGCCGCATCCCGGTACAGCCACGGGAACGAGAATCCACTTCTTGGGCAAACCCGCGCGAGACGCGTCTTTGACCGCCTTGGCAGTCTCGGCGGCGATGGCTGACTGGGCCTTCCACGTCCCGTTCTTAGCTGACTCCCACGCCGCCTTGCCCTCTCCCTCAATCCACTTGAGGAACACCTCACGGACACGGACCACTCCGCGCTCGTAGTTCTTGAAGAGCCCCGGGGCTTCCTTCATCTTCCGTCCGCACCACTCGGCATATACACCGACCTCTGGCCGCCGTGTCCGAGATCGAATCTTCTTCCAGAGGTCGGCCTCCTTCTCCGGGCTGATCTTGTCAAGAAGTGGGAGCATGGCTCGGGTTGTCTCGCGGAACTGGCGGTAGAGCAGGTAAGGTTCTTCAAACTTGACCTTGAAGAAGAATGGAGCGCCGGGAAGATATGGCGGGCTGGACGCAGTCTTGGGCGTGTCCTTGACCGTGGCACGGACAACAAAACCCTCAATCATTTCCCCTTCCCAAGAGCCGCTCTTGGCGACCTCATCGGTGAAGGCCTTGACCTCGGGCACAGAGGTGAGGGTGATGTGCTTGGTAGGGATGAAGCCGAACTCTTCGGCAAAGGCTGCGACGTCGTCTGGCGACTTGGTGGCAAAGAGCGGGGTGTTGTAGTTGAGACCGTGAAGGTGAAGGCCGGTCCAGTACTCGGGCGTCGCGATAACGTGTTCTTCAAAGGAATCGTCGCAGAGCTAGGGGTAAGACTGTGCGCTTCAACGAGCGGACTCACCTCTAGGACCGCGGTGAGGTTCTCGTCCCACAGCCTCTTGGCGAGCTCGTCTGTAGTCTTTCCACTACGCTGCAATGTTCGCGCAACCCACTCGCGCCCGACCTCGGCGTGGGCTTTTGAGGAAGGCTCGGCGGGCGTTGCGGCCTCGGAGGGGGTGTCGAGTTTGACATTGTTGAGTTGGGTCTCGACGTCGCGCAAGCTGGTCTCGGTGGTGGTGCCCAGCGAGTGCTTGGATGCGACCAGCAGCTCTGTTGGGGATAGAGCCGAGATGAGGATTAGGCAGCCGTTAGACTTGAGAGTGAGGTGGTAGGGAGGCTCGGAGTGTTTCTCAATCGCCTCCCACTGAAGAAGGTCAGTCACGCGCTCGAGTGCTCGAGTTGCTCGATGCTCAGACTCACGCTCGTCCAAGCCATCTCGCCAGTGTTGAAAAACTTGTCATACCCCCTTGCGACAATACGCTCCTTGACCGGACCGGGTCCGAAGGTTGGCAAGGCAGCTGGGGGCACTTGGGCTTTGCCATTGACGACTTCAGTGAAGAGGCCTCGAGCCAGAGTGGGGAACTCGTTGTCCTTCTTGAAGTACATGTGCTCGGTCATCTTCCAGCTTGTGATCTGGCGGTCTTTAGCTGTGGCAGCATTCTTGGCAAAGAGAGTGGCGGGGTAGATGTGGACAGTTGAGCGGGTGGCTTTTGGGTTTGCCACTCTGAGTGCTCGAAGGGCGGTGAGGAGGTCTGGAACGAGGGCGGGGAATTGTGAGGAGGAGGGCATGTCTGCCGTGCACGAATCGTGGCGAGCGTCGACGACCATGGCCGTCGGTGGAGCCGAGATGTTCTTGGGAAGAGTGAGTGAGAGAAAGAGAGGTTGGGGTATAAATGTGGCCAGCTCGCTATCCAAGTCTGAGTCGACACTCGAGTTGGAAAGTTGTACTGGGGCTCCAGGGTGGCGATAGGGCACTTGTTATTAGGAATTGAATTAGGCCTGCATACAAGCTATACAAGTGGGGTGGGATCGATTAACAATCAGCAAGAGGAGGATGGAGTATCTCTCACGATCTCTCACGTCGTCGTCCCAGTCTTCTCTAGTGACCTCCTCCTCGCCCTCACTATCACACCTGGCCCCCTCGCTACCTCGGTCATCCCCAATAGCCACACACACCCACACACACACACGGCTGCGCTGGCACCAGACATCGCCACGCCGTCACACCAGGTGCTGACGCGCGCTGTGACACGCTGTGACGTTTGTGACGCGCATCGAGTGAGGATCTCGAGCTAGTTGGAGGCACACACCTCCCACTCGTTCATCTTCATCTCCATCATCTCTTTCTCTTCTTCTCATTCTCTCATTCTCTCATCCCCTTTCTCTCCTCTCCATCACTCGTTGCACCCACCACATCTCACTCTCATCTCACCCTTCCAAACAACGCCAACCTCCCGCGACCCGGCGACCTCGAACCAGCTGGCCACCACCAAGACCTCTCCATGGAACAGCCATCTCCTCGTTCTTCTAAACGTAATCGACACACCCCGAGACCTAATTCTGTACCTGCACCTCCCCCTCCACCCACAACGCTCGCACTCGCACCCACTGCACCACCCCTCGCCACCTCCTCAACCTCTCAACTCGCTGTCGATTCGTCAATCCTCCCCCCAGGTCACATCACCCTCCAGCAGCCCCAGTCTCTGTCACCTGTCCGCCTCACTCGCTCTTCCAACAAAAAGAGCGACCCATCACCCTCCTCTTCTTCTTCCTCCAACCCTCCTCCTCCTCCTCCTCCTCCGACTCTTCCTACTCCGGGCCCTCGCCGCTCAGCTCGCTTGTCCATCGCCTACTCTGACCAAAGCGACAACACGGCCTCCTCCGCTTCCAGCACCCCTAGTGGCAAGGGCAAAGCTCAAGCAGACCAACCTTCCGCTTCCTCTGGTGTAGCCCGTCGGTGAGTAAAGCACCTACACCCAGTGGGTCATGCAGCTGCTGCCCCGTGCCCCTCCACATCAATGGGCTGGCGTGTCTTTCGCCACTTCCCCCGGCCATGAGGTGTCCTGTTGCTGTTTACTGACCATTCTGCAGCTCTCGCTACTCTGCGACGTTGCTGAACCCCGACGCGACACCCACCACGTCCTCTGATCCCAAGGGCAAGAAGCGTGCCCCCCGCGAACCCTCACCCGCTACTGACGAGCCCCCTCCCCAAGCCAAACGAGCCAAGTCCATTCCCAAGCCTCGTTCGATTAAAGGGCAATCTAAGGCTACCAAGAAGTCCGAATCCAAGAAGTGAGTGTTCAAGGCGCGAAATGATTGCTGACTTGCCCCAGGTCGACGATGAAGAAGGGCGGCGGACTTTCCTCTGACAGATCGAAGAAGGGCGACAGCTGTGAGTGGCACAGGGAGCGCCCCCCCGTCTCACCCCTCCTTTGCATTCCCCTGACATCACAGCCGCTAGACAATTGCTTGACGAGCAGATGGAAGACGATGCGTCACGCTGGGACGAGGCGGGCGGCTCTCACCGTGCTGGTGGTGGTCTCCTCGATTCCGACCACTTTGACGACGATGAAGACATGGAACATTCGGATCATGAAGATGATCACGAAGATGACATTGACGGAGGGCTTGGTCTGAATGCTCGAGGCAGCTCCGCCTACGAGCGTCTAGCTCGCCTTGCGGACCGTGCACTCTTCGACGATGCAACCGCCGCTGCCCTCTTTGGTGGCGAATTCCGTGGCTTTGGCGGTATGATGTCGGGTCTTTCCAACCGCTTCAAGCGTCTCAAAGCCAATCTCCGGTCTCCGAAAGGTGCTGTCCGTCTGCAAGCTCTACGAGAATGCAGCGATCTGCTTTTGGTTAGCAACGAAGACACCCTCGGCGCCGCCTTCTCAGTCAATTCATTTGCTACCGAGTTTATCGCCATTCTTAACGGCAGGCCCAACATTGACCCCACCGCCGAAACCGACAGCTCAAAAATGGACATGGACGCTGCGATGGACGAGGATGCTCAACTGGCTGCTGCTCTTGCTATGAGCACGGGAGGATTTATGCCTGGTGGCGAGCAGGAAGAAATGGAGGCCCAGCTGCTCGCGTGTCGCTGTCTGGCCCACCTCATGGAAGCGCTTCCCGGATCAGGCCACACGCTAGTCCACCTTGGTGCTGTGAAGGCGCTGTGTTCCAAGCTCAACGAGATCTCGTATATTGAGCTTGCAGAGCAGACTCTGAGTGTAGGTCAAGTCCCACATACCCTTTGTGCTAACCCGAAGACGATGGAGAAGATTTCGGCCGAGTACCCGGGCGCGATCGTTCGCGAGGGCGGCCTGGGTGCGCTACTCAACTTTTTACCGTTCTTCTCGACCAATGTACAGCGCACTGCAGTCACTGCTGCTGCCAACTGTTGCCGCAACGTGTCAGGTGACTACTTCGCCATGGTCCGCGAGGTGTTCCCCATCCTTCGCGAGGTTTTGACGCAGTCGGACCAGCGACTGGTCGAGCAAGCCACACTCGCCGTGGTTCGTTCCCTGGAGTCATATCGACACAGCGCGGAGAACTTGGAGGGCCTTTTGGACCTCGAAACTGTTGTCGCAATCAACGCTCTCCTAACGCCATCGGGCGGCTCTCCGATCATATCTGACACCACCTACACCCACCTTCTCAAGGCGCTCTCAGCGGCGGCTCGCGCCTCTGCCAAGGTCACAATTGCATTCTTGGAGGCTGGCATGACTAGCACAGTCCACTACATTCTGACTGGTGTTCTTCCCTCATCGCACGAGGAAACCGAACAGGGTGACGCCCCTGGCGGGCAGAGCTTGGGCGGCGGTGTGGCCGACATGGTCATCATGCAGAACCTGGCCCACCGCCCAAAGGACCAGGTCGAGGAGGCGCTTGGCCTTGTTTGCGAGCTTCTGCCCCCCATGCCTCGTGACGGTGTTTTCGACTCGCGCGCCTACACGGAGAAGAGTCTGGCAAAGATCAAGAGGCGTGGCGGACGTCCTGAGCGCGAGCGCCCTCGCCGCCAGGCCAGCAATCGGGCTGGAGATGCTTCCGCGTCGTCAAGTGGACCGAGTACTCCGTCAGCCGACGTCGTAGCCAGTGCTCAGGACTCACCGTTGTCTACGCTGGCCGCATTCAACCTCAAGACAAAGCGCGACGCCGAGGCCCAATACGAAGAGCGCTTGAGGCTCATGAAGTCGCAGCCTGACCTCGTCTCCAAGTTTATGCGCGCTCTCGTACCTGTTCTTGTTGACGTCTACGCTGCCTCTGTCAGCTCGCGCGTTCGTACGAAGGCCCTCACTGGTATTCTCAAGGCAACCGCGTTCGCCGAGCCGGATGACCTTCAGCCCGCCCTCACCTCAGTTCCCATGTCGAGCTTCCTTGGTTCAATCATCTCGGCCAAGGACAATGCCGCATTCGTGCTAAACGCGCTCCAGTTGGTCGAGGTACTTGTGAACAAGCTGCCCGCCGTGTACCTCACCTCATTCCTTCGCGAAGGCGTGGTTTACGAGATCGAGTCACTGGCGAAGGAGCAGACGGGCTCGGAAAAGGCTGCAGAGGCGAAGGCTGAGGAGACGCTGTCTGACACAAAGGACGACACCACAACACCAGTCAAGTCGAGCGAGCCATCAACGCCTCGGGCCTGCCCACCAGGCCAGTCGGCGACGCGGACTGGGGATAACCCTGGCGCCATTTCTGGCCTCTTGGGCGAAGTGCTCTCATCTCCACTTCCTCGCAAGTCTTCCGGCATTGATCCCTACGATGCCAACATCATCCGGGCGCGAATCATCATCGCCAAAAGTTTGTTTGCAGTGGCTGGTGACAAGCATGATGAGGCTGCTCTGGTATTGGACGAGCTTCGTAAGCTTGTGGACCGCCTGTGCGTCCCCGAGGCTACAGAGGGAGAGATCCGTGACACTCTTCGCGAGATTGCATCTCAGTTCACCAACGTGGGCCAGTCGCTTTCTAGCTTTGAGCTTCTCAAGAGTGGCCTTGTTGCTGGCCTTCTCCGATATGTCGACATTGACGGATCTGTGCCTTCCAACGAGCGCCGGGCTATGCTTTACGACACGTTCTCCGATAGCGCATTCACACCCTCCCCCTTGGCAACACTTGTCAAGCGGCTCCACGAGTCGTTGGGCCGCCTGGAGTCGTTCGAAGTAGAGACGGCGTTCAACGGCATGGGTGGCTCATCCAACTCGCTTGGCCGCACCATGCGTATCCGACTACAGGCCGAGGAGGGGGAGGATATCCCCAAGGCCATGAGCTCACTCAGCGTCACGATTCAAGCGATCGCGCCGGTGAGAGCCCTGCACGACTACCTTCGGCCTCGCATCAACGACCCTCTTACGCTTGGAGGGGGATCAACCCTCCAAAGCATGTTCGCCGCCTATGCCGCGAGCAGAGGAGGTGCAGTTGGGTCGTCGACTGAGCGACTCCTTGCGGCCTTGGCGGCTGGACCTCCCGGGCAGTCTGGCCTGCCTGGCAGTCGCCCCCTGCTAGGTGGCGAGGCGACACCGGCTCAGGAATCTTCCACCAAGGCAGCCGTCCCAGAGCCAACTGAAAGCAAGGAGGGAGCCGGGGCCAAGCAGCCACGGCGGCGCAGCGCACGTCTCAGCGGACGACCAGCTGAGACTGAGAGCACTGGTGAGGGTCCTTCCACCTCTGCTCCTCCCACCAGCGCCCCGCAAGCGTCAACCAACGCCTCTCCGCCAGGTTTCCTGCCTCATATGCCGATGGACCTGGACTTTGAAGACTTCTCTGAGGATGATTATGACGCCGAGGTATTTGAGGAAGAGATGGAGGAGGAGCTCGCTGCTCGTCGCCCCTCGGAGAAGGTCGTGAACATGTCGGTGGCACCCGGTGAGCTTACATGGCAAAGCCATGCTAACGCGCAAGACGGATCTAGAGTGGAGGCCAAGACGCCTGACGGCACACGTATCGCGACACCTAACCAGGCTGCTGCGGAGAGCGCCGGGGCCGGCTCATCGGGTACACCCACTCGTACCGGATCGTATGCTGGGGCCGTCAAAACTGCCCCAGTGGACTGGCATCTTGAGTTTTCTGTCGACGGCCAGACGCTGCGACCCACAGACACCATCTACGGCGCTGTCCACAAGTACGCCAAGAGCTCGCCTGTGCCCGGCAATGTATTTGCCCTCCCCGTCACCTTCAAGTTCCGCAAGGTGGACGGACCTCTTCCCAAGGATGAAGAGCCGCAGTCGACTCTCGACGCGCCGTCCCCTGCCACGACTACAAGCTTGATGCCAGATGTTGTCGAGTCCGATCAGCAGGTGTCCCAAATCCTGCGTCTGCTGCGTGTTGTTCACAACCTCTGCACGGACCGCCGCGACAGTATGGCAGGCCGCGCCGCGGCTCTCGACGAATCTCTGTTCGTCAACAACAAGCTCACTGCCAAGCTTACCCGCCAACTCGAAGAAACCATGATAATCGCCAGCGGATGCCTGCCAGAATGGGCCGAGGAGCTGCCCAAGTTCTTTGCCTTCCTGTTCCCATTTGAGGTGCGGTACGCATTCCTGCGCTCGACGTCGTTCGGTTACGGACGCCTAATCGCACATTGGCAGGCCTCTCAACCTCGCAACAGCAGCAGTAGCCGCCGAGACGAAGGTCTTCCGCTCGTATCGCGTCTGAGTCGCCAGAAGGTCCGTATCTCTCGGGCGCAGCTGCTCGAGTCATGCGTCAAGGTCCTTGAGTTGTACGGAAAGGCCGACGGTATCCTCGAGGTCGAGTACTTTGACGAGATCGGCACGGGACTTGGCCCAACCCTCGAGTTCTATGCCCTAGCGTCCAAGGAGTTTGCTCGCCGGTCACTTAAGCTTTGGCGTGACGAAGACGAGTCGCATGAGGGATCCCATGTGTGGCATCCCCACGGCCTCTTCCCAGCTCCTCTCAAAAAGGACGAGGCGGGCAGAGACAGTCAGCGCTTGTCGTACTTTAAAACGCTAGGTGTTTTCGTCGGCCGCGCGATGCTGGACTCGCGTATCATCGACCTCAACTTTAACCGCGTGTTCCTCAAGATGGTGCTGAACAAGCCGGTCAAGAAGTCGATCGCAACGCTCAAGTTGGTGGACGCACCGCTGGCTCGCTCGCTTGAACGGCTACAGTCGTATCAGCAAGCGCGTCAGGAGATTGAGGGTCTTGCCGCTCTTCCTCCTTCCACACGCCGCAGCAAGCTGGCAGCCCTTACCATTGGCGGTGCCAAACTGCACGACCTCTCACTGGACTTTACCCTTCCTGGCTATGACATTGAGTTGAAGTCTGGCGGCAGGAGCATAGACGTCGACGACTCCAACCTGGGCGAGTACATTGAGCTCGTGCTGGACCTCACGCTGGGCTCGGGTGTACACCACCAGCTGCAGGCATTCCAGGAAGGCTTTTCTTCCATCTTCCCGGTTGTCGACTTGCAGATCTTCTCGCCGGACGAGCTCGCGCTGTTGTGTGGCAACGCGGAGGAGGACTGGTCTCAGGAGAGTGAGTACATGCGCTGTTCTTAGCCCTTGAGAGCTTGAGAGAGTACATTGACTAACATGCAGCTCTTGAGCAGGCTATCAAGGCCGACCACGGGTACAACTCTGACAGTCGCGTCGTGCGTGACCTCATCGACGTGATGACCTCGTACTCGAAGGAGGAGCGTCGCGCCTTCCTGCAGTTTATGACTGGGGCACCGAAGCTGCCTCTGGGGGGATTCAAGGGTCTGAACCCGCAGTTTACGGTGGTGCGAAAGCCGCATGAGGCGCCGTTCAAGGCTGATGACTACCTTCCGTCTGGTACGTTTTGCGTTGGGATAGTGCTGATATACTCAGTCATGACGTGCGCGACGTATCTGAAGCTGCCCAACTACTCGTCTCGGGCTGTCCTGTCTTCGCAGCTGATGCGGTCGATGAAGGACGGACAGGGGTCGTTCAACCTGTCGTGAGGTGGGCGATTTGTGTGCTACCACCTCGCCTGTCCGTGGGCGTCATCATCACAGGTGGTTGGTTATAGAGTAAAGTCTTTGTGTATCCCGCTGCATGTAAACTCTGGTCCGAGGGGTGGGGGTGTTGTGCTAACATTGCATATGAGCCGAGCTGAGCAGGGCAGAGCTGGACGTTATAGAATTTGGGCGATGCCGGGGAGGAAAAGAGTTTGTGTGAGTGCTGCTGTGCGAGTGCTGTGCGAGTGAGCAGGCTATAGGCAGCTGATGCCGTTGAGACTTTAGCAGGCGACATGCTGAATACGTTGAATAATCCATTAAACTCTGCTTAGAGAATGAGAGCGTGGCGCGGGAAGAGCGAGCATAACGGGATGAGAGCTACGAGAGCTACGAGACATCCATATGACCCAGCCCAGCCCAGTCACATGTCCTTGAATATCTCGGATGCATTGAGCTTAGGTTTAGCTTTGGGTACCAACGTCAAGGCGATGGCGACTACGCAGCGGGACGACGAGAGAGACACGAGGAAAGAAACGCACGACGCAGCAAACCCTTGTCGACGACGACGACGACGCAGGTCAACCCAGGATCCAAGGTGGCCGTCCTCCCGCATGACGACCCAAGACGCAGCGGGAAGCGTGTCCAGCCCAGCCAGGTGCGCAGTTCACTTTCGATCTGGCGGGAGCTCACAAGTACCACACCGTTCCACAGCTGATGCATGCCCATCTTGGACCGCCAGCTGCCAGGCCGCATACACGCCCAAGCCCAAGCGCTGACAGAGTACAACCGTTGGACCAAACGGTTCAGCCGACGCGTCGAGCGCCCCCGATATGAATGAATTGTATCAGCCTCATGTCCCGCCGGTGGCGCACCCCGATTCCTCGGCCCTGTATCCCGCCTCACGTCTGGCGTCTGGCGACTGGCCCGCAGAACCAGAACCAGAACCAGAACCAGAACGGACACGGACATTCGTCATGCATGCTGAGCGAAAGAGAGCGCCGACGGGCAGAGGGTCGGCGGCGGCGCCAAGTGCACAGCACTTCCCACGTTCCTGTGTCCTGAATTCATCGGCCCTGTTGCCGAGTCCGCCGAGTCCGTCTCATCCAGCTCTGGGGGATGGTCATCGAGCGACAATTGATTGATGAGACATTGCCACTCCGCCATCACTCTTTCTCTCTGTCTCGCTGTCTCGCTGTCTCTTCACTCTTCATTGTCCTCGCCCCTGTGTTTTGTCTCGTCTGCTGTTTCTGCTTTGTCATCTCATCCCGTCACTGTCGCCAAGTCATCACCGCCAAGCCTTTATCTCGCTCGCACCAGCCTCTTGGTCTTTCTCACATCAACTACACCACCAGGCAACCACGAGTCGAGACCTTGCACAACAGTCGACCGCAACCTCCCACTCTCCCTTGGCCCCCCACCCCCCCACCCCCGGCTCTACCCCCAACTCCCGCGCGATGCGGCTCGCGCTCGCATCGTTCGTCCTCGCGTGTGTGGCGGACGCACAGTGAGTAGGCTTTTGTCGGCGACAATGTTGGAGACCAACGCCGCACTTCCTGGTTGGCCGCGCCCACCAATGTCTGTCCAAGACGAGCGCGCGCCCCCGTGGCCGTTGTCAAGGACCCCACATACTCTACCAGCCTCGCCAACATTCCCACCCTCCATGTCTCATGCGCTAACCCCAGCCTCACGCTCTGGCACCCATCGCTGTACGGCTTCAACTGGCCCGATCTGGGCGACGCGCCGATCCAGCACGGACAACTAGTGGACCCCGTCAACCCTGCGCGGGGCATGGACAACCTGACCGTCTCCGAATGGTTCGGCCACAACATGCGCAACTGCACGCCGGCCGCCGACGCATTCATGGAGCTGGAAACGGGCAAGACGGCGACCTTTGAGATCGGGTGCAACCGCGCCTTCACGAAATACCGCCCGCCAGAGTGGAGTTACAAAGCCAAGCCGCTGCTGCAGTACTGCTGCCCGGAGCACGGGCCGCTGCACACGGCCAACGAGTACGGGACGCCGTACGCGCGCCTCAACGTCTCGCGGTTCGGCGGCACCGCGCTCGCGATCGCGTACGAGTCGGACCCGTACAAGGTCAAGCCCGAGGACATGGTCGTCATCAGCGTCAACCACACGTCCCCGTGGTTCCGGCTCGTCGAGTACCGCATCCCGCCCGGCCTTCCGCCGTGCCCGAAAGACGGGTGCATCTGTACGTGGAACTGGATCCACACGCGTATGAACGGCGAAGGCTACGGGAACGAGATTGTGCGTGGCGCCGGCGCTGCCGTCGGCTGCGTAGCGTACCGAGGCTGACCCCAGTACAATAACATGTACAAGTGCAAGATTACGGGCAAGACGAACAAGTTTGCCATGCTCCCCCAGCCCGTGCCGCCGGAACAGGACTGCGCGGGCGCGCCGGAGAAATGCACGCCGGGCGCCAAGCAGCCGATGTACATGTTCCAGAAGGAGTGAGTGGGGTTGCTGTTCATCGAGCTGATGCCAGCGGAAACAACCTCCCGAATCCGCGCCATTTGACGGAGACGCCGACGTATGTGAGCCGGTTCGCGGACGGCGCACAGGCGGACGCGGTGGTCGGCGCGGCGCGGCGCGACGGGGCTAGTGTGGCAGTGGGCGCGGTGGCGCTGGCGCTGGGCTTTGCCATGATTTAGACGGCCGCGGCCGATAGAGTATAGAGCCAGACGGCATAGATCCTATTGTATCCATATTGACCCATTGAGATGAATGCGATGCGGAGACGCAAGCATGCCGAGAGACATGAGGGGATGAGACGATGGGTTTACCTCGGGAGATTCGCGACAAACAAACATGCCTACAAGTCGCGTCCGCGCATAACAATGCGGGAGCGCAGCGCGCAGCATGCATCGCCCAATTCATTGGGGCCACGGCTTGCGTAGACACGCCCAGGCGGCTAGGAGCATGCAGCAGGCCATGCACGTGAGAGCAATGCGAAGACTGTACGAGTAGACGCGTGTGCATGCTTGCGGCTTGAGCCTCGGCCTCCACCTCCACTCGCCCACCCCAGGGCTTCGCGCGCCGGTATATAAGGTCGCGTCGAGCAACCCCCCAGTCTTCATCCACTCCATCCGCCATCCGCCATCCCATCCTCATCCATCGTCCATCTCATCTCTCATCTATCTTTTTCTCTCGCACTCTCCACTTTGCTCCGCTCCACGCTCCACGCTCCACGCTCCACCCCCAACTCTCCACCATGGTCGGTACGTCTGACGCGTCGAGACGCGCCTCGCGTCAATTCTCTATACACGCTAACCCCAGCAAAGAGTATGTTACGTTGCGCCAGCGCCCACCTCTGAGCACAGCTGACGCGCCTCCTTACACCACCCTCATCCACTAACGTGCCATTACTCCCACCCCCCCAACACCCAGCTGCCAAGAAGGGCGGAAGCAAGAAGATGTCGCCGTACAACCAATACGTCAAGGTCCAGCTCGCCAAGCTCAAGGAGGCGGACGAGAAGGCGGGCGTCAAGGGCGACCACAAGAAGCGGTTCAAGCAGGTCGCGGAGATGTGGAAGACTGCGTGAGTGGCGGGCGGTGGGAAGAGTTGAGGGCTGGGTGCTGACGGCAGGCCTGAGAATCCCGTGAGTGGTGGTGAGGGGATGTGCGGGCTAGTGACTAATGGTTGGGGACGGACGTCGCCTTGCTGATGGACAGAAGCGTGTGAGCTAGCAAGCATGTTGTACTTTGTACGGAGGAGTTGCAAGGACAGATTACTGGTTGTACATGCAATGTACTGGTGTATAGCTTGCGGGGGCCAGCGCGGATGGTAGATGGAGGATGGAGGATGGGGACGGCGATGGCAACGATGGCAACGACGGGGACGACGGCGACGACGGCGACGACGGAGGGAGCGACGAGGGGCCAGGCGGGGCGCCGGAGGAGAGAGAGAGGGAATTGACCGTGGAGGATCTGCCTCCCCCCTGCCCTGCCTTTGGCCCCTGAAGCATAAAATGTCGCGTGGCGCGTGGGGACGGCATCTGGCGGGATTACGTCATCGCCACGTCTTCCGGCTCTCCCTCCTCCTCCTCCTCCGTCTCTCGCTCTTCGTGCAGAGTGTTTCTGCACGCGCTGCACGATGCACAACACTCTCTCCGCGCCGAGCCTCGTGTCGAATCTGCGCGAGCTGCCACATGCTCTTCGAGGCACATCCCCAAGCTCTTGCTCTGCCACCACGGCAGGACGTCGGCAGGGACTCTCGCCCAGTTTTTGCTCTCGGCGCGGTGACTGCCCAAGTATAGCCCTAGACTTTGACGGCGATGCATGCGGCCACCAGGCCAATCGCCCATGAGGTCTGCCCTCAACATGGGCATAGCTGCAAGGGCGCTCTGCACACTCGTGTACACTCGTGTACATAGATGTGCTCCATGCTCGACTGTGAATTGATCAAGTTGAATGCGGAAATAGCGATTACCCCCCCATCAAGGTATATCCCTGAGACTAACACGAGGGCATGGGGCAGGAATTCGCATCCATGACATTTCCTCGCTCGTCGTCTCTTCTCATCTCCATCTCGTTCTTCATTTCTCTCTCTCTCTCTCTCGTCATCTCTTTCTCTCTCATCACTCTCTACTCCCCGTTCGCCTCCTCTGCGAGACGACCAAGAATCCCCTCATCTCTCATCCCACCCCCTAGCCTCCCCTCCCCGCTCACAACTCACAACTTCCAACCCCCCCCCCAACACCATGAGCTCAAACTTCCCGCACTCCACTCTCGCCACCTCCCTCTCCACTTCGCCTTACAGTGAGTCCCATCGCTCCCTCCCGTGTTTGTGCCCCGTGACTATACCAAGGGCGCAGCATCGCACGCCCTCTCTCCACTCTCCCACTAACCCCAGCCCTCCAGAACAACCTCGAAAGCCTCATCCAGCGTAGGCGAGCATCAAATGCTACCTACCGCCCCTTGAGATGGAGCGGCGAACGCACCTCCATCTCCGGCGCCATCCCCCAACTCCACCGTGAACACAGCGAGGCAAGCGTCGGCGGCGAGGAAATCTTCCCCCACGACATCGACGAGGATGGCAAGGCACCATCAGAAACTTCGAGTGTCGCAGAAGACAGTGGCCGTGGGCGCGGGTCACGGCGAGTGTCGTTTACAGGCCGCGGTGCCCGAGGTCCCGACTACGGCGCCGTCGCCAATTCTGAACCACTCCAGGCTCCAGACCTCACAACCATGCCAGTCCCCGGCGCCCCTCCCGGCACATCACGTTCACGAAGCAAGGGGCGCACTCCACCACGCCACGTCGTCCGCCCTATGACCAAGGCCCGGCGGCAGGCGGCCCTCGAAGCTGGGGCTTCCGCCAGTGCGATCGCAAACGTCGAGGCCAACGGAAGTGTCATCTCTGTTTTGAGCGAGCCGGAGGGGGACCGCGAGCGCCGGCCACAGAGCCCGCCTACCCGCGGCCGCGGACGCAGCGCCGACCGCCGCCCGATCTCACCTCACGTCTCGTTTCGCCCATTGTACCAGCTCGAGGAAGATGAGGAGGCTGCTGCGCGGTTGGCCGCGCGCTCCAATCTCTACCTTCCCGGCACCAGCAAGCCTGGCGAGCCGCTGTCAGACGATCCCGCTACCGCTCTCGAGGCTGCCGACCTCGACCTACCCATCGATGCATGCGGCCATGAGGTACGAACCTGGCGCAGCGCCCTCGGTGTCGAACTCCCTCTCCTCATCCGCAGCACCATCCCCGTCTTCTTCACCCAGCTCGCCGAGTATTCGCTGTCCCTCGCTTCCGTCGTCTCTATTGGGCATCTTGGCACCAAGGACCTCGCTGCGTCCAGTCTTGCAAACATGACCGCATCGGTTACCTGTTTCTCCATCATGCAGGGGCTGGCTACTAGCCTTGACACGCTGCTCCCTGCCGCTTGGACCGGCGCAGACCGGCGGCATGTTGGTTTGTGGACGATGCGGTGCACGGTCGTCATGATCGTCGCGATGGTGAGTCGTCAATGCAATGTTGTGCGGCACCACTGACGGCCAGGTCCCAATGTTCGTGCTCTGGTTCAACATTGAAGTTGTGCTCTTGTGGCTCCGGCAAGACCCGCACGTCGCGTCGCTCGCCGGCACATACCTCGCTTGGCTCTCCATCGGCATTCCGGGGTACGCCGGCAACGTCGTCCTCAAGAAATACCTTCAGTCCCAGAACATTATGCACATCCCGACCTACGTGCTGTTCGTGGTCGCGCCGCTGAACGTGCTGCTCAACTGGCTTCTTGTTTGGGGACCCAAGCCCGTGCGCCTCGGGTTCATTGGTGGCGCCGTCGCGACAGCCTTCTCCTTCAATCTCACCTTCATCATGCTGTTTGTCTACGTGATCTGGTGGGGACCGCGCGACTCGCTCCACCCGTTTTCCCTGCGCCACATCTTCTCCAGGCTCGGCACAGTTACGCAACTGGGTCTGGCGGGTACTGTCATGGTAAGTTCTTGTTCAGTTGTTTGGAGTGTTGGCACCGGCTGACACGATAGCTCTCATCCGAGTGGTGGGCTTGGGAGGTGTGTGCTCTTGCCGCTGCGCTTCTTGGTTCAACAGCCCTCGCAGCGCAGTCGGTGCTGCTCTCTACGTGCTCGACCCTCTACCAGTTTCCAGCGGCGCTTGGTGTTGCCGCCTCGGTGCGCGTTGGCAATCTTCTCGGCGCAGGCAGGGCTTGGGAGGCCAAGTGGGCCGCCCGCGCTGCGTTCATCCTCGCCACCGGCTTTGCCCTCTTCAACAGCTTTATCTGTGTCGTGTTCCGTCACCAGTGGGGTTATCTGTTCAACGGCGACCCCGAGGTTGTGGCCATGGTCGCCGAGGTCATGCCTTGGATGGGACTGTTCCAGGTCACGGATGGCTTGAGTGGCGCTGCCAACGCCATCATGCGGGCGCTGGCATTGCACTCGATTGGCGCAATTGTCAACTTTACAGCGTACTACGGCGTCGGCATCCCGTTCGGTCTCTGGCTTACCTTTCGTCACCACATGTCGCTTGTCGGCATCTGGATCGGCCTTGCGGTCGCGCTGCTTTACGGCTCGGCGATCGGAGTGGCCATCGTGTGGCGCACCAACTGGGACCAAGGAGTGGAGCGGGTCCGCCAGCGCTTGGGCCTCGGACCGCTGGAGCATGACGCCAAGTTTGCCGACGACAGCAGCGGCTTTGACGAGGGCGCGTGCGGCTCGAGCCCGGGGGATGGGGAGCGCAGTGGCGACACGAGTCGTATTTACCGCTCCCCGCACGCTGGGTGGGAGAGCGACCGCAGTGACCACAGCGACATGGGGACTCCGCGCCCGAAGCCCAAACAGCTGAACGGCAATCACGACCCCGAGCGGCAGGCGCTGCTTGCATGAGTGCTACGTTTACGTCCTTCGTTTCTCCAGTATTCCCCTTTTCCTTTAATCAGCTTGTCTGTCATTAGCCACACCAGTCATCCCGCATTCCAGATCGCCGCATAGTTCATTCAGCACCGTTAGTCATGCATGTCATTGTACTGTACGTCGTGCGGTGTGCGGAGGAATAGGGCGTACGTTGGGGCGCGTCGAGGCGACGGAGTTCCGAGGAGTACCTCGTAAAAATGGGGTGCTGTCGCGACGAATGCGACGTCACGCGCCTCGTTTCAGCGTGCGTCATCTGCCACTTGCCACGGCAACCGAGATATAGATAAGATGTGCATACGTTTGAGGCAGTGATGCAGTGACCCAACTCTCTCACCAACCTCCAACCATGACCATGAGCAAAGTAAGCCTGCCGCTCGCCACACTCATGCAGCCCCCCCTGACCCTTCTCATCGACTGCGACAACACACTCGTGCTCTCCGAGCACCTCGCCTTCGCCGGGTGCGCGACGCTCATCAACCGCCTCCTGTCCCAACACGGCATCTCGCGAACCTACACGGGCGCCGAGCTGGAATCGCGCTTCGTCGGCCAAAACTTCCGCGGCATCCTCGCCTCCCTCTCCGCGGACCACGGCCTCTCCCTCCCGCCCACGGACGTGGACGTGCTCGCGACCGCCGAAGTCGAGACCGTCCTCGCGCTCCTGCGCACCTCGCTCCTCCCCGCCCCCGGCGCCGCCGCCGCCCTCGCGCGCGCACAGCCACACGCCACGCTCGCCGTCGTAAGCTCGAGCGCCGCGCGCCGCGTCCACGTGTCCCTGCAGACGGCGGGGCTCGCCGCACTCTTCGGCCCGCGCGTGTACTCGGCCGCGTCCTCCCTCCCCGTGCCCAGCTCCAAGCCCGACCCCGCGGTGTACCTCCACGCAATGGTGAAGCTGGGCGTGCCGCCCGCGGAGTGTGTCGCCGTCGAGGATTCGCGGAGCGGCGTCGTCGCTGCGGTGCGCGCGGGGATCGCGACGCTCGGGTATGTCGGCGCGCTGCAGCCCGCAGAGCGGGAGGCCGCGGCGGAGAAGCTGAGCGAGGCGGGCGCGGCGGAGATCATGTATGAGTGGAGCGAGTTTGGGGCGTGTCTCGCCAAGATGGGGCATCCGCTCGCGAGCGCGTAGCGACATGAGGGTAGATGTATGCAAGCGCAGGTCGCTCAGTCTGAAGCGGAAAGGGCGCAGCTGGCTTTGCATCATGAGCAGGGCCATGTAAAGAGAGTGGGGTTCTGCAGCCAGACCGATCTGCGGCTCGAGTGATTCGCCGCCTGCAATCGTGCACTCTCCATCCATCATGCTCGTGCAAATGTACATTGTCTGCGTATGTCTACACACCCAGCCCAGACGGGCCAAGCTCCGCTTTCGCTAGTGTGGAGAGTCATCTCTATGTGCGGACGAAGCTGGCGTCAGTGAGGGCCCCGCTCTCGCCTGCGCCCGCGCCCGCGCCCGCGCCCGCGCTCGCGCCATCCCCACTCACGTCGCATCAATCTGCTTGACCTGCGGCAGCGCGAGCATCACCTTGCGCCGGTATTGTGCGCGGTCGTTCGTCTGGCACGGGTTGCCCTCCAGATACACCGTCTCGAGTTTCTTGAGCCCCGCGAGCTGCTTCTCCACGCTCCGGAGGTTCTGGATCTTGTTGCCCGACGCCTTCGTGTTAGTCGCCCATCACTGCGTGTGCTCGTGCACCACACTCACCCAAAACTCCTCCAGGTCGGCGAGGTGCGACACGCCCTCGACCTCCTCAATCTCGTTGTTACCCACGTCGAGCGTGCGAAGCTTGGTCTGCAGGTCAGCGGAGCAGCGAGGGGCGCGAAGCGTGCAGTGTCAAGCCTGGTCGTCCCATCCTAGAGACGATATTACCTTCACCAGGAGCTCGTCTTACTCACATTCTTTTCAAGCCCCTCGATCTTCTTCAGCCCGTTGTGGCTCAGATACAGCTCCTCGAGATTGACCAGTCCCTCGAGCCCCTCCATCTTCGTGATGCGGTTGCTCTGAATGCTAAGAATCTTGAGCTTGGAGAACGTATCGAGGCACTCGAGCCGCCGGATCTTGTTCTTCCCGAGCCACAGTTCCTCCAGATTCGTGAGCATCTCGATGTTCTCCATGACCTGAGATGAGCATGTGCCGGTCGGTGGGCCGTAAAGGCGCGAGCAAGAAGACAAGTGACGCCTCCTCCCTCCACCTCGATACTCACACGAATGCGGTTGCCGCCCAGCTCGATGCTCCTCATCTTGGCCGCGCACCAGTCCAGCGCGCCCTCTTCGATACGCGTGATCTTGTTCTGGACGAGATAGAGCGTGTCGACGGCCGACAGCGAGGGCAGGTTTGGGACATGGCGGATGTTGTTGAACGACAGGTCGAGTGAGCTGCCGTTAGAGCGTACGCCCCTCCGATCCGAGTTACTCACGTTACCTTCGGCACTCCCTGCAGCTCGTCGTCTACGACTCGTGGCCCGAGCCTGTTGTCGTAGAGGTCGAGATCCTCCAGCGCGCCGAGCTTCAGACACTCGGCGGGAAGAGGTGAAGAGAGCTCGTTCTGACGAAGACACAGACGCTGGAGCTGCGTGAAACGCGGCAGGCGGAGAGGTGGAAGTGACGTGTTCTCCAAGCGCAGGTGCTGCAGGTGCAGCTCCTCCGTGCTGTCCGGGTACGTCGCTAGGAAGTCATCGTCCGGCGCGCCGTCGCCGTCATTCGGCGACGGGTCTACGGCAGGATTACGCTCGTCATCTGAATCGTCGCTGTCGGGATCGGGGGGAAGTTGCACAATCTCGGTCACGAGACGAGCGTGTCGTTGCGGCTTGGGCGCTGACAGGTCCTTCTCGGCAGCAGCTGGCGCACTGGACGACGACGAGTGCTCCATGTGCGGGCGACGCTCCGACGCGGGGTCCGGAGAAGGAGCAGAGGAGTCGGGGGCGGGAGGTGCTGAAGGCATTAGGCGGGGTCGAGGGGAGAGAGTAGATGACAGAGCGGAGGTCGACAGATGGCCAGGTGGTGAGATGAACTTGTGATGCAAGCGTCACTTCACGTGGCATTGCGTCAGGTGATACTGGGCGGGGGTGGTCTACAAAGCCAAAAAGTACTACACTGTAAGGGAGTCGAACCCCTGCCGCGTCGATGGCAACGACGCATGATACCGTTTCACCAACAGTGTTGTTGTTGGGAAGCGTCTTGTGGAGCTCTATACATCAGCTTGGCTGGAGCAATGATGGGGCACAAGGTTTCTTCTCCCATTCTGTTGTTGTCATCGCACAATTCCATGACATCTCTCCTGTTCTCCGTTGTGGTGTCATGCGTCGCTGATTACTGATACTACAAAGCCGCGAAGAGATCGAGTGAGCCGCAGCCCGGCACCAACAGAGTGACCCCTCGTCACGTGGGTGGGCATCAGAGCCGACGTCTCGAACGTTGTACAGACCAGCAACGTCAGCATCATCCCTTTGAGCACTGCCGTACACTCCTCGTCATGCCCCGCGCAGCTCTAGTCACCGGATCCACAAGCGGCATCGGGCTCGGCATCGCGACAGCCCTCGCGGGCGCAGGATACGACGTCATGCTGAACGGGTTTGGCACAGAAGCCGAGATCGCGGCCCTCGTCTCCTCCCTCTCATCGCACGGCGTGCGCGTGTCGCACCACCCGGCGGACATGTCGGATCCTGCTCAAGTTGCGGCGCTGGTAGAGGCCACCGTGTCCGCCTTCGGGCGCCTGGACGTGCTCGTGAACAACGCGGGGATCCAGCACGTGGCGCGCACCGAAGACTTCCCCGCCGAGCGGTGGGACGCCGTGATCAGCATCAACCTCTCGGCCGCGTTCCACGCGACCAAAGCCGCGCTCCCGCACATGCAGCGCCGCGGGTGGGGCCGCATCATCAATATCGCGAGCACGCACGGCCGCGTCGGGTCCGAAGGCAAGTGCGCGTACGTGGCGGCCAAGCACGGCCTCATCGGCCTCACCAAGGTCGTCGCGCTCGAGAATGCGAATGCCGGGATCACCGCCAACGCTATCTGTCCCGGGTGGGTCGAGACGGCCCTTGTGCAGCGGCAGGTGGCTGCGCGCGCCTTAGAGGGCGGGATCAGCGAGGCCGAGGCGGCCGAGCGCCTTGTCGGCGAGAAGCAGCCTATGAAGCGCTTCACGCGCCCCAGCTCTGTTGGCGCCCTCGCTGTGTTCCTGTGTAGCGACGCGGCCGAGACGATTACCGGCAGCGAGCAGGTCATCGACGGCGGGTGGACTGCGCAGTGAAGCCGCTCGCTCAACCTTTTGAACAGACTCCACGCCCGCTTATCTTCCTAGAGACCTAGACTAGACCCCAATGCACACCCGCTCGTATCGACTCATGCGGCTTAGCCCGCCGCTCGTCGCATGCTTCATGTCCGACAGCCTCGGAGCGGATTCGCCTCCACTCGGCCTCCACCTCCACACGGCGAACTATCTGCCCACCGGCAATCGGCGGCACCTCCTCTTACTTGTACTCCATCTCTCCCCCCCTTCTCTCCTCCCACATCATGATGCGCATCCGCCCAGCACTCACGCGCAGCGTGTTCAGCGGCATCGCGCCGTCGCGCTGGGGTGCCGACGCGATGCCGGAGCACGTGCCGCCCGCCGCGAGCTTGAAGCCACGCGCGAACGCCGGCCTCACCCCGCCCCCGCTGGCTTTCAGCCGCGCCGACTTGGCCGCCATGCGCGCAAAGCTCAACGACGCGCCGACTATGCCCATCGCCGACATGCCCGCCCACACGTGCAAGTTCGACAAGCGGCCGCCGCGCGATGCCGGCGTGCTCATCCCGCTGGCTAACATCGGCGGTGTCGCGCACGTTATCATGGAGGTGCGGGCTGCGGGGTTGCGGGTGCATGCGAGCGAGGCAAGGTGAGTGTTGGCGAGAGATGAAGGGAGGAGGGGAGGGGTGAGGCGGTGGGTGGCGTGTGAAGGATGGCCGCTGCCCTGTCGACTGCGAGTCGCCATCACATTGTGGCAGGTCGAGCTGCATATGGTGGCGATGCCATTGTTCGATTTCTCTGCAGCTCTATCCCCTATATAACGCACACACTGACGCCAGCTTTCCAGGCGGCAAGGTAGAAGAAGGCGACGCCAGTGTTGTGCACACTGCGCTGCGTGAAACCGAGGAGGAGCTCGCACTGCCCACAACAAATGTGGAAGTGCTCGGTTCGCTCAATCCCGAGTATTCGTTGGGAAACAAGTCGCGTGTCTGGCCGATCATTGTGAGTGGGTGGGCGCGAGGGCGCAAGCACAGCCGCGGGCATTGCTGTGAGATCGCTTGCATCATTGCGTCTGCTTTACGGGGTTGGCGTTGGGCTAACCCCAGGGCTTCGTACACACCTCGGACGCATTCGACGCAGCAACCGACGCCGCCATCTCCGGCAACGCGACGACCAAGCCCCTGCCCTCGCTGAGCTTGAGCACGCTCCGCCCAGACCCCGGAGAAGTGAGCGGGCTGATCCCGCTGCCGCTCTCGGCCGTCGCAGACCCCGCGCGCCAGGCAGCCCACTACTTCCGCCTCGACGGGCGGCGGCCGTACTGGAAGATCCGGTGCGGCGACCTCATCCACCCCCCGCCCGACGAGCCCATGCCTCTCGAAGTATGGGGACTTACAGGCTGGTTCCTCGCCCGCTTCGCCGAGCAGATGGGGTGGAGCGACCGGCCGCCTGTCAGCCTGCCGCCGACCGACGACTAGCTGTAGTGGGACTGTGATAGGATGCATCTGTACCGTTCGCGGCGGTGCCAGTCGGGTTCTCACATTGACACGAGTTACAATATATTTAACGTGAGCCCCATCGCGCGCTCCCTCACTTCGCCGCCGGGGCCGTCTGCACCTCGCCGTCGTCGGCGGAACTCTTGATCGCCTCGGCGACCGCCGGCGCAAACTCCTGCGGCGCCTCCTCGCGGTGCTCTTCGGGCGGGACGCCCGCCTCGATACGCCCGCGGATGTCGGCCCACCACGCGGTCTCGGCGGCGTCCATCGGCCCCTCCTCCTCCTCGATGTCCGAGAGGAAGCGCTCGAGGTCGCGGGGCATGAGGCGGCGCGGGCCGTTCTTGACGCTCTGGATGCCCTCGATAATCGCCTTGCCCGCTGCGTCATAATAGTCCCTGTCGACGCCGGCGAACATGCCCGTGCCGACGAAATACACTACGCGGAGCATGAGGAGCTGCACGTCGCGCGCGAGCATCTCCATGTCCCAGCCGGCGGGGAAGGGCGGGGCGAGCGGCGCGCTGAAGAACGGGTTCGGCTGCGGGTCGTTTGTCCGGGGCAGCTTGGGCAGCGCCCAGCCGACCGCGTCGGCTGCTTTGGCGGCGTAGGCCGCCGCGTTGTCCAGCAGCTTTTGGGCGTTGGCCGCCGCCGTCGCATTCACGGGCGCCAGGCGCGCACGCAGCAGCGTGCTCCGCATCAAGCCGAGGTAGACGTTTGGCTTGAATTCGCGCGGCGTCCCCGCCGTCACGGGCAGGCCGGCGGCTTGCGTGAGGTGGCGCGCGGCCGCGGAGAGATGGGCCCACGCGCGCGTGCCGAGCGGTGCGCGGTCTTGCGTGCGAGACATGAGCATCATGAGGCGCGCGGCAGCGTTCATCTCCGTATCGGCCAAAGTGGTGAGAATGTCGGCGCGCGTAGAGCTGTCGTCGGACGGCGAGGCGTCGAGCGACGTCAGGATGCGCTCGATCGCAACCACCGCCTTGTCGAGCGTCGCGTCCAGCCCGCTGCCGGGCGTCACCTGCCCCTTGACCATGTCCCACATGTTGCTGTCGAGCTGCAGCAGCATCTTGGTCTCCATGAGGTCGATCTCGGCCTGTCGCGTAGGAGGAATGTGCTTGCGCGCCGTCTCGAGGATGCCGCTAATCGCCTCTTGCTGGCTGTCGGGCGGCATCTGCGGTGGGCTGAAGTAGTTCCACAGCGTGATCCCGATGTCGGCCATGAGGAGGACTGCGTCGGCGAGCGAGTCGCCCGTTGGAATGCCGCCGGCTGGCTTGAAGCTGTCCTCGCCGGGCTTAGGCTCGGTGCCCGCCTCAGAGTCGACCGCCATGTCGTCGGCCCGGGCGGCGGCCGGCTGATCGCCGTCGACGTCCATCCCCTCCGCCGCGGCGCTGGGAGCAGCAGCAGCCGCCGCCGCCTGCTCTGGAGCGTCCAATGCATCGGGGTTCTGCTCCCGGAACTCGGCAACCATAAGATTCGTCGAAACGACCGGCATGATGAGCTGTGTGGCGTTCTCGCGCAGCTCCATGGCCTGCGGCCGCGCCCGCTCGCCCTGGTACTCCTCGACGACGTCGGCGAGCGAGTGGAATGTCTCGGCGAGGTTGAACGCCGCGTCGTTCTTGTTCGTTGGGTCGTCCGATGCACCAAAGGCGCGCTTGAAGAGCATCATGGCGCCAGTCCACACGTCGAGGCTCGAGGGCGGCAGGTAGAACTCGCTCGCTAGCCGGTACATGACGCGGCCGAGATTGTATGCGGCGTCAAACGACTTTTCGTCTTTGGCCAGCGCCTGGGCATACAGCTCGGCGGCCTGTTCGTATGCGCGCTGCGCTTTCTCGCCGGAGCGGTAGCGCTCGCCGCGCTCTTCGGCGTCGACGCCGCCTTCCATGCACTCGTCAAAGGTGTTGTATTCGGGCTCCTTGCCTTTCTTGCTGGCGCGCGAGGATTCGCCCTCGCTGCGTCTTTTGCCGGGGAGTGGTCGGGGAGGCATAGTATGGATGTTTAGGTGTGTTAGGTGTGTAGTTGTGAGAGGGAGGGAGAGAGAGTTTCTAGAAAGAGAGGAAAAGAGGTGTGGGTTGCGGCTGAAGAGCAAAAGAGGTTGTCAAGGTGGAGGCGGCCGAGGTGGAGGTGGAACCTGCTGGTTCATACCACGACGTGCCGGCATCCATGACTTGCAATGTCGGCCGCGAGGCAGGGCGGCACTGCATTGGGCTAGAGACAATGTCGGTATGATGCTTCATGATGTCGCGACATGCATTGATCTAAAGATTCACGTCGAGAGCTGGCGATCTGCACTTGGAGTGCCACACTGCCCCACGTCGGTGCTCGAGACAGTGGGCGGAGGCAAATCGTGGCTACCACACGGCAGGATGACGTCACAACAACGTGTTCTGCTTCACAGAGATGACTTCAGCTCACGACCGCGTCGACAGTCTTCTTATCGTATGTAGCATCGCATCAGGTGACTGCCCCGTCTGCAGCGGCGGACCCCCCACCTCCTACTCCCCCTCCCCCGGCATGTCCTGCTTGTCCAGCGCCATGACACCAGGCAGCGGCGCGTCCCACTCCTCAGCGCTGCGTCGCCAAATGTAAACGCTGGGCTTGGGTAGCGATCCGGGCGGGAAGACGCCTGGCATCAGCGACTCTTGCGCTGCCTCCTGGCGCCCTCCGTCTCGCCTCCTAGCAGCCCTCGACTCGCTGCACCCACCAGCATGCACAACCAGCTGCTTGCCATCCCGCATGCTCGTCTGGTCGTATACCGAGCTGCCGCATGTCCCGCAAAAGTGGCGCTTGTACTTGTTGCCCGCGTCCGTGCCCTTCTCGTACATTTTGAGGTTGTCTGCGCCCTTGAACTCGACGTTGGCCGTCTGCGCATCGAGGAACTCGGCGCCGCGCGCACACCCCGTGAACTGCCGGCAGTCGGTGCAGCCGCATACTTCCAGCCCTTCGGCGAGGACCGGCGCAGGATCCTTGATCGTGACCGTTACGGCGCCGCAGAGGCACGAGCCGGAGAGTGGCATGGTGGCAGTGATGAAGGGGGGCAGGGGGTCGACTGAGAGAGTTGGATGAGAAAGAAGAGGCCAAGACTTGTGATTTATATCAGATGTCGTCTCAGCAACGGGCGAAGTGACGACGGCTGAGTCACATTGCTCGTTGTCATGGGTAGTGCTCACGTGCCACCATCGATGCTTGGCTTCCACTCACCCGTTCTGCCTGGGCGCCGGGGGGAACCGACCGCTGCCGTGGTTCGTGGTCCACGGACCTCCGAACTGCAAAGCAGCCCACGCGCATGAGCCTCGCTCCTCTCTTTTCGACTCCAACAGCAGTGTCACATCGAGTTTGAGGCAGGTCGACAGCGCATTGGAGATTGAGCACAGGATGAATTGTCAGAATGCTTCAGAGAACGAAAATACTCCCGCATCTTTGTGTACCTCTCCCAATCTCCCGTTCTTGACCTCCGCTCCGACATTTTCCGGCCTCCACTCGCTCTCTCCACCATCTCTCGCGACCTCAACAATGCTATCCCGCCGCGCCGCGCGCGTCCTGCGCGCCCTCGCGCCTCTCCGTCCCACCCCCGCGCCCTTGCTCTCCTCCTCTCGCCCCCACGCCCTCCGTCCCCTCCCCAACTCCCGCCACCACTCCTCGTCCCCGCCCCCATTCACAACCGTCAACTCGGACGAGATCGCCCACTTCTCCCGCCTCTCCGAGCACTGGTGGGACGAGAGCGGCGAATTCGCGCTCCTGCACCGCATGAACCCCGAGCGGGTCGAGTACGTGCGCCAAAAGGTCGCGCTGGACCCCGCCTCCGAACCGGAATGGACGTTTGAAGGGCGGCACAACGACCGCGCGCGCGCAGATGCCCGCGGCCAGGGGCGGTGGCTGTCCGGCCTGCGCGTGCTCGACGTCGGGTGTGGCGGGGGGCTGTTGGCTGAGGTGAGTAGGCTGGGCTCGCAACGGGCCGCCTTCGGATAGCTCTGAAGACCACGCTCCGCCCCGCTCGCCCGCTCGCCCGCTCTCCGCTGACCCCAGTCTCTCGCGCGCCTCGGCGGCGACGTGCTCGCCATCGACGCGTCGGCGCACAACATCGCGATCGCACGCACGCACGCCTCGCACGACCCGCAGCTCCCGTACGTGCACGAAGGTGCTTCGTCTCCACACTCGGCGGCGCCCGGCCGGCTGGAGTACCGGCACACGTCGGCCGAGGCGCTGCGCGACGCGGGCGAGTCGTTCGACGTCGTGTGCAGCATGGAGGTGCTCGAGCACGTCGACGCGCCCGGCGGCTTCCTCCAGTGTCTGGGCGATATGGTGCGCCCGGGCGGACATATGGTGCTCTCGACCATCTCGCGCACGCCGCTCGCCCAGCTCCTCACTCTTACGTTGGCCGAGGACGTCCTCCGCCTCGTCACGCCCGGCACGCATACGTATAGCAAGTTTGTCCGGCCAGAGGAGCTGCGCAGGTTCGTGTATGCTGAAATGGGCGGGTATGAGGTCTGGGAGAGGCAGGAGGGCGCTGCGGATATCCGGACGAACGAGGTCGGCGAGACGCGCGGCATCATCTACGACCCCCTCGGCGGCCGCTGGCGCCTCACCCCCGGTGCGGAGGGGACGTGGTACAAGCCCCTCGGTGAGATTGTCAACTACATGTACCACGCAAAGAAGCGCGCGTAGGCGATCCTTAGAGCGAGATAGACGATGCATGTTCAGCAGCAGCTCGTATAGACCATGCCGTCGAGGTTTACATGCGCGATGGGTATCCATGAGCTATTGCGTGGTTTCGCCACACCAATCTACTCTATCTCTCTTACATGCGACGCGCGACCGTACTCAGTGTGATCTCCTTGTGACCATACCAGCGCGAGTGCCAGCAAACGCTGCAACGCGCACTCGCCTAGTATCGCCCTACCGACTCGCCGAGCGGCGACACGCTCCACGAAAAGCCCTCAAACTGCTGCTGCACCGTCTGCGAGAGGTGCGAGTCGGCAACGACAGAGTCCTGTGGCACCTCCGAGGTAAACTCCTCGTCAAAGTTGGACGTGTCGATGGCGCTGGCGACAGCAGGCTTGAACGGCGGCGGGATCTTTTTCTGCAGCAGCTTCTTGAAGTCGATGTGGCGCGAGAAAAAGGGGTGGTCCTTGATCTCCTGGGCGCCGTTGACACCGAGTCGCCGCGAAGGGTCGCGGTCGAGCAAGCGAGTGAGAAGCGAGCGTGCCTCGGGCCCAACCTCGTCGGGGAAGCGCAGGGGGTCGCTCAAGATCTTGCGGTACATCTCGTTTGTGTTTTCGTCGTAAAAGGGCGGGAGGCCAGTGAGCTGGAGATTAGCATGGGTTTGCGGCGCGCGTCGATCAACTCACCATCTCGTACAGAAGCACACCCAGCGTCCACCAGTCAACACACTTGGTGTATCCGTGGCCCGAGAGCAACTCGGGTGCAAGATACTCGGGGGTGCCGCAGAACGTGTTTGTTGTCTCGCTTGCGCTCATGTTGAGCTTGCAAAGGCCGAAGTCACAGAGCGCAATGTGGCCAGTGTAGTCGAGCAGAATATTCTCGGGTTTGAGGTCGCGGTACACCACATTGAAGCCGTGCAAGTGCTCCAGGGCAAGTAGGAGTTCCGCCGCATAGAAGCGTGATCGTGTTTCGTTGAACTTGCCCTCACGCTGCAGATGGTGGAACAGCTCGCCGCCATTGACAAAGGCGAGCACCAGGTAGAGCTTTTCCTTGCTCTGGAACGAAAACTTGAGAGGCACAATGAATGGCGAGTTGACCTGCGCCAGCACGGTACGCTCAGCCAACGTGTGAGTAACCTCGGAACGGCTGACAATGTGCGCCTTGCGGATTGTCTTGAGAGCGTAGATACGCAGTGTGTCGCGCTTGCGCACCTGCATCACCTTGCCAAACGAGCCCTTGCCGATGACCTTGAGCAATTCAAACGAGTCAATTGTGAGAGGCTGCCCCACGGTCGGCTTGAACGAGACCTGAACGTGGATGGCACCTGAGCCGCTGGTGAGTGGAATCCACTCGTCGTTGAGGCGGTTGGTCACGAGGTCTGGGGTGAAGCGAATCGAGCCAAGGTTCAGATCACTTGAGCTCATGTCGGCCACATCACCGTGCTTGGGCGGCGCGGAGCGGAGGTAGGCGCTGATACCGATCTCGGATGAACGCGAGACATCGAATTGGGTCGAGTACATCCACACGGGGTTGGCCAAGTCTCCCCCCAGGGCGTCGACGAGAACCTCGTTCTTGTCAAACTCGAGAACGACATATGGCAGCCACCACAACTGCTTGCGCTGCAGCGAGTCGCGTGGGTTTGCCGTTTGCCGCTGGTTGGAGATGCGAGGAGAGGATGAGAGGGACTGGGAGAGGGCGGAGGTGGGGTGCTGCTGAAGCGCTGTCTGCACGCATTGGGGAACGGGAACTGGTGTTAGCGAGTATTACAGAGCGACAGAAGAGCTCTCGGAGCGAAAGCGGGGAGCGAAGCGGGAATGTGGCGCCCGCCTCTCCTCCCCCCGTCTCCCTCGTACTCACCACCCTGGGGCAAGCTCAACCCCTTGCCGGCTGTGACGCGGATGCGTAGGATACCACTGCGCGCGACAGGCTTCTGCGCAAGCTCGGGCTGTGGGTTGCCTGGGGTGGGTGTGGTTGACCGTGACTCGGGCGCGGGCGACGGCGTATGGCTCTTGGAGGAGAGGAGGCCAGAGTCCTTGAACTCTGTGGCGTCAGCGTTGAGTGTCCAGTGATGAGTCATGGGGGCGCGCGGGGTAAATGATGCGCTACGCATCGTCGGGACTTACTCTTTCCGATCTTCCACGACATCGTGTGAGGTGTGGTGGGGTTGAGAGAGTGCTAGGAAGCGTGAGGAGTGAGGTGAGGGGGGAGGGAGGGAGGGAGGTAGTCGCGTCGGCGGCGATTGAGGGACGCGATGCGAGGTACCCGGGGGGTTGGGGGGGGGGGGGGGCGGGGGTGGTCGACCTGGAGTGGGTGTTGGGGAGGGCAGGGGTAAGAGTTGGGGTTGAAGATGTAGTTGCTGGCGATGGAGAGAGAGAGAGAGAGAGAGAGAGAGAGAGAGAGAGTAGAGATGAGAAGAGAGATGAAGAGAAGAGAAGAGGTGGATGAGGAGGAGAAAGAGCGAGCGCGAGGGGAGATGTGGCGTTGGCCGTTCCGTGAACCCACCCAGGGTCAATGCCTGCGCCGGGGGTGCACCCCTGAATCAAATCATTATTATCCCCCATTACAAGCGGGATCTAATAAAGTACTCCTCCCATTTCTCTTTACGTACTGCGCTGCCATCAGCAAGCAGCGTATGTTCCGCAGCCAGGCTTCCAGCTGCTCGATGCCCATGTCAAGCCGTGCGATCGATCGATGGACAAGTTGACCGTGGGCATCTTCGGCACCGCGGACATAGTGGACAATGATGAAACGCAATATGCCACGTCTGGGCGTCTCGAGCGTCAGCCACCTCAGGTGCCCGTCATTGTCGCATCGCCATACGTCGTTTCATACTCCATGCCCTCCTCAAGCTCCTACCGCATAGCCTACCTGCCAAGATATATCTGCGTCCTTAGACCTCCAAACCTCACAGTGTCGGAGGCTCAACGGGACGACTCTCGCCGCATAAACCGCACAGAAATGCGGTGACTCACTGATCCACGCCTCCACGCCGCGCGCTGCGTCATATCGGGAGCACAGGCGCTACGCCCTCCCGCGCCAGCTGTCCCGCCGCCCCACCGGACTCCGGCTGCGGCGGCCCCAGCGCTCGCTGTCCGGTCCGGTGCGGGCATCACGACCCTCGTCGCGCCGCCATCCTCCGCGCGCCGGTTGCGGCCGACGATGCACGTCTCGTGGTAGCTCGCGGGCGTGGGCGTGCTCGCGCTCACGCCCTTCTGCGCGTCGAGAAGGCTCCGGAATATTGACCGCCACGCTGATCAAGTCGCCCTTGATGAACCCGTACTCGTCCAGTGTCTCCTCCGCCACGCCGCGTCCTTCTCCGCCAACAGTCGCCTCAAACTCCCGCCCTGTGAACGACACCATCTCGCGTGCTTTGTACAAGCCGGCCTCGGAGGCGTCGACGTATACGTGCTTGAACGAATAGCGGGCGACTGGGGAGCGGTAAGGCGCCGGGAGGACGGCGTAGAGCTGCTGCACGAGCGATGTTGGGGTGGAGGATTTCCTGCTGTCAGTAAGCTATCACTGCGTAATCGGAGCCACCATTGGACCACGCACAAGCCATAGACATGGTACTCGTCCCGCGTCGGCAGGCGGTTATCGTCAAAGTCGCGAAGAGCGGTGTGCTTGCGCGTCACAAACATGCGGATGAGAAAGGGACACGCTGTGTCCTCGGGCGTGGATGAGCGGGCGGGGGACATGGAGACGGTGCGCGCGCGGCCCAGCGACCTAGACCGCGAGCAAGATCGAGAGCGAGAGCGAGATGGGGATCGTGCCATGGTAGTAAGCAGGTTGAGGATGCCGGAGGGAGTGCAAGTCAGAGAAAGTGGCGTCAAAAGGTTGGATCAGCAACAACAGTGCGGACGCCCACTCCATCTCCGTCCACGTGACCCCAGGCACGCCCGAGATTGGCCAAAGTCGAAGGCGAGCACTGCAGCCATCAACACCCCCCTACTCACCACCTCCCACGGCGACAACAAGCCGCGAGGAGCAGCGACGCGGCGCAGGCGACGGCGTAATCCTACATTTGTTACTCCCCACTTCCCTCGCATCTCCGTGACGACCCTTCGCCGAGACCAAGCTGCAAACCTCAGGTGTGGGAATCGCTCGCGTGACCATGTCCCGGACAGTGAGTGCCGACGCCAGACTCAGCTTACGCAGCTCCTCGCGCCCCTCGCGCCTTTCGCGCCCATATTGTCAGGCCCTTCCCGATGTGGTTATATCCCGCTCCGCGCGTTCTCGACGTCGCGCGCGCCCCGCGACGCCGCCCGAGATGCGGAGAAGGCCGCGCTGGCCGAGGAGCAGAAGCGGATCTACGCCCAGTTCCGGCCTGTGGTGGACGCCTTCGACGCGCCGATTGACATGGCCGTGGCGTACGGTAGCGGGGTAGTGAAGCAGGCGAACAAGACGGGGGTGAGTTGGCGAGACGCGGAGCCTGGCATGACCCGCTGACCTCAGCCACCACCGCTCACCGACTTCATCATTGCGACGCCGTCCGCGCGCGCCTTCCATGCCGCCAACCTCAAACAGCACCCCTCACATTATCCGCTGTATGCGCGCCTTATCGGGCCCGGCGCACTGTCATGGATGACGGACAAGCTCGGCGCAGGGCTGTGGTACGTCACCATGGTCAAGTTCGGCGACTTGGTGAGTTGCGCCAGCAGAAACCCCTCGGCGCTAACAGCAGGAAGTCAAGTACGGCATCCTGTCCACGGCGACGCTCACGCGCGACCTCGAGCAATGGGAGACGCTCTACGTCGCCGGGCGGTTGCACAAACCCGTGCTTACGCTACACCTCGTGCCGTCCCTCCGCGCGCCGCTAGAGGCCAACACGCGCGCCGCGCTCTGCCTCGCCCTCCTCAACCTCCCGCCGCAATTCACCGAACTCGAGCTCTGGGAGAAGGTCGCGGGCATTTCGTACTCGGGCGACCCGCGCATGAGCGTGCCCGGCGCCGAAAACCCCGAGAAGGTGCGCAACATCGTGCGCGGGCCCGGCGTCCTCGGCGCGTTTCGCGGCCTGTATGCGCCGCATGTCGGCGGCGTGGGCCTACGATGGGCTGACACGGCGGCTCAGGCACCGTCGACAACAGACGAGGGTTTGGAATGGCGCGGCACCGGCGAAAATACACTCACACAACCCGCGTCACACGAGCATGCCGCGGCACTCCTCGCTGCACTCCCCCTCCGCGTGAGGCAACGCCTCGCCGCCCACTTCCGCCCCACTGTCGCTGCCGCCCTCCTCTCCCGCGAAGTCGCCGCTGAGCGACGTGAGATCCGCGAGCGCCGCGCCGCTGCAAAGGCCGCCAAGGAGAGTCGGGCGTTGTACGACGACGCCGAGTTTTGGCGGCGCGTGGCCGCGCAGGAGGGCTTTGTCGAGGTTGTCAACAACGAGGTCCGGCACATCATCAAGCGGCCGGCGCTCACTCAGAGCGTGAAGGGTCTCGTGACGGCCGGTTTCCGAAAGAGTGTGGTGTACAGCTTAGCCAAGTTTAGAAAATGGCTAGCTGGCCGGAGGAAAAAGTAGTAGACACTAGACGATAAGTTGTGCTTGTCTTGGCCCCTTGTTCGCTGCCCTCATGCCCGCGCGGCGCGCCCCTCGCATGTAATACTATAACTACTTGATCTGAACCTTGTCAAATGTTTGCCCGCGTACGCTGCCGCCGCGCATCGTCATCTTGACAGTGTTGGCGAAGGAGTCTCGGTTACGGCGCAGATCTTCGGCCGCTTCTTTGTTGAGCGGGTCGTCCGGGTTGGGCTCGAGGAAGAGGAACTGGAGGCCAATGATGACGGAGTTGAGAGAGAGCACGGGCTTCCACTCCTCGCGCAAAATGTTCAAGCACACGTTACCGTCGAGGTCGAGGTTCGGGTGGTAGATCTTCTGTGTACACCGCACCTTGGGTGGCTCGTGAGGGTAGTTGGGGTTGATCCTGAACGTGAAGTTGAACTGGCCGCCCTTGTAGAAACCTGTGGTTAGCGGATGCCTCAGTCTGTCGGGCGCTGAAGCCGACGACTCACCCTCGTCTGGTGCAATAGAGAGCGTAAAGTCGAGCATGTTGCCTCCCGGCCCCAGCTCCATCTTTACGCCTGCTGGCAGGTCGAGCTCATTCATGTCTGTGGTGAGCAGAGGAGCGGGAGGTAGTCGTGGAGAGGGGTGGGACCAGGCGGCGAGGCGCGCGCCTAAACGCTCGGCGAAGATGGCATCTGCTCAGCTCCGCTGTTCGGCGGCCTCCTAAAGGAAGATGTGGATAAGGAAGGAAGCAGCCTGACGGAGGACGGCACAGCGCAGAGCGGGCGCAGGGCGCTGAATGCGGTGGCGGGTAGGTGCGATCCCCGACAGTGCACCCCGCCCGAGCGTCGTAGTCATTGCCATGTCATCGCAATACAGCGCGACAAGCGCGACCCACTCACCCTTTTTAACGCGCAGTTCCGCGGCCGAGACCTTGGGCTTGGTCTTGTTCGCCGCCTCCTGCTCCTTCTTGAGCGACCAGATCTGCCGGGGTGAGTCAGCCATTCGGGGCGCGGGGCAGAGATAAGGCCGACGACGGTGGCGGGGCGGAGAAGCACGGTCAGACGGAGAAGTAAGTCGGGAGCGGGTGTACGTCGTCGCGATAGACGCGGAGGTGGCGTGAGGAAGGTAGGTGGGTGGCGCGGAGTCGGAGCGGAGCGGGTGGCGCGTGCGGACGGGGTCGCGTCAGCATGGGGCGCGGCGGCGGCGGCGGCGGCGGCGGCGAACGTACCTTGATCATGGTCTCTAAATGTCTAGGTGTGCCAGGTCGTGGGTCGTGCCGTGAGTCGATGGAGCGATGAGAGCGATGGGGAGATGGAGAGGAAGGCGGAAGGCGGAGGGGCGAGATGATCGAGATGACGGACACGCGGCGGCAAGGCAATATTTGGCGCCGGCTTCTTCTCCACCTTTCTGTTTCGTCCGTCAACTCTACTCACCACCGTCATGTCCGAGACATCAACGCCGGCCGTGCAGCTCAGCCATGTTGCGTGAGTCGCAGTGCATTCGCTGCATACGTGGCGTTGGAATCTTGTGCTTGCGCTGGAGCGGGAGAAGGGGGCTGACTCCTAGCACATTGAGGATACCCTTCCTCACGGCCGAACACGCCGCCATGGCCAAACGCGCACTCGACGTCGACCGCGAGGTCAATATGGATCTCGTGGAGCGTGTGACTTCGCTGGAAGGCGAGGAGCTCGTTGTGTAAGTCTCGGAGGTGTATGTGCGAGATGCTGATGCTTCTCTCCTCTCCGTGGTATGGTCAACGCTCCGCCTCGCCTCTTGGGCCTTACTCGCAACCGGCCTCTTCTCCCCTTCTACTCCTCGTCCTTCTACTCCTCACCCTTCTGCCCTTCGTTCCCATCCGTCCTTTCTTCGCTTCTTGGCGCCTAACCCCGGCTGCGCTTCACCCCGTCACCTGCCCTGCCCCACACCGACCATCCCGACCCGTCTTCCTCCTGCAGCACAATTCGCGCCGCGACCGTCCGCATAGTCCGCCTGGCAACCAACGCCTTCCTCTCCTCCGCCGACCTCGTCCTGCGCACGATGGCCGAGTTCGCGCCCGACCCAGACGAGCCCGAGGTGACGGACGCTGAGCTTGAAGCCGCGGCCGAGGAGGCGCGGCGCTCAGGCGGGGGCATGAAGGGCATCGAGCTGCGGGGCGGGGTGGGGGCGGGTGGAGGCGAGGAGGTCAAGTAGGATATCTGACGGGTTTGACGGGGTCGGTGGTGGGAACCGTTCAGCGATCCCAGGGGACAGCCCTCATTCATCTGAGCGACACAGGTCTAAGAGCTCACCAGGCTCACTCAGCGCACGTAGACTACAGGCCTATGCCATGACTGTAATAGTAGTCTTATCTGTGGCTTTGTGACTAAAGACGAAAGACGAAATACCACTTCGCCTGCAAGATGCACACCCAACCTCGCGCCCATCTGCATGTCCACGTCGCTAATCTCCAACTGCTCCTTCACCCGCTTCGCTCGCTCCCTCGCGCCCAAGACTACATCTATCATCTACTCGTCCTTGTAGTTGTTGTGGAGATGGGGCGTGCCGGGCCGCGTCTCCATCTGAGACAGCACCTCGTCCATCAGACCGCCGTCCATGTCCAGCGCATCCCCGTCCTCGAGCGCGTGCGTGTTGAGGTCGTACTTGACCCACTCGACGTCGTGGTCGGGCCCGTCCTCGTCGCCCTCCGGCCGGCGGCGGTACTCGTCCGGCGTGGGCGGCGAGAGCTTGAGTTCTGGAATACGCGTCTCCGGCACGGCGGCGGGGACCTTCTTCTCGCGCGGCCGCAAGCCGGAGCGCAGCCAGCGGCGCACGCCGAGCCGCATGACGACGAGGAAGAGCGCAATCTGCACGTGTGTGTACCAGTACATTCTGTGCCATGCCATGATGCTCGGTTTGAGCTCGAGGAGGAGGAAAGGCGCGACGAGGTAGTTGAGGTTGACTTGGACGAGAAACCAGCCGAAGATGTCGTACGCTTTCTTCGCGAGCGGCTGCGAGCTCCACTTCGGCAGCTTGAGGGCTGCGGCCGGGTCTTCGGCCGCGAGGAAGTAAGGGCGCACGAGGTGCCGGAACTGCTTGCCGATGTACTGCACCATGCCGGCGGTCACGAAGGCGAGGTAGTACCCCGGCGCGATGCCGTGCCAGAACGCCGAGGTGACGAAGGTCGCCATGCTCTGCGCCGCACCCGGCTTCTGCCCAGGCTTGACGAGGCGCTTGTACACACAGTCGCGGAGCCAGACCTGCGGTTAGCCATATAAATCGCCGCAACCCACGTTTGTGCGGCAGTTCCAGCTGTCAAAGAGCTGCTTAAAGCTCTCGGCACCCTCGATGCCCGCAATATCAATGTTGCGCACTCTGTTCCAGCGCGTGCGCCCTGTGTGCGGGCCGTAGCCGTTGAATCCGATGCCCGTCAGAATGCAGGCGCCCTCGGACAAACTCCACACGGCATAGTACTTTGTGCGGACGCAGAATGCGCAGAACTGCACGAAACCAAAGCGCGTGAGGAGGCTCCACGTCGGCCAGTCGGGGCCGTTAATGCGCTCGTAGCTTCCCCGTGCACCCAACGCCGCATAGTAGGCCAAAAAGGCAACGCCGAGCGAGCCGTGGAGGTAAGCGACACGGCGGCGGCCCTTGGGCGTCCGGCGCTTGCGCTTGTCAGACGCCGCGGCCGTGCCGGCGGGTGGGGCAACGTCGAAGATCGTCTTGTTGAGCAGCTTCTCGTACGATGCGTACTCGAACGATGGACCGACAAGCACGGATGGGAAGAAAAAGCAGTAGCCAAGGAACGCGAGGGGGTTGGGCAGTTTGGCGAGTCGCGTCGCCTTCTGGCTCTCGTCGAGCGTCTCAATCTTGCGGCGCCCGTCGTGCACGTTCCACGCAAAGGTCGACAGCTTCATCACGAGGACCATCTGCGAGCCAGAGATCTCGATGCGTTCGACGGAGACGTGGCCCAATGCGCGGCGGACATGACTGTGGTCAGCGCGCTGCGGCTCGAGGCAGTCAGAGCAGCGGCTGCTCTGCGTCGCCAAGAATGCAGCAAAGCAACGCTGCTATGGACGGTCTGGGGAAGTGTTGGGGAATTCTCACGTAATAGTCATGCAGGTCATGACGAAGCTGCTGTCAGCTCATGGGTGCTCCACCCGGGCTTGCAGCTCACAAGAACGCGATCCAGGGCATCTTGGGCCCGCGCACACTTGCGACAATGATGTACGTGACGATGCTCATGAAAAGAAGCTCAAGCAAGCCCTTTCCAAGGCCCAAGAGAGGCCAGAGGAAGATGACCGAGGTGATGATGGAGAACCAGTGGGCGACATTTGGCCGGTTGGCGGGGATGCGGACGTAGATGGAGGCGAGGGGAAAGGAGATGATGAGGGCGGCGATGAGCTGGTATGAGCGTGAGGTCGCGAGAGGGCGGCGAGCGGCAGACAGCGGGCGGCGGCGCGGCGGCGCGGCGGATGATAGACGGTCGCGGATGGAATGACGGCGCAAGACGCGCCGCGCCCAAGGCACCGCGGCTCACGAAGGCGCGAAGGAGGCATGCGCCTCGATGCTCGACGGCACGCATCTGACGGCGCATGGTGTAGCCGCACTCACCTTGCACTGGTCTGCGCCAGCACCGGACAAGAGGGCTATGCGGTCGAAGAGTGGATCCCAGAACATGGTGGGTGATGGACGTGATGATGGATTGATCGGAGGAGATGGAGAGATGGATGAGCGACGCCTTGCGCCGACACCACACATTGAGCGACGTCACTGGTCGCGCCAACTTTTTCGGCGCCATGTCTCTCTCCCCGCGCCCACTCCCGGTTCGCCGAATGCGTTGTCAAGCGGCGTATGAGCAAGAGCAGAGTCGCGCAGCACGGTAACAGCCGGGATAGATGCAAGTGGCCAGATGCAAATGATCAGATGAGCGTCTCGAGCGAGCAAGCAGGAAAGTGGACCACCATCAGCAGGCCGGCCGCCTAGCTATTCCACGATCTCGGATCTCATCGCCTCGTCTTGTCAAGTTCTCCTCTCGCTCGCCCATGCAATCTTCAACGCTATGAATACGCGCTCGTCGAAGTCAACACACATCGCATCCATTCTGTTCAGACCTCCTCCCCCCCCCCCCATGTACCCTGCCACCAAGGCGTGCAAGGTCAGCTGCTCGTCTTCGTCGCTTCATGAAAGCGCTGTCCCTCCTGCCTGAATCCAAGCAGACATTGCCCTGCTCTTCTTTGATGATGCTCATCAGACCAGTCTTCACCAAGATCCAGCATAGCCATAACCTCCCCACAGCTCCTGTGAGCCAACGTATTGTCACAGATCGATGCCGGTCGACACCATAGCACGCTGCTTGAATTGTGGCATCACCTTGTGTTGACGACATTTGTTCGAGCCAGTGCATTCAATTCCACCTCGAGCTGTCAGGTGTTTCCGGCGTGATCCCCCCTCCCCCCCATCGGCTGTGGTTGGGTTGCTGGCGCTGTGTCATCAATGCCTTGACCAGAGCTATGAGGCAAGCGCTGGAGGAGGGGGGCGGCACATCGTCGAGAGGCCGAGTTCATGGATGCCGACCGTGGGTGGAGGCCAGGCACGCCACCTCAAAAGTTGGCCACCCACCACTTGGTCTCCATCCACCCCCTCATCCGCCATGACCAAGCCCAAGCTCTCACCACTGACCAAGCCGAGTGCGTCTCCTGTCTTTCCTAGCGCTCCGCCTGGCCCCACGCCGCCGTCTCTGACGCCAGAACGCCGCCTCCTCGCCCTCGGCATCGAGGGCTCGGCGAACAAGCTCGGTGCGGGCGTCGTCGCGCACGCGCCGTCGGCGCACGCGACGCTCGTGACTGTCCTCAGCAATGTGCGGCACACATATATCACGCCGCCCGGCGAAGGGTTCCTGCCGTCCGACACGGCGCGGCACCACCGCGAATGGGTGGTGCGGGTGATCCGCGAGGCGGTGCGCAAGGCCGGCGTGCGCATGAGCGACATCGACGTGATAGCGTTCACGAAGGGTGAGTGGGCGTGGCACGCCAGCTGCGCGTGAACATGCTCGCTGCCGCGCAGGTCTGACGCCAGGCCCTGGCATGGGCACACCGCTGCAGGTCGGCGCGCTCGTCTCGCGCACCCTCTCGCTGCTGTACAACATCCCGCTGGTGGGCGTGAACCACTGTGTAGGCCACATCGAGATGGGACGGCACATTACAAACAGCTCAAACCCCATCGTGCTGTATGTGTCTGGCGGCAACACACAAGTCATCGCCTACAGCCAGCAGCGGTACCGTATTTTCGGGGAGACACTGGACATTGCCATCGGCAACTGCCTCGACCGCTTCGCGCGGGTGATCCAGCTCCGCAACGACCCGAGTCCGGGGTACAACATCGAACAGGAGGCAAAGAAGTGCGTGCTGCTACCGCCGGCCCGATCGAGCTGACAGCAGGGGAAAGCGGCTGGTGCCGCTCCCGTACGGCACAAAGGGCATGGACGTGACGCTCGCGGGCATCCTTTCCGCCGTGGAGGGGTATACGCAGGACGCGCGCTACCGGTCATGGGACGCGCTCGAAGGCGTACAGGACAGCGACGACGTAATCACGCCGCACGACCTGTGCTTCTCGCTGCAGGAGACGACGTTTGCCATGCTCGTCGAGATCACGGAGCGCGCGATGGCGCATGTCGGCGCGCGTGACGTGCTTATCGTCGGCGGCGTGGGGTGCAACGAGCGCCTGCAGGAGATGATGGGCATCATGTGCAGCGAGCGCAACGGGCGCGTGTTCGCGACCGACGAGAGCTTCTGCATCGACAACGGCATCATGATCGCCCAGGCCGGCATGCTCGCGTTCCGCATGGGGCAGGTGACGCCGATCGAGAAGACGAGTGTGACGCAGAGGTGGGCGGGCGGAGATTCCCAGCTGACACCAGGTTCCGGACAGACGCGGTGCACGTTACATGGCGGGCGTAGTTGTATACAGGTGATGAACACTATGAGTCTATTGCAAGCGGCATCCATACTCGTGCACTACTGATCTACTGACACGCCTACTCGATCGTGTACACATACCGCTTGCCTGACAGCTTGCCGTCGCGCATGTCCGCGAGGCCCTGTGCAATGTCGTCGATGCCGCCGCGCGTCTCGATCGGGGGCGCCTTGAACCCGAGCGCGATAAACTCGGGGATCTTGGCCACGAGTTCGCGGTGGAACTCGAGCTCCTCCTTGATGGCGGGCAGGGGGATCTTTGCGCCGCCGCGGGGGCCGAACTCGAACGCGCGCCCCCACAGGGTATACAGCAGGGTGCTCTGCACATCGACGTCTGGGCGGGCGGCGACGGCCTTGCTGTCGGGCGGGAGGATGACGTTCATCTGTCCCTTGCCCTCGGCGAAGCAGGCGAGGGTGAACGCGTTGCTGTCCGGCAGGGAAATGCAGTCGAGGGCCTTGTGCACGCCGCCGCCTGTCACCTGCTTGATCTTGATGATTGCGTCCGCGTCCTTGTAGTCGACGACGGCGTCGGCGCCGTAGCTCTTCACGAGGTCAAAGTTGCGCGCCGAGCACGCCGTGACGACCAGGTGGCCCATGAGCTTGGCGAGCTGGATCGCGAACAAGCCGACGCCCGACGAGCCGCCGTACACGAGGAACTGGGGTCAGCGGAGCCAGGTGTCAGCGCCGCAGGCAACTCACCCATCCGCCGGCCTTGGCAGGCGGCCACGGCCCCTTCTGCGAGTATTTGAGCGCGTGGAACGCCGTGTAGAACGGGATGCCGAACGTGCACGCCTGCTCGGACGGCATGTCGTCCGGGATCGGAAACGTGAGGTCCGCCGGCACTTTGAGGTACTGGGCGAACGCGCCGCGGTCCTTGAACAAGCCGCCGTGGACCCAGCCAGCGACGCGCGCGCCCGCGCGGATGTGCGAGCGCTGGTGCGACACCGAGCCCGGCACCTCGACGACCGTGCCGGCGTAGTCGCAGCCGATGATGCTGCCCTTGGTCGACAGCGCTGCGACATGCTTCCAGTCGGTCGGGTTCTGGTGTTAGTGCCGGACGCCACATGACCGAAATGCATGCCGATGCCGAATCCTTGGAATGTGCTCGGCCGGCACACCATACACACTTCCCACTGCTAAACTCACAAGCGTCACATGGTCGACCTTGACGAGGATCTCGTTGTCTTCGAGCGGCGGCAGCGGGATCTCCTTGACCTCTACGCCGTTCTGCCGTCAGCCCTGTCGCGCCTACGCTCACCTCAGCCTCGTTCTCCACGACAGCCTTCATAGTCTTTGGGGGCGCGGACATGGTGGGCTACTGTGCGTGCAAGCGTTGCGTTGCGTTGCGCCTTGAATGTGAATGCGGGTTATATATCTGCCCGCGGCCCGCTTAGATGCCCGGCTTGGCTGCTGGCTGACTGAGCGAGGTACAGGTTCCAGGCAGCGATGATGACATCGTCCCGAGGTTGAGAGCCGGAGGCCAATGATCGGGTAGCGGCGATCCGGTGCGCCACATTTGCAGTTCTGCCTCTTGCCGGTGACTGCATGGCATGCACGGGCGACGCAGTCGCGCTCCGTGCTCCGACTTTACAGACAGAGATGGAAGCTGAGCAATGCGGATGCGCGTGCACATGGTGCAACCGAGACGGAATTCCAGGTGCGATCGACAAGCGAGGCAGCGTCCCCAAAATATCAGGCGCAAGACCGTTGTAAGACCGACTCATGTTGCCCGCCGGCCGCAGACTGTGCCCGCATACCGCCGTGCCGAGATGGATGTGGCCGGACAGCCGACGGCGCGAGCATGTTCTGGAGCATCGTGCTCTTGCAGCGGAGTAGCCCGCGTCCCGCCTACCATAATCATGTCGCGTCATGACTCTCCATGTAGATCTCTTGCTCCTCCTTCACCACCCACACGTACCGTCACCTCTACCACTTCCACCACCATGTCCGATCCGGTGCATTCTATCATTGTTCAGACGTATCGCGACAGACCTGCGCGGCCTTGCCGCAGAAAGTGTCGTCATGTACGTGGGTGAAAATTCGTAGTGTATGTGTGTGTGAAGGAGTGAAGTAAAGGCGTAACGAGCAGCTTACTGGGCCCAGCCCTGCTGCGAGCTGACCTGGGCAGGCGTGTAGCCTTGGCTCTGCGGTCCACTGTACGTGTGGCCCTGGTTCGATCCATACCCGTGACCGCCCTGCGAGTCGTCATCAATGTCCGTGTAGTGTGTCTGGTCAGACCGTCCCGAGCCGCCGGGGCGGCCGTCGTCAAACGGAGACGTGTAGTTCTGCGTCCGCGAAGGCGAGCGGTAGTTGGAGCCGCCGTTGTGGCCGTGCGCCGAGCTGGACAACGAGCCTCTGCGCGAGCCAGCACGCGAGCCGGCTCTGGAGCCAGGGCGCGAGTCGAGATGCAGCGACGAGCGCGCGACGGCCTCGTTGGCGACTTCGGGGCCGTACTGCGCGGCAATCTGAGTCGCGTAGTCGTTCATGATCACGGCCATCGAGTCCATGTCGAGACGGTAACGCTTAGGCGTGAGACCCTTGCCAAAGCGGTACGTAACGTGGTTGGAGCACAGGAGGCCGGCGAGGATGATCAGGATGTGCGCGGGGACGAGGGCAAACGAAACGGTGTACCATGTTCTAAGGATCACACGCTCCAGCTTGAGGTAGCGGTTCTTGCAGCCGTCCTCGACCGAGCGAGGGTAGCACAGAGGCGAAATTGTCGCCTCAATGGCGGGAGAGAAGTAGCCGCAGCACTTGAGAGCGTCCTGGATACGGAGGCGGCCGATGATGCCGAGATTGCGCGACCACTGCTGGTTGATCTTGCCCTCAAGATTGAAAGTCTTGCGCTTGTACGTGATGTAACCGGGTGCCACCATGAAGCCGAGACAGACCCACAGCAGGAGGACGTAGACGGCCAAGAAGAGCCGGTTATTAAGGAAAATGCCAGAGAAGCCAAGGAGCGAAGTGAAGACGATAAGGGCGCCAGCGATCGTGGAGACTGGCCGTCAGCTGCGTTCGCGCAAAAGGGTGGCGGTTCTTGGGGGATAAGCCAACTCACGTATCAGTTCGGTGCGGTTGCCGACGCGCAAAATGTCGGAGCGGAAGAAGACGTTGATCCAGACAAGAATGGAGCAGATGAGACCGGCCATGCCGTAGAGGAAGAGCTGCGGATTAGCGTGCCGCCGAGATCATCTAGGGCTGTGGGCACAGCCCAAACTCACCACACAGTTAGCACCAAAGAGGATCCACTTGAAGCGGTTCCAGCGCAGCTTTGGCTTGTGCTTGGCCTTGAGGCCTCCTTTGCCGACCTGGAAGACGAGGCCTTCGTCGTCGTCGACAAGGCCGGGTTCACCCATGCGCGCGGCACCGGCGGCGAATGCGTCACGGCCGCCGCCCTGCTTGGCGCGACGGTGGGGATACTCTCCGGGCGCATGAAGCTTTGTGAACTTTGTGGGGACATAGTTGATTGAAAGGGAAAGCGATGCGGGACGGCTGTCCTTGTTTCGAGAACGCAGTTCGGCGAGGTCAGTGTACGACATGCCGCGGCTGCTGCCGCCGCTGTCGCTGTACTGCCCGCCCGTCACCTCCGAAAAGGGGAGGTTGGGAGGGACGAGCAGGTCGTCCTGGTACTGAACTTCCTGCATGGGGCGGCTGTGGTCGTACGAGCCAGAGAAGTGATCGTTTGAGGATCCCGGGGAAGGTGAACGCTGCTGAGCGTAGTACGCGTCCTGGTCGGCGCCGCTGTCGCGTTCGCGATGTTGGCGTCCTGGGCGGGCGCGTGAGGCTAAGTCTGCGAGCTTGCTGCGCGATGGCATCTGTGCGATTTAGAGATAGCGGACGCGCGTGGAATGGTCCGGGCGTGGGGAGGGGGGGGGGGGGTGGGTAAGTGGGAGGGCTGGTTTGTGGGATGCTTGGGGGAGAGGGGGGGGGGGGGGGGAGGAGGGCGTGTGGGAGTGGGGCCGGAAGGAGTTCAAGATGTCGAGGGAGAGAATGACGACGGGGAGGAGGGTGATGACGAGGAGGCTGTGAAGGATGAGGACGGGAGAGGAAGAGATGGAGAAAGAGAGATGGAGAAAGAGATGTGAGATGGAGATGGAGAGAGAGATGAGCTCGTTGTTCCAAACTTGTCGCCGGGACGTGTGGTGGGAGCAAGGAGGGAAGGTGGCATGGGGAGGAGTGCTACGGTGGGAGGTGCACACGGAGGGCGGTACTCAGGGAAACTACTTGACGCAGCCAGGGAAATGCTTCCGCCCAGACCTGTGCCTGGTCGAAAATACACCTCTGCCAGGGACTCTGGGGGGGCGCAAAGGAGCTAAAGGAGGGGACGCGAGGGGACGCGAATCCAAAACACAGCCACCCCCGTTTGAAATTGCTCGATCGCGTGGGATCCGCGTGTGTCTCACGCGGAACTGATCGACGCTGATCAGGGCTAGGGCACGAGCGCAGCTGGCGATCCGGCGATGGCGATCCGGCGATGACGGCGACGACGGCGATGACGGCGATGGCGATGACGGCGATTGCGACGTCGGCGATGGGCGCGGGCTGCTACTGATCTCTGCGCAATCGATTCAGTGGTGTGCTGCAGGACAGCAAGGACAGTAAGGATATAAGGATATGCGCACCCCAGCTGCCATTGCCAGGCATGTAGGCATGCCGTACTCTCATTCTCTCACCGACGTCATCAAGAGTCGAGGTTCAGCCTTGAACCCAACTGCCACACAATGCCACACTCACTTGCCGTCCTCGCGACGGCTATAAGCTATACGAGATTCATATTCTCCATCTCACAATTGCACAACTGACCAATTCACTCACCCCCACTTCTCACCACCACTCGCCACCCCATGCCACCCCCCATCGCACTCATCTACGGCGCGGGCCCCGGTACAGGCGCAGCGATTGCGTAAGTCGCTTCAGTTCATTCAGTTCCCATCGGCCAGATCTTGCGGCCCGCTAACGCCAGCCGCGCCCTGGCACCCACCCACGCCCTGCTCCTCATGTCGCGCTCGCTGCCGCAGTCCATCTCCCGCCTCGCTCTGGACGACCTGCCTCAAGACAGGGTGTATGCGCACAAGTACACGGGCGCCGCGTCTTTCGGCGAGGCTATCAAGGCTGCCCAGGAGCGCTGGCCCGGCGCACAGGTCAAGGTTGGCGTTTGCCATGCCGGCGTGCCCTTCCAGCCGGGGCCGTTCCTCAACAAGAGCACCGAGGACTTTAAGGAGTGTCTTGACAGCGCGTGAGTTGGCTGGAGGGGAGGGGAGGGGAGGGGAGGGGAGGGGAGGGAAGAAGGGCTTGGTCGGTGGGGAGTGTGTGGGCCGAGTCGAGGAGACCTGACACTCGGTATGCCCCGCCCACTCGCTCACCCCAGCGTCCAGGCATGGGACTTTTCGCAGGCCGTCATCCCCGCCCTCCTCGCCGCAAACGGGGGCACGCTCATCATCACCGGTGCGACAATGTCGCGGCGCGCTGGCGCAAACTTTGCCGCGATGGCCGGCGCGTCCTTTGCCCGCCGCGCACTCGCCCAGTCCCTCGCCAAAGAGTTTGGCGCGCAGGGCGTGCATGTCGCGCATGTGGTCGTCGACGGCCTCATTGCTACAGCGCATGTCGACGGCATGATGGGCAAGGCGGAGCCGGGGTCCCGCCTCGAGCCCTCTGATATTGCCGAGGTGTATCTTGACATTATCAAGCAGAAGCCGAGCGCGTGGACACAGGAACTGGATATCCGGTAAGTTGGGCGGGGCAGAGCAGGCGGGAGGTCGATAGTCGAGCATTCTGACAGCAGGCCATCCAAGGAAAAGTGGTAGCCACGGGAGGGAACAGACTATGGGATGCATCTCTGTGCTAGGTGGCTAGGTGGGTGGTGGCCGGCGGCCATGTCTACCCAAAGTAAAGCATCCCTTTGGTCTTGATATGCATCGGTGAGCTCGCGAACCTTTCCGGCCCCACGGCCGCCACGAGCTCCTTAGTCTTTCGCCTCCCTATGGAGCTCAGACCGCTGCGGAATGCCGCGTATGGCAGCACACGCGTCGAGCCAAAGTGCGAGGTTAGCACGAACAGCCCGTCCAGCTCGGCCGCCGCCAGCTTGTCGGGATCCCCGAAACCGGGCGGCGGGGGCGTCGGGAACTCGCTCGGCACGTCCTCGTCGTCGTCGTCGTCGTCATCGTCGTCGTCGTCGTCATCCTCGTCGTCGTCACCCTTGTCGTCGTCGTAATCGTCGTCGTCGTCCGAGCCGTCATCCCCGTCAGACTCTGCGCACTCGTCGCTGTTCTCGGCCACGACGAGCTTGACAGCGCGTTTGGGCTTTGGCTCCCGCGGCTCGGCCATCTCCACATCCTTGCGCTGCCCCTCCCACTCCTCTCGCACGGCCACGTCTTCCATCCCCTCGACCTCGCTGAACGGCGTGTACCCGTAGTGTACCTCAAGGAACTGCTTGAGCTTGGTCGTCAGAGGGTGAAAGACATGCGTCCCGGGGTCGAGAAGGTAGGAGGGCGCGTAGTCGCCCTTATACTGCATCTTCTGGCATGTCGCAATCCAATAACCTGCCGTCAGCTGCTTTCAGTGTACGAGTCACCCATGTAAAGCCATCCCATGCCTTGCGCACCCGCAGCCGCCATATCCAGCGCAAGTCCAATTTCATACAGCGCTGAAAGCTTGCCCAGACTTGCCCATGCCCAGTCGGGATCCCAGATAAAGTAGACGCTGGATACACAGGCGGGGAGAATGTCGATGACGGAAATTCCAACGAGCACCCCATCGACGCGGTAGAGGAGATGGTATGAGCCGTATTCGTCCGGGAGCCCTGTCGTGTCCGCCCCAGGCGCGTAGTGAATGGGAATGTTCTGAGATCAGCTACTGCTACAGTATTATGTCATTAACTCACGCCAAGAGGGCTGCTGCAGAGGAAGCTCTCGAAACCATGCCGCGTTGCCTTCCGCGGCGGATCTTTGTGGATTGCGATCTGGTAGCGACGATACAGGTCGAACGTTTCGTCTGTCGCAGTGGCGGGCGTGAGCTCCATCTAATGTTAGCGCGGCGTACTCATCACTGAATTTCACGGAAAAGCGATGCGCCATGCCCTCGCCTTCCTTGCATCGCCTGAGCTCCGGCCCAAGCTCAAACAGCTTGGCCTTGCCCTTGCCATTCTTCGGCTCCTCCCCGGTGATATAGCGGTTCCAGCGGTTCAGAGTCGAGCGCTGCTGTCGTGACGGCTTGAAATCGTTGACCTTCAGGCGAATCGTGTATTGAGGGCAGCACGTACGTTCCATGTCGGGGCTGCGGTCAGCGCAACTCGCTGGGGTGGATCGCTCGGCAGAGCATCTCACGCTGTGGAGCACTTACTGGTACGTATATTCCCCGCTTCGTCTCCACCCGCGATCCACGAGGTCCTGATAGAACTGGGGTCAGGAAGTGGCACGGCGCGCACGTCACCTGCGGGCTCATCTGCTCCGCCAAGACTAGTGTTAGTGCCGGAATGGTGGTCAACCTCCACTTACACCCGAAGCTGCGAGAGCTCTTGCCGCTCCGATCACCGGGTGGGGAGCAGTACCCGCATGAGTTTGCGTTGTAGCCGATCGGCTGGAGGAGGGTTAAGGCCATCGGAGATGGAGAAGAGAGAGGTGGCAAGAGGACGAACGGGAAGTGGTGTGGAGGAAGGGTTGGTGGTGGAGGGTGGAGGTGGAGGTTGAGCCACGCCGGTGACGCGACTGACACGAGCGATGCATGCCACCTCCCTCAAGAGCACCGGAATCAACATGATTATCATACGATGCATAGTACAACACGGGTGACACGCTTGCCTCTGGCGGGGCTTCTATGCCTCAGGCTCTTCCTCTATGGCCGCTCCGACCTGCGTCATGCTCCACAGCAGGGTTGCCAAGACGAAGAGCGCGAGATTGGTGTTGTAAGTGTACTGGGAGGCCATAATGAGGCGGCAGTGTCGCGTGCTACGAGAGACCGAGTGAGCACCTGAGAATACTGTTAAGAGTAGGCTGCCGATGACGACCGAGGGGAGGCTGGGGTCAGCTAGGCATGTGAGTCATACTCGCGAGAGACGAGGCCAAGTGGTGAGATGTCGGGCAACGAGATGAGGGGGACAGGCCAAGCCGTGCCGAAGAGAGCGGGAGCGGAGACGAATGGTCTGCTGTCAGCGCCACCTAGGTTGCACGCACGCGTCGACCCTCTCTGTCAGAGGTTGTGGTGGTGAGACCGAGTGTGTGAGTGGCTAAGAGCGCGAATGGATGAGGTAGCGAGGCAGCTCAGTGATATCTATTCACGGGCTAGACCATCTCGCGGCCTCGCGGGTTGTCACCTTCCACGGCCTCCACCCGACGCGCGCTCTGCCGAATCTCAAAAGTCCCGCACGGGGCCGCAGATCGGCCCGGCGATCGCCGCCACGTTTCAAGACGCAGCGTGGGCATCGGTGTCTGGATGCTAAATACGTCAGACCCCGAATTTCAACTCCAGTGTACACATCCGAGGAGAGAAAAGCAACACGTGACCGCCACAACCTAGGCACCTCTGTGCAAAAGTCCGTTTCCCCGCCGAGGTTCGCGACGACTTTCTCATTTCCTCGAGTACTTTTCAACTCCCAACCTATCAATTGCTATCAATTGACTTTTCTGCCCGCCCATGAACGCCTCGACTCCCGCAAGCTACTAACCCCTTCCCTCATCGTCCACGCTCCCCTCCCCCGACACGCGCCCAACATTTTGCCGCGGGCTCCAGCATCAATCTGGTGGTCCGACTTAATGGTCGCGAAGAGCGACAACACAGCATTAGAGCCTGTCTCCCTAGACCGTGTGGGGAGAGAGGTGTCAAGCTAGTGTGATATCCAGATGCATATATCGTTTGATTTTGTTGACAGGCGACACCCGTAAGCTGTCCACCAGCGATGCTCACATGAGCTCTGTAAATTTCATTCTGACAGAGACAGAGGCCAATTTCAAGTTGCAACCACTCCCATCGACCACATACTGCAATGTGAAAGCTGAGACGACCAGACCAGGGGCCGTTCTCTCTGCGTGGCCAGCGCGTCATGTTTCCGGCCGAAGCACTGAACGTCCCGCACCCTAACTGTGATCGGGCGCAGGTCGCACGGAGGTGCGTGTACTGCATCAACGATCGGATTGATGGCGACCTTGGTTGCGCGAAACGTATCCCACTCAGTCTCCGCCACCCGAAACTTATCCACCGGATCCCGTACTTGACATACATACATGAAGAGGATACAAATGTGAAAAGCTCCTTGTCACGCGTCTTCACAGCCGCTCATCTCCCCCGGACTTTTGTGCCTCGTCCGGAAGCGCGCTTGGGGCAGCTTCTCTCTTGTTCAACTACCCCAACGGAAACGCCCTCAGAAACGCATCACAGCTCCTGCTCAACTTCGCCATCCGATTCACGGATCTTGGTCAACGCGCGAGCACGACTCGTGCACGAGGCCAGCGTGGCCGCCGAACCCGTACTCGACGCTGTGACCTCCAACGTCGTCGACATTGCTGCAATCTGTGGACCTGACGCTCCGGAGTCCGTGGGTCCCGACTTGTCAGAGTCATCCGTCGCATCCGAAGTGCGCGCCTTTGCCGCACGAGCCCTCGCGCCACGCTTGCCTGGCGCCTCTGCGGCCTTCGCTTTGCTGTCACGGTACTGAAAGATGATGTCGGCGAGCTCGGGCGCCATGGCCTGGTAGCTGTACTCTGGCTGGATGTCATAGGTGTAAACAGGATCGGGCTGGCGGTACGAGGTAATGCGGTCCCATGAAAATGGGCGATAGTCGGTCGGGTGCAGCGGCTTGTACGCGTCCTTCGAAGTACAGTACCGATCTGCGGCAGCGGCGATGAGCGCCCAATCGGCCTCGTCGAGAGTGGGCGCAGCCACGCGGGCATCTGCACACGCCGCTTCCGCCAGTAGGTCAGCACGCCAGCCAAGGAGGTGGGACTCACCATCTGGACGACGTCGTGCGCTAGCTTGTCGAACTCACGCCGGTAGTCCGCCGCGGTCGGGAGAGGCACCAAGCCCGAACGACAACGCGTCCACCACCACCTTCCGTTAGTCCAGTTGACTTCTGTAGGGCTACGAGCCGCAACGCACACTTCGTACAGCTTATCAATCACGGCCAGGACATAGCCGGTGCGGTCGATGTCGCGGCCTTGGCTCTGCGCCCAGTCGTAGCTGGCGTTCATGGCCACGCCCTGGATGATGCGCCACTCGTCCCAGAGCGGAATGAACGGCGGGTCGAGGTCCATGCAAAACCAGTGCTTGCGGGGGAAGCCAGTCTGCATCGGGTCGGTCATGAAGTAGTTTTGGTAGTCGATACGTCGCGATAGCGGCGGGCGGGTGCGTAGCACGACTGAGGGTGCGGGTGGTGTATCGGCATCACTGCCATGGGCGACAGAAACCGGCAACATGCTTGGGGTACTAGAGGTGTTGAATCAGAAATGGAGTGGATGCGGTAGGAAGCGAGAGCAGATAAATGGAGAGTAGACGGATTGGAAGGAGTAGCGGGTGAGTGAGTGGGTGAGAGACAGTATAATCATGGCTGGGTCAAGTGACAATTCAGCTATCAAGAATGTCCAAACATGTGCTTGGTAGTGTGCGCTCCAACCCTGCATGTGTTATTCTCTGGCCATACGTGATTCGTGTTCACTTCTGTTCTTTCTCTGTGTCTTTGGTCACTGTAGCCTGCATCACTCGTTCTCTGCATTCTCCATTTCCTCATGTCGTTCGCTACTTGGTGGGTGAGGTCATCCACTCCTTCGTGGAGGTCATCCATTCCTTCATTCATCCATTCATTCGTCCTCTCGCCTCCAATCTACTGGCAGGCTGCCGAAGTGTTGTTGCAAACGGCGGCTCGCGCCCCATCTCTTCAACGATCACGCCTTGCACTGCAGACTGAAGTCAGCGGTTGATGTCGCCGCGCCGCGCGCCCCTCATCTCGCCAACAACACTGCCTGTGAAGCCGCAGCGGTTGCGGTACGCTACAGCGTCCACGGCACGGGGGGGCGATGGACGCGCGCAAATTCGTTGTAGTGCGCGTTTGTCAGGTGGAAGAGGTCCTCCCGATTTCCGATCACCGTGAGGGTCGCAGTCTCGCCGTCTATCGCAAGCGCTGCACACTCATCACACGGCAAAACGCGGCCGCTCGGTTTGAGGCACTAGGAGCGGCCCCGATGTGGTCGCAGCCCGGGAGGCGGTTCGGGGTTCTCGGCAGTCTGAGTGGGGATGGCCCAGGATGACGAGCGGGTGTCCCTCCACAAGGGGGTGGGACTTGGGACATGAGCCGGGACGCGACTGTTGCAACCGGATATTGCGAGTAGATTGGGGACAAGAGGATGAGTGAATGAACGAAGGAATGGATGACCGCACCCGCCAAGTAGCAAACGACATGAGAAAATAGACAACGAATGATGCAGGCTACAGGGACTAACAACATGGAGAGAGAGTGGAAGCCAATACAAATAACGTGTGTCCAGAGAATGACATATGTGGGGATGAAGCGCACACTACCGAGCACATGTTTGGATATTATCGATAGTAGAATCACCACCTGACCCAGCCATAAATACACTCTCACACCCATTCGCTCGTGGCTGTTCACCAATATGAACGCCTCACACCAGAGGTGCATGCGGTCCCGACAGAGTATGACATTGGCGCGGACCTCTTGAGCCGAGTGCACCTGCACCTCCTGAAATGGGCGGACGATAAGGCCTATGTGCCCGAGTTTGTCGGGATTGACGCCGACAATGATGAGGAGGAGGACTACGACCCAGATCGCGACCAGCTCCTCCTCGAGCTTCAAGAACTGGGACAGGAGCGCGCCGAGCACGACGTCTGATGCCAGCGCACATTGGCATTGATCCCCCTCCCTTTCATACCATTGTATCTACGTGAGCCATGAACGCCGCTGCCATTACACCGGGCGCCTCCAATGTCAGCACAATCTACAGACCCAGATCGTGTTTGGCTAGCGCCAGGCTGCTGAGGTGCGCGTGCCCTAGGAACCGCAACGCCCCCGGTCTGTCGTCCGTGTGCTACAGGCCCCCGAGCGCCGTCTGGAAACCTGGAGAGCAAAGACAAGTGGGCGCGATGCATTATATTCCCCCTGGACACGACCCGAGCCAAGTGAAGCTGTCAAGTTTGCTCGCGCATGCTAACTTGAATGCGCCATGAACACCAAACGTCGTTGTCCCGGCTCTCACATAGTTCCGCCAAGCAGGCATGAGGGCCCCTTTTAGAGGAGTTTTTCGTCGCTGCTCGCCCACTCGCATGGCGTGAGCCGTGACAGCAACCAAGCAAGATGATGGAGAGGTCATGTGCAGTGGGTCATGTGAGCCTTCCAAGAAAGTTCATCCAGCTTGCGGGGAGGCCTAGCTATCAACCCAGCAACTGCCCAGTAGCTGGATGTGCAGCGGATGGCCAGGGCAGCGGATGATCCCTCCCCCCCACAGTCATTTAGCCGCCTGGGCTGTGTCGACGACTCACAGCCACCATGGATTGCAATCATCAGGGCTTGCGTTGGCTGTGTGTCGTCGACAAAGCCTATGTGGCTGCATTATTCTTCCAGTTGCCTGCGGCTGACTGGTCGTCCTGAAGGTTGGGAACCCAGGATCGATGGCACAGGCTCCGCAAAGCTGTTGGGTCTGGCCTGCCGTTCGGCAATGATCTATCCAGGACTGATCGTTCAGAACCAATGGTTTAGCGGAGGTCATCTGGCACACCTCCTTCGTCGTTCGCCGGCCAGTCCTGTGTGTCCAGCGCTATTGGCTCAGTAGCCTGTCGAGCGTCAAGCGAGTATTTCCATACGATTCTGTCAGCGCTGCGACTCATGAGCCAAGGTTTGGGTAGGGTCCCTACTGCTTGTTACACTCTCTTGTCTTGCGAGTAATATTTAGCCTGTGTGAGTCGTCACCACGGTCTCAGTCCTGATGTGGTTCATCGTTGTGGTCCTTACCGCAAAACGTCAAAGGCCTCGAGGTAGGGGCGCACATCCACTCTTTGAAGACAATCCTCCTCATGGCTCGCAAGATGTCGACCTTGTGGAGAAGAAAATTGGGTGAGCACACTCACCCCCGACCCCGACATTGAGACGATCGACATGACGTCGACGACCCGGCAAACAGTCCAGTCAATGCCGGGGCCCACGCACATGTATCAGTTGTATCTGCCACATTCCTCATGTTCGCCGTATCCGAATGCGCCGCTTTGATAGCGCCGGACATTTAGTCACGCATCCGTCATAATGACAATGCTGTGCCGAGGGCCAAGCGTCATTCTCGTCTCACGGCCGCATGGCCACGGCGTCTCGGCAATCACAGCGCCGGTATCATTCAGACCGGGACGGCGGCAGGGCGTTACGGCGAGGCGGTCGACGTGGGGGAATGGCTTGACGGCGCCACCGCGCTATTCGACAAGTGCCTGTCCATTCTGACCCCGAAACACATTCCATGAGGGTTGTGGCATCTGTGACTCAGGTGGATGCAGAGCACACGTACGGAGCGGAGCGAACGCCGAGTCAACAGCGCTCAAGGTGAGCCGGGACATCACGTGAGCCGCCGGACGTAGCGGAGGAGTTGCGGTGAGCGAGTTAAGAATTGAGCGCTGAACAAGTTCTCGTGCCAACTTGCCAAGGCATGCAGGACCGATGGATGAGATTAGCTCGGATTAGGCGACAACCATACGGCAAAATCAGGCAATCTATTCTCAACTGCGTCGGAAAGAAGATAATACCGCATTCAGAGCCAGCCGCACAGAACCGGAAAGGAGCGTCAAGCCGCTAGACTTGGAGCTTGAAGAGACTAGTATGCCAGACCGGTAGCGAGAGGTTGCCGAGCCTCTTTTTTTTACTTGGACTCGCTTGATCGTTCTGAGACAGCTGCCATGCTTGGCGGACACATGCTTGGATCGCTGCAAGCTCGGAGGACCACCTACCCTCGGAATTTACTGTTCGGTCTCGGGCTCGATTGATTCTTGGGTCTGCCGGTTTCCGTGGCGCTCGCCGCCAGGCACCACCCTTCCGAGGCCAGGCGCCTTCGGTGATCGGCAAGTGGCACTTATCATCCGGCACGGCCAACCGTCGCCGTCCCTGCCCCTGGTCGCATGCGATGCGATGCATGTCTCACGAGCGTCTCACTGCACCTTATTCCGGCCTGTCCCATCCTGCATTCCCCATGCGGGCAGCGGACCGAGGAGGACGTTGGACCGAGAACCGCGAGGACCCCAAACACATCTTTCCGCGGATCTAAGACCTCGACAAAATCGAGGATCGAGGATCGAGCCTCCGCAAAGGCTTCCGAGCTGCAGCCGGCGGCGAGACAGAAGTAACAGCCCCCCTAAACCCCGAGACTATCATCTCAGCTGCAAGGGGCATTGGATGCGCCACGATATCACGGCACACTGCACCGGACGTCGGCATCATCGTCATCGCCAATTGAATCGCGAGGGGCAGCGGGAAGCCTACGGGCGCTACGGTCCAGACACGAGGAGGCCAGCCTCCGGCCTCCGGCTTGCGTCTCGTATGCCGCTAACCTAGCTCCTAGTTTCCTCCTCGTCCTCGTCCCCATTCTCACTCGGCCGGCGCAGCCGCCAGTGGCCATGGCTCACGGCCTATTGCTCCATGACCCCATGACCTCGTCAGGACCGCGCGGACAATGGACAGAGCGTGGACATGACTGCCCCATGTGTGTCGGCGCCACTTGCAAGAATAGAATTACCTGATGCCCTCTTCGGCAGGTCTCATCATCTGAGGTCGACCCCAGACTCGGCATGGACGAGTTGGAGCACCTCGAGGGCTCCGCGGGGTCCCTTGAACACGCGCACAGAAGAGGCGCACGGAAGAGACCGGCTTCGGGAATGAGTGGGGGGTGAGGAGAGGACTGACGCAGGCGGCGGCGCTCACCGCCACGTGATGTGGCAGCCATTCTCTCCATCCCCCCTCCTTCCGATCTTTCTCCATCTCACTAACCAGTCCAAACACGGACAACAACTAACCGGTGATCAATGCCCGCTTACCTTGCCTCTCACCCCTTCACGCCCTCCTGTTTGCATGTCGGTGGCATGTACAGTGGAGAGAAAATGAGATATAAACCCCTCCGTTGTTGCCGAGATTCGACGTCCTTCAACGCCACATTCATTCAGCAATCATGAAGACCTGGGCTCTCGCCTTGATCTTCTCCCTTGCGGTCTCCGCTCAGTGCGTCCGCCCCATTTTGCTATTAGCAAAACTCTAACACACAGGACTGACCCCCTCGCTGCCTTCACCCCATGTGGCAGGGCCTGTCTCCAATCGGCTGCTACCCAGGCTGGGTGCCAGGGCGTCAACGACAACGCTTGTCTTTGTAGCCAGCCCTACGTAACCGCCGTCACTGGGTGTATTATTCCATGTGGTTCTGCCGACATCACGGCCGCTCTCGCTGCCAAGGCTGCGCGCTGCGACAGCCCTCCTTCGTCGTCGGCCCCTCCCAGCTCGTCGGCCCCTCCGTCGTCGTCAGCCCCTCCGTCGTCGTCAGCCCCGCCCAGCTCTTCGGCTCCTCCGTCTTCGTCGGCGCCCCCCAGCTCGTCGGCCCCTCCCTCGTCGTCGGCCCCTCCCAGCTCCTCGGCCCCTCCGTCCTCTTCGGCCCCTCCGTCCTCGTCTGCGCCTCCTCCCTCGTCCTCTGCCCCGCCCTCATCGGCCCCTCCTTCCTCCTCCGCGCCACCCACCAGCGCAGCCCCCCAGCCTTCCGGCTCGACGGGTGGCCTCTCGGCCTGCGCCACCAAGTGCATGACAGACACGATCGCGTCGCAGGGCTGCCGTGGCCCGGACGACAACGCTTGCATCTGCACGAACGCCTTCACGTCCGCTGCGACGCCGTGCGTGCTCGCCTGCGGCGCTGCCGACGTCTCCGCCCTCCTCGCGCAAAAGGCGACCCGTTGCGCCAACGTCAGCTCGGCACCTCCCTCCTCTGCTCCGCCCTCCAGCGCACCGCCTACCAGCGCCCCGCCAACGGGCGCCCCCCCGTCCTCCGCCAGGCCCACCACCCCCGCGCCCCAGTCGTCGGGCTCGCCCAGCGGACCCTCCAGCGGCCTCTCGGCGTGTGCGACCAAGTGCATGACCGACGCTATTGCCGCGCGCGGATGCAAGGGCGAGACGGACAACGCGTGTATCTGCACTGATGCGTTTACGTCGACGGCGACGCCGTGCGTCCTCGCTTGTGGCACCGCAGACGTCCAGGCTCTGCTCGCTCAAAAGGCCCAGCGCTGCTCCGGCAACACCGGCGGCAACACTGGTGGCAACACTGGTGGCAACACTGGTGGCAACACTGGTGGCAACACTGGCGGGAACACTGGCGGGAACACCGGAGGAAACACCGGCGGCAGCACCGGCGGCAGCACCGGCGGCTCGAGCGGACTTTCTGCCTGTGCCACCAAGTGCATGCAGCAGGCGATCGCCTCGCAGGGCTGCTCCGGCGAGAGCGACAACGCCTGCCTATGCACGGACGCGTTCACCGCCGCCGCGACGCCCTGCATCCTCGCCTGCGGCAGTGCAGACGTCACCGTTGCTCTGTCGCAGAAGGCGGCGCGCTGCTCCGGCGGCGGCTCGACTGGTGGTTCTACTGGTGGCTCGACTGGCGGCTCGACCGGAGGCTCCACCGGCGGGTCTACGGGCGGTTCGACTGGCGGCTCTACGGGCGGCTCGACGGGCGGCTCGTCCGGCCTCTCGCCGTGCGCTACGCAGTGCATGCAGCAGGCGATTGCGTCGCAGGGCTGCTCTGGCGAGAGCGACAACGCCTGTCTCTGCAAGGACTCGTTCACCGCCGCCGCTACGCCCTGCATCCTCGCCTGCGGCAGTGCAGACGTCACCACCGCTCTGGCGCAGAAGGCTGCCCGTTGCTCCGGCGGCGGCGCGGGCACGGGTACCGGAACCGGCACGGGCACGGGCACTGGCACCGGCACTGGAACGGGCACTGGCACTGGCACTGGTACGGGCACCGGCACGGGCGGCGCGCCCCTCTCGGCGTGCGCCACCAAGTGCATGACGGACGCGATTGCGTCGCAGGGCTGTGCTGGAGAAAACGACAACGCGTGCATCTGTACCGACAAGTTCACGGCGGCTGCCACGCCCTGTGTACTGGCTTGCGGCGCCGCGGACGTCAGCGCCGTCCTCGCCCAGAAGGCTACCCGCTGCTCGGGCGGCGGTACCGGTACGGGCACTGGTACTGGAACCGGCACTGGCACCGGAACTGGCACTGGAACTGGAACTGGCACTGGCGGCGCATCGCTTTCGCCCTGCGCGACCAAGTGCATGACCGATGCCATCGCGTCGCAGGGATGCAAGGGTGAGACGGACAACGCCTGCATCTGTACCGACAAGTTCACCGCTGCCGCCACTCCGTGCGTTCTTGCGTGTGGCGCCGCCGACGTCTCGGCTGTTCTTGCCCAGAAGGCGACGCGCTGCAGCGGCGGCGGCACTGGCACCGGCACCGGCACGGGCTCTGGCTCTGGCTCTGGCTCGGGCTCTGGTTCCGGCTCGGGCTCGGGCTCGGGCTCGGGCTCTGGCTCTGGCTCCGGCGGCATCCCCGACCTCTCGCAGCTCACGCCTTGCGCGCTCAAGTGCGTGACCCAAACGGTCGCGTCGGCGGGCTGCACCGGCCCGACGGACACCAAGTGCATCTGCTCGGAGAAGTTTACGAACGCCGCCTCGACCTGCCTGATGACGCAGTGCAAGACGTCGGACGTGATCGCGGCGCTCAACCTCGAGCGCGCCATGTGCCCCTCGCTCGGCCTGCCGGACCTGAGCCCGCTCAACTCGTGCGCGCAGGGCTGCATCCTCGACTCGATGAAGGCGTCGGGCTGCGCCGGCCCGCTCGACAAGGCCTGCGTCTGCGGCGTCAACTACTCGCTCCAGGCGGCGCTGTGTCTTCTTAGCGATGGATGCGGGCTTGGCCAGGTCCCGCGCGCGCTGCGCATCGAGAAGGACATGTGCTTCGACAAGGCTGCAGGCAAGTGCGAGAGCCAGGGCGTGTTCAAGGTCCTTGACCTCGACTGCTGGATCCAGCGCCGTGACCTCAGCACCGTCGAAGGCCGCCTCGGCCGCCGCGGCACGCCTGTCGCGCGCGCCGTGCGCCACAATATGGTCCTCTAGACCAGGACGAAGCCACCAAGGACACTGAAGAAGATTGAATATAGTTTCCGAAGTTTCTAGCGAGCAACAATATATAGTAGTGCTTCGGCGGTGATTATGCACAGACCTCGAAGACGCGGCGGCGTAGGACATGAGATTAATGGAAGTTGCTCCGTTCACTAAATACTCAAACGTCAACAGATCGCGTGTTCATATTGCCCAGCGTGGCCAAATGCATCAAAATCGTGTACCGAACTAGAGTCTATATTGCCGCCCTTGCCCCACCGTAGTCATTACTTCTTCTCCGGAGCAACCGGCACGCCAACAACAACGTGCCCCTCCTCGTTCTTGTACGTGGGCTGGGCCTGGTTCGGGGCGACCGGCTGGAGACGGACCTCCTCGCCGTTCTTCATGCGCGCCTTGACCCACCCCTTCGCAGTCGCCTTGAGGATGGAGCGGCGGCCGACGCCGCGCACATCGACATACACGAGGACGGCGTTGCGCACGCTCGCGCCGGTGTACGCGACGGCGGCGCCCGCATCGTTGCCGTAGCGCGCGCCGACGGCCGTCGACGCCGCGTGCGTGCCGGACGTGACGAGCTCGTTCGCGGCCGCCTCGAACGACGACAGGATGACGTCTGCCGCCAAGATCGTCCGGTTCAGCAGCGGGCGCTTCTTCTTCTTGCCCGTCGGCGTCGCGTATCCGGACCCCGGGGCCGAGCCGGCCGGCGAGAGCGGCGGCGCATAGCCGCTCTTCTCGTCGGGATAGCTCGACGTGTACCCCGGGCCGAGGTGGGTGTTGCCGGTCGTGCCGAGGGGCACGCCGGGGGCCGCGCCATACGTCGAAGCCGAGTACGACGACTTTTCGTTGTAGCCGCCAGGGGAGGGCTGGTTGGGCGTGAGCGGGGATCCGCCTTGGCCGGGACCGGCCGCGGCGCTTGCCTTCTCCGTGCCGATTCTGGGCGGGAGAGGCGGGGCTTGGCCGCCGGCAGTGCCGTACGGCGCACCGTGATCAGCGCCGTAAGCGCCGCCGCCCGGCGTCGTCGTTCCGGGCGCGTGGGTGCCGGTGCCACCGGGAGCGCCGCCGAGGTATCCGCGCTGCTGGGCTTGGGTCTTGGCCCAGCCGTAGGCCGACGTGGCCGCGGGCACAGCAGCCTCCTTGATCTGCTGGAACGTCGACTTCTGGGGCACGAAGCCTGCAGGCCCAGCGGCGCCGGGCTGCGGGGCGGCGTAGACCTGGCCACCCTTCTGCTTCTTGGACACGAGGCGCTCGACCTGGTTGTTGATCATGCCGACAGTCTTGCCGGTGACGCGGGCGCCGGCCGTCGTCGCGCCGTGCACGCTCTTGAGCGAGCTCGTGACTGCGCCCATGCGCACAGGCTCGGGGCGGGGCACAGCCTTGGCGCGGTAGCGCTCGGCGGAGCGCATCATCGCGCCGCTGGCGGCGCTCGACGCACCGAGGACGCCGCGAGAGATAAAGTCGGCGCCCTTGAGCATCCACCCGTCGATCTCGTCGGGCGGGATGCGGGTCACGCGCACCTCACGCGTGTGCGCTACGATCGGGCCAAAGTCGATCATGACGGGTCTCGTGGGCTCCTGGTTGGCGACATCGGCAGCCTCGGCGTCGCTCATCTTGGGCGCATGGTCCATCTCCCCGATGACGGCGCCCGTCGTCTCGTCGACGAGCACAAGCTTGCCGCGCAGATCCTCGGCGCTGCCGCCATGCACAAGGGGTATGTTCTGATGGGTCTGAGCCGATGAACTGGAACCTGCCATCGTGCTGGCACCAGCTGCGCCTGCAAAACCCGCTGCGCCCGCGGCGGCAGCTCCCACGCCAGGGCGTGACTTCTCATCGTGATACGCGCCGGAGCCAGGACCGGCGCCCTCGGTCGAGGCGTAAGTCGGAGGCTGGCCGGCGGGGGCGCCAAAGCCCGACTTGGAGTCGCCGAAGCTGACACGGTGGCCAAGCGATGGCGCCTGGACGCCGTCAAGACCCGAGCCGCTGGGGAGGACACCGTACTGGCGGAAGAGGGACTCGAGGGTGCCGAGGTCCTCGAGTTCGTTAAGGGAGCGGGGCGCCTCCAGGGAGAGCACAAGCTCGGCCCCCGGGACATCCGGGTTGCGCAAGATGTACGTGGGACCGCCGTCGCCACCGGGAGGTGAGCGCGCCTCCATGGCGTTCCCGGGGACGAGGGTGTGCTCAAAGTTGTCGCCGATGCGGAGGACGAGCCACATGTCGTGGGTAGGGGCGGGATCGTTGGGCGAGACCTCGAACGGGTTGGCAGTCTGGTGTCCAATCTCGGGAGGGATGGGGACCGAGACACACTCGACGCTGAGGTCAGTTCGGAGCCCGTTCAAAATCAGGTCACTCACGCTAGCTCGCCGCGGCCGAGGTCCATCTTCTCGCCATCGAATATCTGGCCGATTGTGGCCTCGGGTATGGTGAGGAGGAGGTAGCCCTCAGCGTCGGTGTTGGCCATGCTGCGTATGTGGTCGGGGTAGGGGGCTTTGAAGCGGGAGTAGTCGAGTGGAAGAGAATACTCTTGCTCGTAGGTGGGGCTGTAGCTTGGAGGGGTGTGTAGGAATGGGTGGCGTGGAGGTAGGGGAGGAGGAGGAGGAGGAGGAGTGGGAGATGGATAGACGAGATGCTTGTTCTGCTGAGCTATATACGAGTTGTCTTGCCAGTGGCGTTGGAATCCCATAGCGATGACGCGCGACGGCGAGGAGCGAGTGGGCGTCGCGGGACGGCCAGAGTCGAGATGAGGTACGGAGGTGACGAGAGAGTGGCGGAACGTGCAAAGAGACGGACACACGGCGCGGGGGGGGGGCTTGGCAGGCGCATAACCAGAGGTCGGTGCGGGATCTACCTTCTGACGTCATTCCATTAGATTTCGATGCTAATCTTCATTAGAGTAGCACCGCCTCTCGGGCTAATTACATCCCACGACGCGATCGGCTCACGCGATCCACTGGGCCTAAGTAATAATCAACGCGACCATTTTCCGCCACATCCGCCTCCAGCGTCTTGCATCATCAACCATCCTCGGCGGGATGTACAGTCCGCCGTTGCTCGGCTGCATCGGCTGAGGCATCCGCGTCGAATTGCCACCCAACTAACTAAATGCCTCAAACCTGTGCGGGTGAGCGGGTTAACCCAGTTATACTCTGCTGCGTGACACTAGAGAACGCTGCGCTGGGCGGAACAACGCGGCGCTCGGAATAGCTGCCCCAAGAAAACAACCAGTCTCGCCGGATATATCGTCAACCGACACTGGTGGCAACAAAGCTGCGCCCGATGTCGCGGTCAAGCGTACATCTCTCTATCTACAGCACTCTGCATCAGGTCTAGGACTGCCATGCGCTCCATGAACGCATGACAGTCCTTAGCCGAATGTTGAATGCCGTTCGTGACCTCGGAGTGTGCGGGGGTGGGCAACGCAAACGGGACCGCTTTGCCAAACAAAAAGGTTGGAAGTTGAAGAGGAAATGGAGAATATTTTGGAAGGCCGGGGGGGGGGGGGGGGGGGGGGGGGGGAAGGGACGGGGTCCTGAAGTGCTCTTTTAACAAATCCAAAAGACTCAAGTCCATCCCGGAGCTCGGTAGCCGGAAAGACAGCGGGAACAGCGCAGAGCAGAACAGCGAACTATCGGACATCGGGAGAAGGCGACTATTCAAAGGCGAAGAGCTACACATGTACGATTATTGCCCCGGCTAGTCCCAATAAAATTAGCTTCTGCACACCTTCCTACTGAAGCTAAACCGTACACAAAAGTGGAAGTGAGTGGGTCAAGAAACATGACCAACCCTATCAACCGCGATTTTACGCCGTTAGGAAAGCTCTCGCATTGCAATGTTGCCGAGCCGCGTCCAGGCTGGTCCTCGAGCGTCGCGGGTGCGATTCATGCTGCCTTCGTTTAATCCCGAGCTTTTTCAACAGACTCACGGAAGAAGCACGCGTAGGAAGCATGGATCGGAGATGGATAATGTCATTTCGAGAGCTCCTCCCGATTACCCCGAAGATGCACAATGAGAACTGCAGGCGGAGCGATCCCGAGAATGTGCAATGAAGAGTTCGGTCGGAGCGATGCGGGCGAAGTCACTACTCACGGGCGGCAAGTAACCCTTATCTTCAACTCCCACCCCCGCGTCAGAGCACGGCATCAGTGAATAAATCAGAGTCGTCAGCATCGCAGCGTATCCATCAAGCGCCACGCCCAGCTCTATTAGCTACACTATGCACACACTATATACTAGAATACAAACTACTTGCGCCTCCATCCGCGGCGCACGAGCGTGCCAACTCTATGCAGGGCGGACTCGTCCGCGCCGGGGCTGACGGGGGTGGACGGCTCGAACCAGCTCTCCTCGACGGGGGCCGCGAGCAGCGGGCGCGGCGTGAGGTCCGGGATCTCGCGCCCGTCCTTGTCGTACCGGATCTTGTAGTTGTGCCATGGCGGCGGCTTGGGCTGCGTCTGCGGCACCTGCGCCTCGTCCGGCGCGGGAAAGATGCGCATGTGTGCGGGGATCTCGTGCGGGTTCTTGCCGTGTTCCGGTGTCGTGAGGCCCGGCGCGATGTGTGCCGCCAGTCCCGAGAGGGTGAATGCCGCTGCTTTGAGCGTCGCCGTCGCGCTGTTTACCGCCGAGAAGGCTGAGGACGCCGAGGACGCCGTGGACGTCGTGCGCACGTGTTTGTGTAAGCGCGCAGTGAGAGATTTGTCGTCGCGCCCCGCGGCAGACGGCAGCGAGTCGACGCGCGCGACCGACGCCCCTGAGCGCCGTGGCGCATTGTGAGAGCCAAAGCTCTCCGTCGACGCTGACGTGTACAGGCTGTGGCGGCTGGCCGCGACGCTCTCGCGCGCTGAGGCGGCATAGCTCTCCCGGCTGGTGTATGTGTCGCTGTTGTCTGACCAGCCGCTATTAGACGACATGCCTGTCGCCCCACTTGCCGTGGTCGACATCGTGCAAGTGCTGTCTCGCTGGTCGGCCACCGCAATGGGCGGCTCGATGAGCCGGTATTTGGCCAGTATGTGGGATTTGAATCTCGGCGGCTCGTTCGCCTCCGTTTGGGAGATGACGGGTCTAGCGGTGGTCGGTGTCGAGGACGAAGGTATGGTTTGCGGCGTAGGCACCTCGACGAGGGGAAAGTCGCGCGTGGGGGAAATGCGCTCGACGGAGATTGGGGGTGGGCGGGCTTTGAGCGTGCTTTTCCGCTGCAGGGCTGTCGGGGCGCGGGATGAATCCGACGACGAGGCCGCGCCCGACGAGTGCGAGTACGCGCTCAGTGGCGTGTGCGGAACCAGTGGGGAGGATTTCGCGCTGAGGCTTGAGGGCGACGTGCCCTCCGGCCGGATACGGGGTTGGGGTGTGACGCGGGTGGGAATCGCAGCGAACGGGTGTCCCGAGCCGAGTGGGGAGGGGGTGTTGCGCATCGCGGAGCCCGTGCTGTGCGGACTTGAGCTGAGCGGGCTTACGCCGCGCGGACTTGCTCCGCGCGGGCTCGCACCGTGCACGCTCAAACGCGCAGACATGGGCGTGAAGCTCTGTCCGGGGCCAGGCGCGATCGTCACGTCCTCCTCATGCGGAATGGGATGGACTGGCGCTGGCGTCTCGAGATCGTCGCTCAAGTCGATGTCGTCATCCATCATCTGGAACGCATACTGGCTCATTCTCTTTATCGTCGCGCTGGCGCCAGCACCACTCCACCCCGTGGGCTGGGTGCGGCGGATGGCGTGCAGGGCGTTTGGCGGCGCTTTTGGGCTGCCAAACTTGCCGAATCGCTTGACCGGCGGTGGCTCCGCCACGCCAATACCCAAGAGTGCGGCGGCCTTGCTCGTCGCTCCGGGAAAGGGTCGAGGCGCCGGCGTGATCTGCAGCTCATCGGCGTCCGAGCCGCGCCGGTCGTGCCGCCGGTCATGGTGGCCGAGCAGGCTCACAGCCTTCGCGTTCGTCGTTGGAGGGGGGATGTCGAACTCGCTCGGCGCCCACGTCTCGCTGTCGGCGTTGCGTTTGTGAGAGTAGACGCTGCGTCTTCTGTCCTCCTCTCGTCGCTTGTTTAGGGTGGTCACGAAGGCCTTGGTGCCTTCGGCGAACGCATCCCTGAGCGCGCCCCGCGACCCGGTATCTGGCTCGCTCGGGCGGCGGCTGTGCACGCTCCCCTTCGTCGAAGCCGTATAGCTCTTCTCGTAGTGCGGGTATGTCCGTTCCAGAGTCTGCAGGTGTACTGGCTGTACTGGCGCAGCGGGCTCCAAAGGCCCCAGGCTCGTTATCGCCAGACCCTCCAATGGCCGTGGTGGTCGCCGTGGCGGCAGTGGGCGGTGGGAGGAGCCAGTTGCAAGTGATGGCTGGATAGAGGAGGCTGTGCTGGACGCGTATAGTGACGGAGTTGGGGCTGCATCATGCTGTCGCCAAGTAGCTTGTGACCCCCACTCTTGTTTGGGCGGCATGTACGGAGCGCTGCGGTCTTGCTCAGGCGTACGGCGATCATGACTGGAGTCCTCGGGCACGGGCGGGGGGCGAGATGCTGCCCCCACAGGAGACGAACCACCCCCTGACGGCGGCTGTTCTGAGGGCCCCGTGCGCGGTGAAAGCTGAGGAGAGGGTGTTGACCTAGAAGAGTCGGACAAGGGTGGAAGCGCGCGGCGGGTGGAAGATGAGGCGTTTGGCTCACAATTCCCGCACGTGCATTCGATGCCCGGCGGCAATGACAGCTGGGAGCCGGGCGAGGTCCCATCTGGTGGGATGTGGTCTTGCACGCTGATGGCAGGCCGGCTTGGGAGATCCCTCGCGCCCGGTTCGCTTACAAGCTCTTCTGGGAGGCCACCCTCGCGCATGTCACCGTTGACGATGGCGGCAAGGATGGGGTCTAGCCGCTCGACGGAGCAGTAGTCATGACCTGGTGAGGGGGTGCGGGGGCAGTCAGGAAGTGTAGTGCGGTGCTGCATCCGCAAAGCGAAAACTGGTGTAAGCGCGCTTCACATGGTCACTCACGCCCGCCTGGTGGAGACGCTGACAGTTTCTTGCGGATGTTGAGAGGTGCTGTTGGTCTTAAGGGCCCTCCGTTAGGAATCGAAGAGCCGTTGCCATCCCGTGAGAGCGAGGAGGGCGACTCTGAGTATGAAGGGAGGGTGGTGGATAGCTCCATGTCCTCGTTGGCCTCTTCTGTGTCAGAGAGGTCTTCCGGGACGTCTGCGAGTGCGTTGGGTGGCGGTTGAGGAATGAGGCGGCTCGACATGAGTCTGATGGGTAGGGGGGAGTGAACTCTTGGTGAAGAGGCGTCAAAGGCTGCCGACGGGGGAGTGCTCAAAGAGTCGAACTGGAAGGTGAAGCCGTCGAGGATGTCGAAAGCGAGTTCTGGGACGGGAGGTAGAATGGGTGGTCCAGAGAAGTGTCGATGGGTGGGGGGCATGGTGGAGAGGGCGATTAGCAATGTGGGAGTAGTATGAAGATGGACGCGATGGGGGCGGTGATGAAGAAGTGTGCAGAGAAGGGGCGATAGAAGCGGAGCTCAGAGGACAATGGATGCGGCAATGGCAGAGGCAATGAGTCGCTCGGAGATGAGGAGGAGGGGTGAGAGGTGAGTGGCCATTGTCAGTGTGGAGACGGGTTGAGGCGGAAGAGAGGGGGACGTGGCTTGGGTGGGTGAGTGAGTGTGTCAGCGGGGGTTCCATTGGGGTGGCGTTGCATGTGACTGGGCGTGTGGGCGTGTGGTTGCCGCCGCCGCCGGGTATGAGATGCAAGGAGGGGGGAGGGGGAGGGGAGAGCGAGGGTGAGTGGTTAGTGCATGGTGCTTGAGGAGCGACAGCGGTGACAAAGGTGTTGGTGGTGAGCAACAATAGGGTTACAACGCCACTCGTGTGTGTGGATCGTTCCTAACTTCCTACGAGCTTGAAGGCGGGAGGCGTCGACAAAGTCATGTCACCCAAGGGCGCCATGTAGCGCCGTGTAGCGCCATGGGCCATGTACCACGGGCCATGGACCATCGTGGGCCAGAGCGCCAGAGGACTCGAGCACCAGAGGCAAGGAGGATCCGAGGGGTTGAAAGGCGATGTGGTGATGTGTGGGATCTGTGGTGAGCACCTCGAGGTATCCGTCCATGTCGGATCTGCGCCACAATCAGTGCCACAACGCCACTGCTTTCCTTTCTTCTATCAACCTGGAATGAACAAACAATTGGAGAAGAACAAAAGTCGGTGTAATAATAATCTTCGTGTCTGTGTCGAACGAACGCACATCTTCTCATCTGCTTCCGTCTGCCCACCACGTGAGTTTAATCCCGTCCCACCAAGGCTCCCCAGGATCCCCAGGACGCGCTCGTTGTGACGTGCCAGGGCATGCTCATGTCGGCTCAACCTCCGCTCGCCGCCTCCATCTTCCTTACCGTCCTCCCATCCTCCCTCCTTCTCATCTCCACTCTCGCGCAATGTCCCTCTTCGGCTCGCGCTTCTCCTCCGCTGTTACAGCGCTGAGGGGAGAGCTCAGCGCCGCCCCCCAAACCGCCAACGATACAATCTCCAAGCTCGTTGATAAGATTCAGACTTCACCTCAGGTCGATGATCGTCGCACCGCCGTCCTTGGCCTCAAGGGCCTCAGTCGCGACTGGAAGGCCGAAGTCGGTCAGGAGGCTTTCCCATCTCTCCTTGCTGTGCTGCAACACGATGCCCCGTACGATGTTGACATCGCCAAGGCCGTGCTTGAGGCGCTTATGAGCCTCTGTGAAGTCCCGGACAAGGTTGGCAAGTATGGCAAGACTCAAGCTAACAGCAAGCCCGCCAAGGACGACGTGGGTCTCAAGCACATCGACATGTTTCTCGAGGTGAGTGAGCGGTCTGTAGGAAGCGTAGGGGGAACGACCGAGATGCCGGTGCGCTTGGACCGACCGGACGCGCGCGGTATGGTCCTCACTGCATCATCGTGCATAGGTTGCGTGGACGGAGGGAAGGTGGCCGAGTCAGATCCGCGACCTTCAATGAGACGCGGCAGAGAGTGTTGACACCAGACCCCGGAGCCGTTTCACGCCGTGATCGGGTTGCTCTCGACATCGCCCGCGTTCTTCCCGCGCTTCTACGCTCTGCAATTCCTTTCCCAGATCCTCACCGCCCGAGCTCCCCTCGCCCAGAGCTATATCCTGTCTGCACCACCACCAGGCGTCGACGGCGTGCTCACCGTGCTTGACCCCAAGGCCCCGCCACCGGGGTCTCAGGGCGCCGTCATGGGCGGTGGCGCTGGTGAGATGCTGCGCAATGAGGCTCTTCTGCTCCTTCCCGTCATGCTTGCCGGCAACGCCGACCTGCAGAAGATCATTGCCTTCTCTGGGGCATTTGAGAAGATTCTTGACATTATCGCGGCCGAAAACGGCATCGAGGGCGGCATCGTCGTCCAAGACGCACTGACTGTCATCGGCACCCTTTTACGCTTTAACGTTTCCAATCAGGTGAGTTACCCAGAGCCCCGGCGAACTGATGACAGAATCTCTTCCGCGAGTTCTCGTTCATCCCCTCCATCCCACCTATTCTCCACTTCCCTCACTCGCTCGCGGCCGACGAGCCGGCGCCGGACACCTTCGCGCTGCAGGATTGGCCCGAGCAGAAGTTGTTCAACGCTGGCTTGGTGCTCGGCTTGATTCGCATGCTTATCGGTGGCCCCGGCGGCCCCAATCAGTCTGCCATGGCGAGCAGCGGCGTTACGAGGTGTTTGCTCGAGCTGTCCCTTGCCTCCAACGCACCGAATGGTCTCAAATGCCAGGCTCTGAACACCCTCACGCCTATCATGCTGTCGTCGCTACCGAACCAGGCGCTGCTGTCGACGCTGATGCTCGCGCCGTTGGTTCCAGTCAATGCTGACATGGAGCACCCTAACGGCGGCTTTGTCCGACTGCCTCCTCGGCCAGCAGTCGTTGCGCTTGTTTCAGCTGTTATCGAGGGCGACCCGAGTGCCGGTGGACGCGGCTTGCGCGGCCGTGCTGCTGGTGTGAACATGTTCGAGGTGAGCGTTCCCAAACTCTTCTGCAGCAGCTGATCTCCAGGGCTACGTCAACAACAACGATGACGCCAGGATAGGCATCATTTCGTCCATGGTGCCACCGCCGGAGGACAATGTCAACTCTAACTTTCCTGACACTCCCCAGTCCGCAGGCTCACTCATCATGTCCGGGCTTCTTGACTTTCACACGAGTGAGGCACCTTTCGACCCCTACCGCCCGCTCTTTTCGTGCCTTCTCATGTCGCACCTGCTACGGAGCTCGGAGCACGCTAAGAAGCTTGCCCGTGAGATCTCATTCCCGGGCGGGGGCGACGATGAGGAGGACGATAACGTTTCGCTTCTCCAGCTTGTCGTCGGCAATCTCATGATGGCCGCGCAAGCCCAGGGCGAGGCGGCCAGTAAAGCCACCAAGGAAGGCCGCGGTGACAACTCGGTCGAGGATGAGACGTGGACGCGCGTAATGGTCGGCTATCTGGTACTGCTGTCGACCTGGCTCTGGGACTCGCCCAAGTCGGTCGCCGAGTTCCTCTCCGAGAGCGCGAACCTGCAGGTGGTGAGTTTAAATCTCTGCTCTCGGCTGACTTGCTCAGCTCATTACCCCGATCACCCAGCCCACCGGCATTGACCCGCTCATCCAGGGGCTGTGCGCCTTCCTGCTCGGCATATGTTACGAGTTCAACCGTGAGCCTGGAGAGGTCACGCGTGCCACCCTTCACCCGATCCTCCACTCGAGAATTGGCCCAGACCAATTCGTGTCGCGGATGGCCCGTCTGCGCGAGGACCCACGATTCCGCGCGGTGCAGCCAGATGCTTTCGACACTGAGGGCGAGGATGCAACTGCCGCGCACCAGTCGCAGGACTCGGAGGAGCAGGACGAAGGGCTAGAGTTGTGGTTTGACTGGGCTTTCGTCGACTTTTGGAAGAACCACTACTGTGAGCGGGTGATCGGCAAACACGGCTGACAGCAGACACTATCCAACGCTCCATTGCAGTGGACCCCGACGCCGTCGGAAGTCGGACCTCTGCGGATGACAGTGAAACAGCAGGCATCATCATGTCGCTGCGTCAAAAGCTCAAGGCGCAGACTGACGAGGTTGTCAAGCTCCAGTCGCAGCTGTCGCACAAGGCGTCGGAACATAACAAGGAGGTTAGTCCCTAGGGATTATGTAAGCTGACGGTGAAGAAGGACCAGCTCGCATCCGAGATTGAAGCTCTCTCCAAGGAGCTCGCCAAGCTCTCGGCCGATGGAGCAGCAAGCGCACAGTCCTCGACTGAACTAGAAACTCTTCGTTCTGATCTCTCGGCAGCCCGCGCACAGGCGACCTCGCAGATGGCGGAGCTTGCTGCCCATGCCGAAACGAAGACGCAGCTTGAGGGCGTGACTTCCGAGCTGGATGCGCTTCGAAAGGAGTTGGAAGAGGCCAAGGCTATTGCTGCGAAGGCCGCTGAGCGGGCCGACAAAGCGGAGGCGGCAGCCCAGGCGGAGAAGGAGCGCGCCGACAAGGCAGAGAAAGAGCCGAAGATCCTCGAGCCCCCACCCAAGGGCAAGGGCAAGAAAGCCGAGGCTGAACTCAACAAGCTTCGCGAGCAGGTCAAGAAGCTTGAGACTGAACTGGAGGAGACCAAGGCGAAGGGTGCCGAGATGGAGAAGGAGCACGAGGACTTGCTCGTTCTACTCGACGAGCTGAGCAGCAAGCGCAAACGCGACAAGGGTGTGATGCGTGACAAAGGGTTATTCGTCAGCGAGGATGAGGATGACGACGATGATGATGATGACGATGGTGATGACGACGACGACGAGTAGACTTAGAAGCATGCGATGCTATCCATATTACGGGTGTTGAAGGAGCGGATTCTGAGAAAGCCGCCTGAGGGTGACCGAAGTTTGCCCTGGCGTGGACGACCTCCACCTCCCGACTTTTGAAGTGGAGGTGGGAAGGAAAACGTCCATCTCATCATCCACCATGTTCCGCCCCGCATTTCACGCTCTCCGCGCCGTCCCCCGCCCTCCTGTTCGCGCTATCAGCACGTCCGCAGTGCGCACTGCTGAGGCGCGTCCTGGCCCAGCCCTTAGCCAGACCAACCGTACGCCGTCGAGGATGGCATGAGCTGACGCCAGGCGCTGAGCACACGCTCCGGCGATTCTGGAAGCACGCGCATGTCAAGGAGGATCCTGAGGGTGGGTTGAGTGGGGTGGCGCGCGCTGTGTCTACTCACTCCTGCAATTCAGCGCTCACGCCAGGCTTCCTCGTCACGCTCGACCACAGGCCGCTCAAGTCGCCTGCGGGCACCAAGCTTGTGCTTCCCAAGGACCGCCGGCTGCTCGCGGCGCTCATCGCACACGAGTGGGAGAACCAGGACCAGGTGCTGAAGCAGCATGCGCTGCCGCTGGTGCGTCAAGCCTCTGTCTCATCAGCTGACATCAGACATCGCTCGCGTCCCGCGCCGTCGACGGGTTCGGCGCGCCTGGCTCGCCGACGCGCGAGGGCGTCATCGACGCTCTCATGGAGTACCTCGAGACGGACACGATCTGGTGCGTGTTAACGCCGTCTTCCGGCACCGCTGACCCCAGCTTCCCCGGCGAGACGCCGTCGGCGCTCGTGCGCCTGCAGAAGGAGCACTGGGACCCGCTGGTCGCATGGCTCAAGGACACGTACGGCGTGACGCTGGGCCAGACGACGGGCTTCGGGCTGCCGGAGCACAGCGAGGGTGCGCGGGATAAGCTGCGCGTCGTGCTGGAAGGCATGGATGCGTGGGAACTCGCGGCGTTCGAGCGCGCCGTGTACGCCACCAAGAGCTTTGTCGCCGCGCTCGCGTTCGTCAAGGGCCGTATTACGGCTGACGAGGCTGCGCACGCCGCCCACGTCGAGGTGCGCGCGCAGATCGAGCAGTGGGGCGAGGTCGAGGATACCCACGACGTCGACTATCAGGACATCCGGCGGAGCTTGGGCACCGTCGCGATGCTGCTTGCGCGCGTCTAGGTGTCTATGCATATGCTACATGGGTAGAAGGTGTGGGGGGTGGGTGGTGGGGGGACACACTGGGAGGCAAATGCTGGAGATATGATTAGTCGAGCCGCTTGGCCTCACCTGAAGTCAGCGACCACATCTGATGGTTAGCTCACCGGAGGCAAGGACGCGATACGCTTTGCCGCGCCATACAACCCGACTCCCGGCCATGGCATACAGCCAGATCGGGAGGGCAAGGCATTCCCGCGCCGCCCAGGCCAGCAAGAACCGACTCGTAGGCTGTGGTGGGCCGACGTGCCTCACATTGGTCGCCAGCGCCCTCCTGACCGCGAGGTCGGTCGCTAGCCATGCGCCCATACTGAGCACCCAGAACAGCAGCCGCGACACACCAAAGAGGTGGTGCACGGCCCACGCGCCATACAGACTGGCGAGGATGCTCTCGGTGAACGGCTCCATCGAGGTAGCGGGGAGCGTCATCATCTTGCGCACGCGGATCCAGCGCGCCCGTCGCATGAAATAGTCTTTCACGGAGAGGGCACCGAGAAAGTCAGTCGCGACGTCGCCCGTCATGGCGTGCTTGAGGCCCAGCTCGTGCCATATCGACAGGGCAATCATGTTATCCTCAGCCATGAAAGGCCCAAAGCCCGCGAGGCCGTGCACGTTCTGCGAGGCCAGGGAGGGCGCCGGCGACGAGAGCGCGTTGATGTTGGCGCGAGAATACATGCAACTCTTGCCGACGACGCACGACTCGATCGCGACGTTGTTCTGGCGTCAGCTGTGCGCGAGGACACACGCACAATGCTCAGGTACATCTTGGCGTGGGTCGTGTTCAGGTACGCCTGTTCGATGAGGCTGCCCCATGTCGCGTGGTAGACGACGGCGGTGGGGACCTGGTGTACGAGTCCGACCATCCCGCGCGACGGCGGCGGTCTCTCTCCGTCGGCGATAAGCGGCGCGCTCTCTTCGTCGCCCCGGCGGCCGAGAAACGCGTCAACCATGCGCCCGAGTGCGTCAGGCGCGACCGCCACCGTCGCGTCCAACACCCACAGAATGTCGTGCGACGCCTGCGCGAACGGTTCCATGAGATTGTTGACTTTCGGGTTGACGCCGACCTTGTTTGAGTCTGGTGTGAGCTGACCGATGCCTGTGGCACAGCCGCCCGCCGACTCACTGATCACGACCCGTGCGGAAATGTGCGGGTGCCGGGCCATGACCATGTGCACGACGGGCAGCGCCTCGTCCTTGGGGTCTTGCAGAGCAAAGATCACCTCGTAGTTGGGATAGTTGAGGCGCATGACACTCTCGAGCGTCGAGTACATGTTCGTGTCGAGGCCGCACAGTGGCCGGATCACGCTGACCCCGGGCACGCTGCTTGCCGGCAGAGCGGCGAGGCGGGATGGGGCGAGTTTCTTGCCATAGCGCGCACGAGCAACCCGTAGACCGTTCAGACAGATGACCCAGACGACGGCATAGAGTACGAGTGCGCCCAGCGCAACATATGTTGTTACGGGCATCAAGGTGGGAGAGTTGAGAAAAGCAAAGACTGCGTCGCCTTGACGCGTCCTCCTCGGCCGGCCATGGACTGTATGAATTGGCGCCACGTGACTCGGCGATGGAATGCTTGAAATAACCGCGATCCGCACCAACGTGCGTCTTCCGGCTTCCGTCTTTCATCTTCCATCCACTCTCCTTATCTCTCCATATCAAAACACCATGGCAGAACCCGACCCCCAGTTTGTCGCCGACACGCTGCGCGCCCGTGCCGAGATGGCACTCGCCAAGGCGCGGCGCCACGAGGCGGTCCAGCGTCTCCTGAACCATCCCAGCTTTGCGCCTGCCAAGGAGTTCCTCACCGACCCAATGGTCTGCGCGGCGTTGATCGGCGCCTTCATTGCGCTCCTCTTCTTTGCATGTACGATAACGAGAGCGAGCACGGCTAATGTAGTCTTCCCTGCAAGCAAGAAGAACCGCCGCGCAGGCGTGCCCAAGGCCCTTCTCGTCGGTCCGACGGATGCGGGCAAGACAGCCATCTTCACCAAGGTGAGTCGGCCGTTGCTGAGAGCCAGGCCTGGCTAACTCCAGCTCGCGCAGGACGAGGCGCCTGCTACCCACACGTCCACGATCCCTTCGACCGCGAGCGTCGCGCTCCACGCCGGCGGACGCGTCAAGACAGTCCGACTTGTTGACATGGCTGGACATGCGCGGCTGCGCGACGAGGTGTCTGCCGCTGTGGCCGATGCGGACGCAGTCGTGTTTGTCGTGGATGTGACTGGTGTTGTGCGCAACGCTGCGTCGATTGCCGAGTGAGTGTGCTCGAGGATCATCGAAGCGATCACCCGGGCCTACGCTGTCGTCCTCGATCTACAGCTCCTGCCCGTAAAACACCAGTGGCTGACCGCAGACAACTTCCGCCCCTCATTACTGCAATGGCTGGCACCGCTTCTCGCCGCGGCTTCAACGCCACGCCTCTCCGCCTCCTAATCCTGGCTCACAAGGCCGACCAGCTGTCGCGCGAGCCCTCAACCCTCTCGCCACCCGATCTCGCTCCCCAGACCAGGCAGACGGCCGAGGAGCGCGTGCGCTCAGTCCTGACCCGCGAGATGGACCGGCTCAAGTCGGCGCGATCGGCGTCCGGCGGCCGCATCGAGGGAATGGGACGCGTGGCCACGCAGCGTAGCTGGTTTGCGCGCATGTTTGGCTCGGCGGAGCCGGTGGCCGAGAACACCGAGGACGAGGAGGCTCTCGTCTGGGGTGGGCCGGGTGCGTGGAACTGGGACGACGTCGAGGGCGTCGATGTCGAGTGGGGTGTGACCGGTCTCGGTGGGGCCAAGCCTCTCACGGAGGAGTGCGAGGAGGGCGATGGGCTGCAGGACCTCACTGACTTCTTCTGGGATCTGTAGGTGATGCGGCAGTTGTTTGCGGCGGCGTAAGACCTGGTGGCCGACCAGACTCGGCAGGTGGCCGCGCGTGTTCCCTTCCTATCGTCCCAAGTCCCAGGTCCAGCTTCGCGGACGGAAAGTACAATAGAAGAGAGCGGCGGCCGTTCGAAGATCTAGTCGCTGATTGTACGGACATCGATCGAAGATCTAGTCGCTGATTGTACGGACATCGATGTTATTCACGGCTGCATCCCGGCCTCCTAGTGTCCGCACTACCTCAGGCCTCGCGCTCCCGCTACTTTGCGAGTAGAACGCAGCCTTGAGTGTTCAGACATAGTAGTCACAATCACACTGTGACCCCGGAAGTGCAGTCTATTGCCATTATGCTTCGAGAACCCTGAGGTGGAACGGAATCTGATGCGAGCCTCTTGCCCGGCTGCCCACTTGCCGACCGCTGATCCATCTGCTCCTCGCTTCATCTCTCAACGACAACCCACATCACCACAACTCATCGCCACCATGCTGGGTACGCCGCGCCGCAATGCTATGCACTCTAACCACTCACAGTCGTCGGCCTCACCGGAGGAATAGCCACAGGCAAGAGCACAGTCTCCAGCCTCCTCGCCACGCGTCACCAGCTGCCCATCATCGACGCTGACATTCTGGCACGCGACGCGATCGCGCCAGGCAGCCCTGGCTTCAAGAAGGTCGTGGCGCATTTCGGCGCGGACCGTATTCTCAACGCCGACGGGACGCTCAACCGCTCAGCGCTCGGCGACATCATTTTCCGCGATCCAAACGAGCGCACATTCCTCAACGGCGTCATCCACCCCGCCGTGCGCCGCATGATGTTCATGAGCGTGCTGCGCGCCTGGCTCCGTGGCGAGTGGTGTGTTGTCCTCGACGTGCCCCTGCTCGTGGAAGCGAGTTTGTGGAAGTGGGTCGGGGAGGTCATGGTTGTCTTCGTGTGAGTAGCTTGGCGTCCTCTATCACCTGTGCCCATCGCCAGGTCCAGCGCATTCTCAACATTACTTCGCATGTGTGGGACAGCGCTCATTCAGATCCGAAAAGCTCCAGCTGCGCCGTCTCCTCGATCGGCCGCCGCTGCCCGGCAACGCGCCGCTCACCGAGTCGCAGGCGCAGGACCGTATGCGCGCTCAGATGCCAGTCGCGGACAAACTGGTATACGCAACAACTGTCATTGACAATAGCGGGACGCGCGCGGACCTCGAGGCGCAGGTCGACCGTGCTGTCGCCAAGTGGCGCGCACAGCAGGGCGGAAGCAGCGGCTGGTGGTGGAGGCTTTGCTGGCTTGTGCCCCCTGTCGGTGTCATGGCCGGGTGGATGTGCCTGTTGCGCACGTATATGCGTGCGAAGCGGGTGCGGAAGCGCACGCGCGGCGAGGTGGAGCGGCGCGGGGTGGAGATGCAGGACTTGAAGCGGGCATAGGAGGGGGAGAGTGGAGATTGAAGGTTGAGATAGTAGAGATGTACAGTTGGGCGGCCCGGGAGCTTGCAAACGGTTTGGATTATTCGTGGGCGGCCCACAGCTGGGTCGAGGGAGTGGGCGATCTTGTCCGCAGGGGATGAGATGCAATAATACATACATGGTATTGATATGCCGGATATAGCGGCACCCGTCACTCGTCGCCGTCATGTCCGTGCCGTTGCCTCATGCCTCAGCTGCCTTCTCACACCGCCGTGCGCGCAAGATCCCTACCGCCGGCGCTCTGGCTCGGCCGCGCGGAAGTTTCGGTAGTAGCTCTTGCACTTCTCCTCTATCGTCTCCTGGAACGTCTCGGGCAGTGTGCCTACGAGCTTGGCTGGGTTACCGCCCCAGACGGTCAGCGAGGGGATGACTGTTCCGTCCGCAACCACCGAGTCGGGTAGGATGCGCGCGCAGTCTTTGATGACGGCGAACTTGCCCTGGACATCAGCGCTGCTCCTCTGTCCCTCCCCTTCCCGCTGCTCGCCCCCTTCCCTCGACCCGCTTGGCTCACAGCCAGACCCCCAAGGCGGCCCTCACTCACGATGATGCTCCTGGCCCCGATCTCAATGCAGCTCCCGATGCTCGCGGCTTCGACGATGCAGTCCGCTCCAATGTGCACGTAGTCCATGATGCGAACGGGATAAAACGTGAACGCGCCCTTGTAGATCTTACCGGGCGGGCGCAGGACCGCGCCTTCGCCGAGGAGGCAGTAGCGACCCATGGAAAGGACGACATACGAGCCTGCCTGGCTACGTCGCAGGTCGCCTCGCACAATCGCTCGCGTCTGGATGATACTCTTGCCGGCCAACACAATGTTCTGCGCACCGAGAATTGTTGCTTTGCGCGACACCTTGTCTGCCGTCAGCTCGGGAACCCAGCGAAAGCTCACTTCCCGTGTCGGTTTCTGCCGTCAGCCCAGCCTCGTGGAACGCTCACCGACATACGTCCCCTTCTCAAAGGTGATGACGGGGTCGAAGGCGCCCATGGCGCGCGGCTGAGAAGAAGGAGATGGAGTCGATGAGTTGATGAGAGATGAGAGAACGGAGAAGGAAGACATGGATTGCGCGACGCGACTGATGGCATCGCGCCGGGGCCCCTGCAGCACCGAAATGGTTCCGCGACATCCACGTCCATCTCTCATCCTCCTCATCTGCAACAACAACAACCGTTAGCAAGCATGGCAACGGCCGACGCGCCCGCGGCTGCCATGGCCCGCCTCACCACCGACTTCTCAGATTGTGTGTTTGACCGGAGCAACGAGGGGATGCGCGCCGCCCACTACCCACAGCTGACCCCAGCCACGGCGCTGTCCCGACACCAGCAGATCCACGCGCGCCTCGAGCTCGAGATCCTCGACGTGCGAGAAGAGGTTGCGCGGTTGAAGGGCGAGTTGCGGCGTGACCAGGATCCCGCGCGTATGGGCGTCATCCAGAAGCAGATTGCGCACCTCATGCAGCAGATCAACGCGATCCGGGAGAAGGCGGCCGAGGCTGAGGCCATCGTCAAGAGCATTACGCAGGACGTGCAGCGGCTCGATGTCGCCAAGCGCAACCTTACGCGGACGATGCAGACGCTCGAACGGTGGAGCATGCTAAGTGCGCGTCGTCGGTACCCGCGCTGACGGCAGAACACGCACATCGGCAGCTGAAGGAGCTGATCCCTACCAAGCGATATCGCGACATGGCTAGCTCACTTTCGGCAGTGGTGCAACTCTTCGAGCCACTCAAGCCACTGACTACCATTTCTGAGGTCGCCGATGTCTTCCGCGCCGCCGAGGCGGACCGCCGCACCGTTCAGGAGATGGTCAATACCGAGATGGAGACATTCTTCCGTAACGACCCAAACCACCCGCCCGACCTGCGCGTCGTGACGGAGGCGGCGCTGGTCGTCGACGTGCTGGGCGGTGACTACCGCAAGCATATTATCGAGCGCTACATCACCCTCCAGCTTGCCGAGTACCGCCGGATCTTCCGGAGTACCGACGAGGCTGGGCAATTGGATAACGTCCCTCGCCGATATGCGTGGTTCCGCCGCGTGCTCAAGCATCACGACGACGAGAATGCTGCGCTCTTCCCTGCCGGCTGGGAGGTGACGCGTTTGCTCGTGGCGAGCTTTGCCGAGCAAACGCGAGTGGACCTCGCCAATGTCCTTGGGCGCGGGGTGGGAGACGTCAATGTCTTCCTGGATGCGTTGCAAGCGACGCTCGACTTTGAGGCTGCGTTTGCGCGCCGCTTCAACATTCCTGTGGGTTTGCCGTGAGTGCTTGCTGACGACAGTTCCAAGACGTCACGGCTGGAGGGTTGAACTCGTCCTCAAATACGAAATGGACCATCTCGTCCATCTTTGACTCACATTTCGGGACATACGTGGACGCGCAGGACAAAGCACTGGCAGAGATGATGTCGCAGTACCGTGGCGCGCGTTCGCGTAGCAGCCTCGAGGGAACGCTGCAGGAGACAGAGAATGCTGGTCCAACGATTCTGCCATCGTCAACCGAGCTGTTCTACTTCTACGGGCAGACGTTGGAACAGTGCAGCAAGTACACTAATGGCGAACCGGTGGCCAAACTCGCACGTATTTTTGCGAAATGGCTCAAGATCTACAACGATGAAGTCCTCCTCGCGGCGCTGAAGAGGGAGCCCGCGATCCGACGCTCACTGGAAGGTCGGTCAAGTCTGGCCGATGTCAAGACTGCGTGCATGGTGCTCAACACGGCCGAGTACTGCGCCAACACCTCGATGCAGCTCGAGGACCGCTTGAAGGACAAGGTCAAGGATGAATTGCGCGAGTCGATCGGGTTCTCCGACGAACGCGACGCCTTCACTGCCACCAAGGCTCAGTGCATTGCCACGATGCTGCGTGAACTCGAGACGGCGTGCGATCCCGCGTTTGCAGCAATCCTCAAGACGCCGTGGCGCGATCTTGAGAACGTGTCTGGGCGTTCCGCGTACATTGTCGATCTGGTGGGCAGCATCAAGGAGGTCGCCGAGTGCGTGCGCACTCGCATCGAGAGCAAAAAGTACATCCGCAACTTCGCCGACAAGGCTGTAGGGTTGGTCATCGCGCGCTTCACCCAGGCCGTCATCAAGAGCAGGCCGCTCAAGAAGATTGGCGCCGAGCAAGTGAGTGGCCGTGGCGTCCGGTACTTTGCCCGCGCCGCAGCTGACACCAGATCCTTCTCGATGTGCAGGCCGTCAAGGCGTGTCTTCTGGACCTCCCAGAACCACACCCTGAAAACTCGAGCAACGGATACACAAAATATGTCACCAAGAACACGGGGCAGCTCGAAACGATGCTCAAGGTCATCCTCGCGCCCGACGACCCGCCCGAGGGCTTCGTGCAGAACTACTGCCTCCTTATCGGGGACCGGTCGTTCACAAACTTCCAGAAGGTACGCTGCAGAGCGTGCGCACAGCTCACCCCAGATCCTCGACCTCAAGGGCACAGCTCGCGCAGACCAGCAGAAGCTCGTTGACATCTTCCTCTCAGTGACGGGCACCAAGGACGACTTGGCAGACACATCGTTCCTCACTGGTCTGGACATGGATCCCGGGAACGAGCGGGCGCAGCATGCGCCTCAGTCGCCCGCGATACAGAACCTCGGGACGGGCAGCGTGCTCCCGTCCCTCCTGTCGCGGAGCAGCACCGACTACTCCCCAGATGGGAGTCGCGCAGATACGCCCAAGGCGTTTGGCGATTTCCGGCGTTTCGTCTCGACGTTCGGCAAGCGCGACGGGTACATGTAGTCATAGTCTATGGCCATGCATGGTGTGGCCGGGTATCTATATCGCGTACAAACAATTACAGTACTAGTAGGGCTTCTCGCCCCCGAGAAGCTGGGCCTGCGGCGTGGGTGAAGGTGGCTTCTGGGTCTCGCCTGGTGGCCGTGTGCGCCCAGAGCTGAAGCCATACAGATAGTTCCTGCTGTCAGCTACCTTACCTTCCACGAGGGGCTCAGCTTACTTGTAATAAGAGTCGTCCAGCACATTGTTGAAGAAGTTTGTGCGTATCCTGAAGAAGACGGAGGCGGTGAGGAGCGAGTCGGACCCAGCCTGGTGCTGAGGCCCTATGCGCTGCACGCCGAGGCTCTCGGCGATCTCCTGCAGGCCGCCGCGGAGCGTCTTGACTGATCTAACTACGTGCTTGATGTCATAAATGCAGGGGAACCACACAAAGAGCATCTTGAAGAAGTCGTTCTCCGTCGCGGGCAATGGTTCACACGTGAGAATGCGCAGGAGGTAGCCGAAGTCGTACCCGCTGCTGTTAGCGATTGCGCGCTTACCCCGGAGCTCACGAGTGGAAGGAAACCCATTTGACGTTGGGGAACAACACAAGACCCGAGGTCACGAGGAGCTCGCCGAAGTACTCGACGTCGATGCCGTCCTCCTCGTTGCGCTTAAAGTCGATGCCCGAGTTCTTGAGCAGCTCGATGCTCTCTGGCGCGTACATGTCGTCCCTGGGGTCAGATTGGTGATCGGCGAGGACGCGAGGAGCGCAACGCACGTCAGATTGAACTGGAAGTTGAACTGCCACGTGTAGCCTTCGGGCGAGTGCCCATTCTCATCGCTGAGCGTCACGCCGAGCTGGATGATCTTGAGCATGTCGACATTACACCGCATCGTCTGGTAGTGGTAGTCAGAGCCGGTCTTGAAACTGCCGATGGGGCGCGCGACAATGCCTGGGAACTCGGTGTCCTGAGGTCAGTCACAACAAGAGGAGGCAGGCCCAACGCAGAGAATGCAACGCACCATGGAGATGTAGGGGTACTGATCGACGGCGACGCGCAGTTGCTGGAACTCGGCCTCGAGGTTGTCGGCCCAAACCTCGCGGATGCCATAGTCTGGCTGCCGCTGTGCGGAGACCATGGCGTGGGGATTTGGGGAGTTTATGCCTCTCACGGTGGGCAAGATCGGTGCAGCGGAGTGGTAGAGACGAGTTAGCAATGGAACAAAGAAGTGGATGAGGAGAGCGAGAGCGAGAGCGAGGAGAGAGAGAGGTCGAGTGACCGGAGTACGAGGAACGGGTGAGTGTCGTTGAGGTGGGTGATTTGGTTCCGTGTGTATGGGGCCAACCACAATCTCGAGCCCAGCCACAGTCACCATCGATGACGACGACGCCTTCCTCGTCCTCGATCTCTCTCTCTCTCTCCTCCGTTCCGCTTTCTCATCTCCCTCTTTACTCTCCATCATCTCTCTTCACATCCTCTTTTTTCTTGACCTAAAACTAGTCTCTTCCCCAACAGCTGCCTCACTCTCAACCACTCTCTCCCGCCGCCCGCCTCTCCACCATGGTACGCAGCGCTCGGACATCTCAAACGCCCAACGCTCACACTCCAGGCTATCGGCAAGAGGGGCAAAAAGGTCGGCGGCCTTCTGGCCAGCAGCGGCGTTCAGAAGCCACAAAAGGTCGCAAAGGTAAGCTCATCAGGAGCTCTCGCCATGCTCACGCCAGGCCGATTGGTCCGAGGGCTTCAGGAAGAAGAAGTCGGCTGGTGTGCAGGATATGACTCTGCTCAGCACGATCACCAACGAGGCCATCAATGACAACCTCAAGGCCCGATTCCATAACCAGGAGATCTACGTGCGTCTTGAAGTCATTGCATGACCTGACAACAGACCTACATTGCCCACGTCCTCATTTCCGTCAATCCCTTCCGCGGTAAGCATCGCCTCATCCGCAGCACACCGCCCGGTTGCGATTTTGGGGTCCGAGGCGTTCGGACAATGCTGATGCGTAGATTTGGGCATCTACACCGATGAGACGCTGCAGTCGTACCGCGGCAAGAACCGTCTCGAGATGCCACCTCATGTGTTCGCCATCGCCGAGTCAGCTTACTACCGCATGACAACCGAGAAGGAAAATCAGTGTGTTATCATCTCGGGCGAGTCTGGCGCAGGTAAGACGGAGGCGGCCAAGCGCATCATGCAGTACATTGCCGCCGTTAGTGGAACGAGTGACGGCTCGAGCGGCGGTATCGAGGGCATCAAGGAGATGGTCCTCGCCACGAACCCCCTTCTCGAATCATTTGGGTGTGCAAAGACGCTGCGCAACGACAATTCCAGTCGTCACGGGAAGTACCTCGAGATTATGTTTGACAGCTTGGGACAGCCGGTCGGCGCACAGATCACAAACTACCTCTTGGAAAAGGTATACGCTCCTAAAACCACAGAATAGAGCAAACTGACCCCAGAACCGCGTCGTGGGCCAGATCAAGAATGAGCGTGACTTCCATATCTTCTATCAGCTTACCAAGGCGGCGCCCCAGGACATGAGGAGTGAGTGAGGTTGAGGAAGTTGACCTAACGCCCCAGACGACTTTGGCTTGCAGGGCCCAGAGGCATATGCATACACAGCCAACAGCAAATGTCTGAATGTTGCGAGCATCGACGACAGCAAAGACTTCTCCGAGACAGTGCGCGCGATGGATATTATCGGCTTGTCCAAGGACGAGCAGACATCCATCTTCCGCGTGCTCGCAACTATTCTCTGGCTCGGCAACTGCGAGTTCGTTGAGGGCGATGATGGAAACGCGCGCATCGCCGATCCTGGTGTCACGGATTTCGCTGCCTACCTGATGAATGTCGACGGGCCAGCCGTGCAGAAGGTGCTTCTTACGCGTATCATGGAGACGCAGCGTGGAGGTCGCCGAGGTGAGTCACGCCCGTATGGCACGCTAACCGCAGGCTCTGTATACGAGGTGCCCCAGAATGTGGCGCAGGCCAACGCTGGACGTGACGCGCTCGCGAAGGCGCTGTACAACAACCTGTTTGAGTGGATCGTGGGCCGCGTCAACGTTTCTATGAAGCCCAAGACTGCTCACTCCTACGTTATTGGCGTTCTTGACATTTACGGCTTCGAAATCTTCCAGGACAATAGCTTCGAGCAGCTGTGCATCAACTACGTCAACGAGAAGCTCCAACAGATCTTCATCGAGTTGACGCTCAAAGCTGAGCAGGAGGAGTATGTTCGCGAGCAGATCAAGTGGACGCCCATCAAGTGTAAGTCTGACCGGGCCATGTGGAGCTCACGCAGTCTTCGACAACGCTGTGGTGTGCGAATTGATTGAGGGCAAGCGTCCGGCTGGTATCTTCGCGACTCTGAATGACGCGACGGCGACTGCGCACGCGGACCCAGCGGCAGCGGACAACTCGTTCATTCAGCGTTCCAACATGCTCTCATCCAACCCGAACTTTGAGTCGCGCGGCAACAAGTTCCTCATCAAACATTACGCTGGCGACGTGTTGTACAACGTCGCGGGGATGACGGACAAGAACAAGGACCAGCTCGGCAAGGACATCCTTGAGCTTATCGAGCGCAGCGGCGACCCCTTCCTCCACACTCTTTTCCCCGACAAGGTCGACCAGGACTCGAAGCGCCGTCCGCCAACCGCTGGTGATAAGATCAAGGTGGGTGTCGATTCACAGAGCAGCCGGCTGACCCCAAGCAATCAGCCAACGAGCTCGTCACGAACTTGATGCAGTGCCAGCCCCACTACATCCGTACGATCAAGCCGAATCAGAACCGCTCGCCGACCGAGTACGATGACAAGGCGATTCTGCACCAGATCAAGTACCTGGGTCTGCAAGAGAACATCCGCGTCCGTCGTGCAGGATTTGCGTACCGTGCCGAGTTCCAGAAGATGGTAGAGCGTTTCTACCTCTTGTCGCCTGCGACATCGTACGCTGGAGATTACATCTGGGAGGGCGACGCAAGATCGGGCTGTGAGCGAATTCTTACGGATGCGCGCATTGCCAAGGATGAGTGGCAGATGGGCGTGACCAAGGCGTTCATCAAGAACCCCGAGACACTGTTCTACCTCGAAGGAGAGCGTGACCGCTATTGGCACACCATGGCACGGCGCATCCAGCGCGCTTGGCGAGCGTACGTGCGCCGCAAGCACGAGGCTGCGACCAAGATCCAGCGCTTCTGGCGGAGTCAGAAAGAGAATCTCGTTTACGCGGAGAAGCGCGACTATGGCCACCAGGTGCTCGCTGGGCGCAAGGAGCGGCGCCGCTTTTCGCTACTTGGCATGCGCAAGTTCATGGGCGACTACCTCGACGTTGGCGGCCGTTCGCCGCAGGGCGAGATGTTGCGCAACGCGGCAGGTATTTCAGGCGCCGAGACAGTTTCGTTCAGCTCGCGCGGAGAGATTCTCGTATCCAAGCTGGGCCGCTCGTCGAAGCTCAGCCCACGCTTCCTCATCATCACGGATAAGGCGTTCTACATTGTTGTCACCATGTCCAAGGACGGTCAAGTCTCGACGATGCTTGAGCGCAAGATTCCTCTCATCACGATCAAGGGTATCTCGATGACGAACCTGCGCGACGACTTTATTATCCTCAACCTTCCGCCTGGCGGCGAGGAGGGTGACCCTGTGCTCACCTGCCCTCTGAAAACGGAAATGACTTGTGTTATTCTTACAGAGGTTGGTGGCGGCATACCTGTCAATATCGGCCCCGTCATCGAGTACTCGAAGAAGAAGGGTAAGAAGGCGCAGATCAAGGCAGTCAAGGGGCAGGGCGAGCCGGTGTACAAGTCGCATACCATCACTGTTGGTCCTGGCGAGGCTCCCAACAGCGTGTCCAACCCCATGCCGCCGCGCAAACCAAAGGCCAAGAAGGCAACCAAGGCAGCGCCAGCGGCCATGGCTGGTCGCTCGCAGAATCGCCCGCAGGCGCGTGCTCTTCCCGGGGCATCCAAGCCATCTGCGCCGCCAGTCATCGCTGGCATTGCGGCGGCTCCTGCTACTGCCAAGCCAGCGCCAGCCGCACCGCCCGCCCCTAAGGCTCCGACTGCGTTCGGCGCTCCCAAAGCCCCCGGTGCGTTTGGAGCGCCGAAGGCACCGGGCGCGTTCGGTGCTCCGAAGGCGCCTTCTCCTCCGACTGGTGGCGGCCGTGCTCCACCCCCGCCCCCACCGCCTCCTCCTCCCGCTGCGCCGGCCGCGCCGCCGAAGGAGCTTTACCGTGCCCTGTACAACTTTGCGGGCCAGGAGGGCGAAATGAATCTGACGAAGGGTGACGAGGTCGAGGTGAAACAGAAGGACGACAACGGGTGGTGGATGGTGGTCAAGGGCGGGAAGGAAGGATGGGCGCCGAGCAACTATCTCAAGCTTATCGAGCAGCCTGCTGCTCCTCCCGCACCTCCTCCCGCGCCAAGGCGACAGGCTCCCCCTCCTGCTCCAGCCGCTGCGGCCTCGAGTCTAGCAGCGCCCACAGCGAAGCAAGCGGCGCGTGGCTCGGTGGCAGCCGACGCGCTGGCGGCTATGCTGAGTGGTCGAGCGGCTGCCAATGGTGGATCACCGCCTAACCGATCCAGCGGCGGGTCGCCATCGAGCACACCAGGTGGGTCTCGCCCATCCAGCGGCCTGGGCGGCAGAGGTCCGCCTCCCGCGACGAAGCCCAAGCCCATGGTTCCGCCCAAGCCGGGAGCTAAGCCAACTGGCCTCGGTGGTGGAGGTCGCCCGCCCGTGCCCGGCGCATTCAAGGCGTCCGCGCCGAGCGGAGGTCCGACTCCAGGTCAGGTCAAGCAGCCCGGCGCAGCGGGCGGCCAGCTGGACCTTGCGGCGGCGCTCATGAAGCGTGCACAGCAGGCGCGAGGGGAGTAAGTATTAGACTGTACGAGTAGAATGCTACGAATGCAACGACGAGGACGCAGGGTGTGGCAGATTGGGCGAAGGATGTGAATGTTTATGGTGGCTGCTATCAGTACGCCGTTTGAACCGATGAGAAGTCAGTCAGAAGGGTATCTTCGTTAGCAGTCACGAGATGTCGGGGAGATGTCGGGGAGATGTCAGGAAGATGGGTATCTATGCATGCAGAACTGTTGTGTGAGGTGTTGAGACGACTGTCGCCGGTGGGAGAATCTGTTGTCAGCTTTGTCGTCGGCATCATCGCATGCAGGAGTAGCCACAGCGTTGCGTACTTGGGCTCGCTGCGCGCTTACTCTACTCACTACTCGTTAAGTGGCCGCTTCCACTCGTAGTTCCACCCCTTCCCCCTGCTGTCGACGGGCACCCATGCCTCGCGGGGTACAATCCCCTCCGGCCTGGCCTCAAGCCAGCGGCTCTCTGTCGTCTTCTTCTTGCCCTGCGCCATGCCCTGCTTGGCAGCCGCATACGCGGCGCTGGCATGCGCGACGCGCACCATAGCGCGGTCATACACTGCACGGGGAAGGACACCGTCGCCGCTCTTAGACTCGCCGTCCTGCCCCGCAGGGCGGGTGAGCGCGTCGAGCTCGGCGCAAGCAGCGACCATGGCATCGTACTTTGCCGCGAGGGCGGCGGTGCGCTCGGCGCGCGCGTCGCGCCGGAAGAGGTTCCAGGCGCGCTCGATAGTCTCGTGCGCCTCGGCGCTGGGCGCGGCGGCGCGGATGCGGCGCTCGTAGTCGGCGTGCCGCGCGCCGATGGGGGACGCCGAAGTCGGCGCCACGCCGTCCTTCGGATACAGCGCGGCGCGGATGACCTCCATCTTGCCCTCGGTGGGGGTGGCGTGGGCGTTGAAGGCGGTGCGGCGGAGCGCGGGCGCCACGGACGGGAGGCGCGCGCGCGACGTCGAGGCGAGCATGGGCGCGGACATGGTGGGTAGAGCAAGTCGAGATCGGACAAGGTGGAAAGTGGAGGTGCCGAAATCTCAGCGGCCTCGGCGAGGGCCGGGCGGCGATAGCGAGTGTGGCGGTGCCACGTGGGATGCGGTCAGCGGATCACATGACATGACGTTGTTGACATTCCCCATCTCCCCCTCGCGAAGGCCAGCGAGTCACAGCCAAGCTCATGATGCGACGTGCCGCTGCCGCCTGCCCGCCACCGGGTCATACGTGGCCGCCTCTTGGAGCTTGCTGACTCTCCCGCCTGTCTTTCTTACTCTCTCACTCTCACAGTTACAGCTAGCAATCACAACCATGTCCTTCGCAGGCCTCAATACCGGCAACAACCTCAGCCTCTACGCCGTCCCCGCGGCCTTCGGCCTCGCGTGAGTGCAAGCTATGGACCCAACTTGGGCTCGCTGTGAGTAGCTCGCTCACACCAGGCTCGCGCCGCACGTCTACGCTCTCGCCCTCGTCACTCTCAACAAGCCTCCTGGCGCCAAGGGCTTTGACTTCAGCGTGAGTCCTGCTCGTCGTGAGGCAGTGTGCAAAGCCAAGCCATCGAGAGCCTCCAGCTCGGTGATCGCGTGCCCTCTTCCCATGACGGCGGCACGAGGCCATCAGGCCATGTCACTCCCACCGTGTCCCCCCTGTCGTTGCGCCTATAGCGCATAAGGTCGTCCACTCGACTTACCGCTCACACCAGTTCCCCCCTAACACTCGCAAGGGCATTTCCGAGTCTCGCCTCTCGCCCACCGACCAGGAGCGCTACCTCCGCGCCGAGGCCGCAAACGACAACAACTTCGTCGGGCTCGGCTTCTTCGCCGCCGCCGTGGCCGTCGGTAACGTCGCTCGCCTCCCTACCGCCGTGCTCAACCGCGCCGCAAGTGTCTACCTCACCTCGCGCCTCGCGTACAACCTCCTCTACATTCTCGGGACGAACAGTGAGTTATCGGTGTGCGGCGGGATAGGCGCGAGCAAAGCGGGTGGAGGAAGGGGACGAAAGAAGTGGGGAGAAGCGCGAGGGAGTGGGGAGGGGAGTGGTGAGGTCAAGAGGCGGAAGGCGGAGGCTTGTGTGACGCACGCACTGCAGAGGCAGATTCGCTAACACCAGACGCCGCTGGTCTCGCCCGTACCGTAGCTTGGTTCACCGGTAGCCTTAGCTGCATCAGCCTCTTCTGGGAGGCTGGGCACAAGCTCGCCCCGCTCTAGCCGTTGCCGTTCCCGTCGCCGTCGGAAGGAGTAACCGTAGGAAGCAATTACAATGATACATGTCGGAAGTACAGTTGTGGGCTTGAGGCGTGCGGGTCGGGCTGTGTCGAGCTTGATTATCTTCGGTTGTGCTGCTACATAGTGCCGGCTTGCTACACCGCCGGCTTGCTGTCACCGTTCGCGTCGCTCTCTCCTAGTTCAGCTCCAGCCCGAGTGTCCATCTCCCTTCGTCCCGCGAACCCATCCTCTCCTATCGCTACGTCCGTCTCCGTTCCGAACGAGACGCCCGCCAAGTCCTCCGTCTTAACCTCTGATTCCGCTCGCTGCGCCGCCGCCGCCCCCTGCCCTTCTCCAGGTCTTCCGGCCCCGCTGCCATCCTCAAGCCCTCGGGACTCGCCATCACCCTCCTCGAGCTTGGAACTGACGGCCTCGCTGCCACCTCTCGTCCCCGCCTCCCGTTTCTCCCCCGCCCCACCCCGCGACCCCTCTCCGTCTGTGCCAGCACCATCTCCAAACCCACCCTCGCCATTCTCGACGCCGACCGGCTTGTGCCTGCGCTCCGGCAGGGGGAGGTCGGGGAATGCGTCGGAAAGCCCAGATTCGAGCTGCCGCCGGAAAGACTGGCGTCAGTGCAAGTCAGCTGACAACGGAGGCCGTATGCGAGTGCGAGCGTAGACAGGGCACGTGTTGACGCAGAGAAACGCACCTCGAGGCCCAATAGCCTTCCCAGCGCGTACTGGTTCTCGCCTGTCGCGCGGCTCAACGACGTCTTGGTGTACTGGTGCGGATTCCTCGCTTTGTCAACGTTTCTGTGGTCAGCCTCAGGCATCCGGCTCGTCCTTCGGTAATATAAGCGGATGTACGCACTCGATGACCTGCTTTGGCACAGAATCCGTGACCTGTGGTGCGAGGCGTGTGAGCTCGACGAGCGCCCTGTTGACCTTTTCGCTGCAGTTAGCCTTCGCGCATCCATCTACTCGCTACTCGACGCCATGAGGGGCACTCACAGACGCTCGGCAACCTGTCCCTCCATCCCCGCGACGACCTCGCCAGCGCACACCTCCATCTCATATAGGTCTTGCGCGAGGCGCTGGAGCTCCTTCTCGAGTGTCGCGCGGATGGTGGGGTCATCCGGTGGCGCACCTGGAAACGGCGTAGGCGCGGGGGAGGGGAGATGCTGACCGTGGGACATTGTTGGGCGTGGATATGGAGAGAAGAGGGGAGCGGTTCGTAGCGTATCGATGGGAAACGGTGGATTAGAGGTGGTTTGAGCAGAAGAGAGATTGTTCTGTGGTCGGTGGAGGCGGTGGAGGCACATTCGTCCGGTGGCAGTCACCGACGCCACCGACAACCTGAGATGAAATCCAGCGATTACATGACACTTACGCAACCCACCACACCATACCATGGCCGTCCCAGCAAAGCCCGTAAAGCCGCCATCGATGGCGTCGCTGTCGCTGGAGGAGCGGGGCGCCGTCGCGGACGATGAGCTCGAGGCGTTCCGCCGCGCGTGGCGCGCCGAGGTCGAGGCCAAGAAGGAGGTCGAGGTCGACGCCGGCGGCGTCATGTGGAAGGGCACGGGTGAGAAGAAGGAAAGCGGCAGCACGGACAAGGTCAAGGACGGTGAAGGCAAGAGCAAGGGCAAAGGCAAGGGCAAAGGCCAGGACAAGCCCAAAGCCGGCGACGACGAGTGGCCAGCTGCTCCCCCTCCGCCGATCCCTGTCACGGCCGTGCGATCACGTTCGCCGACGAAGGCCAGCCCACGCTCGCCGACCAAGCCCGCGTCTCCCCTGCGCTCGCCCACTAAGCAGCTGACGCGGATACGCTCGCCCACCAAAACGTCCGCTCCCACCCCTCTCCCTCCGCCCCGCTCGCCAACAAAGCCCACGCGCGAGGCCGCTGCCGCCGCGGCCACGCCCACGGATTCAGAGGTCGACTCAGATACGATGCCCTTCCCGCAGCGCCGGCGCACGGGCGATGCCGTAGCGCTATACACGCGCGCGGTAGAGGCTGAACAAGGCGGGCGCCTGTCGGACGCGTTGCACTTGTACCGCCGTGCATTCCGGGCCGACGATAATGTCGACAGGCTGTACGCGCTAAGCGTGCGGCGCGCGGAAGCGGAGCGGGCGCGGGCGGCTGAGGAGGCCGGGCCTGAGCAGGCCGACGAGACGCCGACGCCGACACCCGTCGACATCGTCGATCCGTCTGCGCCCGAGCTGCCCGCCTACCAGTTTACGCGCGAGGTGCAGGTGCAGCCGGACTATGAGCGAGAGGGGGACCGCGTGAGCCGCCTCACAGCGCTGCTTGAGGCGCGGGTGGGTGACCCCGCCTCGTTCCCCGAGGGCGAGGAGGGGGATCCAGCGCTCTCGTTCCGCCCCGCCGACCCCGCCCTTCCCATGCCGCTCGCGGCACTGCCGGGCGAGCTTCTGGACCGCGTACTTCTCTTCCTGGACGTTATGGCGCTCGAGCGCTTCGGCGCGACATGCTGGCGCGCGCGCCTGCTCACAGCCCACGCGGCGGCGTGGAAGAGGTTGGCAGAGAGGATTTATGTCCCGCCCATGGTGGAGAGCATCGCCGTCGGCCGCTCATTAGCCCGGCGTCATCGCGATGAGTGGCGTACCACGCTCCTCGAGGAGGAGCGGTTGCGCATGGATGGCGCGTACATTTCTGTCTGCCATTACATCAGGCCGGGCGCAGGTGAACAATGGGTGACGATCACGCACATGAGTGAGTCCAAGCCGAGCCACGCACGCTCACACCAGTCACGTACCACCGCTTCCTCCGCTTTTATCCCGACGGGCATGTCATATCGTTCCTCACGACCGACCACCCGTCCGAAGTCGTGCCGCTGCTAAAGCCGACGCTGCGCGCCAAGGGCCTTCACTTTGGCCGGTGGCAGCTTGTGCGCTCCGAGGACAAGCGTGGGCGCAAACGTCCACGCGTGCTCATCACCGACCTCATCGAGCCCGGCAGCAACGCAAAGTACGAGTTCGAAATGGAGCTCACGTTGCGCGAGACGGGGCGGGGCCGGTGGAACAAACTGGACCTGGTATCCTACTCGTCCATCAACCTCGCCACAGGGGAGGCGCTGGGATTAAGTCTCAAGCATCAGAAACCATTCTACTTCTCAAAGTCAGTCGTGCGCGGTCCGGAGCTGACTGAGCAGAGTGCGATCGTACAACCCACCATTTTAAAACGACAATCGCATCAGCATTCACAGATCACTCGCATGAATACCGTCCATCTCCATGTCTCAGAGGAACTGCCCGAACCACTCCTCGAACTGCTCATCCACGGTCATTGACGCTGGCGAGCGCCTCGAACTGCTCATCCACGGTCATTGACGCTGGCGAGCGAGGTGGGTCGGCGGCTGCGTCAGGGGCTGGAGCTACCTTGGAGACTTCTGATGTCAGCGGGCTAGGGTCGCAGGAGAGCGCAGTTCATCACTCACCACTGTTTCCCGCAGGGATCTTGGAAGTCCTTCGCACAGGCGCCTGGCTGCTCGACACCGTTGGTAGGCGGTTGCCCGCCTCCGCACAGCTCCCCGACATGGCCGATCTCGTTGAACTCTTGACCAGCTTCCGTGCAATTGGAGACTCCGCACTGGCACTGACTTTGCCTTCCCAGCGAGCTGACTTCGAAGGCCGAGGCGAGTCGCTCATTACGTCGAGCGTATCGCTAGAGGCGGGTGAACCTGCTTGCACCGCATCCTCGTCGTCATCAATAGTCTCGTCGGCCATGACTGATCTGGCTGCCAACGCGAGTCGGCGCGTTTTCGACTTGGGGTTGGCCGCCTCTTGGCGACCGCGCTTCTTGTCCTTAACTTTCTGCGGCGCAGTGAGATCGATCAGCTCCTCGTCTTCACTGACGTCGGCGCTTTGTATCTCAGGCATTCTCAACGAATCAACAGCGCTAGTCGGTATCATTGATTTGCCTGATGCTCTTGTATTTGTTGCGTTCAGAGATCAGTATCCAGTATCCGCAAGGACATTTTGACTCACCCCGCGCTCAATAGTCTTGGCTTTGGGAAACATGTTGGCAGGAATGCGCGGCGTGTACTGATAAGTGCGCGAAAGTCCGCTCTTTTCCTCCACTGAGAGTTGTTAGCACTTGCCGCAACGGACCTTACCTCCTACCACACACATGATGCCTTCATCCGGATGGTAGAGTGTAACATCGAGTGGAAACTCGCGGACTCGGTCACTCAACCGGGCCGTGCTTGAATTAGCGTGACCCAATACCCACTCACTTGATCATGCGTTTGTCGATGAAACGGTCATCTTTAGTGCTGAGAATGAGGATCACAAGGTTGTACGACCTGGTCTTGCGACTCTTGCCACCCCCGCTCGTCGCGGATTTGTGCACGAGTTGTCCTGTGTTTTTGATTTGGAGGCGAAGGCTCAGTGTGGGGAAGCCGTTCTCGTCGGTGTCGACCCCATTCTCGCTGCTATTAGGATCTACACTCACGCAAACACGATACGCTTACGTGAAACCGATTGAGAACCGCGGAAAGGCCGCTGCTCGCTCCAGGACTTCACTACCGAACGGCGGATGACGATTGAGCCACATTTCGAGCCTACTGGGTGCCAGCTTAAGCAGATCGTCGAATGCTGTGTTCAGCCATGTGCTCTGAGCTGTTGGCTTACTGTGAACGCCATTGGTCTGCAGAACAGCAATCGACTTCGGTCCAATCTTGTCAATTTGGCGAAAGACAGTAGAGCTATCCTCCCACGCCTTACCGTTGACGACATGGCACAGTTCCAGGGCCGCCCGAGCGGCTGCGCCGTATCGCAAATGACACGCAACATTGAAGATGGCACGAGCAATACGCGGGGCGGCGTTGAAGATGAGGATCATCGTCTGAAGCGGTGCGGTGTTCTCTGTCTTGGTGGAAAAGTCGTCAAGGCTCACATTGCCAAAGGCGACTTGGGCAAGCAAGAAGACTTTGTCCGCATACGTCTTGACGGGTGTGTCAATATGGTACCTCACATCGCGGTGTACACGAAGTTTGTTGAGTAGCTGTGGATCAACATTTTGATTGGACTGGCCGCTTACTGCCCCCTCTCCCTGGCGGATACGCAGACTTGAGAACTCAGTTGCTCCAGCGAGAAGCTCGAGAAGGTCGCGCACTCCGGAATCCGCGTCCATGTTTATAATGTGGCACATCTGACGTCAATAACGTACTCGGCATTGCAGACGCACCGTCTTGTACGAGATGAAGTTCTGACTCATAACTTCACCCAGGCGTGTTGGTAGAAGCTCTTTGGCCCCGTTCTCAGATTTCTCCTTGATAATCTCAGGATCATCAGTGATAAAGTCTCGCTTCTTGAGATCCCGCAAAGATGTCTGTCGTTCAGAAGAAAGCTCGCGTGAACCACAAACCTCTACAAAGCGATCAAGTGTGCCGTCCCAGCTGTCTGCATAGTCTTTGGTCATCGTTCCCTGGTAGTGCCTAGGGTTTTGACGGATGCGAATGCTGAGAAACGTTCTGCCATCAGCACGCAGGATCTCTAAAGGGTGCGAGGCGGTGCGCCAATACTACGGCCACGCGATGTCAGAGGCTTCACTCACCCACGCAACCACTCCTGGGCATTTTGCAGGGAACCGATGGTGCCCAGGCCAATCTCGCTGTTGATGTCTCGGCCGTCAGTAGGACCTTGCAGACGTGACGTACGCTCAGTCAGGTGTTGATGGAGACAACTCTCCAAGACCGTCTTCGAGTGCAACATTGACTGAAACTTGTGAAGCTTTGTGTTGTTGCACATGATCTGGGTCAGGCGCGACAACGCAGCAACGACTCACTACCACAGTACCACTGTTATCAAATTGAGGTCGACCAGCACGGCCCATCATTTGTTGGATATCAATGTCGCTGTACTCCCGGAATCCTTGACCGGCCCAGCATGAAGTCCCTTTGATGACAACAAGGTGTGCAGGGAGGTTGACACCCACTGCAAGCGTCTGTCTGTCAGTGGCCAGCAGAACCGACCCCTCACCGAGGTTGCGACAAGCAAATGCAGCTGCGAGTTGCGGAATGCCTGCTCAATGTTGCGCCGATCAAGGAGGTCCAGGCCCGCGTGATGAACGGCGATGCCTAATTCTGTCAGCTTCTGGATCTTGGCATCCTTGAGAACGACTGGCTGGCTGTGAGGTGAGCGACCTGCTAATGCGGCGCACTGATCAACGTACTTATCAGTCGCATCCCATGGCAGGCGCGTGCGATTAGCGAGGGCATTCGTGTACTCTTTGAAGAGATGCTCAGCGGTCGACTGGCAGGCTGCGTGTCAGCCCCGGGAGAGCGTATTCCTTACCTTTGCGAGTTGGGCAGAAGACTAGTGTAGGAAGGCCATCAGTGTATTGATTAAGGACTCGCCAAAGCTCTTTGTCGAGCCGGCTGCCAAGCGCAAACTCATTCGGAGCATCTACGCCGACAGTGTGAAGCTGGAGAGGAACTGGGCGGAACTCATCACCGAACTGCGCGTCAGAGACATCCATAGAGGGACACACTTTGAACACCCGTGCTTTGGGCATCTGCTCGATGTCATCGTACTCAATTGACGAGAGCGGCCTGCTTTCTTCATGGAGATCCTCCTTGCTGCCAATCCAGCGCGCCACATCATCGATATTCGGGACCTGGCGTCAATTCAACCCAGTTGACATTCGGTTGCCCATCTGCAGCCGCATCACCAAGGAGGCTGGAGCCCACTGACCGTCGCAGAAACGGCCACAAAACGCAGAGCGTCACTGCGTTTCTTCATACGTGAAACAACGACCTCGAGAGTGGGGCCACGCTCCTCACTCAAAGTGTGGACCTGATGTCAGCCTTTCTTGTGAAAAATTCATAACCTCGTCGATCATGGCGAGACAAAGGCGGTTTTGGACGGCCGTCAAGTAAGTCCGTCTGGTCACTGAGTCCCACTTCTCAGGCTGCACCATAAGAAGAGCACTTGCTTTTCAGCCTACCGTAGTAATGATCAGATCGGCATCATCGGTGTACTTCCGGATGTTGTAAACCTCGGTGTCGCCGGTGAGCTCGATGCCTCGTGTGTCAGTGCGATGTTCAGCTGGGAACTCAAACACTTGACGTTTAGGCTCTTGAATCGGTCTCGCCAGTCGTTCAGACGTTCGGAGCAGAGTGCCTGAGCGTCAAAACAGTAACAATACGAGCGTTTGATGAGAAGCGAACCTTCGTTGGTGCCATGTAGATCGCTAGCGGAATGAATGACGAGCTCTTGAACTGCAGCATGCGGAGGAACGCGAGCTCGAAAACAACGGTCTTGCCAGATCCGGTGGGTGCTGGTGTTAGATGGACCCATACCTCTTCTTACCAGACACTACGATGTTCTCATCAGACCGGTAGGCGGTCTGGAAGACGGCGCTCTGCATGTCATTGAACTCCTTGAAAGGAAATAGTGCGCGCTCCTCGGGAGTGTCTGCTGTCAGCATTGAGCTGTTTCCCGCAATTACCAAGCGCATGGACCGACACGCGATCACCGCTGCCCGGTTTCGTGTTACGTCTGAGACTGGTAGTGCGGAGAGGACTCGCTGGGGCGGGTGATGGGGCATGCAGGGCAGAGCGTGGACCTAGTTTAGGGAAGCGCACGGTGGAGGCTGACGGTGTACGTGAGGGGGGGCTGGACTCTTGAGGAGTCTCCTGGATGGGAGGGGCTTGCGGACTGTCAGTGTTGTGGAAGTACGGCGATCTGCGCCGCGGTGGTGGTGCAGCATTCTGAGCGACGTCGAGCGGCGCAGTATCAGCAGTGTGCTCCGACGGCTGCCGCGGTGAAGTTAACTCTGGCAGCAGCTGCAGAACCTCCTCATGCATCTGAGAAACCTGAGGGGCGGAAGATGCCCGTTGTAAATGGTGATTCTGGGTTGCCAAGTTGCTGGATTGGACAACATGAGAGGTCGGTCGCCCAGCCGCTGCGGCTGATCAGTCTGGTTGTGGAGGGCCACTCACCTTTGGCCTCAGTCATCTCGGCGATTGCCGTGTCAATCCACGTATCGTCACCGAACTACTCGTCACCCGCGGGGCTCAATGAGCGCGGCGGAATTGGCAGTGACTTCGGCTGACCGTTAACCTGGGGGGATGGGCCTTCGAGTGTGTCGGCGAGCGTTGGCTCCTCTGGCCTGATCCTCACGCTTGGAAGGGAGGGAGGGGAGGGACATGGTTCGTGGGTGCTGGTGCTGCCCAGGTGCAGCTGCAGTGCGCCAGCGGGTGGAGTGTGATTTGCGGTGGGGAGGTGGTGCTCGCCTGTCACTCGCAGTGTAGGGAGAAGAGGCTGCTGCGGCGAGGTGGGGCCTAGCTGTGGTGGCAGGCCGTGTGCGCTTTGCTGGGGAGCATCATATGAAGCGGACTGCGTGACTGGAAGATGCTGCTCGATGGATGGCAGGTTATCGAAGGGAGAGGTGAGGTTGCCACTGAACGGCGAGGGAAGGTGACTGCCCCATGAGAGGTAAGTGTGGTAGGGATCATAGGGCATGGCATTCCATTGACTGATCGCAGAGTCGCTCTGGAAGCCGCCGAGCAACGGCGACGGCGATGGACCGGCATATGGGTTAGTTGAGGAGTGTGAGTGGGCTTGAGGGGGGAACGGGATGGATGCGGGGTTGAGGACGGAGGCGGAGGATGGAGAACTGTACGAGGGGAGATTACGGAGGCGGGACTGGTCAACGAGGGCGATGAGGTGGTCGAGTTGAGCGGCGGGGTCGATGCGGCTGGTGCCGTCGGACATGGTTCCAGCGAGCGGTGGAGAGTTGATGAGGATGAGTGGGAATGGTAAGCGATGAATGATGACGATGAGTGAGAAGAGTGAGAGTGATGAAGAAAAAGCGAAGAGTGCAACGAGGAGATCGAGGAGAAGGGCTCCTGTCAATAAGAGGAGTTGACTCAACCAACCGTCATCGAGGAAGGTGGCTTCAACTTGATGATTGCGCCGCATGCGCCCCAGCCATGTACTCGCCGTTCTCCATCACCATCACCATCAACCTGCCTGCATGCTGCTCTTTTTCTACTTGGTAACCTCGAAGATGATCTGGCCGTCAGTACACCCCACACCTCCCACCCACCTTGCCCGAGTTCTTGTTCGCCGCCATCTCCTTCTGGCCCTCGATGACCTCGGTCCACGGGAACGTCTTGTACACCTCGATCTTGTACTTGCCTGCGACGATGAGGGGGAGCGCGTGCTCCCTGAACCGCTGGAGCAGGTCGGCCTGGTACTCGAGCGTGCGGGAGCGGAGGGTGGACCCGCGGAGCTGGAGGCGCTTGGCGAGGAACATGGCGATGTTGGCCTTGTCGACAACGGCGCCGCTCATGAACGCGAGGAGGACCATGCGCGCGTCGCGGCGCATCACGGACAAGTTGCGCTGGAAGTAGTCTTTGCCGATAAAGTCGACGACGACGTCGACGCCCGAGTCGCTCTTCTTGATCTCCTCCTCAAAGTCTTGCGTCCGGTAGTTGATCACGTGCAGGCGCGGGTCGTTGTCCACCAGTTTCTGCAGGAAGGCCACTTTGTCGTCGCTGCCGCACGTCGTGAATACCTTGCCGGCCTTGCCGGTCTGCAGCGCCAGCTGGATTGCCGCGACGCCGACGCCGGAGGCGCCGGCGTGGATCAGGACGTTCTCGCCCTCCTTCAGGCCCGTTTCGAGGAAGAGGGCTTGGTACGCAGTCATCCAGTTCTCGGGGAGAGCGGCGGCCTGCACCCAGCTCAGCTCCTTGGGCTTGGGGAGGAGCATGGCCTCGGGGCTTGCGATGTACTCGGCGTATGCGCCCTGGAGGTCAGCGAGAAGCGGGGAGCATAGGTAGGGGAGGAGGCAGGGGAAATGAATGCAAGGGGAAACGACAACTCACACCAAAAGCAAGTCCAAACACCTCGTCGCCGACCTTGTACTGCGACGCGCCCTCGCCGAGCTCCGTGATGGTCCCGGCAAACTCGACGCCGAGGACAGTCTTACTAGCCTGCGGGGGGAGGTTGTACTTGCCCTCACGCTGGAGGAGGTCCATGCGGTTGAGGCCGAAAGTCTGGTGTGAGCTTCTCGCGCGCAAGCCGAGCCATTAGTGCCGCCGGCACAAACCCACCTCAATCTGGCATCAGCGCTGCATTACCCACACCCACTTTGACCAGCACCTCGCCCTTCTTGGGGCTCGGCGTCGGCTCCTCGCCGAGGTAGAGGTTCTCGACGGGCCCCTTGCCGTCCTTGATGAGGATGCAGCGCATGGTTTCGAGCGAGCGCGGGGTGGAGTGGAGCGGGCGGGCGAGGAGGGGGGCGGAGACGGCGGCGAGGCGGGCGGCGGCGCGGGTGTGGGGCGTGCGCGAGAGGAGGCGGAGAGAGGCGATGCCGCGGCGGGACATGGACATGGTCTAGAGTTGAGAGCGAGGAGGGTGGGAGATGGGCTGAGGGATACCTCCACCCCGGCCCGGCGTTCGGATGCCCGGTTGCCGGCTAAATCGAGCTTGTCTAATCTGCTAATCTCAGGCTGGAGGTGAGACTGGTAGCTCGTGATGTCATGTGGTGACTGACCGTTGGCTACTCCATCTACTGGAACATCTAGAACATCTACGGACAGTTAAAAGTGGCGGATCACATCTCCAGGCTCGCCGGCAAGTCGACCCTCTACTCGGCGCGGCTCGCCGCCATCCTCCTCCCCTTCGAGCGGGTACGGCTGGTCGCGCAGTCTCGCCATGGTGAGGGTATGTATGGTTTGGAGGTACTCGCGCGCCTTGGACTTGAGGCTGAGGAGACCAAAGTCCGAGAACCCCTGGTGGCCGAGCCCGACGATGGAGCAGAGCGCAGCGCCGAGATCCCGCGCTGCCTTTTTCTCGGCGGGGAAGAAGCTGTTGTTCGCCCAGTCTTCGCTGTTGATGATCTGCGTGGCGGGAGCTGCGGTGGTCGCGGGCGAGGATGGGAGGACGCGGCCAAAAGGCTCCATCCACGGGTCGAGGAGGACGGCGCGTTTGATGGGCAGTGGCTCGGCGTGCGGCGCCGTCTGGAGGAGGCGGAGGATCGTCGCGCCGCCGAAGGAGTGTCCCATCAGCTGAAGGTCTTGGACGTCCACCTTGTCTTTCAGTTGGTCCGCGAGGGATACCTCGCCGTCTGTCTCCCCCTCGCCAGAGAGGAAACGCTTGAAGCCGTTGTATGCAGCGTAGACTTCGCGCACGCGGAAATCAAGTTGGTGCGCGCGCCACACCATCATCTGGGGCGCCACAGCGGGGTCGGTGCCATCGTCCGTCCAGAGGCTTGAAGTTAGTTGTCTTCTCTTTGTTATTTATGCGAGAACGTACTCTGTCTGACCCAAACGGGTGAACAGCCGCTCCTCGCCTTCTCGAATCACGCACGGCCCCGAGCCGTCTGCGTGCTCCAGCGCGACGACGACATACCCCTCGCTCGCAAGCGACGAGCAGAAGTGGGAGTACGTGTTACGCGTGCCGACAAGGCCGTGGGAGAAGAGGACGAGTGGGAACCTACCGGCCGATGGGGGCGCAGCGGCGTGCACGGGCATGCGGACGCGCCCGAGGACGAGGCCGAGCGCCCATGCGCTCCACGAGCCAAAGTTCTTGCGGAGGTACGTCGCGTAGCCTGCGACAGCGCCCGCGAGGGGCTCGGGCACCCATGGCACGCCGGCTGCTAGGGGGCGGGGCGGTGTCGGGTAGTAGATGGCCAGGACGGATTCGGTGAGCGAAAGAGCGGGGGCGCCCGTTTTGAGCTTTGGGCCACCGACGTACCGCTCGCCCGGGGCGACGGGGATGCGGGCGACGGCGTATCCTGTTGCGTGGGGGCCGGGGCGGGGCTCGGGAAACGTCGAGCTCAAGATGGGAATGTACATGATGAGATGGGCGGTGGCGAGATGGTGGGGCGGGGGTGGTCGGGGGCGTTCGAGTTTGCCGCTGAGGGTGAGAGGGTGGAGGTGAGGTCATCGGCGCCGGGTCCTTGCTTCCGGGGGATGTGGGTGTGCGTCAGGCTGCATGCCATCGTAAGAGTAGTTTGGCGGACAGCAAAGATGCACTGCGGCGACATCGGGGCATGCTCGCTGGTGTAAGCGAGGGTCACTGTGTGTCTCCATGTCTGTACGCATCTGGTAGCTAGGAAAGTGGCTAGCCTCGCCGCCACCTCCGCAGCCATCCTGGTTATCGCAAGTCAGGCCGATGGTCATCCTCACCCGCGGGCCTCCAAGATACTGGAGCTACCCCGCAGACGCTGACGAGCTTTTCTCAACCCGCCCTCCGTGGTGGCCCACAACCCGCGCTCTCCGGCTATCTCTGTAGTTCTCCGTGCCGCGCTCAGTCTTGGCCGCCGTTGATGCTACATATCTGTTCTGATATCACGGGTGTTGCTCATAATTCTCCTCATGTTCTCATCCCACCATCGTCATCTACGCCCGGCCCGGTCACCTAACGGGCGCCAGAGTCTAGCAGAAGCCAGATCACTTGCCCCTTCTCTTGCCTCGCCAGCGTACAAAGTGCGCCCAGTAGCGCCTGCGCCAGCGCGAACGCTCGTCGGCCGTTGGCCGTCAGCCTCCAGCCGTCGTGGTCGGAGTGAGCGCCCAAGGCCAGGCCGCAAGACGATCAGGGCGTTTGGCCCTCGACGCCACCCCGACGCCGCGATTCACCAATGCACTCAGTAGTGGTGCCTTTGCCCCTCCCGCTTTTGCCATCCAGGTCAACCAAAGCCTCAAGCAGTTGTCAAAGTGAGACAGCTGAGACAGCTGCACGGCCATCGTAGAGCGCGTCGGGAGGCCAAGTCTGCCGGTGGGGGCGTGGGCGGGGTTGTCGCTGTGCCTGTGCGGGCGAAACCCTGTGGCCTGTGGCATCTGGCGAGCGCCAAGCTAGCTTTGGCGGGCGGCTTTCTGGCTCCTGCTGGCCGCTGGCCGCTGGCCTCTGGCCTGCTGAGGCTCTGGCCTGCTGAGGCTCTGGCACTGGCCGCATGGTGCATCCGAGACAGCATTGAGCGACGAGCGCGCGACGCACAAGAGCGCACAAGAGCGCACGAACGCACAGCAGCACGGCGGCACGCGCCGCGGCTGCCCCCGAAAGAGATGGACATGTGAGCGCCAGGCACACCCGGCAACTCTGGACTTGTTTGCCGGGCGCGGGCCGAGCGAGGCCGACGCGCGCAGCGGCGCGGCGGACGCGGCCTCGATCTCTCGTTATCTGTGCGTATGTGTACAGTAGAAATTTGGATGCGCTGGGCCATGTCCCTGCGCGCGCACGCACGCGCACTGGCAGCGGGCAGCGGGAAGGGGTATGTGCTGCGCATACTGTAAGGTACGCAATCGCACGGTGAAGAGCGCGCCGAGGACTAATGTTGCTGACGAGGGCTTGGTGGAAAAGCTCACGCCCCTCCGAGTGTCTGAGTCTTGGGGCATTTCTGACGCTCCGCTCGATCCTCTCTCAGACAGAGGATGAGGCTGGATGAGACTGGATGAGACTGGCAGACTCCACGCCCCGCGGCGGCGCCCCGTTAACCCCCCTCAGCGTCGCCCTCGACTATTAATCCCCGGCTGACTGTGGACGAGCCGCGAGCCGCGAGCCGCGAGCCGAGCCGACAAGCCGACCAGGACGGGAAAGAGAACAAGCACAAAGTACGAGTCACGCTTTGTGCTCGTGGGAATAATTCAACAGATGAGGTGCCAAGGTCTCTCTGAGAGGGGCACCATGAAAAGGACAGTTGTGAGTCACCCCCATCTGCCGAACCGAAAGTTATGTGTGTCTCTACGAGTAAGATCTGGGATATTTGGGCTAAGAAGCAGAACATGGAGATGAGAGCGAATAGAGTGCGCCGAGGTCTTGTCGGTGCAACGTCATGAGAGGGAGGAGGGGGAGGGGCGGGGTGTGGGGGGTATGAGAGGGCGAAGAGAATGCCAAGCCAAGGATGACAACGGCGAGGGGGAGAGGGGCAGAAGAGTGAGGTCGTCGAGGCCAAGGCCATATGACCCAGTCAAGCCAGTCAAGAACGCCACAGGTGGCCCATGGCTCGGTGAGACTTGTCTCGCGCGTCGAGGATTCAGAAGCTTTGCTACAGTATAATACATTGGGGCAACGCGCATTGAGGCGCAGTCCACATCGCCCCTCGCTGAGAGACAAACGATGAGCTCAAGGAGGCGCAGTAGAACACAAGACACAGAGAGAAAAGAGAAAGAGAGACACCAGAGGTACAGAGAGGGGCAGGGTTGAATATACCGAATGAGGAAGTAGTGCCCCCCCCGAGTCCTCCCTCCCTCAGGCAATCCAACGCGGGTCAAGTTGCCGGATCATGGTCCTCAGGGTCCACAGAGGTATCCGGTGTACAGTTGTACAGAGTGTGGGCTCAGGGTAAAGGTCATCGTGACCCGCGGGGGGGAACACATTCACCATACATATCATCTACTCTCCTCCCCATCCTCATCCTCATCCTCATCCTCATCCTCATCATCTCTCTCATCTTCATCATCTCTCTCAACTTCATCATCTCCCTCCTCCCCATCTACTAGCCCTCCTCACACCTCACACCCACACTAGCAGCGGAGTCCACGCCGCTGTCTTAATCCCCACCTCAACCCAACTCACCCCTTCCCTCCCTCACTCCCCTCCCCCCCCCCCCCCCCCCCCCACAACCCCCCTACCACAATGGCTCCCCGCAAGGGCAACGAGCCCGCCTCTTGGGAGGTCGACGCCGACAAGCCAAAGCCCGAGGGCGAGACCCGCATCCACCGCTCCTACGCCGCCAAGGACCTCGTTCTCCGTGAGTATCGCATCGCTGTGATTCCCCACCTCCGTTCTCGTTCTCCCGATGAGCCGACTGCGACGAGCGCGCAGTTCAGATGGCAGGTAGCAGGTGGCGACAGTCCGTTCGGCCAGCTCAACAGACCCGCGCACCCCGCGGTGGCGGCTTTTGGCTGCGAGTGTCACGGCCGACCTTGGTCGTAGTAACCTCCTCTGTCTTGGCGCCGGTCACGGGGTCGCCGCCTTCCTTCCCTTCTCATCTTGTTGGGGAGAGTGGCCACAACCTCCCCACTCCATCCTCCATGCTCCATCGTTTCAATCCCCTCCACGTCACATGCATCAGCGCGCCAGCGATCTCTTTGGGGGCAACTGCCTTTTGTTAGATCCCCCACAGCACCGCTACAGCGCTAGAGATCGGATCCAAAAGTGGCGTCCATGGGCGAGCGGAAACACGGACCTCGTCACTTTTCGGTGCATCGGTCTACGTCTTGTGTCCTTGCTCGTGCGGGGGGGGGGCGCAAGGGCGGTCGGGCGGGCGGGCATCGAATCCCGATTACTGGCCTCCAACACCTCCTGACGCCCGCACGGTGCGTTATGCATTCATTGCGCGTCGTGCGTCGTGCGTCGACGTCTCGGGGCCAAGCCAATAAGCTTAGCCGACGTCTTGGGCGAGTTGGTCGCGGGACCGGTGGCGGTCATCCCAGACAGACGCTGGCGTCATTTCTCCGCACACCCCAGCCACGTCACGGCCAAGATCCCACAATCTCCCCAATACTTCCCAGCACACCTCACTGGCTCTCCCGTACCGCCTTGGCGGGCGCGAATGCAGCTTTCCGCCTTGCACACGATCCTCGGAGCCGAGTTGGCTACCAACAAACAGTTGGCTGGTCGCCGGCTGCTGGCAGCTAGCTGCTTGGCACCTCGTCTGCTGGTGGTGCGTGGTACGTTGCGGGGAGTCACAGGGGTCCCAGACCGACCCACACCCCGCAACCGAGCGCCCCAGGCAAATTCTGCTTTTGGCGACAGTCCGTGCACCGCCTCCCACGACGGTTATCAATCACCGAACACCAGTGGCCGCTGGAGCCTCGGGGTCGTGGGGTGAGGAGACACGCAAGGAGAGCGGAATGAGGTGGAGGCCACGTTTCTTCTGCTCAGACATCTGCGACCCGGTCCGCACGAACACTCGTCACCCGTGGTCCAGAGCTTCCCCTCTTCTGACTGTTCGGGCATGCGCTGACCTCCTCAGGTCCCGAGGCTGGCATCGACACTGTCCACGATGTGATGCTCTATGCCGCCCGCACCCACGGCTCCAAGAATGCTCTTGGCGCCCGCGAGATCGAGCGTACCATCTCCGAGAGCAAGCAGATCACCAAGATTGTCAATGGCCAGGAGACCAAGGTCGACAAGGAGTGGACCTACTACAAGCTCACCCCCCTTGACTGGATCTCGTACGAGCAGGCGCTTCAGGAGGTTCGCGACATCGGTTCGGGTCTTCGCGAGCTCGGTGTCGGCAGCGAGGGCGAGACCTTCTTCAACATTTACGCTTCGACCCAGTAGGTTGAGCTCGGCTGACCAGATGCTGATGCCCTCCCCAGTCGCCACTGGATGCTCATGGCCCAGGCCTGTGCTTTCAACGCTGTCCCCATTTGCACGGCTTACGACTCGCTTGGCCCCGAAGGTCTCGCGCACTCGCTCAATGAGACCGAGGTCCGCGCCATGTTCACCAATGTTGACCTTCTTGGCACTCTGGCCAAGATCATCGGCAAGTGCCCCACTGTCCGTCTTGTTGTCTATGACGGCAAGCACGTCGACGAGGCCACCACGCAAAAGTTCCGCTCGATCCGTGACAGCATCACTCTTATCCACATCGACGAGGTTCGCGCCAAGGGCAAGGCTGCCCCCAAGGAGGCCGTCCCCGCCAACCGTGAGGACGTGTACTGCTGCATGTACACTTCGGGCTCGAGTGAGTATTCAGAGTAATCAAACAGCTGACGTACAGCTGGTACCCCCAAGGGCGTGCTGCTAACCCACGGCAACGTCACCTCTGCCAGTGAGTCAACGCTTGCGTCCGCCAACTAACGTGCAGTCGGCTCTGTCTGGAAGCTCCTCTACGAGTACCTCACCCCCGACGACACCTACCTCGCCTTCCTTCCCCTCGCCCACATTCTCGAGTTTGTCGTCGAGATGTCGTTCATCTTTGCCGGTCTCCCCATTGCCTACGGTAGAGTCAAGACTCTCACCGACGCTTCGGTCCGCGAGTCCAAGTCGGACATTATGGAGGCCCGTCCCTCGATCATGGTCGGTGTGCCCCAGGTTTGGGAGATTATCCGCAAGGGTATCCTCGGCAAGGTTGAGGGAGGTGGTGCCGTCAAGAAGGCCGTGTTCAACCTTGCCCTCAAGGCCAAGACTGCTGGCAAGGAGTACCACATTCCAGGTCTTGCTGGCCTCTCGGACGCCGTCGTTTTCAACACTGTCCGCGCTGGTACCGGTGGTCGCCTGAAGATTCTGTTCAGCGGTGGTGGCCCCGTCTCGCAGTCGACCCAAAAGTTCCTCTCGACCGCCCTCGTCATGATGATCCAGGGTGAGTAGTCTGCTCTTCATGCCCGCCTTACACGACCTTTTGCTGACATCCCCGCAGGCTACGGTCTTACCGAGGGCACTGCTATGGCCTGCATTCTCAACCCCGACTGGATGCGCTACAACGCGGTCGGCGGTCCCGTCCCCGGTGCCGAGATTAAGCTTGTCGACGTCGCCGAGGCCGGCTACTTCAGCACCAACAACCCGCCGCAGGGTGAGGTTCTGCTTCGTGGTCCCGCCATCTTCAAGGGCTACTACAAGCGCCCCGATCTTGACAAGGAGGCTTTCACCGAGGACGGTTGGTTCAGGACTGGTGACGTCGGACAGTGGAACAAGGACGGTACCCTGTCGATCATCGACCGTATCAAGAACCTCGTCAAGCTTCAGGGCGGCGAGTACATTGCGCTCGAGCACCTCGAGTCGGTGTACAAGTCGGCCAGCTTTGTTCTCAACGGCTGTGTCATCGCGAACGCCAACCACACCCACCCCGCCATGGTCATCATGGCCCACCCCGTCAACCTGCCTGCGTTTGCCAAGCAGCGTGGCCTGGGCGACCACGGCGACCTCGACGCGTACTGCGAGGACCCCGCTGTTGTCACGGCGTGTCTCAAGGAGATGAACGACATTGGCAAGAAGCAGGGTCTGAAGGGAATGGAGCTGCTCGAGGCCATTGTCCTTACGCCTGACGAGTGGACTCCCGAGTCTGGGTTCCTTACTGCTGCGCAGAGTGAGTGGAACCTGCTTGCCCAAAGTGTCTGTGTAAGAATACATGCTGACCACCCCTACAGAGCTGCAGCGCAAGACGATCGAGACTCACTACAAGGACAAGATCAATGCCGTCTACAAGCTCAACTAAAGAGTCGTGTAGTGGTGCATTTGATCTGGTTCATGAGTAGTGTGTAGTTGTGAGTAGAGACTCGCCTCGAGTCTTGTTAGGTCCATACAGTCCGTAGTTTCGAACTGAGCATGTAACGTAATATTGTCGGTATGGAGCAGGGCGTAATGTACTGTCGATAAGAGCAGTGGCGTTGCGTATTAATAGCTCTTTTGATCTGGAGGCAATCAAGCGAAGAGGCCGGAATAGTGATCCCGGGGGATTATACTCTACCGAGTAGGGAAGCTCCAAGTGTATCAGGTCCCTCCACTTTAGATGAGTGCGGACTTTGATTGCCCGACGATCCGAGACGACTCCGACTCCACTTTGCATCTTCAGTTCACAACACCCACCCTCTCTCAATCAAAATGGCCACCACCAAGCAGCCCCTCTGGCTCCGCTGTGAGAAGAAGCCTCACGAGCACCGCTCCGCTCTCACCCCCACCACCGCCAAGACCCTCCTTGACGCCGGCTTCGACGTCTACGTCGAGCGCGACCCCCAACGCATCTTTGACGATGCCGAGTTTGAGGCGTAAGTCTGTTTCTCTAGCTTTGGCGACACAGCTGATGACAAGTATTGGCGCCAAGATCGTCGAGCACAACTCGTGGCCCAGTGCCCCCCACGACGTCCCCATCATTGGCCTCAAGGAGCTGCCCGAGTCTGAGTGAGTTGGACGCGATCGGTGAACCTGCAGGCCGGGCCCGTGTGTTGCCTTATCAAGCAGTCGTCACTCTGTGGTAGACTTTGATATGTGTGACCAGCCCGTGGGAATTTATGCGCAAAGTTCTCCCTCCACAACACATATCCGCTGACCGCAGCGAGCCCCTCCCCCACACCCACATCCAGTTCGCGCACTGCTACAAGCAGCAGGGCGGCTGGAACGATGTCCTCCGCCGTTTCGCCAAGGGCAAGGGCACGCTCTACGACCTCGAGTTCCTTGAGGACCCGGTGACGAAGCGCCGTGTCGCTGCCTTTGGCTTCCACGCTGGTTTCGCCGGCGCCGCGGCTGGCGCGCTCGCGTACGCCGCCCAGAAGGAGGACGGCGGAAAGGGTGTGCTCAAGGGCCTCAAGCCGTACCCCAACGAGGACGCCATGGTCGCCGAGGTGAGCGCGGCGCTCAACAAGGCCGGCGGTGCCGAGAACGTGCGCGTGCTCGTCATCGGCGCGCTCGGCCGCTGCGGCTCGGGCGCCGTCGACCTCTTCCGCAAGGCCGGCCTCAAGGAGGAGAACATCCTCAAGTGGGACATGGCCGAGACGGCCAAGGGTGGGCCGTTCCAGGAGATTCTCGACGTCGACATCTTCGTCAACTGCATCTACCTGTCGCAGCCGATCCCCAAGTTTGTGACGCGTGACACGATGAACGCCGCCGGGCCTGAGAGACGCCTCGCCGTCGTCGTCGACGTCTCGTGCGACACTACCAACCCGCACAACCCTATCCCGATCTACGACATCAACACCACTTTCCCCGAGCCCACCGTCGAGGTCGGCGGCCTCGACAAGCGCTGCACCGTCATCTCCATCGACCACCTGCCCACCCTCCTCCCCCGCGAGGCCAGCGAGCAGTTCTCCACCGACCTCCTCCCCCACCTCCTCACCCTGCCCAACCGCGCCAACGAGCCCGTGTGGACCAACGCCGAGAAGCTCTTCCGCCAGAAGCTCGCCGAGGCTGCCGCCGAGGACAAGAAGCTTGGTATCAACTAGATTGTGTGCGTAGGTGTGGGCGTGCTCGCGTAGCAAACTGTGCCGTGCGAGCAAGTGCGGTTGAGCTAGGGCCGAAGCTGTGACATGCATTCTAGACTGCATCAGAAGGTTGTATTCGCCGTGTCAGATGCATGTCGGGTGTACGTGCTTTCCCAGGCGATGTGGGTGGGATGGCCATGGAGCGAGGTTCTTTCGACGAGCGTGTCGGAGCAATGCTCTCCTCCTTGTGTAACTGCATTGGACCAGGTCAGATCATCCAAGCGCCATCTTGACGGTATTACCATCACATGGAATGGCTTCATGTGTCTCTCGCGATCTCGCGATCTCGCTCACGCCCCCAGCAACCTCCATCGTGGTGACGAGTGCGCAGGTGCGAGGCGGGGCGTGACTGCCTCGATCTAGAGATCCATGTCCATGTCCATGTCCATGTCCACTTTCCTGTCTCGTCTCAAACATGCAGCTATGCGCATCCCGGAAAACATGCTGTAAAAAGCAACGTGCTGGGGCGCGATCTCGACGCTCTGTACCTGTGCATCCGCGCAAGATCAAAAACGCCGTCACCCGATCCAGACTCTCAGCGTTCCACCTGTCGGCAGTCCGAGCTCGCCCAAGCGTCTGTTGCACTGGCCGCCCGCCGATGCCATCTATGCAGCACTGGAACGACTGTAGCCCGCCTAAGGCCCCAACCACCTCTCTGCAGAGGTGCCAGTGGTGTGTACTGCAGATGGAACGTCGGCCTCGGTGGTGCGGAACATGTCCTCAGCGACGAATGATGGCGCATAAACATCGGATAAACCCTCCAGCGTCATGCGATCTCCAACTTATTTTCACTTGGCGACTCGTTTTGAACGCTTCCGACGCCTCCAACTGTCACCTCCGACCCGCTCTGTCCCACTTCGTACACTACACCTTTCACTAATCACCGCGACATCCATGAGTCTCCCCTCTGCGGGCCCAAGCCGGCCCGGGCCAGTTTCGACGTCCCCGCCGCCCCACTCCACCCTTCCTTCCCCGCCCCCGACCGCGACGTCGAGCACGACCGCAACTTCGAGCACGAGCAAAAGCACGGGCACGAGCACGGGGACGATCAACCCGCTCGCACTGCGGGTCGAGGAGCGCGAGGGCCGCGGCCGCGGCGTGTTCGCGCGCGCGCCCATTCCCGCGGGCACGGTGCTCGAGGACGCGCCGGTGCTCGTGCTCACCAAGCAGCAGTGGGAGGACGGGCGGATGGACGACACCGTGTTGGGCGAGTACGGGTTTTGCTGGGCGAACGGCGGCATGGCGCTGGGTTTGGGCATCGGTGAGTCGGTGGTTGAGGAAAGTTGGATACGGGATGGTACTGATACTAATCGTTCACCCGTGACCGCGCTTCAATGTCCCGCACTGTGTCTTGCCATCTCCGCTCGCGTCTGGAACACCGCACGCGCCACCTCTTGCGAATCTCGGACACGGCCTACGGCTTTCCCCTTGACAAACACACTACGTGCACAACGACACCTTGATCGCATGCCTGTTGTTTGTCTCGATCGACATTCCTTACGTGTTCTCGCACACTTCCCTCCCTCTTGCAACATCGTCACAACAGCCTCACTCTTCAACCACTCCTCAAGCCCCAACGTCAACTTCATCCGCGACTTTGCAGCCGGCACTATTCGCTTCACGACGAGCCGGGCCGTCGACCCCGACGAGGAACTGTGTATCTGCTACAGCGCCGACGAGACCAAGCTGTGGTTCCTGCCGACTGGGCAGCGCCCGCGGCCGCCAACGCCTAGCGACGACGGCGACGGGTCGGAGCGTCTTGCTGCGCTGCAGATTGACGACAACGAGGCTGAACGCGAAGCGTGGGAGGCTAAGGAGCGCGCTCGCGAGACCCGCCGCCAAGCTGGCGGCAGCACACACTCGGCCAAGGAGGCGCGGCGCGCCAAGTGGCGTGCAAAGCAGGAGAAGAATATGGCCAAAGAGGCGATTGTCGCGCCTCAGCCTCTACCCGCGATGAACGGGAAGGGGTTGCTGAGCGCGTCAACAGCGATTGACACTCCTTCCGCTGCTCCATCTTCCTCCCTGTTCCCTATGGAGGAGCGGCCTGCCAACCTCCCGCCAGCCCTTCACTCGGACAGCAACAATGCGCGCAGGGAGGGTCCAGTCGAGGTGCCGTCAGCTCTCGAGTGGGATGAGGCTGGTCCGAGCGAGCTGCCGGAGGCGGAGTGGAGTGTGCTGCGTCGCGCTCGTGGACCTGTGGAGATGGAGGAGGAGGCAGAGGACGACAACAGCGCACTGAGTGAGAACCTAAATCGCGATTGCGCTGATCTAAGTCAAAGTATGGGCGATCGATGCGACACCAGGGACGTTTATGAAGGAGGTGCTCGACTTCACAAAGAAGGGTGTGCCGCAGGACGAGCGTATGCGGCATCTGAAGCGCGTCCGGCGCATCCCTGGCACGGGCGGCGAGGAGCGGGTGCTGGTCGCAGCGGCTATGGTCGACACGCTCAGCGAGGACGAGTTGCGCGCACGGTTGGCGGAGTTCGACGAGCGGCTTGGCGCACTCCCCGTCGAGGTCGTTGATACCCCGCGCGCGGCGGCCAAGACGGCCGAGCAGCTGCGTGTGCGCAACACATACTGGCCGGTGCTCTACGCCCCGGCCATGCCACGGTACAGCGACGCGCGTGGCTTTTCCGCAGCCAAGCTTTCGTGGGTGCGCGCCGGGATCGAGCGCGTCCTGGCGGACGCGCGCGCTGCAAAGGTACGCGGCGAGCTCCCTGTCGCCGTGTACGTCGCGTCTCCGCCTGAGGCGCTGTATCCGCCCAGCGACGGCTTCATTCCGCCGACGGACGGCTTGCGCGGCGCCGCGGCGGATACGCGCACATCGTGCGCGCACCCGCTACGGCACGCGGTGCTGAACGCCATCGCAGCGGTCGCGCGCCTGCGCACCGCCCCGCCCTTCTCCGAGATCACCCCCAGCCGCAACGGCGCAGACTACCTCCTCACGAGCATGAGCTTGTTCGTCACGCACGAGCCGTGCGTCATGTGCGCCATGGCGCTGCTGCACTCGCGCGTGCGTGAGGTCTTCTTCGTCTTCCCCCGGCCACGGGCGGGCGGGTTCGAGGGCAGCTTTGGCGTACACAGCCGCCGCGATCTCAACCACCGGTTCGACGCGTGGCGCTGGATGGGTGACGTAGACGCCGAGGCGTACGCCATCCCGGAGAGTGTTGAGATATAGTGATGTCGTGGGGAGAGTGATGCACGCAGTGTCTTGAGAGGAATGGCGGGCATGGCTGGAAGGCTGGTAATGCGGCAAGTCGTCGAACTCTGCATTGGCCCGCCTGTTAACACAACACAAACACCTATGCATATATTACATGTCGTAGCGGTCGTGACGTAACTAATGCACAATAAACAAGAACGTGACAAGAAACCTCCTGCTCGTCTCCCCGTCGCAAGGCCAACAAAAAAATCTACTCGTGATCGTGGCTCGATCCCATGCTCCAGAGCGTGCTGATACTCTCACGCGCGCGGTGGTGCGACGGGCTCGTAACGAGCGGCTTGTCCGCAATTGTCTCGACGGCACCCCCCCCTCCACCTGCGCTCACGGACGGCGATGTCGCGCTGCTCGTCCCGCTCATGCTGAAGCTCTGTGCGCTGTGGCGAGACAGCGTGCTCCCGTTGCTGCTGCGGTTGCGGCGAGCCGAAGGCTTTGGCGGTGCAGTGAATGCGGTCGCATTCTTGCCTTCGGCGAGGAGGCGAGCCTGCTCGCGCTCACGCGCGTCGAATGCGCGCAGCGCGGCCTCGGGATCCTGCGTGTCCAGGTCGATGCGCGTCGAGGATGAGTCGCTCAGCGCAGTGCTCAGACGCGAGAGTGGCGTGGTGCTGCCACGCTGGCCCTCTGGTGGAGTGGGCGCAGGTGCAGCGGCCGGTGCACTCGCGCGCGACAGACGGCGTGAAAGCCACCCTGCTGCACCGGAAACGGCCGTGGCGGATGGTGTTGCCGGCTTCTCTTCGAACGAGGACGTCTCGGACACAGGCGACGTGATACCCATCAGCTTGAGGTTGGCCTCCATGCGTGCACGCTCGCGGCGGTCCTCCTCATCCTCCTCTTGTGGCGCCAGTTTGCGAGCAACGGAGGCGCCGCCGGAACTGATTGGGCTCAGAGTCACAGCCGGTGACGACTGTGCCTTGGGCGGGCTCTGCCCGGCCGGCGCCGCGCGTGATGCCAGCTGCAGAGGCTTGAGCTGTGGCTTGGGCTCGGGCTTCTCTGGCGCCCCAAAACCGAGCGACCGAAAGTCAATTGAGAAGCCTCTGCGAGCTCGCTTGTCCGCGTCCTTCGCAGCAAGGACAGGGCCCTTGGAAGACGCAGCGGCTGGGACGGCTGGCGGGGTTGGAGGCGTAACCGACGAAGTGACGTACATGCTTTGTGGGCGTGCACGGGGCGCGGGAGGTTGGGTGGGGGGAGTAGTTTCCTTTGCGGGCGGGTGAGGGAGCGCTTCGGGAAGCGGTGGGGGGCCATTCTGTTCCATGTCTGCAGCGAGCTCAAGGACACTGGGCCGAATCTTGCCATTTGCGAGTGACCGAGTGCCGCGGCGTGTGCGGTAATCAACTGAGAGCACGTGCTCAAACCCCTCAGATGCAATGATGCGGTCGAGAATCTTGGAGCAGTAAAGCGACAGAGCCTTGTTGGCTTCCTTGAGCGCCTTGACTTGAGAGCGGACGTCTTCCATTTCCGCCATGGAGCCGAGTTCGGTTGCCAGGGAGTGGCCATTGGGGCGTGTCGGGGATGTGAGGTCAATGTTGTACGAGCCGCCAGAGGTGACGCGCAGAAGCGCGCGATCCGACTCCTCAAAGATGGGCTGTTGCGCGTCAAGTTCGGAGTGGAGTTCATCCATCTCGAGCTGCTCTTCGAGTGTCTCGAGCGCGCTGGGCTCCTTGCGTCTGATAGAAGAGGGAGTGATCGCGCCCTCGCCGGGGGGTGGCGACGTCGAGGCCTCCGGAATTAGGCCGCCTCTCATGTGGCCGGCGAGCGTGCGCTCCTCGATTAGCAGCTGCCAGCTCTCATTCTCCTCTATAAGACGCGAGTTTTCCGATTTGATCTCGTGCATCTCGTCCGCAAGTGTTGTGAGCTGCGCGACGAGCGTTTGGTGACTTGCTGAGAGGGTGATAAGCTCTTCTTGCAGTGCTGCCGTCGCTCCATTCTTGTCACCATCCTCTCCACTTGGCCGCGCAATGCGCTCAGTGGTCAAGGACTTTATCCGATGAACGAGGTGATTCTGGTCCGCCTGGTGCACCATTCGTTCTGCCTCGAAGGCCTTCTCCTGTGAAGACGTCAGCCTCTGACAAAGACATGTCGCATCGGGTTCCTCGTTCAGGAACGGGCGCAAACTCACTTGGTCGGCATAGCGGCGCTGCTGCTGTCGGAGCTGACGCTCGACGTCCTCGAGGTTGCGCCGGAGATGGTCGATGATGTCGTTGGCGCCCTCGAGATGCTCTTCCATCTCGCCCTGTGCGGCGAACGAGGCGTCAAACTTGTCGCGCAATGCCATGTTGGCCGATTCCATTTCTGCGATCCGAGCTTCGAGATCGCGTTGGCCCGTGGTCAGGTCGTCGACCTGTGCGACAAGCTAATCGAGTGTGAGCACGATGCACGATGCACGAAGTGAGGGGGGGGGGGGGGGTGTGTGACGATGTGTGATGTGATGCCTGTGCGTGGCAACTGCGTGGTGTGCAGGGAGGGTTGGGCAGCGTGCACCTTCCTTTGCAGGTCAACACGTCTGAACCATCTCGAGGATCTCGTCCACCACGCTGGACCCATCGCAAGCGGCTGTGAGCTATGGAGACATTTACCCAGCCATCGCTCAGCGCCCTGGCCCACAGTCCGCTTTGTGATTGAGGGTCACTGCTTTGGCGTTGCTGACTATGTAGGCCATTTGGCCATTGCCGCAGACTGGGGCTGGGTGGTGGGTTTGTGCGGCCGGTCCCGCCCGCCAGCCGTTTTCCCCCCGTTACCGCACACGCACCTTTTCGTTCTGGGACCACTCTTTGCGGAGGGCATCCTGAAGAGCCTCCCTGCTTGCACGCATCAGTTCATCTTCCGTGCGCTCGGCCACCGTTCCTGTAAACCGCTCAGGCGTACTGCGACCCGAGACGCCGGTGTCCTTGTCGAAGAGCGCCGAGGACCGAAGTGCCGGGGAAGAGCGTGGACTTGGTGTTCCCGAGGATTGGTAGCTGGCTCGCTTGAGACGGACTTGACCAGGTCCTTTTGGGCGAGGTTGAAGTATGGGGGTAGAGTCGGTTGGTGAGACGGCCATGCCACCGACGCGGGGAGGAGAGCCGACGGTGGCAGTGGCGGTGTCGACCAAGGGGGAATGTGATCCGGAGAGTGGGCGGCGAGCGGGTCTAGTGGGAGTTGGCCTGTCGTGTTTGGGGGCTGGCTTCATGTCTTGAGGGAGAAGAAGCTGTGAGAAGAAAGAGGAGGAGAGCGAGATGGCGAGGAGGAGAGAGAGATAAGAGAGAGAGAGAGAGAGAGAGAGAGAGAGAGAGATCGAGTTGTGGCACATCTGGAAATTGGGTCACGAGCGTCCTCCGGCCTCCCAGACTCACTCCAGAGTGGAGGTTTCAGGGGGTTTGTCTCAGGGCACACCTCAAATGCTACACACGCGTTTCATCAGCCAGAACACAAAAAAACAAATGCCCCTGGCGCCAGACGCGTCAAGGGTTCCCTGTAGTGGCACGTGAGTGCCACATGGTCAGATCTGCCACGTGACGGGTATCACCGAAACTCCGCCATCATGAAGGGCTTGATGTCACTTCCGAGCTGATTATTGTTCGCCACCACCACTGTCGCTGTGTCTCCACAATCACTCTCAACAACAGCGTAACCAACATGTCTTCCGACGAACTGAAGCAAAGGATTCAGGTGAGACATACACAACAGGAGAGAACAGGAGTACTGACTAGCTATAGGCAGAGGTCCAGGCCGAGCTTGAGAGGCGCGAGTACTCCGCCCAGGGAGGTGAGCACTTGTCCTTCGCTGTTCTGGACAAGCGGGCTGACAACAGACAATGTCATGGCGGAATACGTCGTAGTGCTGCTGGGTGAGTACCATCTGTTGGTATCGAGCTTGCGCTAACTCTGTAGACGGCAAGGAGCCGGGTACGTTCAAGTGGACGAGGAAGGTTGGCAGCGCCCTCATTACTAACTTTGCAGATCCCGTCGCTTACATGAAGGAGGAGCTGGGTGACCGTGAGTGACTTTGGTATTTCACAGGGCGCCGCTGACCTGCCAGTCATTGGCGCCGAATTCAACCCCGACTTCGTGGATTGGGCGTTTAAACGTCGCGACGATATCAAGCGGGAGATGGAGGCGGCGACTGCACCCCCACCACCAGCGGCCCAGGAGCCCAAGTTACCTGCCGCAATTCCATCCGGTTCGAGCCGCATGTTCGCCTCGGCGGTGGAGGGGACGAAGCGCAAGGCCGAGCCTGAAACGCTGGAACCCTCAACTCGCCGCCGCTTGCCGGACGGCCCCCTCTCCGCCCCGACTGGCCCTCGGTCCATGCGCGATCGCGAACTACTGCCCGAACGTTCGGATCGCCGCGATGATCGGAACGGTGGTCGCTCTCTCATGGACCGTCTCGGGCCGCAGGGCCAGCGCGGCCCCATGCCTATGCGTGGTGGCATGAATGGGCGCGGTGGGCACATGCCAATGAACGGCCGGGGGCCGATGAACGGCGGCCCTGGGTTCCAGCGTGGATTCAACCAGGGCATGATGCCGCCTGGCGCACAGGAGGCTATGATGATGCAGATGATGGCTATGCAGGCCAACATGCAGCAGATGGCGCAGCAGATGGCTCAAATGAGCGAGGTGAGTCATCTTCATGCAGATTTGCTAACTTGAGCAGCAGAAGAACACTCAGCGCCCCACTCGCCCGCTGCGCGGGTCTCCGGCGAAGCCGCCATTTACAGGCAAGACGAGCGTACCCACCAAGAACGGAAGTGCCGCGATCCCCGATAGACCTCTCTCCAGCGCGCTGTGCAAGTACGGCGTCGGGTGCACCAACGCGCGGTGCACCTATTCGCACCCTTCGCCGGTGGCGGACGAGAAGAGTGGCATGGTACTGAGCGAGGAGGCGTGCGAGGCTGGGAAGGACTGCAAGGATGCGGAGTGCATCAAAAGCCACGTCTCCCCCGCCGCCGTCACCGGCGCTTCGACAGGGCCGAGCCGCATCTTGTGCAAGTTCCAGCACTGCACGAACCCGGCATGCCAGTATCGTCATGAGGATGCGGAGGGCAACTATATCCCGCCCCCTGCACTGAGCAAGAAGGAGGCCAATGACGGCGCCGGGGCGCACGACGACACCGCCGTAGACGACGTCGAGGTCGTTATCAAGGGCGGCCTCGACGCGCCGCTCGACGACAAGCCGCAGGAGCGTCCATGCCGCTACGGCGAGCGCTGCACGCGCGCCGACTGCAAGTTTACGCACCCTGCGTCGCGCCCAACGCCGCGCGGCGCCAAGCCTGCACGCGGCGGCCCCCGTCCCGCGCCGGAGGGCATTGTGGGCGGCATGACCGGCATGACGCCCAGCAGAAAGTTTGCGGCGCCTGTGGCTGAGAGCAAGCTGAATCCGGACGCAGGCGAGTTCAAGCCCGCCGCCGCTAGCGAGAAGCAACTCGATGTGTCCATGTAGGAGTATACAGATTCAATAGAGAACGGAAGCAACCCACCCACCCTCAGCATAGTGTAGGATCCATGCCACTGTATCACCATAGCATTGTGTCTTGTCTTTGTGTGCAGTCCCGTCTTGTTCAATACCTCAAGCACACCGTGGCAACGGGTGACACACACTACTGCTTGTCATATCGCCATACTACCATACAGTACACTACAAGTCTCACATGCTGTGCTGCGACGGGCTGCGCCACGGCTCCCAGCGATTCACAATAGCCCATCCCTCTCCGGGCTCAAAGTCTCCCGGGTCCTCGTCGTCAAGCAACGGCGACCGGGGTGAGAACGAGTTGCGCTTGCGCCCCGGGCTGCGCGAGCCTGGCGGCCGGTCGAAACTCTCCACGCTGAGGTTGGGCGACGGGCTGCTTCCGGGCGTGGGAGACATGCGGCCGCCAAACGGCGCATGAGATGGCGGCGTGAGCGGCGCGCGCAGCGACGATGTACGCTTGGGCGGCGAAAAGGCGACTGTGCGCACGGCACGCTCCGACGCGCTGCGTGGGAACGGCACTCTGTGGTAATAGCTGCCGCCGGGGTGCGAGTGTGCGTGCGCGTGCGCGTGGTGGTGCTCGACGTGTACTTCAACGTAGGGGTGCTCTTCGTCGGGCACGGGCGGGAACGAGTGCATTGTCCCGTCGGCGCCAGAGGCCAGAGTCGGCGTTCCAGACGGCGAGGCGCCGCGCGCTGGTGTCTCGGCGTCCGGAAGGTCATTGCCCGGTGCGCGGGGGAACGCGGGATGCGCTGGGGTAGGAACGCGCGATGTCTCGGCCGACGACGAGCTGGAGATAGACGTGCGCTGCCCGTTCTCAAATGTCGCATCAAGCGGGGAGGGGGCCTGCACGTTCACCGCCGGCTGAAACAGGACGCCGTGGGGTGAAGGCTCGATGTGCACTTGCACGGGGCGACGGTTGGGGTCGGTGGTGGGCACCGAGGGAAGGGAGCTCATGACACCACTCTCTGCGCTGCGCGCATCCACGCGAGCAGCCGATGTCGTACCGATGTTTTCACGAAAAGAATGCCCAGCGGTGGTGGCAGCGACTGAAACTCCCCCGGAAGCTGAAGTAGCTGTTACACCTCGGTCGGGCGGCGGAGCGGTTTTGGACGCTTCTTGATTCCCGGCACTCGAGCCATCGTACTCAGTGCCGACCGGAGCCACGACGCCTGTCGCGCCGGCAGTGTTCTCGGTAGGGGTACTTGCATCTCCTTTAGCTTGATTCTCGCGAAAAAACCGCTCGTGAAGGTCTTCGTATCGAAATTCCAGCTCAGATGAAGCTCGAGCAGGTGGCATGGAGGAGCGGTTTGAGGCAAGCTCATCGCCTCGCTCACTCATCGTCCCACCCAAGACGCTCACAATGTCACTGTCGTCATCCAGTGCGGGCGGCGGCTGCGACGGGTCGTGGTGGTCTGGGACGGGCGTTGCCTCGCGGTCAAGCGGTGTGTCGTCGATTCTCAGACTGCTGAGTGTTGAGCCTAGCGGGGTGACGTCGCGGTCCCTAAGACCGCTGGACGGAAAAGGCGACGAATCCTCAGAATCGACACGAGGAACAATGGTTGTCACATCGGACACGTTGTCGGGTTTAGGTGGGTCCAGCTCGAATCCTTCGGCCTCAACTGCGTCTACGAGCTCCTCGACATCGGGGACAGGTGGCTCGGCGACGGCCGCTGCTGGCCCTAGGGATGGTGTGATGGCAGCTCCTGTCGCCGGCACAGGCTGAACCTGGTCGCCCTTAGCAATCCCCTCATCAGGCTTGTCAGCTGCTGCTGGCGCTGCGGTCGCTTCACCCATTGCTTTCGAAACGGGCACATCCACCTCTGCGCCTTGCTTGACGGCACTCTGGGCAGCAACTGCAGTTGGCCCATGCTCAACAACAGCAGCAGGGTCGCCAGCAGCGTCAGAAGGAGAGGGCTCGGATTCGTTCTGCGACAAGACGGTTGCCACTGCCGCCACCGGAAGCACGAGAGATGCAGCGACTCCGGCGACAGCGGAAACAGCGGATGAAGGGCCCTTCCCCTTCTCCTCCGTCTTGAATGCCTCCACAGACGCGGGCGACTGCTCGGTCGGAGGCTGCTCATCTCTCGTAAGCGTCTCCTTAGACAGGGGCGCCTGTACGGGGGGTTTCGCAGGCTTGGGCGCTTCTGCGGTGGGGGAGGACTGGGTGGCAGTCTTTGGCCTCGGGGTGGTATCACAGCCGCTCTTCTGCCCAGAGCTGAGTGCAGCTCCACTATCGTTTTCAGAGGTCATAAGCGTGGGAGTCATGGGCGTCGGAGTTACGGGCGTCGCAGCTACCGTCGACAGCAGTTCTGGCTCCGGCTCGTCCGCAGCAGCAGCCGCTGGTACGTGTGGCGGAGCGAGCTCAGTCGCCTTGGTGCCGGCAGAGGACTTTGTAACCTCCGGCTCTGGCGTTGCGTCATCGCTGTCGATGGAGGCTGCGGTCGCCTTCTCCTCGAGGTCATCTGGGCCACGCGTGGAACCACGTGTCGAGCCGGCCACAGAGCCTGCGATTGACCCGTCGTCATCAAGCGTTTTGTGCGCCTGACGCGGTGTCCCGGTAGGGGTACTGACATTGCTAACGTCCTTGAGGTTGGCGCTCTCTTCCCCCTCAGACTTGGGGTCGTACTGCGAGACGAGTGACGAGGAAATGCTGGGAGACGGGGCCATGGCCTGCGATTGCGGGCCGGCTGCGAGGGCAAGATTCCCGGGAACCAAGTCGTATCCGGGGCGAGGGAGCTCGGTGTTAGTTGCTTGTGGTGTGGTAGGCATGGAAAACTCGGAGGGTGCGTCCTCGCCAGCCTCGGCGCGGGTCGAGAGTGGTGTCATCGAGCCAGCATCGTCATATGTGGGCAATGAGGAGACGAGAAGCTGTGGCGGGATCGGGGCGCCGGGTGATGTTGCAGGCGAGGACGTTGCCGAAGTGGGTGCAGAGCCCGAGTGAGTCGAATCCGGGGCAGAAACAACCGAAGTGGAAGCCACGGAGGCCGAGCCGCTGATCGAGCTGGGCCCAGACCCGCCCGTGGTCGACTCGCCTTTGACGGAATCGCCCTTGGCAGAGCCGGAGGGACTGACAGAGCGCTCAGAGGAGGGCTGCGACGCCTCGTCATCTGCATATTTCTTGGGCAGGTTGGGGCGGCCGAGCCCCAGTGCCGCCGTAGTCGCGGCGGCCGGGGTCGACGTGGTAGGGGTGGTAGCGCTACCTGGAACGCTACCGACGCTACCTCCCGTGTGGCGTGGAGCGAGAGCGGCGGCGACATTGGCATTGCCCAGGCTGGGGACGCGGTTGCCGATAAGGTCTCGGCGCTCCGAGACGCGACGTGGACCCGCTGCGCCGGTGATTCCGGCAGTCTTTGGGTCGAGGCTGGGGAGTCTATTTCCGACTAGGCCACCGCGAGAGTAGGATCCCTGGCCGAGCGGACGTGGGACGGGAGCGGGCGCGCTCGACCCTCCTCCGAAGTTCTCGAATTTGGCGATGCGGTCCTTGAGCGAGTTGGAGACATGGCGCTGGGGAGGGGCTGAGGAGGGGGAGGTGGGGCGACTGGACGGGCGTGAGCTGCTGTCTGACCTGGACGTCAGTGTCTGTATGATGAAATGGGAGAGACACGTTGTTGAGATCTGCACGAGATACGTACATGATGCGTCAGTCCAACGTGTCCGGAGAGGTGGTAGAGTGATGGCAAGATGTCAAGAGGCGCGTTCAAGACTTGGACAGTAGTCGGCTGCAGCTGCGAGCAAGCGTCAGCAAGGGGGAACGGGAGGATGAGGGGGCGTGGTAGTAATGGGAATGAATGGAAGGGGAGGGGAGGAGAGAGGTAATGCGCGGGGAGATGTCACGCACAGATCGAGGGGGGGAGTGGGGCTGTTGAGATAGGTCGAGCGGCACGCGACGTGAGGCATGTGAATACCTAACGCCGGGGTGCTCTGGAGAACTGTGAGTTGTGGGAGGTGAGAAAGAGAGGATGGAGAGGACGAGGATGAGGACGACGACGAGGAGGATGATGATGATTGATGTGGGAGTGATGATGATGAAGAGTGCAAGAGAGAGAGAGATGAATGAATGAATGAATGATTGAACGGGAAGCACCACCAGGGGAGGGAAGGTGGATTGCAACGCCAGGAGCATCAGAGCAAGGGGGTTTCAGGGTCACGCCACTGACGCGCTCCTATAATGGTCACATCACGGAACCAAATATACACGTGGATTCAACGTGGGCAACAACTCTATTCATTCCTCCCTTTACTAGCGGGTTGTTTGTTGTTGCTCATGCTCCCCGGTTGTTTACAACCTCGAGCTCATCACCGTTCACATTCTCGTCGTCATCAAAATCGTCACCATCATCATCATCTTCGCCATCCCCATTTGCTTGACCTCAATTCGCCATGCCTCTCCCACGCACTCCCCCAGAAAAGGGCAACGCTCCAAAACGCCCTCACACGTTCGGCCCCTACCAGGCTTTCCCCGACGGCACTCCTCTCCCACCCACTCTCGATACGCCCAGCATACCATACCCCTCATCTCAGTCAGACCCCACCCCTACACGCGTGTCCTCCAAGCCGACTATGCTCATACCGCCACCAGGTCTCCAACCCCTAGCGGAAGGGGACACTCTGGAGGAGATGGAGATTGATGGCGGGTTACACGCTGACGCTGAAGAGGAGCCAGGCGAGAAAGGCATGGATATCGACGAGCCGGCCTCATTAGCATCCAAGCCCTCTCAATCAGATGCGCCTCACGCTTCATCCGAACCTAAGCCATCCTCGCGAGCTCCTCGCTCGTCCACTCGCCCAACATCCCGCCCCTCCTCCTCGCAGACTCAACCTCAGCCCGATGTCGCTCCTACCACCCCACGCCGCCGATCCAGGCGAGTGACCGTCAACCCCGAAACGGACTCTCCGGAGACCCTCCGCCCGCCTCCTAACGCTTTCTCCACCCCAAAACCCTCAGAGATCGAACATCAGCCCTCACCCAGCAGGCTCACGCGCGCAACAACACCAGCGGGCACGACACGCGAGCAACTTCTCGCCGCCCCCGCAGTGCCGATAGACGATGGCGACGAGACCCGGTACGGCCGCTACTATGAAGCTCTAGTCCGCCCTCTGCGTATCCAGACGTTGGGGCAAGGCATCGGGCGCCTCAAGCTTGACGATATGGCCCAGTGCTACCCCCTCATTGCGGCTGAGACTCCCGATGGTCTGCGCTCGGCGTGGGAGAGCATGCTTGAGCAAGTGCGCGGGGAGGCTATGGACGGTGCCTATTCTCTGTTTGAGGAGTACCGCATGCGCCACAAGCTTCAGCGCTTTGCCGACACTGTCGACGACGGATTGAGATGGAACGAGGAGCACCCGGGCGAGTCTCGACCAGACGCCTGGAGGTGAGTTGCACTTGGTGGAGCGAACGAGCTAACTTCAGACCTGACCTCACGCCACAGGTGCTGAGTACGGCGTGCAACCTCGGCGTATACGATGAGTCGTGGCGCATGCTGCGCGAGGAATACCTCTCGGTGAGTACCCTTGTGGAAACGGATAGCTGACAGCAGCTCACAAAGGAGTGCGGCGAACGCCTGAAGCGCGTGCACGCGAAACGCGATCAACTCGCATCCCTGGACAACGGCGTGTCCGACGCGGTGCTCGAGTTGGGCAAGGTATGTCCGGGTTCACTACTTGTACACTTTATTGACCCTTCCCAGACCAACGCTCTCTTCGAAGGCTTCCCTTCAACAGCCATGCTCGAGTGGGCTGAAGACGTGGGTGCAGAGTGACTGCACATTGTTTCCTGTAACTTCATAATGCGACATGTGCTAATCCGTTCTACACATTGCTGTGGCTGTATCGCCGCCCGAGGTGGGGCCACAGCTCGCCCAGCTCCCGGACTGCCTCGGGCGAGAGAGGCACGGCATCGGCAAAGCCAGCGCGTACGGTGGAGTTGAGGTCGGGGATGCGGATGCGGCCGGGCGACGCGCGGGGCGGGGGTGGGAGGCTGAGCGGCTCGAGGGGGATGTCGACAAAGTCTGGGGACGCGGGGCGCGTCGGCGGCGCATACGGCGGGGGCGGGGACATCCACTGCTCGTGCAAGACTGAGATCTTTGCGCGTGGGGTCTGATCCTGCTCGCGCGGCCGCGCCGCGCGCGGACGGAGGACGAGCTCACGCAAGCGCGCGCCGCGCGGGGCATTGTACCCGAACAAGCGGGCGAGGCGGGCCCGCACACCCTGCTCGTCCATCTGGCGCGCGAATGCGGCCGTTGCGGCGCGCGTACGGCGGCGCTCGCGACGGATATAGAGTGCGACAGCGAGGGCAAGGGCGCCGGTCACGCCTACGCCGGCGCCGACGCCCGCAGCCCAGGCCCGACTTTTGCGCTCCGTCGTAGAGGCGACGAGGGCGGAGAGGCATACACCGAGGTCTGGGGCATACGGCCCGTCGCATGTAGCGCGCGAGCACTCGCCTCCGGCCAGGACGAAGCCGTCCGCGCATGCCGTGCAGCTTTCGGGGAGGCACGATGTACAGTGCGCCGCGCAGGGGCGGCAGGTGCCCGCGTCCGAGTCGACAACGGTGCCGGCAGCACAGAAGGGCACGCAGCGGCCGGTTGCGAGGACGGGGCGGTGTGGCGGGCATGTGAGGCAGCTGTTGGCGGCGGGGGATGTGCACGTCGCACAGTCCGGGTGGCACGCGAGGCAGGTGCCGTTGACAAGCAGCGTGGCCTCTGGGCACGCGGCGACGCAGGTGCCGTTCCACGCCGCGCCGGAGGGGCAGGATGTGCAGTGCGTTGCGGTGCCGATGCAGGCGGCGCAACTGGCGTCACAGGGCTGGCACGCCGTGCCGTTGGCTGTCGAGGACCAGAACGTGCCCGGTGAGCACTCGCTCAGACACCGGTTATCTTGGAGAACGAACCCGTCGTGACACGCCGTGCATGCGATGCGGCTCCACGGCTCGGCGACATTCCACTCGGGTAAGTGGCAGCTCTTGCATGAGGTGGGGCAGGCTTGTGTCAGCAGCGTCGCGGCAGCGCTTACAGTCGCAAACCCCCTTTTCGGCGGACCGCACAAACGTGCCGTCAAGTGATGTGAGGCTGCTGTCGCACACGCCGGTCGTGGCGGCCATGTATTCGCATCGGCCGCGCAGCATTGCTCGGGGTAGCGCGCACGTCGTGCATTCGTTGAAGGTTGGGCCGGTACATGACTCGCAGATCTCCGAGCAGGGGAGGCAGGAGCCGGTGGAGAGGTCGTAGTACTCTCGTGCGGCGCAGGGGGAGAGGGCTTCGCATCGTGCGGGAACGGCGGAGCTCAGGTTCATGTTCGGTGCGCAGGACGTGCATTCTGCCTCCGAGGCCGTGCTGGAGAGCGCACAGGCTGTGCAGCCCGCTGGGCAGGCGGCACAGTCGCCCTCTGTGGTGAGGTAGAAGCCTGGAGCGCAAGTGTTGCATTGTATACTCTCAGATGGGATAGTGTGCCACCCGGCTGCACAGGTGCACTTGCCATCTGGGTCACATGAGCCGTGAGCGCAATTGCATGCTGGTGTCAACGGGGTAATACTTCAGCGCGGCGTCATACTGATCCAACTCTCTCGTTCAGGATGAGGAGGTGTCGAGCTGAATTACTCACCTTCCGGCCCTACCGAACCGCGACAGTATCCCGATCCACCCAGACCGTCGTCGCAGCGTGTGCAGTTGTCACGGCAGGCTGGGGTCAGTGATTTCAGCTACACAGCCGTACGTTGGCAAGTAGGTCCATGGTGGTTCTCGGTGCAATCGTCACAGGCAGCGCCACTCCACCCGGAGTCGCAGACACATCTGGCACCGTCGTCTGTTGTGGAGACGCATGTGCCGTGAGAGCACGGCGGGAAGCATAGAGCTGTGGTCAGCCGCCGTTCGCGCTTTTGATCTTGGTGATGGCTTCAGAGTGATCGGCCCCTTTAGTCCCTCACCGTTGCCAAACCCATCAATGTCGTAGTCGCCAGCGACCAGCGCGGCGCGGTCCGGCACGGCGCCCCAGAGCGCATACTTCCCTATCGACGCATACCACCCAGGTGGGAGGTAGAGGCTTTCCCACGCGTCCGCACCCGGTATACCAGCGTAAAAAAGCCGTGGGAAAGTGAGAGGTTGGGACGGTGCGAAGACCGTCACACTGTCTGAAGTCGTCAGGATGGTCTGGTTCACCAGCGGGACGGGGTCGAGAGCAAGACGGTGGACACCCGGTGTGAGGAATGTTGTGCCGTCGCCGGCGAGAACTGGTGTTAGAGAAATCCAGATACATGTGTGTGGCCAAGTGGTGTCGCGTGGGGACGACCTAGTCGCCTCTACGCATGAGACTTACGCTGAGAATTGGAGATGCCTGGAAGGCAGCCTTCAGGTGCGCAGACTTTGGCGGAAACGGTGGCTAGGGTGAGCTTCATGGCGAGGCAATTGGTTATGGGAGTGATCTCATGGTGCTCACTGATAAAAGCAAGAGCGAGGTAGAATCGCATAGCGTATGGTAAATGAGTAGGCGAGAACGAGAGTAATTGGGGAGTGAATGTCACACCGTGTGCGTCAGAGGGGGCTCATCCTGCTTTTATTCCATATGAAGCGAAGCACGAGGCGTGATGGACACGACACACTACAGCTGAGCGACCATTGTCAGCACCGGCTGTGCTAGTGATCAGAGGGCAGTGTCAGTGATTAGTTTGTATGCATGGTCAACTAAGAGGGGCGAAGATCGAGGAGCGCCGTCGAAGAGGACAAAGGCTCGTGTGAGAAGTAAGGCCTCAAGGCTGAAATGGTGGATCACTATGACCGTGAACAATGGAGGTTGACGGAAGATGCGTTTGCCACACACGTCACGTGAATCACACTGTCTCACGACCTCTACACAGTATTTGAGCCACAACGAGGCGTCTTGTTTTGCTCGATCGTGTATCCTTCTGCTCTTCTCACTGATACTTCGACTCAACAGCATCCACGCCCCTCCTACCCTATCCATCTCATCCCTCCCCATCCTCCCATCCATCCTCGACATCTTGACGACCATGCTGATGAGAGTCGAGGACCTCCCTCACACCCTGCGCAGCTTTCCTCGCAGCGACTACACGATCGCCCGGCACCGCAAAACGCGCCACCCCGGGAAAAACACAGACGCGGCCATTGCAGCCGGTGCTCGCCGCGCAACACGCGCTTGGGTCGCTGCCGCTCGCACTGGACGCTGGGGCAATGTTGACTCGCGCTGCATCGTCCTCGTCATACTGGACAAGGTTATCGAGATGTAAGTGTCTCTTCCTATGGATTCCAACCCCCCCCATACCCCTCTACCACACCCCAATCCCTTCACGCTTCTTGTTATCCCTCGTCCCTCTTATTGACTCTTTACCCAGAAATGCCTCCGCTCGATCCTACTCCTGTTCATGGCGGCGCAACCATCCCAACCCCGCCGCCTGGCGCCAGACCGTCCTCGAGTATATCCGCATCGCCTACGAGCTGGCGAGCGCGGTGCGGAGTCTTCCATCCTTTCAGCTTGTATGCACGCCAGTCGCGCAGGCGATGGAATGGTTCTGGAGGACCAAGGACTCAGCGGTGCGCCTCTCCGCCAGCAGCCTTCCTCACATCGATCTTCCGCAACTCCTCGGGCAGTTCTATTTCCCACTGGGTAGCCGAGTGCAGTTGGCGCTTCGTGACACCTCCCATGACTCGTCGATCGATGCCATTGTCGGATCTCTGACGCGCCTGGAAGCCCCGTCATATTCGATTTAGCGTTCCAACTCGCCCACCGATCAATTGGTCCTCATTCATTGTGAATGCTTTGCATCCGACCGTGCGACGGAGTCTCATGCCAGCTTTGAAATGCCTACGCACACGTCACGAGCTGAGTGTGAGGTTGAACAGTCACAGCGATTGAGCTAGCTGTCGAGATGAATTGTTGTTTTTGTGTGACAGAGTTGGAATGAGAGTTGGGTGGCAATTCAACGATTCCCCACAACCCCTTGCCTCAGGCACGCCGATCCACGTGGATGTCTCTCCTCTCCCAGTCGTCATCTGCTTCGGCTCTGCAATAACATAACCCTCATCTCTTCATCTCTCTTCATCTCTCTACCCGCTCTCCACCCCTCTTTCCATCTCCCCGCCCTCACAGCATGTCCTTCCCAACACTAGGCCTCGGCCGCCCTCCGCAGCCCAACTCCTCCCCACCAATTAGCGGGCGCGACTACCTCGTCAAGCTCCACAAGTATCTCTCGGCCAACCTCGCCCGACTCGCGCCCCCCTTGAGACACAAGAACCAGGACGCGACATGGTTGCAGCAATCCTACACTCTTCTAACACTCGGCCTCGACCCGAACAGCGCGCCACTCAGCCGATCGCTCAAGGTGCCCCTCACACTCGGCTTCGGCGCCCCCGCACCCCCACAACAGCGGCACACCAAGCCGGTTCTGCTGCGGCTCCCCCCCGACAAGCTTCTCTATTTGCTGCTGCGATGGCAGAGCGTCTCCCAGTCGCTGCCGCATGTAGGCAGGACGGATGTCCCGGTGCCAGAAGGGATCGCGGGTTCTGTGCGGGGACCGCGAGATGGGCGATACGGCGACGGCGATGTTGAGAGCGTGCGTAGTTGGGTGGGGAGCATCCGCAGCGTAAGCAGCCGCGTCCCTAGTGGCTGGTGGAGGCCTCAAGAGGTTGATGAGGGTAGGTTGATGGTGGAGTTGCTGCTGATGCTAGACAAGCTTCTCCTCGAGCTGTACACCGTCTTCAACGCTCTCCCTGGCCTGCTCATCCACCCGCCGTTCAATACCGATCCGCCCGTGGCCGAGCTGCTTGAAGCGGGCGGATACACTCTGGTCGGTGGCGTGGACGTGCGAGTGCCCTTGGATGTCATGCGGAATCTTCAGATGTGAGTGCAGCTGTGATGGGAACGACCAGTACCTACGAGCGGACGCACCGACGGAAGCACTGGGGACGCAGAGACTCTCAAGAGACTTGCTTGCACGGCGCTAGCAAAGCAAGGAAGTCGGACTTAGCTGACTTCAGTCTCGAGCTCGACAGCTTCGATCCGCGCGGGCTACTCATCCCACCCAACGCGCTCTTGCACAGCCTCACAGTGCACGACCTCGAGGATGCAGATGACTGGATTGTCGAATTACTCGTCGATGTGCCACAGCAGCTCGGCGGCAACGGCCTTGCTGTGCGCGGCGTAGACACGCCTGTCGAGTCACCGATGAGCGAGCCGGACAGCTTGTTGGAACGATCGCCGGAACCGCAAACACCACGCTTCCCCAATCTACGACACTTGAGTATTCATCACGCCGGCCTCCTCTCGCTTCCCACACTTCCCCTTACGTCCGTCACCCATCTCGACCTCTCGGGCAATCTTCTGAACGCAATCCCAGATCTGTCGAGCCTGCACAATCTCCTGTCGCTCAACCTTTCATACAACGTTATCACGAGCTTGCGCAACGCACCCCAGTCGCTCGGTAACGTGACCACGCTTAATCTCGCACACAACCGCATTGACTGCCTTGTTGGTCTCGAGCGTGTTCTTGGTCTGAAGCGCGTCGACATTCGTGCCAACGAGCTTCCCGAAGCTGGGGAGGTAGGGCGCCTGGCGGTGCTGCCGCACATTGAAGGGGTGTGGGCCGCAGCCAATCCCTTCGCAAGTCCCGATAGTGACTGGAGGGTCGAGGCATCGGCGTTCTTCGCAGGGGAAGGGCGCGAGGTTGTACTGGATGGTACACCGTTGACGTGGGCAGAGGGCAGACGGGTGGATGCGGCGCTTGCGGCTCGCGGAAAGCGGCGACCACGTACGGGGCCAGCTTCCAGTGCTCCACCCACCGCACCGGCCAGCGCAGCAAACACGGCACCCAACTCGCCTAGACCCGCCCTCGACGTCAAGACGAAAACTGCGGGCGTCGCCGGCGGGTTGGCACCGCCGTCGCCTGCGCGTGCTGGCGCCCGCTCGCCAATAGGGTCCCCGACGAAACCGCAAATGCTGGGCGACCGCGAGGCGCTGTCGACCCCATCACCGGGTGGATCGCCGACGAAATCGCCCCCGCCCGAAGATCCGTTCACGCGGACGCCGGTGCGCAAGGCGAAGAAGAAGCGCGCGAAGCGGAGGGTGGTGAATCTCGATGAAGAGGGGAAGTAGATGGTAGGTCGTACTGCTGATCGGGGGGTTCTAGAGATGACATGTTATCCTCCACGCGGCTACATGCTCCCGTGAATGCCCTGTGCTAGCTACTCATTGCCGGACTCCGTCTCGCAACAGCACAGTAACTGTCTTGCCCCCGGGAGCAGATTCATCACTGTTGTTCAGACAAAGGCAGCCATTTGACACTGATCGTAGGTCCAACTGACCTCTTCCAGCATAGCTCAACCCTCAGCTGCACTTTCCATCTGAGCAGTTCTTGCCACGCGCACACTAAAGTCAACCCGCTGCACTTTCCTCGTCTCACCTTGACACCACATCCCCCGCAGTGGTTGTTGTCGTTGGCCGTGTTCCTGCACGAGCCGTCACACTTCGTCTGGCCTGGCCCGCAGCCCTGGTTGGCCTCGCAGGTGCCTTTGAGGCAGTTCGAGCCAGGCTCGCACTGTGGTGAGCCTGCTGCCCATCCCCAATCTGTTTCAAGCTGACAGGATGACAGCTGGAAACCTTGGTAGCGCACGCGCACCCACCTTGGTGTAACAACTCCCGCAGTTCTCATTATCGTTCTGGACGTTCTTGCATTCGCTCACTCCGCATCGCTTAAAGCCGGAGGAGCAGGCGACACACCTGCCGTTGACGCACTGTGAGTTCTCGTCGCACTGAAGTTACCTCTGGTCGGACGAACGGCACGGGTGCCGGCGGGACACTTACGAGCTTGTTGCAGCCGCCGCATGAGAATGGGCTGTTCATAATGTCTGCACACCACGGCGCCCGCTTGTCGCCGCACAAGACAGTGTTGGCGCCCTGGCAGACGCAGGCGCCGTCAATGCACTCTGCGCTGGACGGGCACTGAAGTCGTCAGCGCTGTCGCTACTTGACGTACGCTACGGGCACACTCGCCGCAGTTCCTCGTGTCATTCAAGAAGTTGACACACGCATCATTGGGGCATGAGTTCGGTCGCTCGGGTGGGCAAGCTAGGCACATTGCGCCCACGCACTCGGTGCCGTACTCGCACTTCGGTCAGTGCTTGATGCAAACGACGCACGAAAATGCCGCAGCCGCCACAGTTCCACGAGTTGGTCTGGAAGTCGGGGCACGCTGTGCCGCTCGTACATGTCGGCCGGCCGGTGTCGCGGCACAAGCATACGCCATTGTCGCAATACTGGTTCTTGTCGAAGAGACCGCACTGGCGGCCGCAGCTCTGCCGTGACCCGAGGACGGCGCCTGACGCCCCGGCCACTGCTATCAGCAGGCGTGACTTGGCGGCAGGATGGGATGTGGTTGTGGCGACGAAGTTGGCAGGTGGGACGCAAGGGCGCACCTAGAGCAGCAATCGCCCAAATCGAGGTGACAACCATTGATGAGAGGTGAGATGTGAGTGAAGCAGGCGTAGAAGAAGTTACAGTAGATGGGCGTGAAAGAGGGTAAGAATGAACAAGCTATGAGATCAGATGTAGTGAAGGCCCGTTGCCTACGCGACGTCGTCAATGTACATTCAAGTACATGATGATCCGCATGCCATGTCGGGACGGGAAGCGGAGTGCTACCAGGCTAGTAGGATTGCAGCGAGAAGCCTGTGCGTCATCGGGATTGAGCGCATGCCGCGGGTAAGCATAAGATTCAGTAAGATTCAGCAATACCGGTAATTCCATCAAACAGGCATTGATTGCTCAAGCAGGAACAGCATTATCCATGTCAACTGCCTAGGTTTCAGTTTGTGTTCACAATATGGCTGCCTTTCCGGCCTAAATCTATCTCTCTTCCGCCTATAGATCATCCACGCATTTGCCGTCGGAACAGGCGCCAACGAGGCACTGTCGTTAGTTGAACCCGATATGGGGGATGGAGGCACTGACACCCTCGCCGCATCCGCCACAGTTATTCGGATCGGTCTTAGTGGACGTGCAGCCGCCAGTCTCGACGTTGCCACACCATTGCTGACCCTCAGGGCACACTGAGTCGGCGCACTGGCCATCAAGACAGTACTGTCCATCGCCGTCGCACTGGGGTGAGCTTTAGGAGCCGTTCAGCACCACGTACGCCATTCCAGCAAGACCCGCAATGTTTGTTATCCGTCGCGATATTGCGGCATTGTCCTTCGCAGAGCAGCTGCCCGGGGTCGCAAGGGCCACACACGCCATTCTCACAGAAGCCCTCGCCACACTGCTGTAAGCAAAGACTACCCAATTGGTCTCTTACATCGTTGCCGCAGGCACCGCAATGCCAAGCGGTGATGCTCAGATTGTAGCAATCGCCTACTGTTGACAGGCATGATGTCAGCCCGGGAGGGCAAGAGCATTCCCCGTTTACGCATGGGGTACCACTGTAGCACTGAAATGAGTCCACGTTGCACAGACCTGACCTCACCCGCTGGTTGCAATCGCCGCAGTGCTGATTGTCGTTCATTAGGTCGACACAGGGCGAGATGGGCCCAGAGGCACTGCAGGCTTTCCATCCAGATGGACAACTCTGACACTGTCCGGACACGCAGGTTCCCCCATCTGGGCACTTCTGTCAGCGAGCCTGGAACCCCAATGGCTTCGGTGATATCTGCACTGACCACGTTCCCGCAGGCGCCACAGTTTCGAGGATCATTCGGCAGGTCGCGGCATTCGCCGAACGGGCTGCCATTCACTTCTCGACAGACCGTCCTGCCGCCAGAACAGACACATTCACCCTCTGTGCACCAAGACTGGTAGGGGCACTGCTGTTAGCCTGCTACGTTCGCGTCGTGAATGGCTTCTTACATAGACGCCACAGCCACCGCAGGCAGAGGTGTTGTTTAGGATGTCGGTGCAGCCACCATCAGGCCAGCATCGCTTCGTGCCCGTTGGGCAATCGAGGCACTGCCTGTCGCGGCACTCCTGGTTCTCTCCACACTCTCGGTCAGTCTGAATGTGCACGGGTGACCCACCGCGCTGAAGCACGCTCCACAGTGTTCAGCGTGCGTGTTCAGATTCGGACAGCCGTAGCCTGTGCACACTTCCACGCCCGAAGAGATGCAAATGCACTTGCCGCCCTGGCACTGCGTTACGTAGCCGTCACAACGGTTGTCACAACTGCCACAGTGGGCGTTCTCGGTCTGCAGGTCTGCGCAGACTTAGTTGCCATTGCTTTTGGTGCAACGTGTCCGGTTCGCACCACAAGCAGCGCGCGGGACGCATTTTGCATTGCCTGTTGACGTGGCTGAGGGTGTTAAACATGGAGGACTACGGCTCACCTAGGAGGAATGTAGCCAGTAGTACGATAAGCTTCGAAGTCATGTCGATTTGGTCAAGTCGAAGATAAAGAAAGGGGGGGCGAGAGGGGCGGCAAGTGAAAGGTGTATGTCGGTCTATAAGTGTCAACTTATATGTGAGGTCGATGGCTATCAATCGACAAACAATCGAGGCGTATCCCGTTGAATCGCGCTTACAAGTGGGGGTTCGAAATGTTCGACGGGCTTGGGCCACCGCTGCTTGTCGAAAGCTGGTTAGAGCCCGATCGATAGTCAGAGGGCTCCATAACGTCATAAACTTCAAACACATGACTTCGCGCGACCCTCTCTGACGGGCAATCTAGACCTTTCGGCGAGGCCATCCTGCAGGGGCACTCATCGCTAAGCAACGGCTCCAGCTGGATGCCGAGAACAAGCAAACTGTGCAGTCGGTCACAGGACCTAGATGGAATAACCTAAACATCAGATTCCGGTGAACATTCCGCCTGGGCTGTAACAAGCCTGCCCTGCCAAACGTTATTTAATCACATCTCAGAGCTAGCGTGTGTGCTGCTTCGAATTTCCATTGACGACCGCGGATGCACTGTTCATTGCCGCTGGGAGAGATTACTCGCAACTGCCATTGACGCACGTCTGGTCCTCGTCACACTAAGATGAGCTCATGTGCCACCCAGTTGACAGGCCACTCACGCGGACCATGCATTCACCGCAGTTCAGAGGGTCGCTCCGCCAGTTGACGCACTTGCCTGTCAAGTTATCTCCGCACCATGCCTCGCCCTCCGGGCATGTGTGGCGAGTGCAAGTGCCATTGTTGCAGAACTCGCCCTCGTTCTCGCACTGGCCTCGGTTAGCCTAAGCTCACACATAGTCATGACTCACAAACTGGCGACACCCGCCACAATGGCGGTCATCGCTGGACACGTTGCGGCATTCGCCGTCACAGAAAACGTAGCCGACCTCGCATGAAGTGCACACACCCCGCGTGCAGGTGCCGTCGCCACACTGTTTTAGCGTCAATCAAGCCAGCGGACCTACAGACACATTGCAAGACCCGCAGAAAGACGGGTTAGTCATGGGGTCGATGCAGCTTGCCACTCTATCGCCACAAGCAATGTGTCCCGCTGGACAAGTGCAATCGCCGTTTTGGCACTGACTGCCCGCGTCGCACTTTGATCAGCCTCCTGCGGGCCGCTCTAATGCTCACATGCCGCCCACACGTCCCACAGTTCTGGTTGTCTGAGAGAACGTCGATGCAGGGGAATATGGCCGGTTGAGCATCTGTGCGGCACGCCAGCTGACCGGCTGGGCATGCACCGCAGCGGCCGCACTTGCACGCCTGCCCGGGCGGACACTACCGTCAGTAAGGTCTAACCGAAGAGATTCATTCTTGGAGAACTCGATTACCTTATTGTCACAAGTGCCGCAGTGGGTGGGGTCGTTGGCGAGGTCAATGCAGTAAGAGGAGCGTTCGCAATACGATTTAGCCTTCGGGCTAATGCATTTGCCGTTCTTACATGACAGACTGTCGGATGGGCACTGCGGTCAGCCGGAAATAGCAGCTCCTACTCCTTGGCTTGGAAACTCACCTGCCTGCCACAATCGCCGCAGTTGTCCTTGCTTCTAAGAACGTCGATGCAGCCACGAATTCCGTCGTAGTCGTGGCATCCCATGGTGCTGCGAGGGCAATTGCGGCACTGTCCCTTGCGGCACTCTTGGTTTTCCGAGCACTGGTCTGAGCTCCGGATAGCTTTGATACCTACCCAGTTGTTGCAGCTGCCGCAGCTGAAGACGTTGATCTGGAAGTCGGGACATGAGAGGTGTCCGGCGCACCTCTGTGTACCGGTTGAGACGCAGACGCAGACGGCGTCACGGCACTCCAGCGCCATACCTGGGCGATCGTCACTGCAGGTCGACCCGCAATACTTGCAGTGGTTCGGGTCGCTTTGGAGGTTGGCGCAAACCGTTCTATTGTTGGGCCACACTTCGCAGCGAGTCAATCCCTCGGCACACTCTTCGCGAGGTTGGTGCCATGCGAGACCGTAGCAGGCTGAGTTTGTCAGCTGTGTAAAGGGGTTTGTCTGACAAAGCACGGAAGTGGCGATAATGGAAATCAAACTGGGCCGCATCTTGGTGGGCTCAAGAACCGGGGGGTTAGGGGCGGAAGTTGCTTGTCAGTCGGGGATGGGTAGTTGGATAAATGTGGACAGCCTTGAGGCCCTCACCACTTGTCTCAATGGGAGTGGCTCGATCTCGAGGTGGTGGGGCGCTGCATCCTAGATCAGGTTTGCGGAAGAAGCGGCCCTCCGCGCCCCTCGAGCCTCCTTGGTAGCCGATCTACTTCCTCAACTGTCAGAGAGTGAATGTATTTCAGTGGATGGGTCGACTGGGCCGACTGAGGGGGACGAAAGTGTCGTGATCCCGATCTGGGCGTGTGAAGAAGTACTTGCGCCCCAGTTGCCCGGTAATCTGGCAGCTGCACAGCTCTGAGAAGCACGCCAAGCTCGCGTCTGTTAGCTGAGTATTCATTTTCATTTTTATTGACAGATGGGTACTGTAGCACTGTAGCGTCGGCCCAACATTGGCTTCTGCCTCCAGTTCAATCTCGTACACACATCGGCGTCCAATATTCGGTGAGGGTTGTAGCTCGGAGACCGTATCTCCGTCTTTATCTGCACTTTCCATTGCGACAGTTCTTGCCTTGCCCGCACTGGTTTTAGCTGTAGACGCATCACTCGCCCACCTTGATACCACATGCTCCACAGTGGCGATTGTCGTTTGAGGTGTTGGTACAACCTGTGTCGCATAGGAGCTGACCGGCAGGGCATCCATCGTTCAGCTCGCATTCGCCGTTGATGCAGTTGGACCCTGGGCAGCACTGATGTCAGCCGCTGCGGCACTGTACCGTCTGAACTCCAGTCCTCTCCACGTACATCATTGTCACATTCACCGCAGTGGCGAACGTCGTTAAGAAGATTGACGCAGCCGTCCGCGCCACATTGACCGAATCCCGAAGGGCACTCTGACACCGCCACACACTTTCCTTTAACACATTCAGTGCCCTGGGCGCACTGGTGTCAGTGTCACGGATCGCCGCGTTACGGAGGTGGGAGCATTACGGATCTCTCGTATATCACTCACGGGGCGCTCGCAGCTCTGTCGAGGCACTCCAAGTGCAGCGGCGGGAGCACTCGCTGATGGTCAACATTGGACAAGGGGAGGAGAGGCTCGGCTTGAAGGGCAGGCTCACAGATGAGCAGGGTGATCAAAATCAGCTCCAATTTCCACATGATAGACGGGCGACTCAAGCTGGACGCTGTTGAGGTTTGACTAAAGTCACTTCCTATATCGACCCAAGCGACATGATAAGTCACGAGTCTCAACGAGAGATCAATCAAGCCGCTTGCGGTTAGCGTCTGCCCTGCCCAGGTAAGCTCTGCCTGTGACTACCAGGTCTCGCTTGCCTAACCCCCCATATACTTGTTCCGCTGGTAATCGGTCGCGCCGCGGAATGCAGAGCGGGTGTAGGCCTCGATGACTCTCCCCGCAATCTGGGTGAACTTTCTCTTACGACCGGGCTCACATGACCAGGAGCACATGACCCATCCCGCATCAGGCCAGTTGCTAATCGAGGTTCAAGCCGTGCAGGCTCGCGAACATCGACATCAGATCCTCCAATCGGCCCTCACATCCGCTCGTTGGTCATATGAGCCCATGGGAGTCCGTTCAGTCCGGAGCCGACAGTTGTTGGTGGGTTCGCCACCAAGCTCGGCAGGGCCCAGCAAGACAAGCTTCATTGCGTGAGGAATGCTGGCTGGATAAGCATAGCCCCGTGAGAACCTGCATCTCAATGTCCTCTGCTCAAAAACAGTGTCTGACAAACGACAACCTCACTCACCTCATAACACCATGATCCGCAGGCTCTTTTATCAACCCTAGTCTTCTGTGGGTACAATACACACTCCCTCTGACTCCCAGCCGCGGGAGTGAAGGGTGCCGCCTGTCCGAAGCCGGATACGTGTGCGGCAGGCGAGACGAGCTGCAGCACTTTCGGACGGCCCGAGTGCGTCAATCTTCAGACGGACGCCTACAACTGTGGCCGATGTGGTGGATACTGTGCGCACATTGGCAATGAGTGCCGTGGAGGCCGGTGCGAGTGCCGCGACGGGTTGACGCGATGTGGCTCGACATGCCATAATCTCATGACTGAGTATTTCCGTTGCGGCGCGTGCAACCGCTCGGTGAGTCTGGGAAGGATATCCAGGTCTGGGCTTACAAGCAGTGCGGGCCCGGCCAAACGTGCATCGAGGGCGTCTGTCGCTAGAGTCTTTCCTGTGCACGGGCTCGTCCAGTATGATCAATGGACAGTATGAATGCAGACTGTGGCTGTGAGCTTCTCAAGCGACTGATACTTGGAGCAAGGACCACAGATGTTGGGAGTTGACGGAGTATGAGTATGGCGGCTGTCTGAAGTCGCGAACGTAGCTGTTGTTGCGCGTCATTTCACGGACTCAGTGAAGTGGTGCGGGCTTTGGTAACGGATATTGATGGGCATGTCCCACAGGAACATGGCGTAGCTGTCCTGGGGTCATCTCGGATGTTTGAACTCTCACGTTGTCAGCCGCTTGGAACACTCACGGTCGCGCTTTTGCTGCGTTGCAGGCTCTTGCTACCCCTGTTCTGTCGAGTGGATGAATCCGCCGTATGTTTCTTCACGTTGTTACTTGGCTGAGTTGAGCGCTGAGCGCTCTGAGCAAAGGGTCGGCACAAGGTGGGGCAAGGTATTTTGGTCCATCACTGGAACCACAATTCGCATCATCTTCTTCATACCATGACCACCGAACGTCCCACTTACAACGCCAACGCCTATGTTTCAGACCGTCCGCCATACCCGGAGCGTGTGTTCGAGATTCTGGCAGCTTATCACGAAGCAGGCAACGGAGGCTTCGGACATGCGATCGACCTGGGCTGCGGTCCAGGTGGGGTGAGGGTGCACTCGCGGCTGACACTGAGGCTTCATGGCGCTTGAGCTGTCCAAGACATTCGAGAAAGTGTCAGGCCTGGATCCTGAGGAGGGCATGGTCAAGGCAGGCCTACAACCGGAAGGCAAGCGGATCTCTTACCACGTCGGGACGGCGGAGGACCTCGGCGCCGTCGGAATCGAGGATAACAGCGTAGACCTCGTGATCGCCGGCGAGGCGGCCCACTATTTCGACCATAGTGTCACCTGGCCTGAACTGGCTCGCGTCCTACGCCCCTCGGGCACGGTGTGCTGGGCGGTGAGACATCTCCATGTTCGGCTGACATAAGGGATACGGGCGCTTGACGATTGCGGGTAACGACGCTGCCAACGCCGTCATTGCACAATTCATGGATGAGACCCTCGCCGGACACTGGAGTGAGCCAGGCTGGTCCATTTCCGAGGGGCTGTACGACCGCATTCCCTTCCCAATCACCCCGGCCTACACGCAGGCGACCGAGGAGCTGATAGCTACCCTCCCTGATCTCACCGGCGATGGGCACCCAATCCAGGCCAAGATCGCAGAGCCCACTCCAACTGGCGGCGCGGGATGGGACGCCACTTCGGCCATCCGCCTCAAGAGCGGCACCACTGCTGGGCAGTGGTACCTTCGACAAAGCTGGACGCCGCGACAGTTGGAGCGCATCTTCCGCACCTGGAGCTCTGTCAAGCGGTACCAGGACCATCAACCCACGGACCGATCGGCTAAGCTCGACGTTGTTGGACGTGTAATGGCGGAGCTGACGCCGCTCCTTGGCGACCAGTTTGCAGTCGTGTGGCCGTTTGTGCTCATGATGATCAGGCGAGATGCGCTTGCATAGATGCTAGGTTGAAAGGAGGCAATGAATCAGAAGTACGGTGCGGGCGTTGCTCTCCTGTGACTGTCTGTCATGACGCGACAATTCGCCGAGACATCGGTCTAGTTTTGTGCCGGTACAACTGTACAAGTCCACCTACCGCCCCAAGCATACAAACGCCCAAGTCCGTATCCCGTGTCTGGGTCAGCATTGAAGCGGGCTCGGCGCAGGGCTAGTGTACTATGAGTCATGGATGGGTCGTTATTCCACCGGAGCCGCCAGCTACGGGTCGTCTTAACGTGTCAAAGGAATATGTCAGTGGCTTCGGCATCTTCTGCCCACCATCATCGGACTGACATTGTTGCGACCACCCACTCCCGCCCTCCATATACTCCACACGAGCTGCGAAGATGCCATCGGTTCTCCATCACCAACGCCATGTCTATCATCATCACGAAAGTCTCCTTCGAGCACTACGAGCCTGGCGCTGCTTTGGGCATCGCCACACCCCGCATCTCATGGCGCTTCGGCGGTGACGCCGAGAACTGGGAACAGGCCAGCTACGAAATCGCGATATCTCGCAGCGGTCAGTCGAACTCCTTCAAGGTCGAGTCGAGCGACAGTGTTCTTGTGCCGTGGCCCGACAAACCACTCACCAGCCGGGAGCGTGCGAGCATCTCCGTGACGGCTCATGGAAAGGATGGATCTTCAGCAGCGGCCCAGGTTAACGTCGAAGCAGCCCTGCTCCAGCCAGCCGACTGGACCGCACAGGCTGTATCGCGTCCGACGTACCCAGACAATGTCGCCAAGCGCCCTTGTCTTCTCCGTCGCCGCTTTGCGCTCGAGACACTTCCCAAGACGGCCCGCCTGTACATCACCGCCATGGGGCTGTACGAGGCGACTCTCAACGGGCAGCGTATTGGCGACCACGTGCTCGCTCCGGGGTGGCAATCTTACTCGTACCGGCTCGCGTACCAGGTCTTTGACGTAGCTCCGCTTTTGAAGGAGGGCACAAACGAGCTGTGCGCGTGGGTCGGGGAGGGGTGGTGGGCAGGCCGGCTAGGCTTTCACACTGGCGCACGAGATATTTGGGGCACGCGTCCCGCCCTTGTTGCGCAGCTCGAGGCCGAGGGCAAGGTTCTTGCGCAGACAGATGACGGGTGGGAGTGGGCGGAAGGCCCGATTGTTGGCTCCGAGCTCTACGATGGGGAAGCTTTCGACACGACTTTGTCCCTCACCGCATTCAAGCCCGCAGAGGTGCTACCACGCCCATTGCACCTCGTCGCGCCCCAAGCTCCACCGGTGCGCCGTACAGCGCATATCCCCGCCTCGGAAATCATCATCACCCCGAGCGGGAAGACGATCGTCGATTTCGGACAGAACCTCGTCGGTTGGTTGCGCTGGAACAACCAGGTGGATGGCACGGGAACCGTCACCATTCGGCACGCCGAGGTGCTCGAGCACGGCGAGCTTGGCACGCGGCCTCTCCGGTTTGCGGACGCTACAGACACTGTCGTGCTCGGAGGCAAGACCGAAGGGCATGAGCCCAAGTTCACCTTCCACGGCTTCCGGTGAGCCCGGCCGGCGTCGAACCGCAGCACAGCTGACCTTAGCTACGCCGAAGTGACCGGCTTCCCGCGGGCAGTCGAGAAGGACGATTTTACCGCCGTTGTCGTGCACTCAGACTTTGAGCGCACGGCCCATTTTGAAAGCTCGCATAAAGAGCTGAACCAGCTCTACTCGAACGTTGTGTGGGGCTTGCGCGGCAACTTCGTCTCAGTGCCGACAGACTGCCCACAGCGCGACGAGCGATTGGGGTGGACAGCGGATTTAATGGCATTTGCGCCCACCGCGTCAATGATCTACGACGTGAACGGTCTCTTGAGCGAGTGGCTAGGCGATGTGGCCGCAGAGCAGCTGGACTACGGCAAGGGGCGACCGCCGTTCGTCGTGCCGAACATCCCGCTCCCAGGGCAGGCGCGCACCGACACCCCGCCGCCTGTGGCTGTGTGGAGCGACGTGACTACAATTACACCGCTGGATATCTACACCACGACTGGCGACGTGTCACTTCTCCGCGACCAATGGCGGAGCATGAAAGCATGGATTGATGAGGGCATTCCGCGGACGGATGCTGGGTTGTGGAAGCGCGTCTTCCAGTTCGGCGACTGGCTCGACCCGCGCGCCCCGCCCGAGGACGCGGCAAACGGCATGACGGACCCGACCCTTGTGGCCGACGCTTATCTCATCCATTCAGTGCGTATTGCAGCCAAGGTCGCGTTGGTCCTGGGTCAAGAGGAGGACCAGCGCCGCTACGAGTCTGAGGCTGCGCGCCTCCTCGACGCATTCCAAGCCGAGTACGTCAGCCCCAAGGGCCGCATTACGTCGGACTCCCAGTGCGCATACGTCCTCGCCCTGCAGTTCAGGCTCGCTAAAAGCGAGGAGCAGGCCGAGTTTTGGGCCGCCACGCTAGAGCGTCTTGTCCGACAGGGCATATTCAAGGTCGGCACGGGTTTTGCGAGCACCCCCTTCGTACTCCTCGCGCTCGCGGCCCACGGGCGTTTGCAGGTAGCGTACCGCATGCTGCAGGAGGGCGAGTGCCCGAGCTGGCTGTACCAGGTCAAGTGAGGCTTATGAAGGAGACGCGCTGACTGCAGGATGGGCGCCACGACCATGTGGGAACGCTGGAACAGCATGCTACCGAGCGGCGAGATAAACCCCGGCGAAATGACGAGCTTCAACCACTATGCCTTCGGGAGCGTCGGCGCGTTCTTGCACCAGGTCATTGGTGGTATCCGTGCCCTGGAGCCCGGATGGAAACGCATCGCAATCCATCCGCGTCCTGGTGGCACACTGACTGACGCGGCGACATCGTTTACAACCCCTTACGGCGAGGTCAGCTGTCGCTGGGTGCTCAAAGGGGAACGTACACGCATCGAGGCGACTGTTGTTGTGCCCCCAAATACTACCGCCGAGCTCATGATCGGCGATCAGAAGTTGGCCGTCGGAAGCGGGACGCACCGGGTTGAGGGTGTATGGAAAGACGAGAGCGAATGGCCTCCGCAGCCCATCTCGTACTTCCACTTTCCGGGTGACGAGAAGAAGTCAACCTTTGTGCCGTGAGGGTTGGACTGCAGGATGCTAGCGAAGAGTGATTAGATTGTGGAATGTGACAAGCCGCTACTTCTCAGCGATCAACTGTTCCCTATTCCGATACTGCCATTCGTTCATTCACTCATCCTGATACAACTGCACTTAGGCTCGTTTTGTCCACGATAACCCCGGCATGTCCCTCACATCACATCGCCTCAAAGCTTTGCCGAGACCAGCTCCCCGTGATTGTCGTATTCGTTGTATCGCTCCCAGTCAATCGCGATGGGCGCGTAAAGCAGCTCCTCTGGAATGCCAAATCCAGCGACGAGGGGGATAGCGTCCGGCGCGAGGTCCGCAACGGCCATAGACAGACGATCCTCCACCGTGGCCGCGATGTCGGTAGGGACAAGCTTGTGCGTGATGAGGTAGCCCAGCTCGCGCTCGACGACGGCGAGAGCGTGTACAGTCGCGACGCGGGCGAGGACCTTGCGCGTTGTAGGGTCGGCTTTCTCCATCTGGACGATCACCTCGTCCATACACAGGCGCTCGCCATAGGCTGCGGCGGCGCGCTGGATGGCTACGCTCTCCTCACCCATCCACACCTCGAAGAGGGGGCGGCGCTCTTTGCCGAGCTTTCGGGCGAGCGAGGCACCGAGTTCAGAAAGGGAACGGTGTGAGAATGCCCTGATGAGCTCGGCGAGCACATGTGGGTCAGTGATGTCGCCTGACGCGGCTGCGCCGGTAGGTAGCTTGACCTTGCCGGCCTCGACGCCGGCGAGAAGCTCCTTGGCGACTTTCTGCATCAGCACCGAGTTGTCGCCCTCAGCCGTGATGCCAGCGTGCGCGAAGGAGATGGTGCCCGCAAGGCGCGACGCTGCGAGATACCCTTGCCCGCCACAGCGCTCGCGGCAGATCGAGCCAGTACGCTCAGCGTGCCAGGTGACGAGCGGCTTGATGACGCAAACCTTGCGGACGACGTCCTCTGGGTCGCTATTGGGGTCGGCCCAGAAGGCCTTGACATAATTCATGCCCATACTCAACGCATACGTGCGTGCGAGGATGGTGATGAGCGCGCGTTGCTGCAATTGGTAGTTTAGGATTGGCGTGTCCGAGAGCCCCTTCGGGCCAACGCCGAGGCGTGTGGCTGCGTACCGGATGGCGATGGTAAGCGAGGACTTGGCCGAGCTGAGAGTCATCGCGGCGATGCAGAGGCGGCCAGACAACAGCTGATCGGCAACTTTGATGAACCTTCCGCGACGGCTACTAATCTTGGAGCAGAAAGAACCAGACTCGTCGACCTCAGAGTAACGGTTGAGAAGGTTCTCGCGAGGAACGCGGACATTGTGAAATGCCAGGAGGGCATTGTCGACGCCATCGAGACCCTGCTTGCGACCCATGTCGCGAATGGTGACATTGGGAAGCACCTTGAGGTTCTTGTCACGGATTGGCACAAGGAGTGCATGTACACCCTCTTGCTTGCCACCAACGCTTAGCTGCGCAAACACGATGCAGTAGCGCGCATGAATGGCCCCGTTGCTGATCCAGTACTTCTGGCTCTTGGGTGTGGGTGAGTCGACAACGAACTCTTGCGTCTTAGGATCGTAAACAGCCGTCGTCTCCATCATGACCGCGTTATTGCCGTACGATAATTCTGTCAACGCGAAGCAACCCGTAGAGTCAAGGCGGTCGATCTCGGGCAGGAGATGGCGATGGCGGTCTGTGCCGAGCTTGAGCAACGTTCCGCCAAAGAGATTGAAGTGGACGGTCATCTTGGTTGCGCCGCCGCCGTCGACCATGCCGAGCAGCTCGTGGGCGGCAAACACGTTGAGCGGGTTGCGTTCAAAGTCGAGGACCGAGATGAAGCCCTGACGTGCGACGGACTGAAGACGAGCGAAGGCGCGGTCGCGCTCCTCGGCCAAGGGGATGTCGAAGCGGGGAACAAAGAGGTCGCGGTTGTCTGCCATGTACCTTTTGAACTTTGCGCGGTTGTCGCGGTTGTCTGGGTCGAGAATCATGTTGAGGGCCTCGGGTGAGAATGGAGCGGGGGGGTCATTGCCGTGGATGGTGGAGAAAGCGGATGGTGAACGGTGGGGAGGCATTGTGATTGCGAGCTTGGACAGGTTGAGGCGACAAAGGAGAGGAGACGAAGACGCAACAAGCGCGAGTGGAGAACGAGAATGAGGATGGGATCATGGGAATTGGGAACGACAGGTGCGGAACCAGGAGCCGATCGTGCGGTCAACTGAGCGCGTCCCAGGCACCGCCATTTAGCAAATAATGTCGTACAGTCATGCACAGTCACCCACGTCGCGACCATCAATCACAACTTGAACATGTCTTCATGTCTTCAACATGTCTTCATCATCCATCCTCTCGTCTCATTCACGCTTACATCCGACCATCCATATCTCGCTCACCCAGACGCCATCTGCACCATGCCGTACGTCTATGAGATGTTTCCGCGCGACTGGCGTCAATCTTCCTTTCCTCACGACTTGATCCCACACACGCTCGACCAGTGCGCCGCACTGCATACATTCCCCCCGGTGGCTCCCACCTTCTACGACCGTTTGAAGGAGATTGAGCTCGCTCAGCCTCAGCCTCCGGCCACCCCCGCCCCGCAACATTGCCCATCCAGCCGGATCGCAGCGCTCAGCGATTCAGGCCAGCAACCGTCATCCTCATCGACGCCGGGCACCCGCAGGACTCGTCACCCGACCGCCCATACGCACGAGCTATTCTTGCAGCTAGGTGGCCGCGTTCGGTAGGCCTCAGGCTGACGTGCGCTGACGTCCGCAGGTTTCAAAGGTCAACGACGCCCATTCACACGTTCGTCCACAACTTGCTCTCGCCCGTCTTCGCTGCCATGGAACGCCTCTCCGACTCCAGAGCTGAGGTACTCTTGCTCCGGTGGCACGACGCCCTCCGCATGCAGGAGGCCCGCCTGTGGGCTTTCGCGTCTCTCGACTCCGTCTGGCCTCCCACACCGTATGCGCAGCGGGGCCCAAGCACCACGGACGTGACGTTGGTCTCGAGCCTTCCCGACAACGAGGTGGGCATCACGGGCGAGATCCTGGTCCCGTCAATTAAGCAACTCGTACACGCCTTCTTTCAATCGAATTGGATCGACACACTGTCGCATGTGGTGGGGGCAGCGCCGGATGTGGGCTCAGGGACGGCGGATATCGCGCTCCGTCGGCCAGCCGACTGGACCAGCCAGTCCAAGCCCGACTGGGACAACGTTGAGAAGTTTGTTATCGAGACGAAGCTTCTTTCCCCCCAAGTGAGCTACTTGTCTGCTTGTACTGACAGCGTAGGACTGGGCGTCCCTCTTCCGTGCTCTCGACGACGACCTTGACGAGGGTTTCAAGTTGCAGTACAACACCCGGAGGGGATACGTGATCGACGTCGAGGGCGTCGAAGGAGTGTGGTGTAGCGTGCTTGCTCAGGTGCGTTCATCCCAGGGTCAGATGCCAACTAACCCAGATCACGGAGGAGTTCCACCAGAACCGGGCCAAGTTCGTTCTTGTGACAGACTACGAGCGCTACGTCCTCTTCGAGCTGGAGGACAGCACCACTATCCGGGTCAGCGAGGCGCTGTACCGTGACCGCCATGCGGTTCCGGACGACGACGTGCTCAGGGCCGACCAGCGGGACACGCGCACGACCCCGATGGAGCTTATCTTTGCCCTCGTTATGGCGGCCAAGGAGTCGCCCAACCCCGGAATCTGGCATGACATGGCGCGCGTGGACCAGGCGGTCAAGCATGACATGGCATCCAAGAAGGGCCTGGGCCAGCACCTGGGCAAGCGGCGGCGCAACGACGCATCGGACGCAAGCGGCGACACCTCGTCGGCTGGCACGCCCATGACGCTGGCGGTCACCCTCCAGTCCGGGCTGTATGCCGCGGGCGACCGGCCGAGCTACTCCCTCCCTCTCGCCGGACTCGTGGGTGGCCGGCTCAAGATACCCGCCAGCCGGCCCGACCTTGTCGCGACGATCGTACCGCTCGTCAGTGCGGGCGCGCTCGCGACGGCCGACGCGTGCCCCGAGACCTCATTTGAGTCGGATGACCAACCGAGCCTGTGCTGGTCGAGCGACTCGGACATCGCCGCCTTACCGTCCGTCGGCCTCACGTTCGACGAGTTCATCGGCGGCGGGCGCACGTGGGACGCGTACGCCGGCACGCTCGCAGTTGCGCTGCCCGGCGGCGACAGCGCGCGCGCGCCCGTGGTGTTCAAGCACGCCGAGACATCGGGCCTCGAGACATCCGCGCACGCCTGGGCAGGGTACCACGAGTGGCGCGCCCTCCTGGGCGCAATCTACACGGAGGCACACGTCCTCCTCCGCCTCGGGGTCTCCGCGCCAGGCGTCGCGCCGGACTTGTATGCGATGTGGGACGACGTGGGAGAGCCGGGGCGAGCCGGAGCAGGCAACACGGCGGTCCCGCGGTGCCACATCGTGATGGCGCTCGAGGACTGCGGCCACGCCGTGGCGCGCACCGAGGCCGAGATGCGCGCGCTAGATGCCCACACCAAGAGTGACATTATCACCGCGTACGCGCGCGTGCACGCTGCGGGCGTGCTGCACGGGGACGTGGAGTCGCGCCACGTGCTCCGCGACGCCAAGGGGACCATCCGCATCATTGACTGGGAGGGTGCGCTGATCGGCGCGGACGCGGACGCGATGCAGAACGAGATGCACGAGGTGCTCGTCATGCTCGGCCTGGAGGAGGAGGAGGAGGAGGAGGAGGAGGAGGAGGCGGAGGCGGAGGTGGGGAAGGGGTATGGCGTGGAAGGCGGGGAGGAAATGGGGAAGGGGGACGTCGAGGTGGTGTAGGCATTCTCGACATGTGAGGATGAATCTCTGGTTGGACTTGTTGGACTTGTAGTAGCCTGGTCGTTTGTATGTATGTTGATCCGATCGAGATCGAGCCATTGGCGATGTGTGGGACCCCCATTTCGCCCCCAGCCCGGTGATTGAGGGGGAAGAGCACGGGCACGAGGAGGCCAAGGCATGGCTTCGTATTTCTGGCATCGGCGTCGGCGTCGGCGTCGGCGTCGGCGTCGGCGTCGGCTCCCGGCAAACGCAGAATTCGGCTTCGCCTGTTCCTTCGACTCGACATTATTATTTTCCTCCACTCATCAGTTACGGAACCTGTGGTTACCCAATGCCTCTAAACTCCACTCATCGTGCTTGCTGTTGCCCGCCACAAGGTAAACGTACTTTCCATACCTGGCCCGCAGAAGACAATCAGGTCGACGCCTCTTCATCGCGCACGCCGCCCTCCTCAGTGAATCGACATGTCACGCGACCCGTCTACCCCAAGGCGGGGAGCTCGATTTCGGCGTTGCCCTTGCTGTTCTCGAGCTAAGACACGGCGCGGAAAGGTCCCAGCTTCTGGAAGTGTTATCATCAGATGAAAAACTAATACCTCGGTCTTCCTCATAACTTCTCAGATCGCAAGGCTATGCGCCAGCGATGCATCATGCAATATCTGCCCTGTCAACTTTCGATTAAGATTAGTCTTGCACCCAGGCAATCTTAGGTCTCGTAGACTATGTCCACTCCCGAGCTACCAGCTGGACATGCAAGAGCCGATGGATCAGCAGAGCTACCCAGATGGGTTACTCACGCCCTCTCTCAACCCGTGGATTGAATTTCGTCACCGGGCTTCTACATCGGCCGGTTTGCACCAGCACCATCTGGATTCAGCTCACCCCCGTCGCCGCGCGCAATGTCACTCGTACAGACCAGAGAGCGATGATGATGATGAGGAGGAGGAGCGGAGCGCACCCAGTTCCACAGCCAACCTCCACCCGATCTGCAGGGCTTACCCAACAATTTCGCAGCTCACAAGCGTCATCGCTCTTGGCCCCTGCAACATGTGATTTTCGCCAGGAGAGCATCTTCCTGCTTCACCTGTAGACGATTCCATGCATAGTATGACCGGTACTTGAGTAAGAGCGTGGTCCAGAGGCGAAAGCCACTGCAAATCTCCATCCTATTGGCGCGAAGTATGGCGAATCGTGGGTTGTGAATGTGTTCGCGAGCATTTATACAAAGAGCGAGATACACCAACCCTAGACTCTTAGCCCGCCACATGCCGTCATCGCCGCAGCTGCCAAGTGCCCAGATACACATCGAAGATCAGAGAGCCAACGGATGTCTGTATCAACAACGTCGACGATATTTTTACCTCTCATGCTCCCACTCTCCCACTCTCCTTCGACCACCAGCACACCGTGCGGACATGTACGTCGACGATCCGCGCTTCAATCCCGCAGCTAGAGAAGACGGGCCAATTCAACCTCTAAGTGATGACGAAATCGACCGGTTCGTCAGCGACATAAACAAGAACAACGATGAAGCGATCAGCTACTCTGAGCTCGAGACGATGCTCGACAACGTAGCTCGTGAGCTCAACCCCGCGCTCGACGATGACAAGGCCGAGACGTCATCTCGTCACCTTTTTCTGCGTCAACTCCTTGGAACAGAGGTCGACGAGATCCCCGTTGCCGAGTTCAAGAAGCGCGTCAAAAGCTGGCGCATCCCATCACTCAAGCAGGAGACTGATGACGACACGGACCAGGACGATTACATCAAGAAGATGGGCGCCGTTCGCCGTCTTCAGAGCTACTGGGCAGTTCACGGCCCAATGATCCTGTTCTGCTGCATAGTAGGCAGCATGATGCTTGCATTTGGCGTCTGGCAACTCGTCAAGTACCTCGGTCCTGCATACCGTGGGGCGCTGGGATGGGGCGTCGTTGTTGCCAAGACCTGTGCAGGTTTACTCTACCCTACACTCTTCTTCTTACTGCTCTCCATGGCCCGCTATCTGTCGACGATGCTCCGCATGTCTTACAGCATCTCGCGCTTCGTTAACTTCGATCTTTCGCAGAACTTCCACATTTACATGGCGGTACTGGCGACTTTTCTTGGGACCGTTCACGGTATTGCACACCTAACAGGTGACTTCATCTGGATTGCCAACTCCTACCGCCCTGAGCAGCTGCAAGCGCTGCTCGGTGATGGCGCCAGCTGGGGCTATCGCGACCTCATCAAGTCGCGAGCCGGCCTCACAGGCATCATTGCGCTGGCTTCCTTCTGGACCATCGGCCTCCTGTCACTACCGTGGGTTCGTCGCAAAAGCTATGAGGTGTTCCAGTTGGGACACCTGCTGATGTACCCGATCATCGGCTGCTTGATGGCACATGGGACGCAGGCCATCTTGCAGTGGCCAATGCTCGGTTACTTTCTTGCTTTTCCAACCTTGCTCGTCCTTACGGAGAGGGCCACTCGCTTGGTCCGCGGCTTCCTTCCAATCAAGGCGACCATTCGCATTCTCGACTCAGAGACGGTATCCATCAAGGCCGAAATACCCCAGTCTCGCCTGTTCCCGTACCAACCGGGCCACTATATCTTCCTCCAGGTGCCCAAGATCAGCCGTTGGCAATGGCACCCTTTCACTGTCAGCACATGTTTGGAACGTGAGATTCAGCTGCACATCAAAACGGACGGCAACTGGACCAAAAACCTGCGTGCTCTGGCGACTGAGGATGAGAAGCCGGTGTCGATCACTATCGGCGTGGACGGGCCTTTCGGAGCTCCGGCTCAGCGGTTTTACGACTTTTCGCACACAATCCTGGTTGGCTCTGGTATCGGCGTGACGCCGTTTGCGGGGATCCTGGCCGATCTCCAGAGCCACGAGGATGCACAGCGAGGAGGTCCCGATGAGCAGTCACTCAACGAGAAGCTGCCGCACCCCGCTCCAACGAGCGACAAGCCTTTGCGCCCTCATGGACCACGGAGTGACAGCACGGATGGAAGCGCACAGGGGAGCGAGACTGTCACTCCCCGCGGACGGTCGCGCTCCCTTCGGCGAGCGTCGTTCCCTCTGAGTCGCATCGGCTCTCGTCGCAGCTCCAGGCAGCGCAACGCAGCACCCGACGAGTTCCCCGCCGATTATCGCCGTGTCGACGTTCATTGGGTTGCCCGGAGTCGGCAGCATCTGGCGTGGTTCGCTGAGCTACTCAACAATGTGCAGCGCTCGCAAGACTGGCACGCTAAACACGACGGTCTGGGGAACCCACACCTGGACATCCGGATCAAGACGCATGTCTCAATGAAGCGCCCAAACATCAGCACACACGTTTTCCGCTGGCTCCTCGAGCTGCACAGAACCGACGATCATCCGAACTCGCCGCTCACGGGGCTGGTCAACCCCACACATTACGGTCGACCAAATTTTGTGCAAATCCTCGACGAGCACTATGAGGACATGAAAAAGTACCACGGACAGTACGGATATGATGTCAACAACGATGGTAAAACAGACCGTTTCAAAGTTGGCGTCTTCT